>NC_080077.1:35553560-36210226 GCF_949987535.1 Balaenoptera acutorostrata | reverse complement strand
ATTTTGGGTGGGCCAAAATGTTCTTTCGGTTTTTTCCATAAGATGGCTCTAGTAGCACTTAGTTGTCTTTAACTTCATTCGAAACAATTTTGTTAGATTATTTGTGACAGCTGTCATATCAGCGTGCATTTAAAAAAAGACTTATCAAAATTGGTGAATTTTTGTGTAGCCATTTTATTATTGAAGATGGAAGGAAAAAAGCAGCATTTTCGGCTTATTATGCTTTATTATTTCAAGAAAGGTAAAAACACAACTGAAACGCACAAAAAGATTTGTGCAGTGTATGGAGAATGTGCTGTGAATGATCGAACGTGTCAAAAGTGGTTTGCGAAGTTTCGTGCTGGAGATTTCTCACTGGACGATGCTCCACAGTCGGGTAGACCAGTTTAAGTTGATAGCGATCAAATCGAAACAGTAACTGACAACAATCAACGTTATAGCACACGGGAGATAGCCGACATATTCAGAATATCCAAACCAAGCGTTGAAAATCATTTGCACCAGCTTGGTTATGTGAATCGCTTTGATGTTTGGGTTCCACATAAGTTAAGCAAAAAAAACCTTCTTGACCATATTTCAGCATGCGATTCTCTACTGAAACGTAATGAAAACAAATTCCGTTTTTAAAACAAATTGTGATAGGCAATGAAAAGTGGATACTGTACAATAATGTGGAACAGAAGAGACTGTGGGGCAAGCGAAATGAACCACCACCAACCACACCAAAGGCCAGTCTTCATCCAAAGAAGGTGATGTTGTGTATACGGTGGGGTTAGAAGGGACTCCTCTATTATGAGCTCCTTCTGGAAAACCAAACGCTTAATTCCAACAAGTACTGCTCCCAATTAGACCAACTGAAAGCAGCACTCGATGAAAAGCATCCGGAATTAGTCAACAGAAAACACATAATCTTCCATCAGGATAACGCAAGACCGCATGTTTCTTTGATGACCAGGCAAAAACTGTTACAGCTTGGATGGGAAGTTCTGATTCATCCACCGTATTCACCAGACATTGCACCTTTGGATTTCCATTTATTTCAGTCTTTACAAAATTCTCTTCATGGAAAAAATTTCAGTTCCCTGGGAGACTGTAAGAGGCACCTGGAAGAGTTCTTTGCTCAAAAAGATAAAAAGTTTTGGGAAGACAGAATTATGAAGTTGCCTGGAAAATGGAAGAAGGTAGTGAAACAAAAGGGTGAATACGTTGTTCAATAAAGTTCTTGGTGAAAATGAAAAATGTGTCTTTTATTTTTACTTAAAAAACCCAGAGCACTTCGGTTTGGGCCCACCCAATAGTTCAGGTTTTCCAACCTGACACTGGTTTCCATGGAGGTTTCTGCTCGTAGGTTTCTACACTGGTAAGTTGAGATTCTTTGTATATTTCTGTCTATCTCTCCAATTTGGGGGGCAGCAGTTTGCCCTGTGATCTCAATTATCTGACAGATCTAAGAAGAGTTGCTGATTTTTCAGTTTGTTCAAATTCTACTTGTTTAAGGTAAATGGACTCTTTTACACTCCTTACATGCTGGACTGGAAACTGGAAGTTCCCCTTCGCTGGGTGTGTGGAGGGCGCTTTTTCCAAATCAGAATTTCTTTTATGTTCTTTGTTCAACTTATAAAATGGGGGAAAGGGTTGGGGTAGCAAATGTTACTAATCATTAAAAATAAATAAAAGCATTTAAAGAATTGCACTGAGTTGGTGCTTAACTCTGGCTGTAGAAATATTAGGCACAGAGAAGATCTTCTAGAGGGTTAAATTCTATAATAATATATATGAGCAGTGGGCTTACAAAATATTCCAACTAATATTTGCATAGCATTTGTCCCTTGGTTAAGTGAGAGATTTATTGATCATAAACACAGGCTATTTATTATCCCCATAATATGGATGAGAAACCCTGGGCATAGGAAAATTTAGTAACCATCCAAGGTCACCCTCTGATCACCTGGTATACACTATAATAAGCCTGAAAATCTAAATTTATTAGTATTTTTGGCTCCTCCATGAAAATGGCCTTAGAAATATTCCTTTTTTGATTGCTTCCCCACAGAATTTATCTCCTATCGATAGGTGCAAGATGAGTTAGGGAGCATGGAGGTAAAGTTAATTTTCTTGCATCTCAGGCATATTACTCATATATTTCTAGATTCATAAACACAACCAACATTGGCAATCCCTCAACTACCATATTTATCAACATACTCATTCAGGGGATGCAAATAAAGGTGTCGAATACATAACTAAGTTCCATAATATAGGGCAAATTATTGTAATTATTTCATAAAAAGTAATTTGAATGAATAAACATATATCTATGTCTATGCCTGTATCTATCTATATCCATTCTAAAACTTCACATTAAAACATTAAATATCACATTAAAACATGCCCTAAAGGAGGGCAAAGATCCAAAGCATTTTGAGAACATGATAATTCTCCTATTGAATTATGAAGGAGAAACAGGCCCCATAAGTGACATTTCTCATTGATAATTTTAAAAAAAGAGTACACAAAATTGAGCCTCCTCCTTTTGTTGCTAAGTGTTTTATTTAACTCACTCCTCCTCCTATCACGAAAATAGAGTCAGTTCATAACACAGGGAAGACAAGAGGTGTTGAGAATCAATCATTTTGCTTGTTGCCAAAATATAAAGGCACCACTGGGAGAAATATGATTCCTTACTCAAAAATGCTTGCTTTACACCACATTAGATATTCTCTAATGATTGACATTACACAGATATCAATCTTGAAAATGCTATGGGAGAATACCAATGGACCTAGATACTATAGTGGAAAGACAAGCCAAGAGCTCCAAAATGATGGTTTAACATAAGAATATCTCACTTTAAAGAGACAGACATAACCTTAACATACATACCGTTTTTAAGCACTCATCTTCCTTTATTGCAATTGCCTTTGTATCAATGTGTCTTTCTCCCTGTGGGCATTTTTCATGGCTTGGATCATGGCTTGTTTATCTTTGACCCCCCAATTCCAACAAATTGTTTGCCCTCAAATTTGTAATCACAAAAAAGTGTACTAAATGAGTAAATGAAGGAATACCTGCATTTGTAAGTATAAGAAGTATTTTTTCTTCTTTCTCTGGTAAAAATGATTAAACATTTCTTAATAGTTTTCAGAATTTCTTATTCTTTTATTGTATATAGAAGAGTTGCTATCCTCATTTACAAATGGAAATATCATACATAATTCATAAAATGTAACCACTTAAACTTATTTTAGACAAATAAAACATGCAAAGAAAGCATTGGTGTTGGAGAAAAGGAAAAAGTATTGTTGAGGTTTGATATAGAAGTTGCTTTTTTCCCCAAGCACAGTTACACGAATCCATGAATTTACTATTGCTTTCTACTCTCAAGGAAACACAAATTAGTTAAGGATAATAAAACCGACACTCAGCTTCATGTTTGTGGGTTGACTTGCTACATGAAATCAGAATGTATTTTCTGTGGCATAATATTTTTATAGTGAAGCAGCCAAAATACCACAAATGCATATCACGAGCAAGGAGCATTGTGGTCCTTCCAGGCATTTCTGTGGCTTGGTGTTGATAAATGCAGGTGAGATATGGGTTGCAGTCAGGATCAAATTACAACAAACAGTGACTTTTCCAAAAATATGAGTTGCTAAAACAGCTTCCCTATTACCTTGGGAGAGGTTGCCTATCCATCAGCAAGCTGGGACTTTAGAGCAAGTTCTCACAGTTGGATCTTTTGAGTGAGCAAAAATTCAGGCTCAGAAAAATAAAAACAATAATAAAAGACACTTCACTCACATTTCCAGAGTAGCCTTGTGTGGCAAACACCGATGTAGAGTGTGACTTCCTTTTCTCTTTCCTTCTCCTCATTTCCTAATTGTATATTTTTGCCTGCTATTGAATTTAAAAGGGTAAGGTGATTGATTTCTTAATTTAAGAAATAATCAAAAGTAATGAGTCTAGTTTATGTATTTATCTTATAGAATCATTCTCACTACCTTTCTAGGCCCACCTAAAAATTATGTTTATCACTTAGTGGATTCCCTAATATATAAATCATCATTTATATGCATGCAACTTGTCCACAAGGGTTCTTTCCTTTGTATTTTTTCCCACTAATTTCTTCTTAATTTGGTTACATCAGATAACAGCATAAGGTACCTTGGAAAACACAGTGTGTGACACATAAAATATGCTCAGTATCTTGTGGTTATTAATAGGCCATCTAAAGTAAGATACTTCTAAAGACTAAGAAAAAGCAGAGCCTCTGATTTTTTATACTCACATGATTTTAATTTGTTATTCTATAATAAATGTGAAATATAGTCTATAGTTATCTAATGCTATTACTATATTCACACTACATTTTCACTTATTCTTTGTGATTGATAGTCTAAGGTAAAATTTGTGTTTTGAGATAATGTGGCTTTTCTGAAGTTGATAAGCCTTAACGCCATTTCTCGTGTGGATCAATTTCTCAGTATTTTCAAGAATATATCTTGAGAATAAGTATTTATGTGGCTCTTGACATAGCAACTATGGCTCTCGTTTCATTTCAAACAGTCAACCAAGTAGTATGGGGTCCACACATCTGGATCCACACAAATTTAAACAGTGTTGTACCATAGTTCTACTTTATATGAAAACCACTTTAGCACAGTGCTGAAAACAATACTAAAACTTTTAGATTATTCTCACAGAATGAAGCTCTCAACACATCATCAATCATTTTCCTTTGTTTCACTTCCCTGTGACGTCCCTTCATACTACTCTCAACCAACTCCCTGTGGATATTTTGACCTTAACACAACTGCCACCATTCTTATAGCTACACAAAAAGACATTTATTACGGTCAGATCAATGCAAAACTGATGCAGTTAAACCATTTTCAAATTAGTTCCCTCTCCAATTAATCTCTGATGAGTGCTTTCCACTACCTCAAAGGTTCCAACCAACTGATGTTTGTTCTTTTGTTTTTATTTTGACAAGGACAAATTGAATTTCTCATTGTCCAGGAATGCACTGGCAATGATTACAATTATTCGTACTTGCATTGGTAAAAATTTCATTCCTCTAGAACATTTAGTAATAGAGAACCACTCATGTTGGAAACAGTAAAAGGGCAGTTACCACGTAATCTAATTTCAGCCTTTGTATTGATTATTTCCATTAGCAATGTAGAAAGTAGTATAAGTTGATTGTAATCAAAGTGAAAATGTGAATCAAATGGGACAGGATAGATATTAGGCAATGAAACAGCTTTCAAACTTCTACACAACTTACGTGGCCCTGTGAAGTCTGATAGATCCTAATGATTCACTGCCACCGATAATGGAACCAAGCACTCGGGTTCTGAAGTTAGGAAGGACTCTGGGTGGCTCAGACCTAGTTCTGACAATGCCAAAACAAGCTTGGAAAGGGAAACGTAAGTCTAACCATTGATTTGGCAGCATAAAAACCCAACGAATATGTTAATCGATGTTTGTTTTAACATTGAGTATAGTCAAATCCTTTTTATATAAATCCAACCCATTAAAGAAGACACCCTCTGAAGGAGAACAGTTGAGCAATAGAGGTCAAGTGTGAACTGAGCCATTCTTCCTTAGAAGTAACAAGAGGCTGAACTTTTCTGATGAGTTTTCAAAATGAGATGGAAGGGAGAAGTGTATGAAAACTATGCTTCTCTTTAGGTTGTATATGCCAGCATTATTTAGCATTTGCAGAGTAAGAAAAATTTTCCTCACAAAATTTTGGTGCTCAAAGGTTGTAAAATATGAAGGTTATTAGCTAAGCATTTGCAAAAGACCTTTGAAATATTAAAATCTTAACATTTTATTTCAACAACGAGGGTCCCTGTAGTTGTGAAGTGTTATTCACTGAGATTCCAATATTTGGTTTTGGGAATTTGTCTGCATTAAAATATATTTCGAATGAATTTTATTTTTCTCTTAAAACTTTCTCTGGGTTATAGTTGCTAACATGTGCAAGATGTATAAATTCAGTTGATATAACAAAGATGTGTATAGGTACCCTGCTAATTCCTAAGCATATCCTTCATACTCAAAAGAAACAAACGAAAACACATTATGCTTGATACCTGACAGGGTATAGCTCATTCTACTGTGAGTTCTACTAATCAATGTCTCCTGATAAAACAAGATGAAAGTCATACATTGGAAAATACAAGTCAAGGCTAATAGTGCTTTCACTTAACTAGGAATGAAGTGGAACATAGTTATGATAATAATAATGATAATAACAACCTTATATTGAGAACACACATAGTACCTGGTTCACAATATGGCAATTTGGATATTCTCTTTTATTTAATTATTAAACAGATCGTAAGGTCAGTATTGTCATTCCCATTTTATAGATAAGGAAACTTAACTAGCCCATCCTAAAATAATCACATAGGTGGTTATGTGAAACTCAAATCCAGATCTGACTGTACTAAAAGTCTATTCTCTTTTCACTCAGCAACCTTGCCTAAAAAACTAATAATAAAGTGAAACACCAGGGCTAAGGAGAGAATATGATATCTCACATCAAGCCTATGTGCTTTCATGCTTTGAGGTCATACTCCCCAATCCCCACCCCATTGAAAACCCAGCAGTTATAAAAAAGAAATTTCAGAGAAAACAATTAAATGATAGAGCCAAATTAAAGACAATTGAGACAGAGCTCTCTGTGGACCTGAAGTGGAAGAGAAACCACCGTGGACTGGTGAGTGTGTGTGTGTGTGTGTGTGTGTGTGTGTGTGTGTGTGTGTGTGTACAGGGCAGAATGGCAGGAGGAGGCATGGCTGTCATTTGTCTGTTTGCACTCAAATCCATTCCCTGCTTTCTCCTATCTATATTGCAGGTAGCCTCATTTCCCAGGCCCCCTTGACAGCTGGCTTTGGCAAGGTTGGGTCAATGAGAAGCGATGGCAAGAAATTACAGAGCAGGAGAAAAGAACATCCATGTTACCTTGCTCCCCCTCTCTGCCTCACTGGCATCTGGCTGTGACTGTGTCCCGCTAGTGGATTCCACTCCTTCCAGACCCATTTCCTCCATGGTCCCACCTCTCCCAGGATGGTTTTTGTTTTGGCCAGTGGTGCTGGTGGTTAGTCTCTGATCACAGCAGCTTGTCCTCAAGTCTCTCCAGTCATAGGGACAGTGTCATCTTCTCACTGTTGATAATCTCTAGTATGACTTACTGTCCCCTGTTTGTCTTTTCAACTCATTGTGTAAACAATTATCTGAATTAAATACCCTTCCTGAAATAACTGGAGTGACTTCTGTTTTCTAGACTCTGACTGATAGTATGAGGTTGTTGAGTGTGGTGGGGAGAATAAAAGCTAAAGTCATATGTCCATTGGTTTATGAGTTCAGAAACCATGGAAAATTTAAGTCCTACATATTACACAGATAATAGTATTGTATATTCAGTGGGAAGATTGAAGAGACTCTTTAGGAAGCTGACTTAGGGACAACATTAGCAAAATCCCTAATCAATCATGATATGGGAACCCAGAGCCAACAATATAAGACATGGTGCTTGAGCAAAGGAGCCAAGATGGAGGAGGGACTAAGCAGAGGAAGCTGTAAGCCACATGAGGTTAAACAGACAGAGACAGAGACAGTGATAGAGAAACAAGCTTATCCAGATGACCATCAAAACTAAAATTTCAAACTATTAAAACTAAATAACCCTAAGAAAGGGTGTCTGTAAATTCAGGATGTTAATCCAATATAGATAAAATGGAAAAAAAAACCCCAAAACAACAACCTCAAAGGGACTATTCTAAAATTATAAAACTAAGATCATCAAAGAGATTAAATAAAAATAAGATCAGTTAAAAAGAGAAAATTATGGGAAAAGAACAGGATTGCAAAACTAGAACTGATGGTTATAAAAAATAACAATCAGTAGAAACAGCAGATATTATATACTTCATCTCCCCCAAATCTTGAAATATCAAAATTATTGAACATGTATTACAAAACAAATGTAGTGACTCTGTTTGAGTCTACTCCATTGGGTAAATCTAGACAAATTTAGCATATTGTCATGTTCTCTCCTTCTGATTACACCATAAGGAAGTTCAATTCATTAAGTCACTGAAAGCAGCCAACTCATATTGGTGGAATCTCCCTCAAGTCTACTTATTTGACCAAACTAAATGTGGTATAAGTACATTTTTTAAGATTTTCAGTGGCCATGGATGGCATATCATGGTTTCTGCTCTAAAAAATGTGCAAGTGGAAATCAACTCAACTATGCTTTAAGTTGTCAACATTTGAGGATTTATTATTTATTCATATGCTGTAGAGGGTGATGGATTGATTGATTGATTGATGCCTTAAGAGATCCTGGAACTGCCTAGGAATGCTAGTGTGGCTGGTCTCTTTGCCAAGAGGCTTGGCTGGCTATTTACACAAGAGTCCTGGTTAGGATCCTCATTTTTCACAATTAATGTATCATTTACTTCATTTAAGTAAATAAATAGAATTTCTATTGATAAGCAACACACAATACGTGGATTGCAAGCCTATGCCAGAGGATAAATCTTCAAGTATTTGTTGTCCTGTATTTGTCAAAACCAATTGAGAGAAAATATATTTGTGGAAGGAAACATTAAAGACAAATAATCCTCTAGTCTAACTGATATATATCCTTAGTTCAATCTGCACCATCAGAAAGCCTTAAACACCAGGGTACACTATTATCATAGCTCTCTAGAGACCTATTTTTACTGAATTGTACTTTGGTATTGGATCCTAGACTTGTACTGAGAGCTGCAATAAGATAAACAAAATAAAAATAAACTCTTCAGTTAGGTAGGCTAAAGTGCTTTAACAAAGAGACCCAAACATCTATATGTGCCTCAAACATAATAGAAGTTTATTTCTCATTCATATAATAGTCTAAAATGGGTGCTCCCTGTAGGTGCACAATTCTCATCCATGTGATGATTTGGGAATATTTTGATGAAGCCCTAGGACTTCATCATCATGTGTGTCTAATGGTAGAAGATGATGGAGATCCTGGAGGGGCACACCCCTTCTTAAAAGGCTTAGCCAGAAAATAGCACTCATATCTTACGATCACTTTCCATTCACAGGAGTTCCATTCACACATGAATGGTCACATCTCACTGAAAGGAGTATTGGGGTATATGTGGCCCCTAACTAGGCAGCGTCTTCCCATTGATGATTCTACAGTGGAAAGCAGAACAGAATTCGGTGGATGGGGCACAGTCTCTGCCACACTGTACTTGTTACGTGTAGAGGACATTGATTATGACTTGGAAAAGATAAAGGTGTAAAATTTCTTTCAAATATAAGCCAGAGTAAGCTTTTCTTTTCTTAAGAAATTGATGTACCTTTCGTTTTGAATAATGTAAATCATGTAAAGGTACATGACTTTGTTGGTTGGTTGTTCAATTACTATTTTCTTAATTTTTCTCTTTTGCTTTGACCAAAGGGAATCTTAAATCAAATTGTGAATGAAATTTAATAACTGGGCAGGATCTTAAGACTTGTATAAAATAAAAATTATATATTTATTGTGTATGAACAAGATAAAGCATTCAAAAGGACAAAATGATGTCAACATTTTGACTCCTTTTTCCAGATTCAACAACTTTTATAAGAGTCTTCAGTACACTTCCAGAGCTATTCCATGCATATATAAGCAAATGCATTTTTTCATTTTCCTAAAACATGGTTTTCTCTGTCTATATACATATTTCTTACATGTTTCTTGTTAACTTTATACTTCTAATTATTTTATCTTTTTATTGCTGTTGTAAATAGGGTCATGGGGCCTTTCTTTTATAATATATTCCAATTGTTTATTATATAATATGTGAATGCTACTAGTTTTTTAGCTGCTTCTTTTGGATTTTACAAGTATACTGTACCATCAAATCTTCTATAATAATTACAATATTACTCCAACCTCAACAATGTTATTCCTATTATTTATTTATCTTATTTAGCTAATACTTCTAGAACAATCTTAAATAATAGCTATGATAGTATATTTGTCTTGTCCTAACATTACTGGGAATGTTCCTAAAGTTCCCCTTTTAGCATTTTCCCCTTAAAATAAGATTTTTTTTTCTCTTTTATGGTAGAATTTATTTAATTTATATTCAATGAATTTAAATTTATTTTTAGTGCTATTTGTTGTCAGGTTTGGTTATAAAAGTTATGCTAAGCTGAGTAAAACAATTCATAAATTTATTTTCTTTTTTTATGCCATAGAGCACTTAAATAAATGAGTTTTCCACTCCATACACTAAAACATACTCTTGGCCTAATGCTTTAGCATGGCGGGGGAAGACATTAACACAATACAAATTCTTTCCTTGCTTTTATGACATTTGAACTATTTATTCGGGGGTGTGGGTTGTTTTGGAAATTTATCTTTCCTAGAAAATCTCCCATTTTGTCAAGATGTGCTAAGTTTTTGAATGAGGTTAAAAGACATTATGTGGACCTTTTAGATTCCTCCCAATCTATAGTTATTTCCCCCTTCTCAATTCTTATCTGTGTATTTGTGCTTTCTCCTCTTGTTTTTCCTTGAGTAAGTTATTTGTTTACCTAATTTTTAAGGAACTTGGTCTTGGATTTATTCAGCAGCTCTAATTTTTTTCCATTTTCTAATTTATTAATTTCTGCTTTTCTCTTGCTACTATATTCTTTCTCCTTTCCTTAAGACTATTTGTTGTTCCTTTCTACCTTCCTGGAAATGCTCAATCCACTTCTTTTTATTATTTCTTCTTTATGAATATAAATATTTAGGCTGAGAATTTTCCTAGATTCTGATATGGGTGTTTTAATTTCATTTTCTAAGTATTTTTTAATTTTGATTTTCTTTTGTTGTTTAAGGAAGAAGTTTTGTTTGGTTTTAATTTCTAAATGGAAGCATCTGTTACTTTCTTATTTGGTCATTATTTCTGCTTCTATTACATTGTGATCAGAGAATGTTGTTTGTATTATTTCTCCTGTTTTACATGTATTTAGATATTTTTAATGTCCTGTATGTAATTAAATTTTGTGAATGGTCATTGAACTTGTAAAAAAGCCACATATTTTGTTTCCAAGCTACATACAAAGTTTGTCATATCAGTTAGCACTATCATATCTTTTGTTTTGTTTTGTCTATGTCTTCAGTACCCTTAAAAATCTTTATCCACTAAATCTATCAAGGGCTAAGAGGGTGAATAAAAGTCAGGTACCAATGTTGTCTCTCTATTTTTGTGTGCGTTTAAGTTTGGTTTTGCTCTAAGAATGGCAATGCTACATTTTTGGCAAATAGTTATCCACGTATGTCATATTTTCATTGCAGAGTACACTCTTTATCATCACTGAGGACTCTTCTAGGTCTTTTAGTGTTGGTGCCTGGTTTTCAACCATTTTTGATAGAATGATATGTGTCCCTTTATTTTATTTTCTTTTGTCTGGTATGTTGTTATCTATCATTTAATTTTCAATCTTCCTGAGTCACTTTGAGTTAAATAAATCTCTCTTTTTTTTGCTGGTTTTGCTTTGTGATCCAATTTGAGAATTCTATTCTACTAATAGATGAGTCCAATTCATTTGTATTTATTAATATGGCTTGTATGTTTATTCTCAGTCATGTCAGCACACTTTATATTATGTTTTCTGTTTTATAGTATATTTTAATCTTCCTAGTGTTTTATCGTTCTGATCAAACTGTATTTTCTTTGACTCTGGTATATTATTTATTTCTACTTTATTAGATGCATTGTTAAACAATGCTTAAAAATGTATTGTTCTACAAGATGGAGGAAAATAGATACTTATGTGGATAAATGTATGCATGTAGAATATATATTTATTTATGTACATGTGTCCATTTATAAATTTCTAGGTCGATCAAAAAATTTTACATTGTTCATATCACATATGGCCAGAGAGGCAATTCTACAAGAGAAAGAACACTGGAATAAGACTCAAAAGACCTGGATTCTTGTTCTGGTTCCAAATTGTACTAGCCAGAAAACTCTGGGCATATTATTAATCTTCTCTATAATATTGATAATATTTCTTTTATGGTAAAAGTTCTTTAAAAGATAAAGTATTTTAAAGTGTTCTTCTAGAAATACCAGCTCTCAGTCTATTTTTTAAATTTCTCATATAATCACCCAAACAATAAAATTAAAAGTCAAAACTTTAACCTTAATATTAGGAGCGAATCTGACTTGGAAATCCTCACGTACACAGATTCAGAAACATAAATAGTTTATAACCCCATTGAATTTTATCAGATCAGTAACCCTCTGCAATGATTTTGTCATTTGTCCATTCAGGGGTCACCTTGACAGGGCATATAATCGGCATAAGCACTTCTGGTGACTTTTAAGTACCAGGGACAGAAGGCACCTGATGATGACCACAATGAGAACACGTCACTGCGTCTGTTATCAATGGCAGCAGGTGGCTTTGGACCCGGAAAGTAATAGGGTGGGAGGCCTTCAGTCATTTAGAATTAGTCATGAGGCGGCTACATATTCACAACATGAAAATAAAATAGCAAAACTCCTCACACAAAAAAGAAATCAGAAGATGAGCCAGAGTGTGAAATGTAATGTGAGCTTAGCTGGTGTCTGGGCTACTACGTCATCCCTCTGTCCTTTGTTGTGCCTCAAAATAGAAAACAAAGGCCACTGGCACCTCCTGTGTGACAATCTAAATCTACATTAATTTACAATCTCAGTTCCCGTGTCACCTAGGAACCTCACGGATGTAAACCATGGCTGTAATGTTACTGTAAATAACGGCTCACTGGGCTGTTGTTGATTCATTAACTTCTCACTGTTTCTAACAACACTTCATTTCATGACACGGGATATCTACAGGCATAAAGAAAAAGACTCTAAGGATCTTTAGCATCACACATCACTGTACGTTACATGTAAGGCTGTTCTTTTAGAAGAGAATAGCACACTATGGCTTTTAGAGGTAAATTAAACTAATTGGCTATTATAACCGGAAAAGCGATTATATCTTGTAAATTAGTATGTGTACAAGACAAACATATACCTTAAAAGGCACAAGATACTTCTTTAGAATTAAAAATTGAAATTCTCCTAAAGAGTAGAAAGAAAGTTGCAACTATTTACTGCCTTCTAAGTGCACTTAGATATGCTGTCTTTTGGGATCCTTACAGAAAATCTGTACGGTGTATGTTAATGTTCTTATTTCACAGGTGAGAAAACTGAGGTACAGAGAGGTTAAGTATGTTTTCTAAAGCCATTCAGCTTAGGGAATAATAAATACAGGTATCAAACCCTGGTGTGTCTGATTCCTAAGCCCTCTTTCTTTCCAGTACACCACACTATTTCCTCTAGGGCCTATTAAATAAGAGGTACCCATCTATGCAGCGCAGGATATTTAAAACAGATAATGCAGAGTCTGTAACACTAATTATTTTAAAAGTTAACTGATTAAAGTTCATGAATAAGTACAAGACAGAAGTATGAGGAGAGGTTTAAGATAGTAGTAAGGGATTTAAATAAAATTGATTTACAAAATTCACAAAAGATTTCATTAGAAATGGCATTTCAAACAGTTTTTAAAGAACTGGAAGAATTTTGTAAGGAGAATCTATATCATTAAACATACCTTATAAACTGTGAAATTGGATGCGCTGTTTACTTGCTTTTTGTAGACACGTGGCAAACAATTTCCATTTTACCTGGTGTGTTTGTGAAAGAAGTTAAGCCTTTGGCAGATAAGAGATTCTTGAAGGTAAGATTTACTAAATCTACACTGAGAATGTGCCTGGAAAAAATTTGCAGGCATTTTTCTAAAAATCTAGATTATCATATTTGTACCTTAGCCAAATTTAAAGTAATGAATCTGTTCTTGTTTATAAATGAACACTCCAAAAGTTTCAACAAACCACCGTCGACAAAGAAGAATTTAGCATCAAGGTATGCCAATTAAAGCTCTGAGGTATATATTACAACGTGTATATATTTAACACCTGGATAACTTGTTGACATGTGTTGTTGGGAAATGTCTCCAGCAGTCTGAAATTCAACTGTGTCAAGGTTCTGGGGTTAAAATTGGACTCAAAAGACCTCAACAAACCTGGTGATCTTTAGGACAGTGGGCCAAATTCTTACACACAACTGCTACTGACATCAGGGAAAGGGATCAGACTTCAGTGAAAGATGACCTTGAGTGATTTGGAGTAGCACTTGTCTTCAAATCTACTATTTAATTCATTTAAAGCTAACTGAGCCCATGTAAGAAGGCAAAAGTTGTGTTTCAGCATCATGAATGAATAATTTTTTTTTGCATCTATAGAAATCCCCCAACAAAAACATGCATAACTGGAGGTACAGTCATCTGCTTGATTTCTTCTCATGACAATGACCACAGCACTCTCCAAGGAAGTCCATAACAAGGTGGGATACTTCTGCTTGCTGGAGAATGATTTCTTCTTTTTAACTTTTTTTAAAATCAAAATTTCTTACCTGCTTTAGGTTTAAGCTAAACTATATTTTCACTTTTTCTCAGAGTAGCTTTGTTTTTAGTTTAGTTTGTAATTTATGTTCCTCACGTGTTACATGTTTTTATAAATCTCTTTTTCATCGATGTAACAGTGACATGTCCTCTTTCTCAACTGCAAAAGAAGATAGCCAGTTTTTCAATGGGATAGGAAAACATTTACTTACTGCTTGTTTCTTTGTTTCTCTATTTCAGTCACTTTCACATATGCTGGAAGCTAAACACAATGGTAGCTGAAAGTGGCATTTAGTGTTTCAAAGCACACTGGAAAGGTGACGTCCATCTCTGTAGGAATCAGGAAGCTCCACTATCAGGGTCTAGGAACAGTGGTGTGCATCAGAAGTTCCTGGCCAAGTTCACACCTACAATCATCCTGCTTCCTTTAGAAATCTTCACTCTTGTTCTTCTCTCCCCATCCTTGATGCTCCAAACAGACAGAACTGCCCTCACTTCCTATCTATCACGTCCATTCTCACTTTTAATCCTTTTTATGTGCCTTTATTCAAATACCATCTATTGTAAATGACTAACAAGACTCAGTTAGAAGACCTTTATTTCATTATAGCTCATTTCCTATCCTTACTGAGCACTTACATTGCAAATGCCTGCTTACTGGTCTGAATCTCATCCCTTATTGAAAGCTCACTGAGAAGGACATACTTTGTTGGTCTTGTTCACAATTATATATCTCACAGTGTCTGGCGCATGGTAGGCATTCAGTAAATATCTACTAAATGAATAAATGAGTGAATGAATGAATGAATAACTTTCATACCTGTATGAGGAACACTAGAGTAATACTTGCTGACTTTATACATAATTGATATTATTGCTCAAATCTAATGTTACTGTAGTAAAAGATCAGAGAAAGAAAATATAACAGTATTACAACTTTTCAATAAGCTAGATAATAGATCTAAGCAATTTGGGCATAGGTGGAATTTCCTATACAGCCAGAATTTTAAAAATCAGCTTTCTTGATATTTCTGGATTTATCTAATTATTCTAGAGTCCATCTGGTCTAGTCTTTCTTAAGTTATTAAACATTCCAGAGAAGTACAACAGGAGATAAAGTCCACTGAGCATTCATGCTGATTCCTTACCCTGGCCTGAAGAGCTGGATAGAAAAGTGACAGCTTTAGGACCACACACCTGACATAGTATTCTTTCTCAATACTCACCTGTAACTACACCTAGCCAGAATGTGTGTGACTGCTTCTCATTGGTAGAGTTATGTCAGGCATCCAGCCATATAGATCACTTTTAAAAGCTCCAGTGCACTCCTTGCTAAATACTGATGGATTGAATGAGACATCTTTAACCTTTACTCTGCTTTCTACTTTCTGACATCTGTTAATGACACATTCACACATTTAATGCAATTTCAACTCTGAGATAGACTGGAATGTAGAATATTTTGGGATCTTGGGGCTAGGGAAGGGGAAGAAACAAAATGTTGGAGTTTAAAAAAAAAAAAAGACTGTGAATGGAAAGGGACCAGGACGGCAGGGGAGTAAGGTTGTCACGTATAATGAAGATTTAGTGCTTCAGCAATAAATCTAATTCAGCTAGAAGAGCACGCTGCCAAAACACCGTGCAAGAAATACCCCCAAGGTATCCAAAGGGGTCTCTTTAAACCCTGTTCACTTCACATTGCATATTTGAACACAGACAGTTGGAGTTCAGAGAGCACACATCTGGGTCACCGTGCAAATCCCCACTCTCCTTTAAAAAAATAAAATACACGCACTCCACCTACTCTAGACTTATTCTACTGCTGAATCTGCCAAGGAAAAGTAATTCATTTTGGAATACAAAAGCCAAAACACAAAGTGGAACGAACCCGCACAGAGTCATGCTCTGCTACTTTATGTATCCAAAGAAAGAAAAGTATTCAAAGGCCCAGTTCTCAGATTACTACCCCATCAGGCAACTGTACCTAAGATTTTTTTTATTATCCTTGTTTTCTGCAATGAGGACCAGAAGTCTCCAAGAAATCATGAGCTTTAACAAAGCAATATCCAGCACCATTCACTTCTCTTGCATTTAATGCAGAATTAAGCGCCATACTCACAGTTTGACATGGTATGCTTTTTGTACGTTTTTTGGTTCATCGTGATAATTTAAGGAGAAAGGCTTTGTAAACTTTAAAATACTATCTCTAAAGAGAAAGGTTTTATGATTATAAATCGCTCTCCTATCATTTTTATTTTACATCTTGATATTTTAGTATAGGAAAGCAAATATGTGTAATTGTCTCATTATTTGGATTCTGAAGACCAATTCTTTATATTGAAGTTGCTGTATGGAAAAAATGTCCTCTGAGTTTTCCAAAATCATTCAATTAAAAAAGAAATAGTATCTAAGTAGGTGCTTACTAAGAGAGTTCCATCACAATCATTATAGTAATAGAGAAAACCAAGGTAAAACAACTCAATTTTTGCTTCTAGTAGGGGTGATCCAGGCAATCTTCAATAAACTATTCTCCCTTCAATCTTTATTTCAGATGGCTAATACAAGCATCAAAACAATAGGCTAAGAAGAGAAAAGGCCCCCCACCTTCATTTATCTTATTTTTATTTTATTTAAGATCATGTTTTCTTTTAGTGAGAGGGCAAGATAATCAAGAAGTCTAAATTATGGTCCCCACCCTCAAGTTGCTTTCTATCTAGTTGGGAGACAAGTATAAGCACTTGATGAGTTAAATAGCAATGCATCTTAGATGTAGCAGCCAACAATGTAGAGATGCCACAACAGAAATTCAGACAATAATTACTGAAATGGCAGATCATTGTAAACCACAGTGGTTTACACAGTTTCTCTATGAAATACTGCGTAAACCACAGTGGTTTACACAGTTTCTCTGTGAAATACTGCTGATTCTACAACTTGCACAGAACTGTTCAAACTATTTGATTGATGCAGTTGATGTGAAAAAAGGTCCTAAACAATTCTATAATGACTCTACAAATATTTATATATGTAATGAGAACTTGAATCAATAGAAGAGTTGTTGATAGTAACAATACTATCGCTAAAAAAATGGAGTTTACAAAATATTTTTTACCTAATTTATTGCATCTTATCCCTCCCTATAAAGCATCAAGTATCCTTATTTGATGAAAGCTAAGGTTGGGAGATAATGAAGAGACTGCCTAAATTTACATTTGTTCATGGTGGTTTTGATTCAATTTTTATCTTTTGATTACTAGTTAAATGTCATTTCCCCTATAGAATTATAAAAATTATCATAAGGAAAACAATATTTATATGACTCAATGACATTTTAAGCTTGATGATAGCTAAGGACTGACCATATAATTTCTGAATTGTAATAATTAACATTTACAGGGTACTAAGTTAGAGCTAAGAATATTTACATATACTACCTCATTAAATCCTTATAGTAATTTTCTGTTTGGGACACATTTATTATTCCCATTTAGCATATGGAAAAACGGAGTTAGAGTCAAAATTCTAACCCTGGCCTATGCAGGGTCCAGAGGTTTCCTCCACGGTCACCTATGCACAATCTTGGCATGTTGGTTTATATTAATAGGAAAAGGCTCTTCATAGCAAAAAATTTTTCTTTAGCAGCTGTACATTAGATTGAATTTGAACCCACAACATCATAATTATGCTGAATAACTTGATGGCTTACCACACTTCGGAAGTTAGCCTATAATCACTTTACATTCAACCTCAGAATAAAAGAAATCATGTTAATATAAAATATTGGAAAAGCTTTAGAAGAAAAGATTTCAGTTATGCATAGAGTTCACAGGTATATTCCATCTCTAAGTTAGGTGAAGCAAAGCTAGAATGGCATCTAGTAAGATAAAACAAAATAAGCCTCCAGGTATTAAACAATTTTATGGCTGTTGGAGAATACTTTCTAAGTCTATCAGCTGTGAATTTCTAGTATCAATCCAAATGTTTTTAAAATGTCAGGAACCATATTTAAAATTCTTCTCAGTTCAATTAAAATGAAATTAACTATGGAAAGCATTGTACTTTTCCTATACTTCTAACAAATATTACTATGTTTAATTAATGATTATCAAATTTACAGTTGGTAAAATAAGAAAGCAATCAATGTACACCTGAAAGAGAATTCCGGTCCCAGATTCCATATACTCTAAACCATAGCTTTCTGTGCCCTAGAGAGTTTTCAATTAACTTCAAAATAATTAAAAATATTCCTTAGTTATAATAGAGGTCTATGAGCCAAAAGTTCTTTGAAACCACACAGATCTTTAGTTGTACTAGTAGAAATTCTTATTCAGTAGTTTTGGGGTGGCACTGGAGTATTCAGATTTTTTAAAATTTTCTCTTATTTAATAATCCAGCATCAATGAGGGAATCTGCATCTGGAAACTCTTGGGATAGAACATTTCATTACCTGACCATACTGATGCACCAGGTGTTATGTTTATAGTGAAAATAAATTTAATATGAACAGTTTAGAGATAGCATTTTATGGTGGGTTAGTTTATGGAAAAAGTGCCATAAATCAGATCTTATCTTAATATGGTAAATTTTGGGATTATTATTACATTCCTGGTCTTCCACTCAGTATTAACAGAATTGACCACAAACACCACATTAATTCAACTACAATGTAATTGTCTCTATACTGTAAAAAATATTTTTGGCCTCACTTTTAGTTATTTTACTAGTAATCAATATAGCATAACAGGCACAGATAAAAACATAAATGCATCAAAGTAATATATAAAGAGAGAAAATTAGACAGGCCTTAAATAACTAAATCAAGAAGTTTAGACTTAAATGTAACTAGTAAAGATTCAATGCAATATATATTTTTAAGCCTATAGCACCCAGTACTCCCAGGCAGTCTCCCATCCAAGTACTAACCAGTCATTGCAATATTTTAAACAGGGAACTAACATGATTGAACTTGCGTTTTAGAAAAGCACTCAAGAGGCAATTGTGGAGGATGGACTTGAGGAGGAAGAGATTAGCAGCAATAGGAACCGTTAAGAAGTAACATGATGAGAGTTGAAAGCCATGGCAGTGTACATAGAGAGGCAAAGAATAATAATAACTAACATTTAAATAACGCTTACTCTGTGCCAGACCACATTCTAAGCAATTTACACATACTAACTCATTTAATCTTCACTACAACCCTATGAAATAGTGTTATCAATTGGCCTTTTTGGGGTAATAACCCAAAACATAGTGCCTTAAAATAACAACCATTTGTTTAGCACAACAGTCCATAGGTTGGCAGTTCTTCTGATCTTGGCTAGCATCACACATTCTCTGTGGTCAATGTCCAGGTTGGCTGAGGTCTGGCTGGTCTAAGGTGGCTTCATTTGGGAAGGTTTCTCTCTGAACCACATGGTCTCTCCTTCCCCAGAAAGTTGGCTCAAGTTTTGAGAGAACATAAGTATTCAAGGCCTTTTAAGACCTAGGTTTAGAATTTACACACTATCATACCTTCTTCATTCTATTGATCAAAGCAGTTCACAGTCCAGCCCTGATTCAAAGGTGGAAAAATTAACTATCTTTTTAAATTTTTTATATTAAATGTAGTTGGCATACAACATTATGTTAGTTTCAGGTTTACTACTCAATGATTTGACATTTGTATACATTATGAAATGATTACTACAATAAGTCTAGTAACCATCTGCCTCAAATAATAAGTTTCCTTTGCTGTGCAAAAAATCTGTAGTTTGATGTATCCCATTTGTTCATTTTTGCTTTTGTTTCCCTTGTCTGAGGAGACATATCCAAAAACAACTGCTAAGACTGATGTCAAAGAGCATACTGCCTATGTTTTCTCCTAGGAGCTTTATGGTTGTAGGTCTTACATTTAAGTCTTTAATCTATTTTGACTTAATTTTTGTATACAATGTGAGAAAGTAGTCTTGTCTGATACTTTTGCATGTAGCTGTCCAGTTTTCCCAACACCATTTATTGAAGAGACTGTCTTTTCTCCATTGCATATTCCTGCCACTTTTGTCATAGATTAATTGACCATATAAGTATGGGTTTCTTTCTGGGTTCTCTATTCTGTTTCATGGATCTATGTGTATGTTTTTGTGCCAGTACTATACTGTTTCAAATACTGTAGCTTTGTAATGTAGTCTGAAATCAGGCTGTGTGATACATATACCTCTGTTCTTTCTCAAACTTATTTTGGCTATTTGGGGTCTTTTGTGTTTCACAAATTTTATTTATTTTTAAATTAATTTTTATTGAAGTGTAGTTGATTTACAATGCTGTGTTATTTTCTGCTGTACAGCAAAGTGAATCAGTTATACATATACATATATCCACTCTTTTGTAGATTCTTTTCCCATGTTAGACATTACAGAGTATTGAGTAGAGTTCCCTGTGTTATACAGTAGATTCTTATTAGTTATCTACTTTATATATAGTAGTATGTGTATGTCAATCCCAATCTCCCAATTTATCCCTCCCCCCCTTTCCCCCTTGGTAACCATAAGTTTGTTTTCTACATCTGTGACTCTATTTCTGTCGTGTAAATAGGTTCTTTTGTACCATTTTTTTAGATTCCACATATAAGTGATTATCATATGATATTTGTCTTTGTCTGACTCTTCACTCAGTATGACAATCTCTAGGTCCATCCATGTCACTGCAAATGGCATTATTTGATTCTTTTTTATGGCTGAGTAATATTCTATTGTATATAAATTTTAGAATTATTTGTTCTAGGTCTGTGAAAAATGCCATTTGTATTTTGATAGGGATTGCATTGAATCTGTAGATTGCCTTGGGTAGTATGGTCATTTTAACAATATAAATTCTTCCAATCTATGAGCATTGTATATCTTTTCATTTGTTTGTATTGTCTTCAATTTCTTTCATCATTGTCTTGTAATTTTACAAGTACAAGTCTTTTACCTCGTTGGTTAGGTTTATTCTGAGGTATTTTATTCTATTTGATGCGGTTGTATATGTGATTGTTTCTTAATTTCTCTTTCTGTCAGTTTGTTAGTGTATAGAAATGCAACAAATATCTGCATACTAACTTTGTATCCTGCAACTTTACTGAATTCATTTATTAGTTCTAATAGTTTTTTGGTGATGTCTTTTGGATTTTCTTTATACAGTATCATGTCATATGCAAACAATGACCGTTTTACTTCTTCTTTTCCAATTTGGATTCCTTTTATTTTCTTTTTCTTGTCTGATTGCTGTTGCTAAGACTTCCAATACTATGTTGAATAAAAGTGGTGAGAGTGGGCATCCTTGTCTTGTTCCTGATCTTAGAGGAAATTCTTTCAGCTCTTCACCATTGAGTATGATGCTGACTGTAGGTTTATCGTTTATGACCTTTATTATGTTGAAGTATGTTCCCTCTATACCACTTTGTTGAGAATTTTAATCATAAACGAATGTTGAATTTTGTCAAAAGCTTTTTTTGCACCTATTGAGACATTCATTATTTTTATTCTTCAATTTGTTAATATAATATATAGCATTGATTGATTTGTGAACCATCCTTGCATCTCTGGGATAAATTGCTCTTGATTATGGTGTATGACCTTTTTAATGCATTGTTGAATTTGGTTTGCTAACATTTTGTTGAGGATTTTTGCATCTATGTTTATCAGTGATACAGTGATATTGGCTTGTAATCTTTTTTTCCTGTGGCATCCTTATCTGGTTTTGTTATCAGGGTAAGGCTGGCTTTGTAGAATGAGTTTGGAAGCATTTCCCCCTCTTCATTTTCTTTTTTGGATGGGGAGAATAGTTTGAGAAGAATTTTTCTTTAAATGTTTGGTAGAATTCACCTGTGAAACCTCTGGTCCTGAACTTTATTTGTTGGGAGTTTTTTATTATTATTACTGATTCAAATTCATTGCTGATTATCAGTCTGTTCATATTTTCTATTTCTTACTGATTCAATCATAGAAAACTGTACATTGCTAGGAAATTATGCATTTCTTCTAGGTTGTCCATTTTATTGCCATATAATCATTCGTAGCAATCTCTTATGATCCTTTGTATTTCTGTGGTGTCAGTGGTAAGTTCTCCTCTTTTATTTGTAACTTTATTTATTTGGGCCCTCTTTTTTTTTTTTTTTTTTTTTTTGAGGAGTCTGGCTAAAGGTTTATCAATTTTGTTTATCTTTTCAATGAACCAGCTCTTAGTTTCACTGATCTTTTCTATTATTTTTTAGTCTCTATTTCATTTACTTCTGCTTTGATCTTTATTATTTCTTTCCTCTTACTAATATTGCTCTTCTTTTTCTAGTTCCTTTAGGTGTAATATTAGATTGTTTACTTGACATTTTTCTTGTTTCCTAAGGTAGGCTTGTATCACTATAAACTTCCCTCCTAGAATACTTTTGCTGTGTCTCATGGATTTTGGGTTGTTGTGTTTCCATTTTCATTGGTCCAGGTATTTTTTATTTCCTCTTTGATTTCTTCAGTGACCCATTGGTTGTTTAGTAGCATATTGCTTAGCTTCCATGTGTTAGTATTTTTACAATTTTTTTCTTGTAGTTGATTTCTAGTCTCATACATTTGTAATTGGAAAAGATGCTTGATATGATTTCAGTCTTCTTAAATTTATTGAGACTTCTTTTGTGGCCTAGCATGTGATCTATTCTGGAGAATATTCCTTGTTCACTTGAAAAGAATATGTATTCTGGGCTTTTGTAAGGAATGTTCTATATATATACATGTTAAGTACATCTGGTCTAATGTGTCATTTATGGCTTTTGTTGCCTTATTTTCTGTCTGAATGAGCTGTCCATTGAGGCAAGTGGGGTGTTAATGTCCTCTACTATTATTGTGTTATTCTCAATTTCTCCCTTTATGTTTGTCAAGACTTGCTTTATGTGTAAGTGCTCCTATGTCAGGTGCTTATATATTCATAATTGTTATATCTTCTTGTTGAATTGATCCCTTTACCATTATGTAATGTACAATTTTGTATCTTGTTACATTCTTTGTTTTAAAATCTATTTTGTCTGATGTAAGTATTGCTACCCCAGCTTTCTTTTGTTTCCATTTACATGGATATTTTCTCCATCACCTCACTTTCAATCTATTTGTGTCTTTAGATCTGAAGTGAGTCTCTTATAGGCAGCATACATATGGGTCATGTTTTTTAATCCATTCAGCCACTCTATGTCTTTTGATTGGAGAATTTGGTCTATTTATATTTAAAGTAATAATGGATAGGTGTATACTTATTGCCATCTTGTTAACTATTTTCAGGTTGCTTTTATATTTGTTTTTTCCCCCTTTTTCTCTTCTTTTGAATTGATGTCTATCTTTAGTGATCTGTTTTAATCTCTGTCTTTTCTGTGTGCATCTAATATAGGTTTTTGGTTTGTGGTTACTGTGAAGTTTGTATATAAAGTTGATAATCTATTAATTTTGAATGCATTATAGCAACCCTGCATTTTACTCCCCCTACCCATGTTTAATGTTTTTTTCACACCATATTTTACATCTTTTTGTTTTCTGTATCCCTTAACTTCTTATTGTGGGTATAGATGATTTTTTTTACTTTTGCCTTTTAACGTTCCTACCAGCTTTTTATGTGGTTGATCTCTTACCTTTACTGTATGTTTTCTTTTAGCAATGAGAAATTTTCCTTCTGTAATTTTCATATTTCTGGTTGTGGTTTTTTCTTCTCTGCTTAGAGAAGTGCCTTTAACATTTCTTGTAAAGCTGGTTTAGTACTGCCGAACTCTTTTAGCTTTTGTGTGTTTGTAAAACTCTCTCTCCTTCAAATCTGAATGATAGTCACGGTGGGTAGAGTATTCTTGGTTGTAGGTTTTTTCCTTTCATCATCACTTGGAATATATCATGCCACTTTCTTCTGGCCTTAAATATTTCTGCTGAAAAGTCAGCTGATGGTCTTATGAAGTTCCCAGGTATATAACTAGTTGCTTTTCTCTTGCTTTTCTCTTCTCTTTTAATATTCTCTCTTTACCTTTAATCTTTGCCATTTTAATTATAAGGTGTCTTGGTGAGGACAGCTTTGGGTCCATCTTGTTTGGGGCTCTCTGTCCTTTCTGAAGCTGAATATCTGTTTCCTTGCCCAGGTTAGGAAAATTTCCAGCTATTATTTCTTCAAAAAAAAAGCTTTCTCCCCTTTCTCTCCCTTTTCTCCTTCTGGAACTCCTATAATGTGAGTGTTAGTGTGCTTGATGTTGTCCCAAAGTTCTCTTAAACTGTCCTCATTGTTTTAATTCTTTTTTACTGTTCAGCTTGGATGATTTTGACTACTCTCTCTTCCAGTTTCTAGATCTATCCCTCTGTATCATCTAATCTACTGTTGATTCCTTCTAGTGTATTTTCAATTTCAATTATTGTATTCTTCAGCTCAATTCGGTTCTTCTTTATATTTTCTAACTTAAAATTCTCACTGTGTTCATCTATTCTTCTCCCAGGTTTGTTGAGCATCTTTATAATCATCACCTTGAACTCTTTATGGGGTATACTGCTCATCTCCACTTTGTTTAGTTCTTTTTCTGAAGTTTTGTTTTGTTCCTTCATTCAGAATATATTTCTCCATCTAATCATTTTGCCTAAATCTCTGTTTCTTTCCATGTATTAGGTAGGTCTGGTGACCAGAGGAGAGTGTGCTGCTGGGTTCTATAGGATGTGTATGTAGATTTAACTATGTAATTAGTTATGTAACTATGTAATTTAACTATGTAATATTAGTTAAATTTCTAGATTTTGAAAAAGTGGCATTATGTAGGACACATCCTATAGAACCCAGCAGCACACTCTCCTCTGGTCACCAGAGCTATATACTCTAGGGGTGCCCCTACATGAGCTGTGAGGACCCTTCTTATGGTGGGTCCAACCACTATAGGCATGCTGGTAGGTGGGCTGGCCCCAAGCCCACAGTGGCTGCCAGCCTGGTGGTAGGCAGGGCATAGTCCCAGTGCAACTGGCTGCAAGGCTTGAGGTGGGGAAGGGTTGGCTGGCACTGGCCCACTGGCAGGTGGGGTTGGGTACTAGGGTAGCTGGCTGTGGAATCCCGGGGGCCCAGGGCTGGTGCTATCAACTTCATCTCTTGATGATAGGAGCTTCAAAATCACATTGTCAGGGGAAGAGTAGAGAGAGGAGGAAAAGATTGTGGTGATGGTTGATGTCTACCTTTGGTAGGTATTATTACCATGCCTCTTTTGCAGATGGGGAAACAGAAACACAGATTTGTTAGCTAATTTACCTTAAATTATTCCCCAAACAGTATAGCTTCAGTGTCTGTTGTCAAAGGAATTTTCTTATATGTCTCTACAGTTTTAATGAATGGAAGATGGTTAGGAAAGTATTAGCAAGAAAAATCAATATAATTTAATGAGTGATTAGATTTGGGAACAGTCAGAGAAGGAAAAAGAGAGGATTCAAATTTTGAAAAGTGACACTATTAAGAGGAGTCAGCATTTATTGATTACATTAACCACGAATTAAGTAATATAGAAGTATAAAACATTCAAGACTGAGCTACCCTCAGGTTATTCAGGTGGATATGTTTATTGGGCTGCTGGACGTGGAGTGTTTCACTCAAAAGAAAGAGATCTGG
This sequence comes from Balaenoptera acutorostrata, assembly GCF_949987535.1. Taxonomy (NCBI): domain Eukaryota; kingdom Metazoa; phylum Chordata; class Mammalia; order Artiodactyla; family Balaenopteridae; genus Balaenoptera; species Balaenoptera acutorostrata. The sequence continues at coordinate 36,184,126 of NC_080077.1, read as the reverse complement.
ATAGAGATACAGATTTCAGCTTCACATAGTTGGCTTGGTAACTGAAAACATGAGACTGGATGAAGAGACCCAGAAAGAGCTTAAAGAAGGCCAAGGACAAAATCTAAAGAAGTATAGAGGCAATGCAGAGGAAGAGGATCCTTCCAAGGAACTTTCAGATGATAAAAACAGTGCACAAGCTCCTGGCAGAAACACATGTAAATTTAAATCCATTTGTGATATGATAACATCATTCTAAGATTCAAATTATTTCTATAAAATATTTAAATATGAGATCCTACACATAATCAGGCATACTAGAAGACAAGGCAACATGAGCAAAAGCAAACCAGCAACAACAATAAAAATTAGACAATAGAAAAAAGACCAGTAGGGGCTTCAGATATTGTCATCCACTGATCGACATTTTTAAATAACTGCAAATGCTGTGCAAGGAAATAAATGACAAAATAGAAATTGATGAAAGAAATGGAAAATACTAAAAACATCCAGATGGAAATTCTGAAACTCAAAAATACAATAAACAAAATTAAAAATTCAATCAGTGGGTTTAAAAACAGGTTAACACAATTAAAGAGACAATTAGTAACCTGAAAGAAAAATCAGGAAAAAAAAGTAGCCAGAATAAGAACTTAAAGTGTGTAAAATACAAAAGAGTACAGAGGACACAGTGAAAAGGACTACCTATAAAGTTTTGTAATATCAGACAGAGAAAACAGAGAAAGATACCTGAACAGGTACTTGAAAAAGATAATATCTAAGTGGCCAATAGACATTGTAAAAATGTGTTTAACTTCATTAGTATTCAGGGAAATGCAAAATGCAAATTGAAAACACATTGATAGGGAGGGTGGGAGGGAGGGAGACGCAAGAGGGAAGAGATATGGGAACATATATATATGTATAACTGATTCACTTTGTTATAAAGCAGAAACTAACACACCATTGTAAAGCAATTATACTCCAATAAAGATGTTAAAAAAAACAACAACACACATTGAGATACCACCACATACAAAAACAACTAAAATTTTAAAAGACAAAATTGCCAAGTTTTGCAAGGATGTGAAGTAAGAGGAACTCACATACACATCTAGCCATGTAGGAAAAATAGGAAGCCAATGATGAACAAGACCTAGGAATGGGAAAGAAGCAAGTATACAACTGGAAGTTTACCTTTACAGAGATGAAACCTACTTTTCTTTGAGAGGACAGAATGATGGATGGATAGATTTGTTTGGGGCTAAAATTTTGAGGAAGCTTTATCTGAGGAAGTTCTGAGTGTACTCTATGTTTTTTGTCCATGAGAGTGAGGTCCCTGATGAAGGCGAGGAAAGCAGGGCTGGGTAGTTGAATTTCCAAATGTTGAAGAAAATTTTGGAATAGCTGTTGTGAAGAATGGAAGTGAGACCTGACTAGGCATGTGTAGAAGGGTGGCTGAGAATACTGTTAATGAAAATGATGCAATTTAGGTGAGTCCTATGGTACTGTTTTAGTGATTTCTCTGGTCTTAGTGGTACAGTAACCATCTTGATTTATGAAGTATGTCATAGGTCTTATTCCAGTTTTCTCTGAGGCCCAATTCATTCATTTACTAAGAAGTGTTTCTACACAATACTTACTGTAAAAGGGCATTATATATCTGTTTAGAAACAATTATAGTTATATACAAAAATGTGCAAAGGAAGTGAAGACAAAGCACTTACATTGAATCTAGAATACAGTGGTGAGCTTGACCATGGAAAGCCATTTCATCCACACACTTGGCTAGAGACAGTCAGCATTGAAAGTATCTTAGGCACTCTAGCTAGCATCTGTGTCCCTGAAGCCATTTCAAGCAAAATGGTGTAGGCCCTCAAATGTCACTAAACCTCAGCAAGAGATTCAGTCAAATTCTTTTGTAGACCATTCTAGTTTCTCCCAATTCTCATGGCCCAGACATACTTTCTTATATATTTCATGGTCTATTTAACTTTCCCTGAAATCTGGAAAACCTCAAAAGCCTGTTGACAGCAAGGATTTTAAAAAGTCTTTCCTAAGACAGCCAAAACTGTAGTTCATGGCCTGCATAGAAACCTTGATTTTTACAAGCAGACCAGTGATATAGGTTTTCCCCGCTACACTCAATTATTATATATTCCCTTATTTCAGTTCCGCTTTGCATATGAGTTTTACAAAGCTGAGTTTGGCGAGATGAAATGTTGTTAGGAACTAAAAAGCGAGTTCATGGCAACACCCCACCAGAAATATATTTAATTAAAATGACTCACCCTAACATAGCAAAAGAGCAGGTAATTTTGTAAATTGTCCCCCAAATTTTCTCCTTGCCTTACCACCAAAACTCATGTGGTCTTTAAAAAAAAAGTCTTAAAAAAAGGTCCAGAGTAGATAGAATCTGGAAGGGCATACATGTTTGCTTCGTACGCTTTTGCATTTCGTTATCCTACCAAACATCAGAACAGTCAGGACCAAGTTTGAAAACCCAGGAGAGACTTTCAACAGCAACCTTATCTTGTTTGAAAGTTTGCTCTGAGGTCACATGGGGCGAGCCAGAACCCAGCTGACAGTGTGTCAAAAGGCCTCGAGCTCGCAAAAGAAAGCATCGTGAGTGCACAAAGGTCGAGCATCTTTGGAAGTGGGTAAATTGGAACAATATGATATGCCATGTCTAAAAACATATCCCATTCTCTAACTTTGCAAAAGCAGTTTGTGGCCTAGATTCTTGGAAGCAAAGGAAATGAAAATGAATAAAGGTAAGTTAATGTCAGAAGTGCTGGACTTTTTGTTGCTATTGGTGGTAGTGGTGTAAAAAATAAAAATAACACCAATACATGCTTAAATATATAGACAGCAATTCCTTCAAAAGCCTGATAATTTTGGGCAAGCCCAAACAGCACGCACCTATCGTCCAATTCGAGGGAATCAGGACAGCATTGGATTTCACAGATAGCACCACAGACAGCTATTAAGGCCTAATCCAGTGTCACCTTTCTGCCCAGTGCTGACTAACTACCAGCCCAATTTGCTGGCTTCACTCTCTCTGTGTTTCTTCATTGTTTCAAGCCGGGGGAGACTTATCTTAATAATGGGTCAATCCTCAGCCAAATGTGTTCAATTGAAGGCCACCATGGAAGAATGGCAGGATATTGTCTTCCAACAGCAAGCGAATTGCAGGCAGCTTAAGGCAATATCCATTTCACTATAATGCTGGTTTATGTTACAGCTCTTTTCAAACTTCTAATTGCCCTGTATTGCTGACATTTATAGACATGCCCTATTTTAAATGAAAACACAACACTGAGGTCAGGAGGAGGTGCTGGGACAGCAGAGACCCCAGGTGAAGTCAAAGGGGGAAATTACTTTAAAACTTCTAAATGCCAAACATGTTTGAGAAAAGGAAGAAAAGAAATAAAGTCTTAGGGCAGAAAAAACATTAATCACGGCCCCATGGTATAAATTAATAATAACTATATTTAATTCTCCTATGTAAACATTCTATGGTTGGATTATGTAATTTTTAAATGAAAGTAAATATTATTCATTTGGCTTGGTAAGTCTGGTAAGTCTCAGCTTATATGGAATAACTTTGAATATGATTTTTTTTCTTCCAATTTCACTTCTATTTTTTAAAAGCAAACATACCAAGCTAACCAGGTTTGTCAGCTGCTTTTGGCAATCACGATATGTTATGAGTCTTTCAGATCATTCTAAAAGTCACAATGAATAAAATAATATTTCACATTTATATAGGGCTTTTCACCTAGTATCTTATATGGTTTTATAAGCAATAAATCATTCATTCCAGAATTGAAACTAAAGAGCCTCGAGTGCAGTTCCAGTAAGTAAATTTTCCTAGTTAGCTCCAGAAGAATATAGACTATAATCATTTTCATTTGTTTACTCATGCATTCATTCACAGAGTTACTGAGTCATTGATCCATATACTGAACATATATTTATGTCATGTTCATATGTGTGTAAAACTGTGTAGATTTCAGGTTATATAAAGAAGTATTAAAGAGCTTACCCTTTAGTTGAGTTCTGGTTAGGAAATTAATTGTTTAAGATCCTATTCTGAATAGCCAGAACAAATTCTTTTCAATGCTGTATTCTCCTAATCTCTCTGTGAATGTCTAATTGAGGAATAAGAAATTATTAAGGAATAGTCAACACTAGTGTTTTTCTTTTTATACATCATATATATTCATAGAAAAATTTTGGAGAAAAAGAAGAAGTCACCATTTAAAATTTTAAAATCACCATTAATTCCACTACAGGAAGATAAACATTGTTAACAATTTGGCATACAAATTTCTTGTTTTTAATTTTTCTTTGTGTGTATAAAATATATCCACTTTTTTCTTTTAATTTTTATTTTTATTTTATTTTATTTATGGCTGTGTTGGTTCTTCGTTTCTCTGCGAGGGCTTTCTCTAGTTGTGGCAAGCGGGGGCCACTCTTCATCGCGGTGCGCGGGCCTCTCACTATCGCAGCCTCTCTTGTTGTGGAGCACAGGCTCCAGACGCGCAGGCTCAGTAATTGTGGCTCACGGGCCCAGTTGCTCTGCGGCATGTGGGATCTTCCCAGACCAGAGCTTGAACCCGTGTCCCCTGCATTGGCAGGCAGATTCTCAACCACTGCGCCACCAGGGAAGCCCAATATATCCACTTTTTATGTAAATAAGATACATAAATATGTATGTTGATTTATAACTGATATTTCAGTTATTAATATATTATGAATATTTCCCATATGATTAAATTTGAGCTTTGAGTATTATGAAGTCATACGTAATGACCAAATGATTTTTGTTTTTAATTCCACTTCAAGTTGTGAAAGGACACTGGACCACAACTCAAATTCACATGAAGAAATAAAGAACACAAGTAAAGTTAACTACAGAACCCGGCAACAACTAAAAATGATTATGCAATATGACCAAGTTGGATTTATCCTAGGATGCAAGGCTAGTTCATATAATGAAAATTAATCAATATAATATGCCATGTTAATAGAATAAAAGTAGAAAACACATAATCATCTCAATAGATAGTTTGACAAAACCCAATACTCTATAATGATTTACAAAATTGCTCAACAAGCTACAAATAGTGTATAAGTTTTGAATTCCTTTTGTTAAATTTATTCATATAAAAACTATAAAACATTATTGAAAGAAATTAAAGAAGATCTAAATAAATAGAACAACATTCTGTGCTCTTAAATTGGAAGACATTATTGTTAAGACCACAATACTCCCCAAATTGGTCTTTAGATTCACAGAGATCCCTTTCAAAATTTCAATTGCTTTTCTTAAAGAAATGGACAAGCTGATCCTAGAATTCATACAGAAATGCAAGGGATCGGGATAGTCAAAATAATCTTGGAAACAAACAAAACTGAAGAACTCACAATTCCTAATTTCAAACTATTATACAGCTACAGTAATCAAGAAAGTGTGATACTGGCCGAAGGCTAGATAATAGGTCAGTGTTATAGAACTGAGAGAACAGAAATAAACCTAGTGTCTGTGGCCAACTAATTTTCAGTGAGGATGCCAAGACTATTCATTGGAGCGGGGGCGGGTGGGAATCGTCTTTTTAACAAATGGTACTGTGAAAACTGCATGTCTCCATGCAAAAGGATAAATTTAGACCCTTAATTCATATCATATGCAAAAATTAACTCAAAATCAATCAAAGACCTAAATGTAAGAGTTAAAGCTATAAAACTCTTAGAAGAAGGCATAGGTATAAATCTTTGTAGTCTTGGATTAGGGAATGAATTCTTAGATATGACATCAATAAAACTTTCCAAACATAAAATAGATAAGTTAGACTTCATCAAAATTAAAAAAACTCTTTGTGTTAAAGGATACTACAAGGAAAGTAAAAATACAACCCACAAATTAGGAGGTTATTAAATAGTGGTGATGGTTGCACAACTTTGTAAATATTCTAAAAGCCAAAGCATTGTATACTTTAAAGTGGTGGATTTTGTTGTAATGAATTATATCTAAATTATTAAAAATTGAGACTACAGGATATTGGCAAACACGTTAGAAGTACATGGCTTATTGAAATGAGAAGGTAAAATGTGGGAAAGTGTGTGGAAATAACAGGAAAACAGGAAAATAAAATGCATGAAATAATACATTTTCCTAAAGAAAAGATATCACAGATAATAATGAGGTAACACAATCAAGTCAACAGGGAAAGAAAATCCATTGTATTTTCAGTGCATTTTGTCCACTGAAAGAATAGACCTGCTAGGGTATCCATTTGTGTGTGTCTGAGTATTAGCAAAACATAAGGCATGAATTTCCATCTATTTTTTTTTTTTTGGTGACTTTCACTTTTTATAGGTAGGGAAACTGAGGCATCAAAAGGTTAATGTTGATGTCACACACCTAGTAAGTGATGGAGTGAGGCTGAACCCAGGTAGGTCTGGCTCTAGAGCCCCTCCTCTGAACCACCCACACCACCACCACTCCCATCTATTTAAAAAAAATTTTTTTGGAGTATAGTTGATTTACAATGTTGTGTTAGTTTCAGGTGTACAGCAAAGTGAATCATATACGTATATCCACTCTTTCTTAGATTCTTTTCTCATATAGGCCATTACAGAGTATTGACTAGTGTTTCCTGTATTTTTGAAAACCAGGTAATCCTAGAAATACAATCCACTCACTGAATTTTTACCTTCTGATTATGCTTACAATTTTTTTCTTTATAAGTAACAAAGTGATAAGTTGGGAATGTTGAGGGACCAATTGCTTAATTAATAAAATGAACTACTGTGTATTTATTAAGAAAATGCTACAGACACAGCATTCTGAATAGTTTTAAAATTTGCTCCTCAATCTAGTCTGCTAAAGTCACTGATCAGGGTAAGGAACTCTACTATGTGTACATGATTTTACCACAGGACACAGAATAGTGTCCCTATTTTGGAAAATTAAGGATAGCTATATCCATAGTTATTAAATATTAGACACATACAATACTAATTAAATGTTGGACACATCTTATATCCTCACCTTTCTCTCTCCTCTTGAAATGTGTTTAAGTCCTTGAACTATGACATATACATCGTGTCCATTAGATTTAAGGTTCTCTGTTGCCAGCAATATGTATTATTCATTTCTGTTGCATTTCAGTAACTTGTGGTAAAATTTAATACACAGCAGTTTTATAGTACACATTAAATATAAGAAGAAGAAAGGAAGGAGGAAGGAAGGGAGAGGTGGGAAGGAAGAGGCAGAAGGGGAGAGGAGGGAAGGGAAGGGAAGAAAGATGGAAAAAAGGAAAGGAAGCTTAGTTGGCTTATAGACTGAGTAGTATATTGAGGTCTCTACTCTCTGGAGAGCTTAGGGCAGTCGTCCTCAAACCTATGAGACCTAATGACCCCTTTAAGAAGTAAATGTTTAATAGTATCCTCCTTTCTATCCTGAACAGTAATTCTGAGGTAATATAACATTTAAACAAATATGTTCAGGAAAATATAATATGAAATCTTATTTTTAACATAATGGAGAAATAAAATAAAAGAAATTTTAGCAAATGAATATAGGGTTCAATATGTAAATGCTCAGGTGTGACTATACTACAAGACAAAATGAGTTCATCAGATGCTTCACCTGCTTGTAATGAATAAGTTTTTATTTAAAAGAACAAGGGAGATCAGAAGTCAGTCTATAAAAGAAGTAAAGGAAAATGAAATGTTGATGGTATTGGTGACATTAGAATAAAAATTACAGTTATGAAAAGTATTGACAAACCCGACTTTTGTACTTATGATAAGAAAAAGGAGGAATTACTAAATAGGTAAGACCAAATTACATCTTGTCAAAATGGAGAGAAAAAGTAAGTACAACATACCTTTGTTAACTTGCTACTGTCTATCTGTAAAATGTTCATTTGGTTTCCTGTTTTCTCTACTTGCTTCATTATTTAAAAAAGAATGTTGTCACAGAACATTGATAACTTTTCAACTGTGAGCAGAATTATAAAACTCAGTTGCAAATGTTCAGCTGGATGTTCTCAGCATTTCTGTGTTCATCATTAAAGAAAACCTCAAAGTAAATGTGTGTGTGTGTGTGTGTGTGTGTGTGTGCATGCATGCACATGTGTGTATTAGAGTTACCATGATTATGAGAGGAACTGGTAAGGGATATGTTGTATTGGCAACTCAAATACTAAAGTGGCACTGCCACTGGTGATTTGATTTTCCAAAATGATAAATTTTTAAAAATCGTATTTCAATTTAAATCTCATGATTTCTGAAAAATTCAGTGCATGTAAAAATGTTCCAAAATTCTTGTGTTTACATATTAAATGATTGTATTAAGGCTCAGATGTTTACAAATTGGTTTTTCACTTATGCGTTTGTCTGATAGAGTGTTCAAAAGCCACGCAGGATGGGAGCCAATTCCCTTTTGTGTGGGATTGCCCCACTCATTGCAGGACATCAAACATCCCTGTCTCTTGTCAAATAAATGTAAATAGCAATAAATATAAAGATGTGGTTTGTATTTGTTTGCCTGCTTCTTGAGAAGATCAATGAAATATGACTCTGGAGACACGGTTTCTAGTATAAATTGATTTGGAACATTTCAAGGGCTGCTCATGTCTCAGATTAAAATCTCATCAATTTAAGATAAAAGGGCTTAAATACAGGATTTTAAAATTAATAGTGCACTGTTATTGAGGAGGAGTAGCTGAAGAATAACAGCTACTTACCAATATTGACTTAATTATAGTCTATTATAATCAATTCTGGCACTAGCAGCTTATAAAACCTTCTATTGACAACTTTTAAGAACAATGAAAATCCTAAAGGGCTATTTTTCTCCTTGAATCAAATTGTCCAAGGTAAATATTGACTAAAGTAAAATGTACTTAATATGTAAATGTTTTATTTCTTCCCACAACTACTATATTGTTCTTTTCCAAATTATTTGAAATGTAAATAAAAATCTGTAGCCTACATTTTGATTTCCCAGTGTCCTTTGAAATATTAAGAGAGTCATTGTTAGCTTGGAGGAGATTGGAGCCCAGTAATGTAATTTACCATATATTAATTTTAGGAAAGAATGTTTCTTGTTATTTGGAAAAGACAATGTTATTAGTTCTGTTCTTAACATTGACAAAAAGTTCTCAATTTTTTTGATGTCAGCATCTTAATAGAAAAATCTTCCAAAAACTCATGAGTGAAATAATTCATTGATTTATAGCAAGATCTACCATTTTTAAATCAACAATACAAGAAATGCCAGAAGGACTTATATCTAATTGATTTCTATTCAAACTGTGACATAATAAGAAGAGCAAGATTGTGAAGGGAATCTGATTATCAGGACAAAATAATGGTTCAGTGCAGGGATTGAGCCTAAAGCAGATGGCCCAGAAGACTTTTTTTAGGATGATGGAAATGTTCTAAATCTTTATTGCAGTGATGCTTACGTGACTATACACATCTGGAAAAATCATAGAACTATACATCTAAAAAGGGTCAGTTTTACTTTATAAAATTTTAGCTTTAATAAAAAAAGCAATTTGGGGGGAAGGGTGTAGTTGCTGGTGTTTGCTCAGTAACTCAGCATTATCAGGGCCAGTGTTGTGTTATGATTTATTTTTGTTATCATTCAATAAAAGTCTCATACAACTTATGAGATGCAGCTAAAGCACTGCTTCGGGAGAAATACACAGCCCCAAATGTGTCCTTTAAAGAAGAAGAAATACTGAAAATTAATAAGTCAATTATTTCTCTCAAGGGATTAGCAAAATAAATGTAAAAATAGTAGAAATAAATAATAAAGAAGAGATTAATCAAAAGAATCAGCAAAGCCAAAATTGGTTACTTGAAAACAAAAATAAAATTGATAAATTTCTACTGAGATTAATTATTTTAGAAAGACAAGGTGCAAATACCTAATATCAGATTCTCCAAACATTATAAACAACTTTAGGCCAATAATTTTGAAAATTTAGAAGAAATGGAAAAATTCCTAAATAATACAACCTATCAAAATGGATAGAAGAAGAAATAGAAAAACTGAAAAGGCTTAAAGCAATCTTTAGGATTTATTAGTAAATCTTTAGTACAATTTTAGTGAAGTAATTGAATATTTAAATTAAAACATTCCCACAAGGAGAACTCTCGGCCCATACAGGTAAAATTCCATCAAACAAAGAAGAATTAATGTCAACATTATACAAATTCTTGTAGAGATTAACGAAATTGAGAATACTAGGTCTATCAATCAGGGGAGGCTAGTTCTTGACTAAGTTGTTGACAACAAGCAACCTCAGAAATCTCAATAAAATATACAGCATTATTTTATACATACCATATATATATACATATATATATGTATATATATACACGTGTATTTATATATAGATAGATGCTATATATGCTACATACAGATAATATATATATTATACTATGATATAATAAAATGCAAACCACAGAAATCTCAATATACAATACCATCAATACTATATATACTATATGCATAATATACAAATAGTATTATATTATAGTATAATAAAACATATATTAAGTATTCTTCTTGGTCTTAATATTTTTATATTTAGGCAATACAAGTAAGTGAAAATTATAAGAATTGAGATGTACTAGGATATTTAACAAAAATTCCTTGTATAAAATATGTGTTAGACTGTGTTATTGTTCCTCAATATTTTTTTCCTCATTGGGGAAAGATTATATTTCCCTGCGTAATTGAAGTTAGGCTTTACTTCAATTCAAAAGTGATTTGTGTTGGCTAATAAAAAATGGGTTATAATGTTCTCTGTGACTTCCAGGCTGCAGCCTTAAGAAACCATTCTTCCTGTACTGCACTCTTTTCCCTCTACCACTATGATAGGGAGTCCTCTAGCCAGGAGCTACTTTTTCAGCCTGGGTTCTAGACTGAGGACAATGACAGATAACATGAACAAGAAACAAACCTTTGGTGTTTTAACCCACTGAAACTGTGGTTGTTATTACAGCATTACTTAGCTTGTTCTGCCACAGCAGATTGGAAAGATGCGGAGACTACCCAAATCTTTGGGTATTCGGAGGGACAAACAGGTATCTGATTTAGGAGGAGATATACCTCCTCATAGTTTAACCATCCAACTGCTCTTTCCTATCATCCTTTCAGAACTCTATACAGACAGCTATCAAAGAACTTATATTTCATTTCTCACATTGGCTCTGCGACTGGGTCATGAGCTTCCCGAGGTCAAGGATTCTAACTCTTCCATCTTTGTATCCCCAACGTCTGTTACCTGGCAGGCCTTCAATTATCAGGTACTGAAGAGTCATGCATGAATGGATGAGTGGATGGATAGAAGGGTAGATGTGTGGAGAAACAAGTATTTAAGTGCTAAGACAATCTGGGTGCATAATTTTCCCTCTAAATTTGGGTAAATAAATTTCTTAAGTAAGTAATTGAAATTAAAATTTCTCTTTTGACAGTAAATACACATTTCCTAAAATTATTTACCTTATTACTGACATACGACATTAACTAGGTCTTGATTTGGTAAGAGTTAAATTTTGCCGTTAACCACAAAGTGCAGGTAAAGAGAGCCTTAAAGTAAAATAAATGGAAAACAGAGGCTGAACTACATTAATCCATCCTCCCTCCAGGAAGGAGGAGCTGGGGTGAGAATAAAAACTGTTGGGTGGAGAAGTCCATGGAAAACATCTGCAGGAGTGTTTCAAAGAGTGAGGAAGACACTTATTGTGTGTGCTATTGCCAAAGCCCCCCAAAACACAACATCAATGAGTGCTGTTTGTTTTTTCTATAGTCAATAGATCAAAAGCCTGAGAGGCAGTGCGATCTGCTCTTTGTAAGGAGAAAAGTTCTATGCAGAGAAATGGGGGAACACATCTGGAAATATCTGTCTATGAAACTGCTTGAAAAATCACCATGTAGCAGCAATAGGAGAAACATCTGTGCAGTGTGCAGCAGCCCAGCAGAGGAAGGGAGCTGCTGGGAAGAGAAGCACATAATCAAGACAAAGATTGGGGTGGAGACAGGCACCCCTTGAATGGCAAAGCTTTCCAGATTTCATTTTTAGCCACATGTAATCAATAAGAACAGTTTTCCTTTCTAAAGAATTTAGATTAGCAGCACCTGCTCCAAACGTAGCAGGGCAAAGGCAGAATACAATATGTTAAGGTAATTTTTCAAAGACATTGTCAAATGTCAATAAAGAGCAGAATCTGTGAGTTACGTGTTCACTGTGAAGTTCTAAACACTAATGTATTATTTTAGAATAAAGTATTGAAGCAGCTCATAGGCATAGATTTTAAACCCAAAATACCTTCAACACAGTTTCTTACACAACTCATGTGCATGAGTTTTTAAACAAAGGTATTTTGAAAATATTATTTTTCATCAAAACTAACAAAAACTCAATAATTTTCTTAGAGACCTTCAAGATGGCAGAGGACTAAGACGTGGAGATCACCCTCCTCCCCACAAATACATCAGAAATACATCTACATGTGGAACAACTCCTACAGAACACCTACTGAACGCTGGCAGAAGACCTCAGACTTCCCAAAAGGTAAGAAATTCCCCACGTACCTGGGTAGGGCAAAAGAAAAAAGAAAAAACAGAGACAAAAGAATACAGATGGGACCTGCACCTCTGGGAGGGAGCTGTGAAGGGGGAAAAGTTTCCACACACTAGGAGGCCCCTTCACAGGCGGAGACGGGGGGTGGCGGGGGGAGAAGCTTTGGAGCCACGGAGGAGAGTGCAGCAACAGGGGTGCAGAGGGCAAAGCGGACAGATTACCGCACACAGGCTCGGTGCCGACCAGCACTCACCAGCCCGAGAGGCTTGTCTGCTCACCCGCCGGGGCAGGCGGGGGCTGGGAGCTGAGGCTTGGACTTCGGAGGTCGGATCCCAGGGAGAGGACTGGGGTTGGCGGCATGAACACAGCCTGAAGGGGGCTAGTGCGCCACAGCTAGCCGGGAGGGAGTCTGGGAAAAAGTCTGGACCTGCTTAAGAGGCAAGAGACCATTGTTTTGGGGTGAGGGGATTCAGAGCGCCGCCTAAACAAGCTCTGTGGCTATCAGCACAGACCCCAGAGACGGGCATGAAATGCTAAGGCTGCTGCTGCAGCCACCAAGAAGCCTGTGTGCAAGCACAGGTCACTATCCACATCTCGCCTGCCGGGAGCCTGTGCAGCCCACCACTACCAGGGTCCCGTGTTCCAGGGACAACTTCCTCGGGAGAACACACGGCGGCGCCTCAGGCTGGTGCAAAGTCACGCCGGCCTCTGCCACCACAGGCTCTCCCCGCATTCCATACCCCTCTCTCTCCCTGGCCTGAGTGAGCCAGAGCCCCCTAATCAGCTGCTACTTTAACCCCGTCCTGCCTGGGTGGGAAAAGATGCCCTCAGGCGACCTACATGCAGAGGCGGGGCCAATCCAAAGCTGAACCCCGGGAGCTGTTCGAACAAAGAAGATAAAGGGAAATCTCTCCCAGCAGCCTCAGGAGAGGCGGATTAAATCTCCACGATCAACTTGATGTACCCTGCATCTCTGGAACACCTGAATAGGCAAAGAATCATCCCCAAATTGAGGCGGTGGTCTTTGGGAGCAACTGTAGACTTGGGGTTTGCTTTCTGCATCTAACTTGTCTCTGGTCTTATGTTTATCTTAGTTTAGTATTTAGAGTTCATTATCATTGGTAGATTTGCCTGTTGATTTGGTTGCTCTCTTCCTTTTTTAAATATATATATATATTTTCTTTTTCTCTTTTTCTGAGTGTGTATGTATATTCTTCTTTGTGTGATTTTGTCTGTATAGCTTTGCTTTTACCATTTGTCCTAGGGTTCTGTCTATTCGGTTTTTTTTTTTAGTATAGTTTTTAGCACTTGTTATCATTGCTGGATTTGTTTTTTGGTTTGGTTGCTCTCTTCTTTCTTTTTTTCTTTTTTCCTCCCTTTTCTTCTGAGCTGTGTGGCTGACAGGGTTTTGGTGCTCTGGGAAGGTGTCAGGCCTGTACCTCTGAGGTGGGAGAGCCAAGTTCATGACATTGGTCCACCAGAGACCTCCCAGCTCCATGTAATATCAAATGGTGAAAGATGTCCCAGAGATCTCCATCTCAACGCTAAGACCCAGCTCCATTCAACGACCAGCAAGCTACAGTGCTGGACACCCTATGCCAAACAACTAGCAAGAAGGGAACACAACCCCACCTATTAGCAAAGAGGCTGCCTAAAATCATAATAAGATCACAGGCACCCCAAAACACACCACCGGACGCAGTACTGCCCACCAGAAAGAAGAGATCCAGCCTTATCCACTAGAACACAGGCACCAGTCGCCTCCACTAGGAAGCCTACACAACCCACTGAACCAATCTTAGCCACTGGGGGCAGACACCAAAAACAACGGGAACAACGAACCTGCAGCCTGCAAAAAGGAGACTTTAAACACAGTAAGTTAAGCAAAATGAGAAGACAGAGAAACACACAGCAGATGAAGGAGCAAGGTGAAAACCCAGCAGACCAAACAAATGAAGAGGAAATAGGCAGTCTACCTGAAAAAGAATTCAGAGTAATGATAGTAAGGATGATCCAAAAATCTTGGAAACAGAATGGAGAAAATACAAGAAATGTTTAACAAGGACCTAGAAGAACTAAAGAGCAAACAAATAATGATCAACAACACAATAAATGAAATTAAAAATTCTCTAGAAGGAATCAATAGCGGAATAATGGAGGCAGAAGAATGGATAAGTGACCTAGAAGATGAAATAGCAGAAATAACTACCAAAGAGCAGAATAAAGAAAAAAGAATGAAAAGAATTGAGGGCAGTCTAGAGACCTCTGGGACAACATTAAATGCACCAAAATTCGAATTATAGGTGTACCAGAAGAAGAAGAGAAAAAGAAAGGGACTGAGAAAATATTTGAAGAGATTATAGTTGAAGATTTCCCTAACGTGGGAAAGGAAATAGTCAAATCAAGTCAAGGAAGCGCAGAGAGTCCCATACAGGATAAACCCAAGACGAAACATGCCAAGACACATATTAATCAAACTATCAAAAATTAAATACAAAGAAAAAGTATTAAAAGCAGCAAGGGAAAACCAACAAATTACATACAAGGGAATCCCCATAAGGTTAACAGCTGATCTTTCAGCAGAAACTCTGCAAGCCAGAAGGGAGTGTCAGGACATATTTAAAGTGATGAAAGGGAAAAAACTACAACCAAGATTACTCTATGCAGCAAGGATCTCATTCAGACTCAACAGAGAGATTAAAACCTTTACAGACAAGCAAAAGCTAAGAGAATTCAGCACCACCAAACCAGCTTTACAACAAATGCTAAAGGCAATTTTCTAGGCAGGAAACAAAAGAGAAGGAAAAGGCCTACAATAACAAACCGAAAACAATCAGAATATGGTAATAGGAACATATATATCGATAATTACCTTAAATGTAAATGGATTAAATGCTCCAACCAAAAGTCATAGACTGGATAAATGGATACAAAAACAAGACCCATATATATGCTGTGTACAAGAGAACCACTTCAGACATAGGGACACATACAGACTGAAAGTGAGGGGATGGAAAAAGATATTCCATGCAAATGGAAATCAAAAGAAAGCTGGAGTAGCAATTCTCATATCAGACAAAATAGACTTTGAAATAAAGACTCCTACAAGAGACAAAGAAGGAAACCACATAATGATCAAGGGATCAATCCAAGAAGAAGATATAACAATTGTAAATATTTATGCACCCAACATAGGAGCACCTCAATACATAAGGCAAATGCTAACAGCCATATAAGGGGAAATCGACAGTAATACAATCATAGTAGGGGACTTTAACAACCCAATTTCACGAATGGACGGATCATCCAAAATGAAAATAAATAAGAAAACACAAGCTTTAAATGATACATTAAACGAGATGGACTTAAATGATATTTATAGGACATTCCATCCAAAAACAACAGAATACACTTTCTTCTCAAGTGCTCACGGAACATTCCCCAGGATAGATTATATCTTGGGGCACAAATCAACCCTTGGTAAATTTAAGAAAACTTAAATTGTATTAAGTATCTTTTCCAACCACAATGCTATGAGGCTAGATATCAATTACAGGAAAAAATCTGTAAAAAATACAAACACATGGAGGCTAAACAATACACTACAAAATAACCAAGAGATCACTAAAGAAATCAAAGAGGAAATCAAAAAATACCTAGAAACAAATGACAAGGAAAAACTGACGACCCAAAACCTATGGGATGCAGCAAAAGCAGTTCTAAGAGGGAAGTTTATAGCAATACAGTCCTACCTCAAGGAACAAGAAACATCTGAAATAAACAACCTAACCTTACACCTAAAGCAATTAGAGAAAGAAGAACAAAAAAACCCCAAAGTTAGCAGAAGGAAAGAAATAAAGATCAGATCAGAAATAAATGAAAAAGAAATGAAGGAAACAATAGCAAAGATCAATAAAACTAAAAGCTGCTTCTTTGAGAAGATAAACACAACTGATAAACCATTAGCTAGACTCATCAGCAAAAAAAAGGTAGAAGACTCAAATCAATAGAATTAGAAATGAAAAAGGAGAAATAACAACTGACACTGCAGAAATACAAAGGATCATGAGAAATTACTACAAGCAACTATATGCCAATAAAATGGTCAACCGGGAAGAAATGGACAAATTCTTACAAAAGCACAACTTTCCAAGACTGAACCAGGAAGAAATAGAAAATATAAACAGGTCAATCACAAGCACTGAAATTGAGACTTTGATTAAAAATCTTTCAACAAACAAAAGCCCAGGACCAGATAGCTTTACAGGCAAATTCTATCAAACATTTAGAGAAGAGCTATCACCTATCCTCCTCAAACTCTTCCAAAATATAGCAGAGGGAGGAACACTCCCAAATTCATTCCATGAGGCCAATATCACCATGATACCAAAACCAGACAAAGATGCCACAAAAAAAGAAAACTACAGGCCAATATCACTGATGAACATAGATGCAAAAATCCTCAACAAAATGCTAGCAAACAGAATCCAACAGCACATTAAAAGGATCATACAATATGATCAAGGAGGTTTATCCCAGGAATGCAAAGATTCTTTAATATACGCAAATCAATCAATGTGATACACCATATTAACACATTGAAGGAGAAAAGCCATATGATCATCTCATTAGATGCAGAAAAAGCTTTTGACAAAATTCAACACCCATTTATGATAAAAACCCTCCAGAAAGTAGGCACAGAGGGAACTTACCTCAACATAATAAAGGCCGTATATGACAAACCTACAGCCAACATCATTCTCAATGGTGAAAAATGGAAACCATTTCCTCTAAGATCAGGAAAAATACAAGGATGTCCACTCTCACCACAATTATTCAGCATAGTTTTGGAAGTTTTAGCCACAGCAATCAGAGAAGAAAAAGAAATAAAAGGAATGCAAATCAGAAAAGAAGAAATAAAACTGTCAAGGTTTGCAGATGACATGATACTATACAAAGAGAATCCTATAGATACTTCCAGAAAACTACTAGAGCTAATCAATGAATTTGGTAAAGTAGCAGGATACAAAATTAATGCACAGAAATCTCTTGCACTCCTATACAGTAATGATGAAAAATCTGAATGAGAATTTAAGGAAACACTCCCATTTACCATTGCAACAAAAAGAATAAAATACCTAGGAATAAACCTACCTAAGGAGACAAATACCTGTATGCAGAAAACTATAAGACACTGTTGAAACAAATTAAAGATGATACAAACAGATGGAGAGATATACCATGTTCTTGCATTGGAAGAATCAACATTGTGAAAATGACTATCCTACCCAAAGCATTCTACAGATTCAATGCAATCCCTATCAAACTACCAGTGGCATTTTTCACAGAACTAGAACAAAAAATTACACAATTTGTATGGAAATACAAAAGACCCCGAATAGCCAAAGCAATCTTGAGAAAGAAAAACGGAGCTGGAGGAATCATGCTCCCAGATTTCAGACTATACTACAAAGCTACAGTAATCAAGATAGTATGGTACTGGCACAAAAACAGAAATATAGATCAATGGAACAGGATAGAAAGCCCAGAGGTAAACCCATGCACATATGGTCACCTTATTTTTGATAAAGGAGGCAAGAATATACAATGGAGAAAAGCAGCCCTTTCAATAAGTGGTGCTGAGAAAACTGGACAGCTACATGTAAAAGAATGAAATTAGAACACTTCCTAACACCATACACAAAAATAAACTCAAAATGGATTAAAGATCTAAATGTAAGGCCAGGAAAACATAGGCAGAACACTCTATGACATAAATCACAGCAAGATCCTTTTGGACCCACCTCCTAGAGTAAGGGAAATAAAAATAAAAATAAACAAATTGGGCCTAATGAAACTTAAAAGCTTTTGCACAGCAAAGGAAACCATAAACAAGACAAAAAGACAACCCTCAGAGTGGGAGAAAATATTTGCAAATGAAGCAACTGACAAAGGATTAGTCTCCAAAATATACAAGCAGCTCATGCAGCTCAATATCAAAACAACAAACAACTCAATCCAAAAATGGGCAGAAAACCTAAGTAGACATTTCTGCAAAGAAGATATACAGATTGCCAACAAACACATGAAAGGATGCTCAACGTCACTAATCATTAGAGAAATGCAAATCAAAACTTCAATGAGGTATCACCTCACACCAGTCAGAATGGCCATCATCAAAAAATCTACTAACAGTAAATGCTGGAGAGGGTGTGGAGAAAAGGGAACCCTCTTGCACTGTTGGTGGGAATGTAAGTTGATACAGCCACTATGGAGAACAGTATGGAGGTTCCTTAAAGAACTAAAAATAGAATGACCATATGACCCAGCAATCCCACTACTGCGCATATACCCTGAGAAAACCATAATTCAAAAAGAGTCATGTACCACAATGTTCATTGCAGCACTATTTACAATAGCCAGGACATGGAAGCAACCTAAGTGTCCATCGACAGATGAATGGATAAAGAAGATGTGGCACATATATACAATGGAATATTACTCAGCCATAAAAGGAAACGAAATTGAGTTATTTGTAGTGAAGTGGATGGACCTAGAGACTGTTATACAGAGTGAAGTAAGTCATGAGAACCTAGGGGCAGGAGAGGAATAAAGACGCAGACATAGAGAATGAACTTGAGGACATGGGGAATGGGAAGGGTAAGCTGGGACGAAGTGAGAGAGTTGCATGGACATAGATACACTACCAAATGGAAAATAGATAGCTAGTGGGAAGCAGCCGCATAGCAGAGGGAGATCAGCTCGGTGCTTTGTGACCACCTAGAGGGGTGGGATAGGGAGGGTGGGAGGCAGACGCAAGAGGGAGGAGATATGGGGATATATGTATATGTATAGCTGATTCACTTTGTTATAAAGCACAAACTAACACACCATTGTAAAGCAATTATACTCCAACAAAGATGTAAAAACATTTTTTTAAATAAAAAATAATTTTCTTAAATGTGTTTGTTTTGTTATATTTTGAGTAATGCCATCACATATGTTTTTAAAAATAAATATGCAAGTAATGAATATTCAGTTGCATGCCCTTTAAAAAACAAATTCATTAAATTATTTCCCACATGCCTAACGGGGCAGCTCTATTATCTTTTGATAAATTAACTCTGTTATTCAACTAAAATATAAAGTTAGAGAGAATCTCTAGAGATGTAAACTTAATTTACATCTACATTTAATAAATACTGTACAGCTGTGCAACTAGATTAAAAGTACATTCAATGTTTTTGTTATTTATGAAATTTGGTCTATAAACATGGTGTTCCCAATATTGGTGTTAATTAGCAAGTTGTCACTTTATATTAGGCTGGAGTTGTCTAATGCTTTCATTGCATCTTGAGACTCTGTTTACATTCCTCATGAAATCATTTTGCTATAATATTGCTCAATTCTTTTCATTTTTCTCAGTCCTTGTTGCCAGAATTTAAAAAGGAAAAAAAAATTGATAAATTTTAACTATCAAGAAAGTGTTTAAACAGAATATCTTATACATATAATTTATAAATTAACTTTATTCTTTGGCTCATTTAATCCTTTCTACACCCCTGTATTAAGGTTTTATTAACCTTATTTGTGAATGAAAAGATTAAAGCACTGAAGAGTGATTTAACTTGCTTCAAGTTACATAACTGATCAATGGTAGAGCTAATCTTTGAATGCAGGTATTCTGATTATAAGTCCAATACTTCAAAAGAAAAATATTTTTGAAGAACCTGAAAATTTCTCAAAAAAATACTTTTGAAGTACCTGAAGGATCTGGGGAGCTCACAATAATGGTCTCTATGTGTCAGCTCTACAGTCAGTGGTTTATGTGTTATTTAAATTAATATTTTCTAAAATCCTGTGAGGTAGGTATTTACTTTCTCTCTTTTAGATGGATAGATTCAGAGAGGATGAGTCATTTGCCTAAGATGACACACTTGATGAATGGCATTCAAATGCCAGCCTGACAGAGTATCCTAAATTCTTGCCAGTCAATCCATGGTTGGTCCTCAGACAAGCAACATGGGCACCACCTGGGAACTTAGATACAAAGAATCTTGGATCCCACTTTCAACCTAATGGGTATTTTTAACAAGATCCCCAGGAGATTTGTAAGCACATAAAAGTTTGAAAAAGCATTTCTATGTGCTACATTAGTCTGATACCAAAATTTAATCTATTAAACAGCATCACAGAAAAGAGACCACATTTTTTACATCTGGCTCTCCTCACCAGACTAAAAGCTCCTCAAGACTAAAGTCTAAAACTGCTCCCAGAAACGGCACAAGATCTGGTGCTTGTAGCTGCCTAATATATGTTGACGTCTTTAATTAATTGCATATATGTAACAGGTATTTGGGCAACAACTGTATATAAATAAGATGTTCTTTGTTACATGTATCAGGGGATGTTAGGTGGGGAGCAGGTTATTTTACTTCTGCTGTCTATGATTAAATGAAATATAAAACTATCTTAATAAAAAGTGATTTTGTTTCAAAATACTGTTTGTGTGGCTTAGGTATTTTTTAGTTGGGTTTGCTTCTTGTGTTTTAGTAAATAGCATTTATGGTAGGAACTAAAGAGCTGCTCTAATATATGGTTATGACAGCATTTATATTCTGCTATCTAACCCAACAGAAAGGAAGGAATATATGCAGGCAGGCTCAGACACAGAGTGACAGAGTTGAAGAAAGGAAGTAGGACTGACAATGAGAAGTGGTGACAATGGTGCAGGTCACTCTAGTGATGGACTCTCAGGGACTGCATGACAGAGGGGCCAGCCGAAATAAAAAAGATATAGATTAGGACTCAGGAAAGCTTTGAAAGACATCCTAAGAAAAGAAGAAAATATTACATTAATATAATACTTCTATTATGTATACCAATATATAAATAAATTATATATTATAGCATGGTATAATATGCAATATAGTATATATTATACACACAATATATAATATAACATATATATTAATGTAATAATTGGTATATATTATATCTAAAATATTTTAATAATTACTGTATTTTGAGAAATTAAAGAATGGAGAAAGAAATTAACATCTATTAAATGCTTACCATGTGCTAGAAACTATGCAAGGTGCTTTCCACATACTAACCTGTTGTAAATTTTATGGTAATGTAGAGATGCTTCTATTTTTCAGAGGAGGTAATGGAGACTCAAAGAGGTGAAACAATTTGTCTAAACCAAAATTTAACTCCTGCTATTTTCACAATTCCAATCCTGGCTGAGGATCAGAATCATCCAATGGGATTTTTAAATTATAAATACATGAGCTCCTCATCTGTAAATCTCAGTAGTATCTATATATTTGTTTAAAATTCCACAAATGTTTATAAAGTAGAGGAACATTGCATCATAGAATACTTCCTTTGACCTATTATATGCAAAGCACTGTACTAGGAGAAATAGGAAAGAAAAATCAGATAGACATTCTGTCCTCAAAGAGCATCCAGTTTATTTGGCCAGACAAGTCAGGTTCAAAAATAGCACAATATATGGGAAAACTGCTTAGTAACATACTTAAAATGTTATGAGAATCAAGACAGTGTGGTATTGGTGAAAGATTAGACAAATAGATCAATGGAACAGAGTAGAGAGCCCAGAAATACACCCACACAAATATAGTCAACTGATCTCTGACAAAGGAGCAAAGGCAATTCAGTGGAGGAAGGATAGTTTTTTCAATAAATGTTTCTGAAACAACTGAATGTTCTGATGTTAAAACAAAAAATGAATCTAGGCAAAGACTTTACACCTTTCACAAAAATTAACTCAAAATGGATCATAGACTGAAAAGTAAAACTCAAAACTATAAAACTTTTTAAAATATGAAGTAGGAGAAAATCCAGGTGACCTAGAGTTTGGCAATGACTTCTTATATACAATACCAAAAGTACAATTCATGAAAAAAAATTGATAAATTGGACTTCCTTAAAATTAAAAATGTCTGCTCTATAGAAGACACTGTTAAGAGAATGAGAAGACAAGGTACTGGCTGGGAGAAAAGATATTTGCTGAACACTTATCTGATAAAGAACTTGTATCCGATATATAGGAAGAACTCTTAAAACTCAACAATAAGAAAACAAGCAACCCAATTTAAAAATGGGCAAAAGATCTGACAGACACTTCACCAAAGATGATATACAAATGGAAAATATGCATATGAAAAGTCGTTCAACATCATATGTCATTAAGGAATTGAACATTAAAACAACAGTGAGATACCACTGCACATTTAAAATGCCTACAATCCAAAACACGGGCAATGTCAAATGCTGAGAAGGATGTGGAGCAACAGGAACTCTCATCCATTGCTGGTGGGAATGTAAAATGGTACAGGCACTTTGAAAGACACATCGGCAGTTTCTTACAAAACTAAAGATACTCTTGCCATATGAACCAGCAATTGCTCTCCTTGGTATTTAACCAAATGAATTGAAAACTTATGCCCCCACAAAAACTCGCACATGGATATTCACAGCAACTTTATTCACAACGGCCAAAACTTGGAAGCAACAAAGATGTTCTTCAGTAGGTAAATGGATAAACTGTGGTAATACAGGCAATGGAATATTATTTAGCACTAAAATAACTATTAAGCCATGAAAAGACGTGGAGGAACCTTAAATGCACATTACTAAGTGAAAGAAGCCAATCTAAAAAAGCTGCATACTGTATGATTCCAATTACATGACATTCTGGAAAAGGTAAAACTATGGAGGAGAGGGAGGGACTAATCAGCAGAGCATAGAGGATTTTCAGGGCAGTGAAAAAATTCTGTCTGATCCTGTTGGTGTATATAAAACTTCATGCATTTGTCAAAAGCCATAGAATGCAGCAAACAAAGAAGGAACCCTAATGTAAAGTATGCATTTAGTTAATAATAATGTATTAATTAATATTATTTCATCAGTTCTAACAAATTTACCACACTAATGCAAGATGTTAATATTATGGAATACTATATGTGGGGAAAGAGGGAATACATGGGAACTCTGTGTTTTCTGCTCAATTTTTTTGTAAACTTAAAACTACTCTAAACAATAAAGCCTATTAATAGTTTTTTAAAATGCTACGGGAGTTCAGAGGGAAAAAAATGTTTCCAGTCAGAAAAATCAGGGAAAATAAAACTACTCAGAAGAGATGGCATTCCAAATAGACATTGACAGATGATTAAGATTTAGATAATACGATATCCTTGCGTAGGGTAAAGACATTCTGACAGAAGAAAGAGAATGGGTAAAGACAGAGGTAACATTCTCAAAACAACAATTAAGCAAATGTGCAAATCAGTTATATGTGGCTCCTCTGTGCATTATATACCAGTAATCTTTACTGTTTAACCTATGTGAGCCTCAGTTTCTTTATTAGTAAAGTAGGGATAGTTGTACATCACAAATTTGTTCTTATAATTAAATTATATGATATACATACACACACAATATAACATGAGCATGAAGTAGCCCTAGAAAAATAGTATCACTACTATTCCTATAATTAGTAGGAATACATTCAGTGGGTGTAGGTTGTAATGGATACTGTGACAGCAGAATGGATTTAGAGGGATTGAAAGAACAGTAGGAGAAAGGATTAATAAAATTTTGTAAAAACAACTGTTAGAACATTTGAAGTAAGCTAAAGACTTTGGACAATATTCTGTTTTTAAGGAAGAGAATGGAGAAGACTCTACTTTGGTCAAATGTCATAACATTTGCAATGAATCTAGTACTGTGCCTGTCACATAGTAGATGTTAAGGATGGCAGAATGTTAAGGAAGTCTACAAAGGAAAGAATTCCAATGATGTGATGATTTTCAACACTGTCAAATACTGAGAGGTGTTGAAGAATTTGAGGAAGAGTCAAAGCCATTGGATCTGTCAACCAGTCGGTTGTACATGACTTTTGAGAAGACGGTTTTCATAGAGCAGGTAGAGCAATAGACAAAAGTATGGTTTTTAAGGAGTATGTAGAAAGGAACTAGAAAAAGCAGTGGAAACAACTCTTTCTAGAAGCTTAGTTGGAAAAGGAAGGAGAGACCTAGGAGAATAACTCAAAGGGGTACCAAAAAGAAAACTTTATTTTAGGATGGAGAATATTAGAACATGCATTATGAGCAAAGAATTTTTCAATGATACTAAAGAAAGAATAGATAGAAGGTATACAATCAAAGCACATATGATAGGTACATAGAGAGTAGTAGGGAGAAAAGATTAATTTTGAAGGAAAGGAAGAATGGAGGAAAGAGGAGAGAGTAATTGAAGAAACAGACATTTTGAAGTAGAGAGGATAAAAGTTGAAGAACCTCCTTCATTCAGCAAATATTTTTATGCATCTAAGTATCTCACATGGGTAAGGGAGCAGTAGAGCAAGAACAGAAGCATAAAATGCATACAATTTCAAGATGGCACAGTAAATTCTGGGATAGAGGCGAGTGTGAAATGCCATAGGAGTCAGGGGAGAATCCACAGATAAGGCAATATTTCAACTATGTCTTTTAACTTAACGTAACAAGGTAGAGCAGTCAAGGAAAGGCATTTCAGACAGAAGAGACAGAATGTGTAAATATTATAAGTACAGTATAAATTAAGAAACTCATATTAGATGGTCCTTTGTGGGTAAATTCTTGTTTCTTGGCTTCTACAATAACTGACATGAATTTGTTTTCTTCTAAGCAAATTTGTGTAGGCAGTAGAGATCATCTCCATAGTTGACCTTTACCTAATTCCAGTGTTATTCCTTCAACCTCCCAATGAAGATTGCTGTTTTACTGGTCTGTGAGTACATATAATCAATAATCAGATAAGCACAAAACCAATTCTCCCTTTGCCTGTAATTACTAATGGTAATACCATTTTTCCTACACCCACTTTAGCATTTTTTGTCTCTTCACATACCCCTCTGTTGGCACCAAATACTTTAAATTACTTCTGCATAGCGTTTTTCATTTTTTAAATTTTCTATGTCCACTGACTTGGTTTTAGTCTAAATCATCATTAGATCATGCCTAAATGCTTACAACAACCTTCTAGCCTCTATCTATAATTCCTTACTTTTCAAAACTATCCTGTACCCCACTGCCAGCTTATCTTACCAAACACCACATTCCCTAGGCTATCTTCTAGATCAAACTCCTCAGTGACTCCCAGCTACTTAATTAAGATGGAGCCTTTAGCCACAAAACCTGGTTCCTTCACAACCTAGTCAGTACTTAGTTTTTGCCACTTAGCTTCTGCCTGCCATACTAAATGTTAGCAAGAATATGGAGTAAGCAGGACTCTCATACATTTTTAATGGAAACTGAGAAGAGATATGGAAATTTCTCATAAAACTAAACACACAACTCCCTTATGACACAGCAGTTCCACTATTAGGTATTTTTCCAAGGAAAGAAAACTGTACACAGGAATATTAATAGCATCTTTTATTCATAATAGCCTTAAAATTAAAACAGCCCAGGTGTTCATCAGTAGACAAAAGGACAAACTATTCATACAAGGAAAGTTACTCAGCAGTAAAAATGAATTAACTACTGATACAATAAAATGAATGAATCTCAAAAACAGTATGCTAAGTGAAAAAAAAAAGGCAAAACAAATCTATGGTCAACAACTATCAGAATATTGGTTGCCTCTGAGGCAGCAGTTACAAAAACTAACCAAAAACAGAAACAAGATAATTTTTTGGAGTGATGATAAAATTCTGTATTTTGTTTTATAAATGTATGTGAGTAGTCAAACTCATTGAATGGTGCATTTAAGTTATGTGTATTCATTGTATATACATTTTACTTAAAAAAATAACTGTAAACAAATACTGAACCCACTTACTCATATACATGATGAAGTATTTAGGGGTGAAGTGTACTGATGTTTGCAACTTAATTTGAAATGAATTAATAAGTAAGATGGATTGACTTATAGAAAGATGGATATATAGATGAACAGATGTGTGATAAAGCAAATATACTAAAAATAAGTGTAGAATTTAGGTGGTGGTATATGAATGTTCACTGCACAATTCTTTTAATTTCTGTGCATTTGGAAAGATTTATAATAAAATGTTGGCGGGGAGCGACCTAGCTTCCCATTACTTCCCCATGTATATGTATACACTCTGATCTACTTGACCATCCTCACTCTTTCTCACCTCTGTACCTTTAACCTACAAACACCTCCTTCACCTTCTTTCATACTCAAACCCAAGCTTATCCAAGTCATAGGCTAACCTCTTTAACAAAACTTTTGGTGACTGATTCCATCTTAAATGATATCTCCCTCTTAAAATGAAGCTTAAGTAACTCGGTGCTTCTCACTGTACTTAATTATAAACTGTAATGAGGAGCATTCTAGCAGAGTGATATATTAGCATAGGCCAGGCTCTAGAGAAAAAGCACCTAGTTTTAATGCCAGTTCCACAATTTACTAAACCATGGAGTCTTAGGCTTGAGATATCTCATTCATAAAACCAGAAAATTTTTCTCTCTCTTAGATATTATTGTAAGGAAAAGATACTTTATTGTTAATATCTTCTGCCTGACACATAGAGCTCAATACATGTTAATAATTATTGTCTTTGTGGTACTTATACTAATATCTACACTGCATCTTAATCCTATAAATTCCTTAACAGCAGAGGTTGACATAGACACACTGTTTCACTGCATTCTTCTGCAAAACTGTACCATATTATCAAACACAAAGTACCCACTAAGAAAAATATTTCATTAATGAATGAATGAGGAAATAAAAAAAATTAGTATGTCTTACTAGGGTGCTATGCTGTCTCTGACCCTCTTTTCCAGAAATAACATCTTTAACTAATCTCTTCCAAGCAGCATGTAACAAAATTACTAACAAATGAAAGACTGTTAATCTAATGCATACTCTTCACTGTTGCTTTAGAAGCACAAATATGTTTTGACTGCTTTTAGAATCATGAAAAGAAATATTTGGTATGTACTGCTATTTTGCTAGTATTTTCTTACATACTAGGATCCAATTAGCCATTCATCTTCTAGATTGGGGAATTCTGGAGTTCCAGAGATGCTGAATTTTGAAAGCCGGTAGTACAGAGCAGAATCAAACAAACATGAGTTTTATGTCTTTGCTGTTTCTTTAGAGAAATATTAAAACATTGCTGGGAACTGTAATTTTATGAACTTCAAAAGCTAGAGGAAATCAAACATCTTACAGGATCATAGTAAGACTAAGCTTTACTCATCAGCACCACAGTGATGACAACACAATTATTTTTCTGGAATATAGAAGTATAAAAAACTATGATCAACTGAGAAAATTAGCAAGTTACATGGCAAGTTGGAGGGTCCTACCTTACCACAAAAGCAGAGGAACCCTATAGAAATTATAAGCAAATGTAAAGATTTTGGGAAGTCTCTCACATGATTAGCTTCCATCTCAAAAACTTTTCTCCGAATTCCAGAACTATGAAGTAATTAGAAATCCTAAGTGCCTATGTGTGAACACTCTCCTTTTTATATGACATAATGAGAATTTAAAGCTTATGCACAGATGGCTTTAAAATGTCAAGATAACTATTATGTACTTTCTACTACCCAGAACGTTTAGAGGAGCTTTCACATCTATAATTTATACAGAAAGCCTGGCTAGAACAGGATTCTAAAGAAAGCCCAATGTCTTTGGTCTGCTTTAAGGCTAAAGATGCCTTAGTGATGCCTTACCCCAGCCTGGCCTCTTAGAAAGAAGGTTCTGAGTCATGAAAAAACTCATGAGAATGTAGATGTATCCATGAACACACCACTGGAATAGCTCAAGTTAAAGGGACCATAAAGGCCTGTGGGCAAGTCAAAGGATGCATTTGGTGGGAAGGGGTCATCTGTTCCTGCCCACAAACTAACTGGGCACATTTAGCAAGCAGCAGAAATTGCTCATTCTTCCATCAGAGGAGAAAGGTTGGCCTGAGTCGAACTGAGGTCTTTAAGGGCTGATGCTTCAAAGTTCAACAACAGAGGGGCTATCCAACCAGGGGTGTCAATGTTTGGTGCCTTTTACTATTAACAAGTGCCTCCTGCACTGAGTGTTGGCTCTCACAGGTATTCACCAGTTATTTACCTATGTGAGGGCAAGCAGGACTCATTGCATGCAAAGACTAGAGGGCTTGCATATCAAGGTAACACCAACCCTAGCATTAAAAAAAAATTTTTTTTTAATTAATTATTTATTTTTGGCTGCATTTGGATCTTCGTTGTGGTGTGCGGGCTTCTCATTGCGGTGGCTTCTCTTATTGCACAGCAAGGGCTCTAGGCACGTGGGCTTCAGTAGTTGTGGCACACGGGCTCAGTAGTTGTGGCCCATGGGCTTAGTTGCTCTGTGGCATGTTGGATCTTCCCAGACCAGGGTTCGAACCCATGTCCCCTGCATTGGCAGGCAGATTCTTAACCACTGCGCCACTAGGGAAGTCCCCCAACCCTACCATTAATTTATAAATATCATATTTCATTTAACAGTTAAGTCCCCTAGTCCACTTCCCCATCACCCCAGTAGCATCTAGTTGCCTAATCCCACTAAGAAGTCTGTCCCCTGAATAATCCCAATTATTTGCCCTCAATCCCACTGTTTGCTCTCAGAGTGCTCTCCTCAAATTCAGTCGCATCCTTTCTTCTCTCAACTTTTACAGATGAGAATTGTTCTTTATGGTGACTGGCCTTTCAAAAGTTTCTCTCATCTTTTAAGGTTTGGAGACCCCCTGCAAAATTTAACCACAAGAAATAGCTGGTAATCCCAATAGTGTATATACATTCATATGTTCCTAGACCCATAAACACTTGGCAAAGAGCAGCTTTAAGAGCATGTAGTAGCAAATCTTAAAAGGGTACATTTCTCTTTTTGTTTCCTGTGGCTACTGAAACAAATTATGACAAACTTGGTGGCTTCAAACAATAAAAATTTATTCTGTCACCATTGTGGGAACCAGAACTCCAACATCAGTGTCATTAGGCCAAGATCAAAGACTGACTAGGTATGCACTCCCTCTGAAGGCTCTAGGGGAGAATCGATTCTTTGCCTCTTCCGGTTTCTGGTGGCTGCCAGCATTCCTTGGCTTGTGGCCTCATCATTCCAGTCTCTGCCTCTGTCTTCACATCACCTTCTCTTCTGCATGTGTATCTTCTTCTCTATTGTCTGTATCAAACCTCCCTCTGCCTCTCTCTTATAAGACATTACATTTAAGGTCCACCCTGATTGTCCAGGATAATCTCCCTATCTCAACTTAATCACATCTACACAGGCCTTCTTTTTTCCCCCTTATAAGGTAACATTTACAAGTTTCAGAGATTAGAAACTGATACCTTTGGGGGAGCATTATTCAGCTTACTCCACCCTCCAATGACCCTTCCCCTATTCTAAGTGCTTTCTGTGGATATCAGGGGATCATTTTGCTACTATTAATCTATAAATACCATTCTTATTATAATGAATTGTATTTAAATACAGTTATATATTCAGGACTGCAAGAGCCAAGCTCATCTACTATGTATGGGGAATGGGCTAATCTGATAGATGAGGTCATTTCTAGTACTTCTTAGACATAACAAACAAGCAAAAATAAAGAAAAAAAAACATAAAGTAAAGCAGTGCCTTCCACTAACTGAGGGAAAGCATCAGACTACCTTTGTCTCAATCGTGGGTATACTAAGGTACGCCATAGAGAAGAGTATATAAACCATCCCCGTTGGGTAGTTTTAAGATGGTACTAAGTGAAACTGGCTAAGAAATAAGTCATAACAGCCCAAGTAAAGTTGTGAGGGCCCCTTGGGGCCATCTGACTCAAAATGGAGAATGAGATGAGACAAGTTCACGAGCCTAGTGTCAAGGCTGCCATAACAGCTCTAGAAAAATACATACTTCTTTGATTGCACTTTTTTTATCTCCTGAACTCCCTGTGCTTTTCCCCCACAAAACAGACACAGTCTCTATCCTTCTTGGGCTTACAGTTTAAGAG
This sequence comes from Balaenoptera acutorostrata, assembly GCF_949987535.1. NCBI lineage: Eukaryota > Metazoa > Chordata > Mammalia > Artiodactyla > Balaenopteridae > Balaenoptera > Balaenoptera acutorostrata. Next base: position 36,153,529 of record NC_080077.1, on the reverse strand, counting down.
TGTGGCTCCTTGGTTCTCAGTAGTAGAAAATCGCTTCCTTCTCATGTCTGTGAAGAAAAGCCCAGGGCCAACGGCTTAATAGGAGCACATCACAAAGGTGGGAATGGGACTAAATCAAATGTAAAACTAAAGGGAGCAGAGACAGAGACACTCAGTAAGCTGTGCTTCTCCACGTGGACATTTTCCTTCCAGGGAAAGCCCATGGTGTTCCTGAATTTTATTTTAATAAGGAAGTTAGAATTGCTATAGAGCAAGGGTCTTCAGAGCCCTCGGAGAAGTGAAAGAGCGACACAGTGAGCCCCCTCAAGCGCCTGCTTCAAACAGAGCAACTCTGTGTTCATCTGGTTTACATCTTGGGCTTTTAAACAAAGGGTTCTGCAACCAGAACAATGAAGATTGAAAACTCCTGCTTTAGAGGAGCAGGCCCCACAGTGACCAAGAAACTCCTCCTGCTTTGTGGCATGCCTGGGAAACAGCTCAAAACGTATGCACCAGGAACGGTGGGTCAGGAAGCAGATTCTTCTATGAAGGATGTGCTCTTAAATTAATACTTAACCAATGACAGGAACCAGTGTAGCTGATGATAACCTGAGTCTTTCTGGTGTTTCATTTCTTCCTTATGTGATGGGAAAGATAACCAGGAAAGGAATGAAAAAAGGCAAACTTGTTTCTCACAATGCTCATCACCTATCAAGTGATAATTTGCCTGCTCATGTTCTGAACATTCTCCATCTCTTTTGAAACATTTTACATCTTTATGAATTTCTGAAGAGCTGTCCATGGGGATTGAAAACATAAGGATCTTGGAATTACATGACAATTTTTTTAAAGGAATTGAGTTGAGATCTGGAAGTTTGATGAAAATTCCCTCTTATCCATTGTATATGTACCATTTTTGTCTTATGAATTTTTAGAAAGATGAGTTAAACTCATATTTCACAGACTATACTAACCTCTGAGTAAGATAAGGTAATAACAACAGTAATCATCAATATGATCTGGTTCTATTTCTGCCTGATCTAGCCTTCAAAAAATTCTTCCCAAATGGTTCTGAGTTTTCTTAGGTGGTATCTTATGCTTTGGCACCTAATACAATCAGACCCTTTCATTCTTGTTCACAGTCACAATTTCTTTAGTCACCGTTAATGTCAAAAGTGTCAGCTACACCATGATGATCGCAAAGTCACTTAAAATGAATTGGTTAAGAGTTCTAGCACTTTAACCAGTCCTGTTCAAACCTCAGTTGTGCCAGAATCTGAAGGGACCCTGCAGACAGAAATGAAGATAGTTCAGAGATGTCTGCAAGCTCTAAGGACAAGATGGGACAGTTGGTTCAGGGTTGCATAAATAGACAAACAACAGTAAGGACCAGATTGCTGACCCCTCCCTCCCAATGCCTTAGCTCCACCTTCTCCAATGTTTTAGAATGCAAATACAACTCTGGGGACAGAAGTGCAGTCAGTGTACTGAGAATATTGTCTCTACCTCCACAGGAATCATGTTCAGGTAGACAATAAAGTTTTATGTTCTGATCACCTTAATTCATTGACCGATAACTCTTTCCCTTTATTTAAAATGATTAAAATGATTAATCGTGGTCAATTAGTTATTCATTAAATCTAAATATAAAATTCTAATATAACACATTATTATAACAATATAATAATAATGTTGAATGTTATGCATAATTACTATAAAACACTAATAATTTATGTTATATATAATTGAACTGTATATTTTTCTATGCTATTCTTTTTGGATAATTGACTTAATCAACCAATATTCCCCCAAAGATATTTTTCCAATTTTTCAGCTTTTCAATGCCTTATAAATGGCTTATTAAACCAACTGGGATCCTGCACTTGATACTTATGGAGAAAGAACATATATTCTATTCTTGTGAATCAAGAACACAGGCTATGAATGAGGCAGCCGTGGAAGGGGCCAAACTCTTAAGTCTAAGGCTCCTGTGAGGAAAGGCTCTGGGACATGCATGTAACTTGAAAGTTGCCTTTTCTTAAGCATTGTCCTATTTTATTTAAAGAAGTTTCTAGCAAATCCCTTTAGGTACAACTGAAAACTAGATCGGCATCTGCTAAGTCTCTGTTAGAGAACTTAAAATTGTATTACCACTTATGCAGCTAGCACAGTGCCCTTGCACCACATCAACAACCACTGTACCTGAAAATTTCGGCCATGTAGGGGAGAATGGGCAACAGAGTAATGTTTCAGGAGAACAATAGACCTTCTTATAGATTCACTGGAGACAAGAGCAGCAAAGCAACTACTGAAAAGTCTGGTAAATCTTTGCATGCATCTGGAATTGATAGGAAGAAATGACACAGGACAATTATTTGTCTTATATGAATTCAAAAAGTCATCTTGTTGAGCACTGTATTTTTTTTCCCTAAGAATATTTGTACTTCAACATAGTATAGCTCTTTCTTGTACACAGATGGACATGATGGATGAATAGAGCAAGGGCCCATGGTTTCAATGTTCTCACCCTCCAAAACTGAATTATACCAAGATGCTGCTAATTACACAATAGTTCTTCTAAATGAAAGCTCACAGCAACAAAACTCACAGTAGAGGGTTTTAAAGGATAGTATTATAACAGTGAATAATTGAATCTTTAGCCCCCGAAGAGGTTCTCAGCTTTTAAAGTTAAAGGCAACAAGATCTGGGATGGGAAGGAGCCATACAATTAATATAAAGAAAAAATAGTACCAGAAACCAAAGTAATTTCCTCTTTACCACATTTCCTCCCCCACACATATTTTGTACATTTATTACCAAAGAGTGTTACTTGTTTACCATCTCATCAAGGCTTAAGTATTACGTTTGTTTTACAGAAGACATTGAATAGAATATCAGTTGGACTCAGATAGTAGGTTTCAATTTTTCTTACTCTGAATAATTACACTATTACTAATATTAATAATTATTTATTATTATTAGTTAGCTACCATTTTTCAAGCACCAATATACTGTGGTGGGACTTAAGCATTAAACTAATTTTCTCAACAACCCACGTGGTACAATAACACTCCTACGGATAGGAAAATAGAGGTTCAGGAGTAAGCACATAGGCTAAGGTTACACAGCTAATAAGTGCTGAAGAGGTATTCAAAGATAGAGCTTTCTAAATCTTTTATGAGACAGGGGATTTTCACTAAACGGCACTTACCTCTCAAATGCACTTGTTTTTTTTTCCTATTGGACTGGAATAGTAGAAATGCTCAAAGCCCTCAACAGACTCTGGGTCTAGATCTCCTATTATGATCTCAAGTTCCTAGATGGAATTAATTGTCCCCTTTTATAATAAGGGTCTGGTTCTCAGGCAAATAATATAGAACCATATTTTCTTTCACACAGAATCTCCTTGGGCAAAGAGACAAGGTGCCTTTAGGTTGCTTCCTGGCTATTCAGGCCAACATTGGGGCAGTTCTAAATCTAACCTGCTTCTCAGCAGAGCCGCTATTGGCTTTTGGGGTGAAACAAATCTTTGTGATGCTGAATTGTCCCAAATGTTACAAGACATTTGCATCTCTGGCTACCAAATATCAATGGTGCCCAAAGGCCCCCATACAAATACAAACCCCATCAGGGGTGATACTGCCCCTAGTTAAGAACCACTGAGCCCATTCTTACAATGTTCTATAGTCAGCAGGCAGCTGCTGTATAGCTGCAAAAAGCAGTCCTGAACTTTCCCTGCAGGGTTACATCATTTTGATCCCAGTCCAAGAATGTCAGGAGCAGATAACATGCTGCCATTGGCAGATTTGGACTAAGCCACTGCTCTGGGGCAAAACTGTATTAGAGCAAGGGAGGGGGGTTGGAAGTCAGATCAGAATGTGTGGAAGTGAAAAGTTGGTCAGTCGCCATACTGAGTCATAATCATCAGTAGGAAGGAAAGGAAAGAGAAAACACATTAGGAGATGCGTGTCTCCAGTTCACTGGAAGTAAAGAGCAGTAGTAAAGCCCAGTTTAGTCTCCATCTGACTGGCTGCCAATTTCCCACACACTGTTGGCTCATGACGTGACAATTCTCTGTCTGGAACCCCTTCGCCTTTACAATCACTCCTCAATCACCTATTAACTACTCTTAGGCCCCATGGAAGACAGGCCAACTGTCTACTTTCAGGTCTGTTGTAACTTATTCTGGAAATATGTCATTACGACGACTAAAAAGCTTGTCACCCCGTTCAGCACATTTTGAGTTGTATTTTTGTAAGGGAATGTTTGGGCAATGACACACAAATTACATGCACAAAGCCAAATTAATTATTTGCAGATATGTATTATAATTATATGGGTTTATGCTATCCATCTGTGAAACTTAGTCTCCCCTGGTGCAAGTACTGCTTACAATACAAAGGGTTTAATAGCTTTAAGAAAAACTTATTATGCTTACGTTTGCACAAGAGAGAAGTCTTCATTATTTGATGGCATTCATGGGATCCTGTGGGTGGAGAAGACCTTGATGAGCAAACTGGTCCATTCTCCGGCATTCAAGAGGAATCACTGTTAAACAAACTTGGAAAGATGGTATTGAGGAATTGTCACAGCCACTTGGAAGAAATACTTCATTATTTAGTATCTTTCACCCTCAAGAAAATTTTCTGTTTCTGTATCTACATTTCCTGGGGCAATTTACGCTATTCACAATCATCTGGTGCTCCCTGATGCCAGAAAATGCCCAGTTGTCTCCTCTATGTTAAAACACATCATGATTGAGAGTTGTTATTCAATGATTTCTACCTCCTCTTTGGACTGAGTAATATCAGTACAATTAGCCTTTCCTCCTAAGTCTTGTTTTATAAAACATAATAATTTTCAGTCAATCCCATACAAATTTCCCACACTCATTTTTAATGGTAAAGACAACCATGCAAACAATTGGCCAATGCATGATTTCACAATAATGAGAAGATCATTTCAGAGGTCCTTTTATGCATTTTTCTTTATTTGTATTGGTATCATGGCAGCTTTTAAGAATAGCATTACGTGACTGGCTATGTACCCTCCATGCCCAAGTGCCTCATTATTACGGCACAGTGACATAAGAGCTGACTTGGCAACTGGACAAGATATGGAAAGAGGTTTTAAAAAGAGAATGGAGTGTTTACCTTTGTCTTGGGTGTTAGGGGGTGCTTTGCAGAAGTGACCTTGCAGCCTTGTCTTCTAGAATGAGAAGTAACTTTCCAGCAGGAAAGAGGGAGTTACTCTTAGAATATTATATGACATAAATGGATGGAACCAAAAAATAGATTCAAGGTATTTCATGCATACCAGCATGCTGCCACATAAGGTAAAGGGAATAAAATGAGGGAAGGAGGAAAGGAAAATGTATTGAGCATTGTCTATGTGCTGATGCATCACATACATGGTTCCATTTAATTTTCACCATGGTTATATACACTGACCCATATTTTGCCCATGAAAAACCCAAAGTTCAGAGGGGTTATTACTTTGCTCATGGTCAGACAGACAGTGAGTAGCAGAGCCAGATGAGAACCCAGGACTGGATGATGGTAAAGTACATGCTCTGTGTTTGTCATATTACTCTCTTATTCTAAAACTAGTAGATCAACAATGGTCAGATCATAAGGGCTTTGACTGCACTGCTATGAAATTTGTCATTTCTTTTATAGACCAAAGAGGGTCGGAAGAGTTTTTATAATTTTATTTTTAGAAAAAAGTTATACAGATGACTCTTGTGATAGCATAGATCCAAAATTTAAAATAATAGAAATGGTTTCAGGAATATGCTGTCGGAGGCTAAGGTAACATCCAGGTCAGACCCACTGAAGACCTAATCTAAGGTAGTAGCAGTGAGGATGACATGGAACAGATAGATTCATGAGGTTTTATCTCCAGGGCTCGGTGATTGCTTTGATGTGGAAATGAAGGTCCATGAGAAGTCTGGGATCATTCCCAGGTTACTGACTTCAGCGGGGGGTGGAGGGGGGGGGCGGGGCGGGTGATTAATGGTACAATAAATCAAGATAGTAAATTCCAGAAGAAGTAGCCAGTTTGGAAGTAAAAGATGAAGAGTTCAGTTTTGGGACATGTTGAATTTGAAAGAGAGATGTCCTATAGATAAGGAGCTCTCTGGGATTTGAGTTCATAACTGCTGAGGGTTGGCAGAGAAAAGAAAACTCATCCTGGGGAAAGACACAGAGTCAAGAAAGCATGGGCTGAGGAGTAAACCCCAAAGGTCATTAATTTTTTTTTAAAGTTGGGTATAGAAGAGGGAGTGGGTATAAAAGAAGAAGAAGGAGATTCAAATGACTGATCCAGGAGGTGGAAAGTGAACCAGGAAGCTTTGTATCTTAGAATCTGACCCAGGAGAATATTAAAAAATAAATAGTGGTGAGCACAGACAAAAGCTGCAGAGAAAACAAGTGATATTGGGACTTAAAAGAGCTATCAGTTTGCGCAATTATAACATTAGTGGTAATACTAGTCTGAGCAGCTCAAATGAAGTGATTTGAGCTAAAGAATAATGGTGGTGCATGAGGAAGCTATGGGAAGTGAAGAAGTAGAGATAATGGAATAAAGTTCATTTTAAGAGCTTGGAGCATAATCAATGACTTGAAAGTGCAGAAATCTTAAGATACATTTGTGAAGTTAATTTTATTATCTCTTTAAATGTCTTCAGTGAGGATAATCCTTCCATGCCCCTGGATAAAAACTAGACAGATTCCATGACTCTTCTTTCAGTTAGTAAAAATTCTCATAGATTCTCATAGATATCTATTCTCATAGATAGATTCTCATAATAAATTCTCTTATTTCAGCCTCAGTTCAATATGTAAAATTGTCCCGACAACATAATAAACAAACTTTCAAGGTTTGTTCAAAGATAAATATTTGTTCCTCCTCCCTCCTTGAAGAGGGGGATTTCAGAGAGGCACCTCCTCTTGCCCCACCTGCCTTCGAAACCTCAGCCACTTAGTCGAGGGCAGCCTCAGCAACCTTCATTGTTGCCTCATATCCTGACACTGTGTTAGGTTTTTCAGCTTCTTCATGTCGGCCATGATGTAGTCGCACTGGTTCTGCACTTAATCCCACCTAACTGGACCTGTGGAGACCCTGACTCTCCTCCCACTTCCACATTCATGAGGAAGCCATGCATTGCAAGGCACAAGGTCTGACTTTCCTAGTGGCTGTCCAGAGGGGCCTGAACACACAACCTGAGTCAAGGGTCAAAAGTAGGGAAGTTAATGCCTCAGGAGTTGAACTTGAACCAAAGAGTGACCAGATATGGGTAAAACCAGCAGGTGAATGCCTCTCGATTACTTCTGTTGAGGGAATATTCTAAGGAACAGTGGCTCCACGATGCCTGTCTGGAAGAGGTGCCCTAGGAACAAGCAACCAGCTCTGCGTCCTGGTGAAGCTATAGCACGCTCAGCGACGTGCCGCCTGGTATAGGAACTTCCTCTTTCCCTGCCTGCCTCACTTCCCTGTTCCCTTGATCTTGCCGTATTGAGCTTGCACCTTCCAATACAGTCTTAACATATAAGCTTTCAATAGGACTTTCTTTTTTAGGGAACCCAGGCCAAGACAGAGGTGGTTGCCTTCTCTTCTTTCCACTTGACAGCAGTTTTTTTTTTCCCTAAGGCCTTGAGAACAGGTCTTGACTGGTACTGTTACACTCTATATGGCTCTATACTCTGTTAACACTGATTCTTTCTTTCCCTGGGCATCTTGTAGAGACTCTTGGGTGGACCATCTGACAACAACTCCCTTGACCCAGGCAGTGCCTCTTTTTTGGCTGCTTGTTGCAAATTTCCCACTATGGTCTCCAATAACACAACTCACAGCCTCTTACTGCTGGACACCACCACCAGCAGGTCACACTTTCTCAGGTGTGAATCAAGCACAATCTTACAATTTCCTCCAACTGCAGAGAATACATAAATATATACACACAAATACACATTTATATTATATATGCATGCATATTATGAATCATTCATATATATGTGTTATCATATACATAATATACATATACATGCACACACACACATACATATATATACATATCTAGCTACATATATATCAGATTCCTTAAGTGGTCCTCTTGAAGCCCCTCTTAAAAGATGTAGAGTTAAGAAGTTGCACCCCTCATTCCTGTGGGCAGAAGGAAAGGGAGAGATAGACTCACAGCACTCCAGAAGTTCTCCTCAAATATCTGTCTCAAAAAAAATATTCTCCTTTATTTCTAACCCTGGATAATTTTATATTCTTAATATGTGAGGGGTTCAAAAATCAAGTAATGCACCTTTGGTTATCTATTTCACATAAAATCTAGCATCTTCTCTGATTGTTTTGTCTAGGCAAAATCCAACCTTATGTCTTTATAATGAAAAGGGTGAGAAGTAAGATATAGCTAAAGAGAGGCATAGAATTTAAGTAGTACTTTTAAATTTTATTGTGTTTTGATGGAAAGTGAGAAAGATTAGTATATAGGTTCAAAATGGACTTATTAGAGAAGAAAAGATTTAAAATATACATTAACAATAGGATATTTATTTTTCACTTGGTTAGTTTTCTAATCTGCAGAGTGCAGCTAATAATATCTACTAACATGGAGAGATTGTGAATATCAAATGAAATAAAAATGTTAAAGGTGTTAGATATACCTAGCCTAGAATAAGAGCATGAAGAATCTGGAATCTGATTATTGGTCTGGAAAAATTTTAAAGATTTTTCTAGAATCATGATGTCGATCTCTTTTTTTAATTCAACTGCAGATCTATCAGTCTTCAGTGTTTCAGTAACTTGGATGAGACTAATCTGAAAGGATTTATTCTTTACAAATATAAAACCATTTTCTTTTCAAGGGGTCTTCAAATTGACTTTAGTATTAATCTTTCTCTTTTATTCCCTGTAATTTTCAATATCATTCATATATATATATGAATATATATGACACTTTAGCCTAAGTTTTCTCCCTTTTTAGGAACATTCTGATCTTTTATGTGATCTCATAATAACTGGTGTGCCTGGGCTGATTTGAGCCAGTTGTTTTATTAAACTGCAAGGAAGTCATCCAGATCTGCTGACTTCACTTTTCTATTGAAGCAACTGCTGTCTTTAACAAATTGTTGATATTAGAAAAATATCTAACAGACACTGAGTGCCCCATGTAAGGTACTGTGCTAAAGAGGTTACTTGCATTAATATACCCAATGATCTTATGAGACAGGTATTTTTACTACCCCCATTCACAGATGAGAAAAATGAGGCCTAGAGAGGTTAGGTTTTCAAAATGATTCTTCCCCCAAATTTGCTAAGATCTTGAAAGCAACAAATTTCCAGCAAGGATGGGAGTCTTAGTGAGGAGACTAAGAGAGAAGTGGGCTGTAGCCCTTTGCTCAAATATGGTGGCCGCCCATGGTGCAGCCTCTGCCCTCACTTCAACCCTGCCCACCCCAGAATCACACCTCACTCATAATGAATTAGCACAACGAGAGTTTTTATTGAAGAATTCATGTTACAGAAGAATATTTACCTTGAAAAATTGCATAAAATCCTCTTCAGGCTCTTCTTTCTCTAAAATCACTTCCCCCAGAACCAGGCATTTCATCTCCCTTCTCTTTCCTCCCTTTATCCCCTATGGAAGGGAATCACCTCGGGTTGTATATTCCACTGAACAAGCAAAAACTACATAAACAGAAGGCAGTTCAAGGAGCATCAACTGCTACTTAAGCCCGCCCCTTCCTTTGGGTGGGAAAGTGGTGTCTTATCCACCCATCCCCAGTAGCCCATCCAATTTATTAATTATGTACTCATGGCTTATTAAGGATGGGAAGTGGCAAGGCAGATTTTGCTACTAAGAAGAGATTTTTCCCATCAGTCCTTGCTGGACAGGGACCAGAACCAATTCCATAACAACGAAGACCAAAACTCTGAATAGAGAATAGGATGGACATGCCCTCTTTGATGCTGAGAATAGATGATACCAAGCTTCTCTCTGAGCCCTATGTACTGTTAAGTATTTGAATTGATCTTTGTAAACCAACATGTAGAATTCTGAAATTTGATAAGCCTTTTAATATTAACCGTCAGTGACATATTTAGGAGTAGGTTACTACAGAAACAGGGTAAAAGCAGAGGAAAAGAGAAAAATGATGCCAACCATTTGTGCCATGTTGTCCTCAAGGAGAAACTCAACAGCTTCCTATTCAGAATAAAAGGAAGAAAATAAAGAGCATGAGGAAGGAAGAGGCAATGATTAAAACATTCCAGAAATATAAAATTGTCTTTACCAAAATGTGTCTTCTAGGACATGTGTTCAAGTTTTGCTGGCCTCTGATGTAGATGGAGATTTTCCTTAAAAAACAGACATTTTGGGCTTCCCTGGTGGCGCAGTGGTTGAGAATCTGCCTGCTAATGCAGGGGACACGGGTTCGAGCCCTGGTCTGGGAAGATCCCACATGCCGCGGGGCAACTGGGCCCATGAGCCACAACTACTGAGCCTGCGCGTCTGGAGCCTGTGCCCCGCAACGGGAGGGGCCACGATAGTGAAAGGCTCACGCACCGCGATGAAGAGTGGCCCCCGCTTGCCGCAACTAGAGAACGCCCTCTCACGAAACGAAGACCCAACACGGCCAAAAATAAACAAATAAATTAAATAAATAAATAAATAAATAAAAGTAGCTATTAATAAAAAAAAATTAAAAAAGCAAACAAACAAACAAAAAAACAGACATTTTAGTGAGGGTGTGAAAGTAACCCCATTTGATAAGTTTTACCTGGGTATCAAATTTTGAAAACATAAGTGACATTTTCTCATGACTAAATATATATTACTAATAATGATGGAATAATCACCAACTTCTCTTCAATTTCCATACAAAGACTCTTGCCCTATATGAGAATTTATTGACTTGAAGTTTAAAGCATAAAATCCTCATTTTAAAAATGTAGTCCGCATTTCTAAGCATGAAAAAGATATTTTGACCAGGGAAAGACAACTCCAAAACAATGAGATGTTTTTCAGTTTGTAAACTTAATCTTGATCTTCCTTTTAGAGAAAGGGATATTTTTGTAATTTGTACTATTGCCTTGCAAGTTCAGATTCATGTGTAATACTTAAGGTCAATCTATTATATTTCCGTTTTTTGAATTACAAAGACTATATCTATATTAATGCAAACAATCCAGAAGAAAAAAAATCAACCAGTAATGTCCACAAAAAAATACAGATGCAAAAATGTTGAATCACTTTTCACTGAGATATCATAGTATAATGTAACCCAAGTCAAAAATTATATATGCTGCTTTTTATGACTTTGAGGATAGGAGTAATTAGTTTATTAAATTGACATTATTAAATTGACATTTCTGATTCTCTGTTTAAAATAAATTTCTCTTTATTCAGTATCTCTTCAGTATCTCTTATAAGACTATTTTATTTTATTCATGTCAGTTATACAAAATGCTCTTTTTTGCAACACAAAATTTAAATTCCACTGGAAAACCCATACAACTTATATATCTAAATCACAGCTAATTCTTATATATTTCACTATAAGCAAAAATTTCCATTAAAAATGAATACTCTTCAGCAAGCCAATATTCACTAGTGAAAATAGATGTAATAATTCTCTCCTTTCCCTTCTTTCTTTATCTCAACACTAACATATCCTTCCGCTTCCAGATTTATTTCAGGGTTCTAGATCAAAGAACCATCAGCTGCAATCATTCAGATGCCAGCAACTAGAATTCACAGCAATCCACTCCACACTCTACCATAGCTCTCTGAAACCTATAGCACCCTCTGACTACTAAGAGTACAGCCAGGGCAGCCCTAAGTCCTGCCTGGGAACTTGCATTTGCCAAAAGTAAGGCATTTATCTATCCCTTTGTACAGTATATTCAAGTTTTTCACAGAAAGAGAAATTGCCCTTCTTTCCAAATTGTCTGTGTTTCAGTAATTTTGAGAACTCCCTTAAGAATTCTCTCATTAGTTTCATTCTGAGGGGGATTTACAATTTATTAGAAGTTCAGAGCTTAAACCCTGGAAGACCCTCTGTTTCATGCCAGAAACTGAGAGGTTCTAGGGAAAAAGGGAATGGTGAAACAAGGTTCACCATACATTCCAAGTTTATTTTACCATACCTCCCAGATTTTAATTCTCTTCTTTAATTTTCCATCCAGCCTTAACTAATGATCTTTGTTCTGTGCTAATGGGAAATCCTGGGCCAGAGCTTGTGCTAAGAAAAGCTACGCCTGTTGTAGAGGCCTAAGGGAAAGCTCAAAGTCCAAAGGATTCAAGATCATGCTGGTCTTGAAGAGAAATCTCGAACATGAAAAGCACACTGAAGAGAAATCTCCAACATGAAACATTTCCTTACTTGTTTTTTCAGAAAATACAAAACTTCATCAGGCTTCAACACAGAGAATATAATTAAGAACTAAGACACAGAGTTTTCACAAGTGTCTTGCTAAGTTATTATTCCTATCTTAAAAAGTAAGAATAAAAATAATAATTGAAAATTTTCTTAATAAAAAGAAATTCTCCATATTTTATAACATTATTAATATGGAATGTTCTTTGGTAAATTAACAAAAAATACTGGATTATCTACAATAAAATCAATAATATTACAAGTTTGAAATTCAAGTAAGTTCTAAAACTCACTATTTTGAACCAGTGATAGAAAAAGTGAATCATAGCATATATATATGTATATATGAGTGTGTTTGTATATGTGTATTTATACACACTTTTAATTTTTTCAATTTATTAAGGAGGTAGAACCTGTGCTATATTACTATTGTGCACATAGCACTTAGCATAGCCACAGACATGACATAGGAACTCAATAAAAATTACATTAATTAGCTAAACTCTATTGCATTCCTAGTCTGTACCTGAAACTATTCTGTACAGAGTGGCAACTAAAATTATGAGTTATTTCCCATTGTCTTTGAAAAGCTTACAGCTAAATAGGAAAGATGAGACCTCCCACACAAAGTTATTAGAGTCCCATTAGAGAATAAATATCCTGAGATAACAATGCAAGATGATAAATATGTGGTTAGGTGTGAACAACTGCACTTAATAACAGAATCAGACAATGGTGTTACATTTCACAAACTGTAGCATCAGAACAGTTACCTTCCTCTTGTATCCAAAACAGAGGTGTCCATATTACACAGCTACTAGTGGAGTTAGGGCAATTCCAACCTTGAAGTAAAGATGACCGAGCCTCCACTCAAGCCCCAACATGCTTCTTTGCTAATGATACCTAAAGTCTTGATTGAGACTAACAGGTGTCACAGTACTTATTTAGTGACTGTCTGCTTCATCTATGAGGCTAAAATGCCTTCTGATATCTTTAATACTGACATAATAGCTAATAATATAAGCAAACTGAAAGACTATCCCATTGTCCTTGCATGGTATTGAGCAGAATTTAGTGAGCCATACAGCTGGCCATAAAAGTCTTTTTCCAAAAAGCAGGGGAAAGTTCTAGAAAGTAAATAATACAGAAATAAATTACCCAATTCTTATGAGAAGTTTTATAAAAAAAATAAAGAACACATTTATTTGAAATTTGGTGAAACCACAAGTAATTAAAGATAAAATAAGCACAGACTAGAGCATGGAGAATATAATTTTTATACTCAAATGAAATTGCTTTACATCCAAAGTAGTTCTGTTGAAAGCAAAGTGCCTTGAAGATTTCCCTTTGTTTAATCTAAACCAGTAGTTTTCCATAGAAACCTTTGGAGAAGCTTCAAGAGTCACACGAATGTTTCATAGAAATATAATTTCTAAACATTTTTAACTGATTTCAAAACTAGAAAAATGCATAAGACAATATATAGCATATTTTAACACACAAGAATCTGTGGAACTCATCTTGACTCCCAAGTTAAATTGTTTCTATGCAGATTTTGGAATAAAGCTTCTTTTGCCATCTCTCTATATATTTGACCTTCTTACAAACGTGCAATTCATGAGGAAGTTTTAACTTTTCACTGGTCTTTTTAAGTGCCAGCCCTATGCATGTCCAGTTCTGTAGGATTGAACGAGTGAAGGGAGCATCACAGAGCACCTCAATATTGTGCAAAACCAAAATGGTATTCGAATAAATGGGTCGCCAACTTGAAAGAAGACAGTAGCCATTAATTTGGACCACAAGTCCAAGTTTCAAATTTTTACTATCTTTAAAATAGCCTTATTCTTCTCGTGCATTTTCTTTATAAGTAAGTTCTATAAATTTAAATTTATAAAATAAATTTATAGACATATTTTATCACTTATAAAATAAATTTAAACACATTTTATTTACAAATTTTATCATTTATAAAATACACTTGTACTATTGAAATGCACATTAGATTTTTATTTCTTTTCCTTTTAAGAGAGCTTACGTATAGTTGTTAATAATCTAAAGTAACATAATACTATTAAACATTTACCAAAACCAAATCTCATTCTTTACCCATTTTAGTTTCATTATTCACTCTATTAAAATTGCTCTATACAAGATCAATAGGGACCTTAACAAAATAAATTGTCTTCACTGAGCCCATGTTCTCTGGCTACATATATTGTTCCTCACTGCCCCTGTCAACATCTTGGTCTTCAGTGACAATGTTTCCTAATTTAATTCTGATTGCTCCGATTATCTATTTCCTTCACTAACATCTGGGGTATTTTTCCCTTGACCATTAATACTGGTATCTCTCAACCTCAGTCCTTGACTTTTGTATTCTCTAAACTTCACCCTCAGGAACCTCATTTGTTCTCCTGATTTGGTTCTACATCTCCAAACTTTTATAGTACCACATCAAGCGGATAGTATCTGTGACAGGAATCTACCACTGCATTGTCAAACTACCCAAACTGCCCAACTACATAATGGCATAAAACAACCATTTTATTTAACTAGTGATATGGAGCTAAGGTGCCCAAGAAGGACTCATCTTTGATATTCTTGATATCAGCTTGATACCTAGGGTAACTGGAGAATACACTTCCTCAAAGGTTTCTTCCCTTACATTTTGCACCTAGGTGCTCCTTGTGTGTGTTATCTTTCTCTCTCCTCTTAGGGCCTCTCCAGATGGTTTTGACTTCTCATAGCATGATGGTTTCCAGGTAGTTGCAGTTCTGACATGGCAGTTGGCTTCCAACAGGCTTCCAGGCTATTCAAAGGCCTGGCACAGCATTGCTTCCTCCATATACCATTGTATTGCCACCTCAATGGGAGATCATGTGCCCATTTTTATTCCCCTGACTTAGAATACCTTCCTTCTTTTGCTCTTCCAATTCATGTCTCTCTCTTCCTTTAGAAAACATTCTCCCGTGATTTCTTTCCAGATTAACTCCATATCTCTGAGTTCCTTTCCCTCAGAACTTAGACACCATCTTCATATATTATGTGTAATAGACATTTCTTGCTTTTTGGCTGTTCATTACTGAGCCCCTCCCTTCTTATTAGTAATCCAAATTCATTTGAGTAATGACTCATTTTGTAGAACTCTACGGAGGTTTTAGCCACCTCCTACAAAATAAGCTGTATTAGTCAGGGTTCTCCAGAGAAGTAGAACCAACAGGGTGTGTGAATGTGTGTATGTGAGAGTGAGAGAGAGAGAGATTTATTTTAAGGAATTGGCTCACACTATTGTGGGTATGGTGAGTCCAAAATCTAATGGAGTAGACCGGCAGGCTGGAGACACAGGAAAAAGTTCAGTTCAAGTCCAAAGGCTGTCTGCTGACAGAATTCCTTCTTGCTGGGAGGAGATCAGTCTTTGTTCTATTAAAGTCTTCACTGAATTGCATGAGGCTCTCCATTTTATGGAGGGTAATCTGCAATCTCAGAGTTCACTGATTTAAATGTTCATCTCACCCAAAAAACACCTTCATAAAAACATACAGAATAACATTTGTCCAAATATCTGGGAACTGTGGCCCGGCCAAGTTGACACATAAAATTAACCATCACCTAAGCCAAACAGACTTGTTCTTCCCTTGCTTCTCCACAGAGCAGACACGTAATATAAGTTCAGTACATCAGATGCTCTTTCTTGGTTGTTGAATCTAAGCCATTAACACAATGGCATCAGGAAAGCAGGTGGTTGTATTCATTACAGCAGCAGTAAGAGCAGTGGCATGCCATCAGATTGTAGTGGCATGACTACCACTCTGTTTCTGCTGCCCAGTCTTCTGTAGCTTCCTTGGTTTCTTCTAGTCAATAATCCTGGTCATGTGTCCTCCATTGAGTCTGGAGCCTCTAGATAATTCCAATAAACTCACTGTTTTCTGTAGATAAACAGGATTGGTTTCTGCTGCTTAGAACCAAGTTACACTTAATACTATATCATGCTACTTATGTTCATGAGTTGTATTGAGGATAAATGCATTACTAAATGAAAAGTATATTGAACAAATTCCTAGCATAGTGGGGTGATCAATAAATTATGTTAATATGTTTTTCTTCATCTTCATTTTCTTCTTCCTATTCTTCCTAATTATTATTAACATTATTATAATACTTATTATTGAACTTTCTATATATGTTTTGAACAAGAAATATGACTCCTAGCATAACACTCTGGACAATGTAGTACCCAGCTCAATTCATTAGCCTGGTTGGCTCATACACAATAAGACTAAAATCTTGAGTTGCTAAGGAACTTAGGTAGTTCATACAATAAGCTGTCCAGTTCAGTGCTGAACTCTCTAAACTCTGCTACATTTTACTACATGCTTGAAATATTTTGGTTATCTACAGAAAAGAATCTTAATAGCGTGGAAATTGGAGATGAAAAAAATATCAAAGTTGATTTTTCAGAGCTACAAATGAACCTTTATTCAAATTGGAAGTTAGAAAGAAGGTACCAGTACTCTGAAACCATCAACAAATCCCACAAAAGGCTGCTAACGGGTACAGCACTTCTTTTTAAGGTGATGAAAATGTTCTGGAATTAGATAGAAATGATGGTTGCATGCTTTGTGAATATACTAAAAACTACTTAAATCGTATACTTTGAAAGCATAAATTTTGTGGTAAGTGAATTATATCTCAATAAAAAAAATTTTAAGCAATTAACCACACTGTAAATATCTGATTAGTGATTTAGATTATAGGTGTCTATTTTTTAAAAGTTCATTATTTATTGCACAGCCAGGATTCCTGTATTACTGGAGGAAATTTCTAAATCACTGTTATTTATTTCTTGGGCAGTTTTTAAACCTGTCAACTTATATATTCACTTTAAATGAAAACTTCATCATTCAGATTTCAGGTGGAATCTCGTTGTGGAATTCAGTCATTCCTAATGGACACATATTTTATTATATCTGGAGATTTATCTGGCAGCTACTTAGTAAAGTAAGGAGATGGATTGATTCCAACAATATTTGAAGTTGTGTGGTGGGTCAAAGCATCCAAAGCACATGAATAAATCAATGACAACTTTCTATTTCATCGTCATAGCTGAAACACTCAACTATGCTTCGGAGTGGTTACATCTAAACATGTTTAAGATGGAGCATTCATTGTTCTTTTGTTTTACTTCCAAGCATATAACTGGGGACACATAAAGGTTACATGATAATGATACTGACGGCTACAAATAGCACACAAGGAACACACTACCTAAATATTATTTGCCTATACTGCTTTGAGAAACAGAGAGGAAAATATTTCAAAGTCCTCAAACACAACCTTAAGAAGAAACATTTTACAATAATTCACCTGCTTCCATTCAAGGAGTCTGATGTAGCTCACAAGACAATTCTTTAATAGAGAATATATCTGCAGTCTTACTGCAATATGACAAGAAGGAAGATGAGAAGAGGAGGAGGAAGAGGAAGAGGAAAAGGAAGAAGAAGAAATAGTTGTTAAGACTGGCAACATACCAAGACTCATGTTCTGTACCCATCGCATAAAATGGAATTGGGCCATTTTATCTCATGAGTCTCTGTCTGTCTGTCTCTGTCTGTCTGTCTCTCCCCCTTCTCTCAAGCAATCTACTTATCACTGTGCCTAGGCTTGATTAGATTTATAGTTTGTTTATCTGAGAGCTCAATGCTTTATTGCATCCAGAAGCCAAAATATGTGCACCTCCACAACCCAGCTGAATAAAACAAACTCATTTTGATCTTTGTGTACAAAGCCATCAGCACTGGTTCAAAGTGTAGCGCAGCCAGTTCTGGATGGCAGATGCAGAGTTCAGCTCTTCTCCCCGGCCCTTGGTTTCAATTAGGCTGTCTGCCAAGTGGCCCATGTGCCTCTGTGTGCTGAAACATTTCTTTGAGGCAGCTTTCTTAAATTAGGAAATAAAGACTTCCCATGTGATTTGCTATATATACAATTTATGACAATTGATTTTTATAGTTAAAATACATACATTTTAAACATATTTCTCTTTCTACAAAATAGCAGCTTTCTAAGAAGAGAAGAAAATTAGCAAAATGTAAATACTGCATTTCTTTTACTCTTCTGACTAAAATTTACTCAAACATACATTAAAATGATGCTAAAGACCACTAGGTTTCTAAAATAAATAACTTCTTTGTCTTAAAAGGAAAAAAAAAGGACAATAGCATACAAGCAAGCATTTTCTAACTTCTAGGAATTGCAAATAGGGAAGAAATCAATATGAACAAAAAAGAAGCTGTAATTACTTGAGATTGGCCAGTTCCTCAACCTGAATAAATGATATTTTCTTTGTTTTCACTATTATTTGGGTCTTTTAACTCCTGAACTTTCCAACACAACTTTGTGACCTGGCAGTAGATATAACAAATTCCAAAAGCCAACTTCCAAGGTGTAGCTGATTCCTGGTAGATGCATGAAATAAATGCACAGCAAATGTCTGTGCTCCACAGCCCCAGATGCCCATATATATATGTATATATAATTCTCACCAAAGACAGATTCGTATGGCAAAAATCTAGAAACTATGGTAAGCAGTTATCTCATTAACAATACCCTCCTGTTGCTACATAGAGAAGGAGACAGCCAAGTCCTAGGAGGCCTGGGTGGGCAGCAACCATCTCATAAGGAAGGTCCAGGCTGTGTAAAAGCCAGGAAACCACGATGCCTTGCAACCTCTTGCAAGCATTCAGGTCGACTTTGAAGAAGCTCCCACACAGGCCTAGATTATGCCTTACAGTGAATTTAGGGGCGTTTAAATCCTAAAGACCTGGGCCCACAAATTGAGCCATCACTTAGCAGATGTTAGCCGCTGCCGGTGCCAAGACAAACTGAAAATAACTGGGCACCAACACTAGCAACTGAATGGTAACCAGCTGTTAGTGGTGAGTTTAAGCAGGCCCCCATACCATGCTAGGCCACTCACACAGCAGGGACCCATAAGTATGGCATACAGGTTTTGTTTTGTTCTGTTTTTTAGTGACCAGATGGTTTTATTGAGTCACTTTCCTGTTTTCCATAAAGCTGAATTACTACATTCCTAAAAATCTTCTATATTTCTAAATTAGTACATTGCCCATTGCCATGGTGCCTAATCTTGAAAAGTACTGAAAACGACGGTACTATGCCTTATTGATGCAGGAAATTTCAATAACAGAGAAAGAAGCAACAGAAAAACATAACCTTATTGAAGAAATTTTTGGAAAAATATTTTAATGAAAGATAGAAATATATGATTCATGTAAGAGCTAAAAATGTTTTAATTTTTTTCCCTTTCTCAAGGCACCATCACAATTAGAAGTTTATAAGTTATCTATATATATCTTGCTACACTCAATGTAGTACAAAGTAGATGAGATAATCTTTCTCGTTAGCACTTATTATAAAACATACGCAGACAGTGCAGCTGAGCTAACATTTAACAGATATCTATAGTATTTGCCTTTTTTTCCCTCTATTTTTTGAACCCCTTCACCCATTTCTCTTACATCCCACCCCTCACTTCTTCTGGCAATCATCAATTTGTTCTCTGTATCTCTGAGCTTGGTTTGTTGTTTTGGGTTTTTTTTTTTTAGATTCCACAGATAAGATAGATCATACAGTATTTGTCATTCTCTGACTTATTTCACTTAGTATAATGCCCCCAAAGTCCATACATGTTGTCACAAATGGCAAGATTTCATTTTTTATGGCTGAATGATATAAATTATATATATATATACATATATATCACAATTTCTTTATCCATTCATTCATCAATCACACTTAGACTGTTTCTATATCTTGGCTATTGTAAATAACACAGCAATTAATATGGGTGTGCATATATCTTTTTGAGTTAGTGTTTTCATTTTCTTTACATAAATACCCAAAAGTAGAATTGCTTGATCTTATGGTAGTTCTATTTTTAATTTTCTGAGGAGCCTCCATACTGTTTTCAATAGTGGCTGAACCAACTTACATTCCCACCAACAGTGCACAAGGTTTTCCTTTTCTCCACAGCCTAGCTAACACTTGTTATCTCTTTTCTTCTTCTTCATAGCCATTTTAAAAGATGTGAGGTGATATTTCATTGTGATTTTGATTTTCATTTCTGTAATGATTAATGATATTGAGCATCTTTTCATTTACCCATTGGCTATCTGTATGTCTTCTATGGAAAAATGTCTCTTCAGATCTTCAGCCCATCCTTTAATTGGCTTGTCTACTATTGACTTTCAGGAATTCTTTACATATTTTGGATATTAGCTCCTTATCAGATGATTTGCGAACATTTTCTCTCATGCAGTAAGTTACCTTTTCATTTTGTTAATGGTTTCCTTTGCTATGCAGAAGCTTTTTGGTATAATGCAGTCCCATTTATTTATTTTTGCTTTTGTTTCTTTTACTTTTGGTGTCAGCTTCAAAAAAACCACCACCAAGACCTATGTCAAGAAGCTTACCAACTATGTTTTCTTCTAGGAGTTTTATGGTTTCAAATCTTATATTCAAGTCTTTAATCCATTTTGTGTTGTTTTTGTATATGGTGTAAGATAGTGGTAGATTTTCATTTTTTACATCTAGCTGTTCAGTTTTCCCAATATCATTTATTGAAGAGACTGTCCTTTCCCCGTTGTATATTTTTGGCTGCTTTGTTAAAAATTAATTGACCATATATGCATGTGTTTATTTCTGGGCTCTCTATTCTGTTCCATTAATCTGTGTCTGTTTTTATGCCAATATCATACTATTTTGATTACTATAGCTTTGTAATACAGTTAGAAATCAGGGAACATGATACCTCCAATTTTGTTCTTCTTTCTCAAGACTGCTTTGGCTATTCAGGGTTTTTTGTGGTTCCATAGAAATTTGGGGGTTATTTGTCTTGGTTTTGTGAAAAATGCCATTGGAATTTTGATAGGGATTGCACTGAATCTGTAGATTGTTTTGGGTAGTGTGGACATCTTAACAGTATTGATTCTTCCAATCCATGAACATGCACTATCTTTCCATTTATTTGTGTCTCCTTCAATTTTGTTCATTAATGTCATATTTTTCAATATACAGGACTTTCCTTGGTTAAATTTTTTCCTAGGTATTTCCTTTTTCTGATGCAATTGTAAACAAGATGGTTTCCTTTCTCTTTCCGATAGTTCATTATTAGTGTATAGAAATGCAACAGATTTTTGTATATTGATTTTGCATCTTTCAACTTTACTGAATTTGTTTATTAGTTTTAAGTGTTTTAATGGAATATTTAGGATTTTTCTATATGCAGTATCATGTTATCTGCAAACAGTGACAGTTCTACTTCTTCCTTTCTAACTTCGATGCTATTAATTTCTTTCTCTTGCCTAATTGCTCTGGCTAGGACTTCTGAAACTATGTTGAATAAAAGTGGCAAGAGTGCACATCTTTGTCTTGTTCTTGTTCTTAGAGGAAATGCTTTCAGCTTTTCACTGTTGAGTATGATGTTAGCTATGGGCTTGTCATATATGGTCTTTATTATGTTCAGACAGGTTCCTTCTATACCCACTTTGTTGAGAGTGTATCATAAATGGATGTTGAATTTTGTCAAATGCTTTATCTGCATCTATTGAGATGATCATGTGATTTTTATGCTTCATTTTGTTAATGTGGTATATCACATTGACTGATTTGCAGATGTTGAGCCATCCTTGCGTCCTTGGAATACATCCCACTTGTTCATGGTGTGTGATCCTTTTCATGTATTGTTGAAAAGGATCCTTTATTGTTATGTAATGACCATCTTTGTCTCTTATTACAGTCTTTGTTTTAAAGTCTATTTTGTCTGATATACTTATAGCTACTTCAGCTTTCTTTTGGTTTCCATTTGCATGGAATATCTTTTTCTTTCCCTTCACTTTCAGTCTGTGCCTGTCCTTACATCTAAAGAGAGTCCCTTGTAGGCAACATATTGGTGGGTTCATTCAGCCACTCTGTGTCTTTGGATTAGTGAATTTAGTCCATTTACATTTAAAGTAATGATTGACAGGTAAGTACTTACTGCCATTTTGTTCATTTTTTTAAGGCTGTTTTTGTAGTTCCTTTCTGTTCCTTTTTTCTTCTCTTGCTCTTTTCCTTTGTGATTTGAAGACTTTCTTTAGTGGTATGCTTATACTCCTTTCTCTTTATTTTTTGTGTATTTACCATAAGTTTTTACTTTGTGGTTATGATGAGACTTACATATAACAACTTGTTATATGTAACAGTTTATTTTAGTTGATAACAATGTAAGTTTGATCTCATTTTAAAGTTCAACATTTTTACTGTCTCCCCTACATTTTATGTTTTTCATGACACATTTTACACTTTTTTATCTTGTGTATTCCTTAAATAATTATTGTAATCATAGTTATTGTTACTACTTTTGTATTTTAAACTTTTACTAGCTTTATAAGTGATTAATCCACTAACTTTACCATATATTTACCTTTTCAGTGAGATTTACTCTTTTGTTGTTTTCTTGTTACTAATTAGTACCCTTTCTTTTCAAATTAAAGAAATCCCTTTATCATTTCTCATAACACTGCTTTGGTGGTAATGAACTCCTTTAGCTTTTGCTTGCTTGGAAACCTCTTTATCTCTCCTTCAACTCTGAATGTTAACTTTACTGGGTAGAGTATTCTTGGTTGGAAGGTTTTTTCTTTCAGTATTTTGGATATATTGTGCCACTCCCTTTTGGCCTGCAAAGTTTCTGCTGAAAAAATCTGCTAATAGTCTTATGGGGGTTCCCTTGTGTATAACAAGTTGTTTTTCTCTTGCTTATAATATTCTGTCCTTGTCTTTAACTTTTGGTATTTTAAGTACAATGTGTCTTGATGAGGGTCTCTTTGGATTCTTCTTATTTGGATTCTCTGGGCTCACTAGATCTGGATGTCTATTTCCTTCTCCAGGTTAATAAAGTTTTAAGCCATTATTTCTTCAAACAAGATTTCTGCCCATTTCTCTCTCTCTTCTCTTTTTGGGACCCCTGTAATGTGAATATTAGTCAGTTTCATGTTGTCCCATAGGTTCGGTAAGTTATTTTCACTTTTTTTTTCATTCTTTTTTCTTTTTGCTGCTCTGATTGGGTGAATTACACTGCCTTTTCTTCGAGTTGACCAATTCCTTTCTTCTGCTTTACTCTGTCTGCTGTTGAACCCCACTAGTGCATTTTTCAGTTTAGTTACTATATTCTTCAGCTCTGTGACTCCTATATGCTTCAGGTTCAAGATGGTAACATAGGAATACCTGGAAATCACCTTTTCCCATGAATACACTAAGTCTACAGCTACATATGGAACAATTTCTTCTTAAAGAAAACTTAAAGGCCAGCTGAGTGATGACTACACATTGGGAAAACAAGAAGATAACCACACTGAAATTGGTAGATGAGGCTGGCACACAATCTCACCATAAACGCCACCCCCACAACCAGGAGAAAACTCCAAGGCCTGAGCTTCTTCCTAAGGAGTGAATAGTTTGAACCCCACATCAGGCACCTCAACTTGTAGGACTTGCACCAGAGAGAAAACCCCCAAAACATCTAACTTTGAAAATCAACAGGACTTGTGTCCTGCGAGCCATAACATTGTAGCAAACTGAGAGACAGCTCTTAAAGGACCCATGCTTGGACTTACCCACTCCAGAGTCCAGCTCAGAGGCAGCCAATTTCTCCCACACTTAAAGTAGAGGAGGCTCATTTGCTTATATTAAAGCATTTCCCTGAAGGTCAGGCATCTAATTTAACACACACTCTAGGACCATATTGGAACACTCTCCAGGAGCAGAGACTGAAATGTACTATCTCTTCTCTCTGCCACACTTTAGAGCACGAGTATCTCACAGAAGGGAACTTTTATATGTGTCTCGTGCCCTGATCTCTGCTGCTGTTGCCCAGAAGACAGTTCTTGGCTGCCTGGCTCTGGAGGCCAGGGGAGCTTGTGTTTTTGGTCCCATAGGACTGTAATAACTGGGGTCACCCACAAAGGAGTTCATACCCCTGTCTGGCACCCTGATTTTTGTGGCTCTGGTGGCCAGTGGAACTTACACTTGTGGTTCCCACAAGACCATAATCAATGGAAAAAGAATTCTTAAACAGCTTCTACCCCCAGGGCACAGCAAGAGGCAAAGGGCCCAGGATCTCAGTCTTTCTATGAAAGAGGCCTGCTAGCTAATCATCAGAGCTGCAGTCTGAAGGTCAGGTTTCTAATTAAGCACATCTAGGAGTTGACTGCACTCCTTTTCAGAGATCATGGAGGGTAGGCACTATCTTCACTTTCTCCCTCTGCTGCACCCAGACCACCAGTGTCTACTAAAAAAGAGTTTATATGTAGCTGGTGCCCTGGTTTTCACATCTGGTGTCCCAGTTTTACAGCTACAATCCAAGGGATACCCCCTTGATTGCCTGGCTCTTGTGGTGAAGGGAGCTTGCATTGTTGAGTCCCATGGGACTGTGGCAATCAGAAAGATGACTCTTGGCAGGCTGCCATCTCCAGGGCCCTGTGCAGACAGTGACTGAGGCACACCACCTAATCTTTTTGTGAAGAAGGCTTCTTTGCTTGTCCTGGAGCTTCAGTCTGGCTTAAGTTTTGGCACACATCTAGTGCCAAAACATAGAAACACAAGAACACCAGTTAAAGGAATGACTTATTATCACCTGCTGCCTTTGGCCCCAAATATCCACATGGAGCCCTAACTTAGCTTGTGAGTTAGGCTGAACTACATGGAACTACATGTCAAACCATAGACCTAAAACCAGGACTCCAGCTTTCTCTGTGTCTTTCTACTACTGCCAAGGTCATACTTCTATCTCTTAACATAAGAAATTTAACCCAAGGTAAGGCAAGCAAAGGAAAGGTTATTCTACTCAACCCACCAAGCTTCCTTAGGTTGGAGGTACAATGTGGCTGTGAAGGCCAAACACACATGACATAACTAACAATAAATTTAGAGAACAATATGGTGGCAATTTGTAAACAAGAGTGAAATAATTAAGAGTAGTAAAGTCTGGACTAATCCAGATGTTTTAGAAAATTACCTATTAGTTGAACTTTCCAGATAGCTGAGTGAATTTATTTCAAAATCCAAAAAATATTTCACTTTAATCATTGTTTTTTCCAAATTATTTATGTAATTCTTTGACTTTTTAAGTGGCATTAACTCACATGATGAAATCTTTTATTTTAATTCACTTTACCTAGAAACACATAAAATTCTCCTTTAATCTCACTAATATAACTACTTTTTAAAAATTTATCAACATATATAGTAATAGTATGTTCTAGGCATTGTTCTTAGTATTTAACATATATATTATATCAGTTTAATCTTTATAAGAGCATATGGAGAAGATAATCTGTGCTTGTTTATAAGATGAGTAAACAAAGCCACATAGGTTTCACAATTTGCTCAAAGTAAGGCAACTAAAAAGTGGCAAATCTGGAAACCAAACGCAGGAAACCTGGTTCCAAGTTCATGCACATGGCCTCTATATTCTGCCATTGCCTTTCCATTTGTGTTATTTCATTCCAGTCTTTATCGACAAATAACCTTCTTTTAAATAGCAGTGATCTGTCAGATGTCTATGTAATTCTATGATCACTTTTTTCACTTAACACTGTTAACATTATTCCATATTTTTATATAGTTCTCATAATTATAGTTTAAATGACTATGTAATATTCTATTGGGTGGATGGACCATCTTTCAGTAAATCTTTATTGTGGAACACAGATTTCTTCAGTTGTTTTGGTATCACTTATATTTGTTTTAAATGTTTTTGTGTCAAATTTCATGAATTCTTTGACCACATAGATGGTAATGTTTGTCTGGAAAAGTATCCCAAAATATCACTAAAGAAATATAAATTATAATTATTTAACTTATTCTAGAAGACTCAAAGCCATTATTGCAAATTTTAATTATTTAACTATGATGTACCACAGGGTTATCTTGGGAACTACTGAAAGGTACAGCTTGTTTTACCTATACAAAATAAACAAAAATCATGCTGCTTTTTTGAGTTTTGTCTGTTTTATATAGATTCATTTTTAATCTCTTCTTTTGATACAAAGCTGACAGGCCTCACTTTTGTTTTTAAAGTATGTATACTTCCTCTAGTTTGAATTTGTTGCACATATAATTTTGTTATATTGTATAAACAATGACTAAATAAGATCTGAGTAAACATAGTGCTCTTTTATGAATGAAATGTATGGATTTTGCCACAACTATTTCAGCCACTAATAGCTCTTTAACATACTTGCCTCCTTTGTTTCACACAGGCCAGAGTATTAGACCTCAGATCTACTCAAAGTTGAGCTACTATTAAATTTCAACAGTGGGAGAATAGAGAAAATGACATTGAGATAGGAAAAGATAAGACAGTGAATTCCCAGAGACTCATTATTGGTGTATAAAACATGCACGTAAATAAAGATCCATGATCTAAGGAGTTTTCTCTTTAGGAATTTATAATTTAACTTTTGTTTGAGACTTGTGGTTAACTCCATAAGCTAATGTATAAGAATACCATACTAGGAGGGGAACCTTCAAGATGGTGGAGGAGTAAGACATGGAGATCACCTTCCTCCCCACAAATACATCAGAAATACATCTACATGTGGAACAACTCCTACAGAACACCTACTGAACGCTGGCAGAAGACCTCAGACTTCCCAAAAGGCAAGAAACTCCCCACGTACCTGGGTAGGGCAAAAGAAAAAAGAAAAAACAGAGACAAAATAATAGGGACAGGACCTGCACCTCTGGGAGGGAGCTGTGGAGGAGGAAAAGTTTCCACACACTAGGAAGCCCCTTCACTGGCAGAGACGGGGTGGTGGCAAGGGGGAAGCTTCAGAGCCATGGACGAGAGCGCAGCAACAGGGTGCAGAGGGCAAAGCAAAGAGATTCCCACACAGAGGATCGGTGCCGACCAGCACTCACCAGCTCCAGAGGCTTCTCTGCTCACCCGAAGGGGCAGGTGGGGGCTGGGAGCTGAGGCTCAGGCTTTGGAGGTCAGATCCCAGGGATAAGACTGGTGTTGGCTGCATGAACACAGACTGAAGGGGGCTAGTGCACCACAGCTAGCTGGGAGGGAGTCTAGGAAAAAGTCTGGAACTGCCTAAGAGGCAAGAGTCCGTTGTTTTGGGGTGCACAAGGAGAGGGGATTCAGAGCACCGCGTAAATGAGCTTCAGAGATGGGCGTGAGATGCGGCTATCAGAACGGACACCAGAGACGGGCATGAAACGCTAAGGCTGCTGCTGCAGCCACCAAGAAGCCTGTGTGCAAGCACAGGTTACTATCCACACCTCCTCTCCCGGGAGCCTGTGCAGCCCACCACTGAGAGGGTCCCGTGATCCAGGGACAACTTCCCCAGGAGAACACACACCTCACCTCAGGCTGTTGCAACATCATGCCAGCTTCTGCCACTGCAGACTTGCCCCGCATTCCATACCCCTCCCTCTCCCCAGCTTGAGTGAGCCAGAGCCCCCTAATCAGCTGCTACTTTAACCCTGTCCTGTGTGGGCAGGGAACAGACACCCTCAGGCGACCTACACTCAGAGGCAGGGTCAAATCCAAAGCTAAAACCCAGGAGCTGTGCAAACAAAGTAGAGAAAGGGAAATTTCTCCCAGCAGCCTCAGGAGCAGTGGATTAAATCTCCACAATCAAATTGATGTACCCTGCATCTCTGGAATACCTGAATAGACAACGAATCAACTCAAAATTGAGGTGGTGGACTTTGGGAGCAACTGTAGACTTGGGGTTTGCTTTCTGCATCTAATTTGTTTCTGGTTTTATGCATATCATAGTTTAGTATTTAGAGCTTATTATCACTAGTAGATTGTTTATTGATATGGTTGCTCTCTTCCTTTTGTTTTCTTATAAATATATATATATATATATATATTTTTCCTTTTTCTCTTTTTGTGAGTGTATGTGTATGCTTCTTTGTGTAATTTTGTCTGCATAGCTTTGCTTTTACCATTTGTCCTAAAGGCTATTGATTTTTTTTTTTTTTTTTGGTATAGTTATTAGCACGTGTTATCATTGGCGGATTTGTTCTTTTGGTTTGGATGCTCTCTTCTTTCTTTTTTTTACTACTTTATTTAAATAATTTTTTATTTTTCATTTTAATTATTTTATTTTAATTTATTTCTTTTTCCCCTCCCTTTTCTTCTGAGCTGTGTGGCTAACAGGGTCTTGGTGCTCCAGCTGGGTGTCAGGCCTGAGCCTCTGAGGTGGGAGAGCCGAGTTCCAGATATTGGTCCACCAGAGACCTCCTGGCCCCACGTAATATCAAATGGTGAAAGCTCTCCCAGAGATCTCCATTTCCACGCTAAGACCCAGCTCCACTCAACGACCAGCAAGCTACAGTGCTGGACACCCTATGCCAAACAACTAGCAAGAAGGGAACACAACCCCACCCAATAGCAGAGAGGCTGCCTAAAATCATATTAAGCTCACAGACACCCCAAAATACACCACTGGAAGTGGTTCTACCCACCAGAAAGACAAGATTCAGCCTTATCCACCAGAACACAGGCACAAGTCCCCCACACCAGGAAGCCTACACAACCCACTTAACCAACCTTACCCACTGGGGGCAGACACCAAAAACAACGGGAACTACAAACCTGCAGCCTGTGAAAAGGAGACCTCAAACACAGTAAATTAAGCAAAATGAGAAGAGAGAGAAATACACAGCAGATGAAGGAGCAAGGTAAAAACCCACCAGACCAAACAAATGAAGAGGAACTAGGCAGTCTACCTGAAAAAGAATTCAGAGTAATGATAGTAAGGATGATCCAAAATCTTGGAAACAGAATGGAGAAAATACAAGAAACGTTTAACAAGGACCTAGAAGAACTAAAGAGCCAACAAACAATGATGAACAACACAACGAATGAAATTAAAAATTCTCCAGAAGGAATCAATAGCAGAATAATGGAGGCAGAAGAACGAATAAGTGACCTGGAAGATAAAATAGTGGAAATAACTACCACAGAGCAGAATAAAGAAAAAAGAATGAAAAGAATTGAGGACAGTCTCAGAGACCTCGGGGACAACATTAAACGCACCAACATTTTAATTATAGGGGTCCCAGAAGAAGAAGAGTAAAAACAAAGGGACTGAGAAAATACTTGAGGAGATTATAGTTGAAAATTTCCCTAATATGGGAAAGGAAATAGTCAATCAAGTCCGGGAAGTGCAGAGAGTCCCATATCTGATAAGTCCAAGGAGAAACACACCAAGACGCACATTAATCAAACTATCAAAAATTAAATATAAAGAAAAAATAATAAAAGCAGCAAGGGAAAAGCAACAAATAATATATAAGGGAATCCCCATAAGGTTAACAACTGATCTTTCAGCAGAAACTCTGCAAGCCAGAAGGGAGTGGCAGGACATATTTAAAGTGATGAAGGAGAAAAACCTACAACCAAGATTACTCTACCCAGCAAGGATCTCATTCAGATCCAGCAGAGAAATTAAAACCTTTGCAGGCAACCAAAAGCTAAGAGAATTCAGCACCACCAAATAAGCTTTACAACAAATGCTAAAGGAACTTCTCTAGGCAGGAAACACAAGAGAGGGAAAAGACCTACAATAACAAACACAAAACAATTAAGAAAATGGTAATAGGAACATACATATCAATAACTACCTTAAATGTAAATGGATTAAATGCTCCCACCAAAAGACATAGACTGGCTAAATGGATACAAAAACAAGACCCGTATATATGCTGTCTACAAGAGACCCACTTCAGACCTAGGGACACATACAGACTGAAAGTGAGGGGATGGAAAAAAGATATACCATGTAAATGGAAATCAAAAGAAAGCTGGAGTAGCAATTCTCATATCGGACAAAATAAACTTTAAAATAAAGACTATTACAAGAGACAAAGAACGACACTACATAATGATCAAAGGATCAATCCAAGAAGAAGATATAACAATTGTAAATATTTATGCACCCAATATAGGAGCACCTCAATACATAAGGCAAATGCTAACAGTCATAAAAGGGGAAATCAACAGTAACACAATCATAGTAGGGGACTTTCACACCCCACTTTCACCAACTGACAGACCAACCAAAATGAAAATAAATAAAGAAACACAAGCTTTAAACGATCCATTAAACAAGATGGACTTAAATGATATTTATAGGACATTCCATCCAAAAACAACAGAATACACTTTCTTCTCAAGTGCTCATGGAACATTCTCCAGGATAGATCATACTTTGGGTCACAAATCAAGCCTCAGTAAATTTAAGAAAATTGAAATCATATCAAGTATGTTTTCCAACCACAACGCTATGAGGCTCGATATCTATTACAGGAAAAATATATGTAAAAAATACAAACACATGGAGGTTAAACAATACACTACTCAATAACCAAGAGATCACTGAAGAAATCAAAGAGGAAATCACAAAATACCTAGAAACAAATGACAATGAAAACACACCAACGCAAAACCTATGGAATGCAGCAAAAGCAGTTCTAAGAGGGAAGTTTATAGCAGTACAATCCTACCTCAAGAAACAAGAAGCATCTCAAATAAACAACCTAACCTTACACCTAAACCAATTAGAGAAAGAAGAACAAAAAATCCAAAGTTAGCAGAAGGAAAGAAATCATAAAGCTCAGATCGGAAAGAAATGAAAAAGAAATGAAGGAAACAATAGCAAAGATCAATAAAACTAAAAGCTGGTTCTTTGAGAAGATAAACAAAATTGATAAAGCATTAGCCAGACTCATCAAGAAAAAAAGGGAGAAGACTCAAATCAATAGAATTAGAAATGAAAAAGGAGAAGTGTCTGCAACTGACACTGCAGAAATGCAAAGGATCATGAGCAATTACTACAAGCAGCTGTATGCCAATAAAATGGACAACCTGGAAGAAATGGACAAAGTCTTAGGAAAGCACAACCTTCCGAGACTGAACCAGGAAGAAATAGAAAATATAAACAGACCAATCACAAGCAGTGAAATTGAAACTGTGATTAAAAACCTTCCAACAAACAAAAGACCAGAACCAGATGGCTTCACAGGCAAATTCTATCAAACATTTAGAGAAGAGCTAACACCCATCCTTCTCAAACTCTCCCAAAATATAGCAGAGGGTGGAACACTCCAGAACTCATTCTATGAGGCCACCATCACCCTGATACCAAAACAAGACAAAGATGTCACACAGAAAGAAAACTACAGGCCAATATCACTGATGAACAGAGATGCAAAAATCCTCAACAAAATACTAGCAAACAGAATCCAACAGCACATTAAAAGGATCATATACTATGATCAAGGAGGTTTATCCCAGGAATGCAAGGATTTTTCAATATACGCAAATCAATCAATGTGATAAACCATTTTAACAAATTGAAGGAGAAAAACCATATGATTATCTCAATAGATGCAGAGAAAGCTTTTGAAAAAATTCAACACCAATTTATGATAAAAACCCTCCAGAAAGTAGGCATAGAGGGAACTTACCTCAACATAATAAAGGCCATATGTGATAAAGCCACAACCAACATCGTTCTCAATGGTGAAAAAATGAAACCATTTCCACAACGATCAGGAACAAGACAAGGTTGCCCACTCTCACCACTATTGTTCAACATAGTTTTGGAAGTTTTAGCCATAGCAATCAGAGAAGAAAAAGAAATAAAGGGAATGCAAATTGGAAGAGAAGAAGTAAAGCTGTTACTGTTTGCAGATGACATGATACTATACATAGAAAATCCTATAGATACTTCCAGAAAACTACTAGAGCTAATCAATGAATTTGGTAAAGTAGCAGGATACAAAATTAATGCACAGAAATCTCTTGCATTCCTATATACTAATGATGAAAACTCTGAAAGAGAAATTAAGGAAGCACTCCCATTTACCATTGCAACAAAAAGGATAAAATACCTAGGAATAAACCTACCTAAGGAGACAAAAGACCTATATGCAGAAAACTATAAGACACTGATGAAAGAAATTAAAGATGATACAAACAGATGGAGAGATATACCATGTTCTTGGATTGGAAGAATCAACATTGTGAAAATGACTATCCTACCCAAAGCAATCTACAGACACACTGCAATCCCTATCAAACTACCACTGGTATTTTTCACAGAAGTAGAACAAAAAATTTCACAATTTGTATGGAAACACAAAAGACCCCAAAAAGCCAAAGAAATCTTGAGATAGAAAAACAGAGCTGGAGGTATCAGGTTCCTGGACTTCAGGCTATACTACAAAGCTACAGTAATCAAGACCCTATGGTACTGGCACAAAAATAGAAATACAGATCAATGCAAAAGGATATGAAACCCAGAGTTAAACCCACACACATATGGTCACCTTATCTTTGATAAAGGAGACAAGAATATACAATGGGAAAATACAGCCTCTTCAATAAGTCGTGTTGGGAAAACTGGACTGCTACATGTAAACGAATGAAATTATAACACTCCCTAACACCCTACACAAAAATAACTCAAAATGGATTAAAGACCTAAATGTAAGGCCAGACACTGTAAAACTCTCAGAGGAAAACATAGGCAGAACAGTCTATGACATAAATCACAGCAAGATCCTTTTTGACCCAACTCCTAGAGAAAGGGAAATAAAAACACAAATAAACAAATGGGACCTAATGAAACTTAAAGGCTTCTGCAAAGCAAAGGAATCCATAAACAAGACGAAAAGACAACCCTCAGAATGGGTGAGAATATTTGCAAATGAAGCAACTGACAAAGCATTAATCTCCAAAATATACAAGCAGCTCATGCAGCTCAGTATCAAAAAAACAAACAGCCCAATCCAAAAATGGGAAGAAGACCTAAATAGACATTTCTCCAAAGAAGATATACAGATTGCCAATAAACACATGAAAGGATGCTCAATATCATTAATCATTGGAGAAATGCAAATCAAAACTACAATGAGGTATCACCTCACACCGGTCAGAATGGCTATCATCAAAAACTCTACAAACAATAAATGTTGGAGAGGGTGTGGAGAAAAGGGAACCCTCTTGCACTGTTTTTGGGAATGTAAACTGATACAGCCACTATGGAGAACAGTATGGAGGTTCCTTAAAGAACTAAAAATAGAACTACCATACGACCCAGCAATCCCACTGCTGGGCATATACCCTGAGAAACCGTAATTCAAAAAAGTCATGTACCACAATGTTCATTGCAGCTGTATTTACAATAGCCAGGACATGGAAGCAACCTAAGTGTCCATCAACAGATGAGTGGATAAAGAAGTTGTGGCACATATATACAATGGAATATTACTCAGCCATAAAAAAGAACGAAATTGAGTTATTTGTAGTGAGGTGGATGGACTTAGGGGCTGTTATACAGAGTGAGGTAAGTCAGAAAGAGAAAAACAAACACCGTATGCTAACACATATATATGGAATCTAAATAAATAAATAAATAAATGGTTCTGAAGAACCTAGGGGCAGGACAGGAATAAAGATGCAGACATGGAGAATGGACTTGAGGACAGAGGGAGGGGGAAGGGTAAGCTGGGACGACGTGAGAGAATGGCATGGACATATATACACTACCAAATGTAAAATAGATAGCTAGTGGGAAGCAGCTGCATAGCACAGGGTGATCAGCTCACTGCTTTGTATCCACCTAGAGGGGTGGGATAGTGAGGGTGGAGGGAGAGGTAAGAGGGAGGAGATATGGGGTTATATGTATATGTGTAGCTGATTCTCTTTGTTATACAGCAGAAACTAACACAACATTTTAAAGCAATTATAGTCCAATAAAGATGTTAAATTAAAAAAAAAAGAATACCATACTAACTAATAATAACAACTGTATTTAAAATGTACTTAAATATATTTATTATTAGAATCCATTGTATGCTATAGTATACAAGGTGGTGATATAAGTATTTAAAAGATGTACGTAACATGAAACCTGCTTTTTAAAATCCACATCTTTTTAGGGATAGCCATGAGAAGCAATGTAGGAGAGCCTACAAATGCCAACTAATAACAGTATTGGTATGATTTTCAAATGACAAAGCTTAGTGTTAGCAAATGTATTTGTTAGTAGTTACATATTTATATTGAAATGTTACTCTCTGTAAGTTAGTTTTTCAAGTACAGTAGATCCTCTCTTCAAGATTGAAAAAAAAAAAGAGAGAGCATGGAATTTCTTAACTGTGCGGAAAAGAGAAAAATCTCAGAAAAGAAAAAAATGCTCATAATTCTCTGGGAACCCAGCAAATTGTTAAAGTCTTGGCCATGATGGATTACATTAGAATGTGGGAAGAGAAATACCACGCATTGTTCTGTAGAATTTTTCTTTTAACTATCCCTTTCCCATTTCTTTAATGTTTGCCTTATATTAATAGTGACTGATATGAAATAATCAACAGATTTGTGCTGTAAATCCAAAGAGAAAAGTGCAAAGAATTTAAAGATTTGGTCTCATCTGTAATTCTGGCAGAGAAATGGAAAAGAGCCAGAGAAGTGGGATAAAATTAAAGGAATATTGCAGTTAAATTTTATGCATTATGTCCTTATGTTATGTTTTTGCTGAAAGAAATATGAAAATGTATACAAAAAATACACAAACCTTTGCTGTCAGTAAGAGTGAATTACTAGTAAATGCCACTGAGAAGCAAAAGAGAAACAACATAAATTATTATAATCATCATCATCATCAAGATTCATGTGTTAAGTTCACATATTTTTATTGCATTGGTTTAGATGTGTTAAAAGCAAATTAAATAGTCATGGTCCCTGTCCGATAGGAACTTATGATTTAAGACAGGCTACATTACCAAGACAAATGTAAGAGAAGTATAGACAAGTATATGCACCTCAGAGAAACCTATAAATTAAGTGAATGAAAGAATAAATAAACTGAATCCTTCCTATTGTTTATAAGTTGAGAAAAAGGGGAATGACACATTCCTGGATTTGGAGTTTAACCATCAGTTGGTCTCACAGGAATGACTTTGGGGATGTACTGTTGCAGTAACGGTAGAAAATGATCTGAACATACTGAAAGATTAGAAAGCTAGAACACTGGAGATTCTGAATCTAGAATTAGGAAGCACTGCTTTGCCCACAGACAGATTCTTGAATAAGGATTCCATATATCATGGTCCCATATTTTCACGTGATGGAACATCTCTGGACTATTTCTGAGAAAGAAGTAATGAAATGAAAATGATGGATAGAGAATAAACTATAATTTCATTTATGAAATAAACTTTAAAATTGTCACATATTTCCCCTTTCAGAATTATTCTATTTATACATTATTTTAGAGATCACATTGTAATTATGTGTTTTTCTTTGAGTCTTGTAATTGTCTTCATCCAAAATCCATACTATTCTGATCTGACCAGAACAAAATTTCAGAAAATACCATTTTTAATAATTAAATTAAAATTTAAAGCATCCTCAAATTAGTTCCTTATGTATTTAAAATGCCTTCACTAATAAAAAGAAGACTGAAGTTGTATGATACAAGCTTTCATAATTTAATCCCCTTAATTCAATTATTTAAAAAGCAGGAAAAAATAGCACAACCAATATGGTTCATTAAAATATTAGCAATGTAAAAAGTGGTTATAGTAGTTGCACAATTTTATAA
Organism: Balaenoptera acutorostrata; assembly: GCF_949987535.1. Taxonomy (NCBI): domain Eukaryota; kingdom Metazoa; phylum Chordata; class Mammalia; order Artiodactyla; family Balaenopteridae; genus Balaenoptera; species Balaenoptera acutorostrata. Next base: position 36,117,474 of record NC_080077.1, on the reverse strand, counting down.
TTTTTAAAAACATTCTTGGTGTTATTCAGTGCTTCTTAGTGAAACCCATTTGTGTTGTTTATTTTTCAATTTGCTCTTCATTGCCTGCTTTGCAGTAGAACATGTGTTTGCAATTGTATTTAGCAAAATTCATGATCTTAACATTGTACACCAAAGTCAATGTGCCTTCCTGGCACAAAACAGCCAGTATTCAAACACTTTTCTAATGTTTGGGGTTTCTGTCTCAATTGACAAAATTGAAAAATATGTATTAGCCAAGCAAAACCACTATCTCAAAGCCATGTTGAAAATTACTCCAACCTGTCAAAGCCAATTGAAATTCCCTTCCCAGCCCAATTCCTAGCTTCATTTTGTATGTGAAATAGGAAAAGTTGGATTTGATTATAACCACATGCAGAAGGAATCAAGAAATCACATGTACCTTATATATTTAATACTATAGACAATTTTCCTTTCAAAGAATTTGTCTTTCTTTTTCCACCATTTATCCCATCTCACCTGTTCCGAATAAGGCACTCATTTCTAGTATCTATACATGAGCAGTTTAATTAGAGTTGTATAACGCATTTTAAAAATCCTTGCTGCACCACATCATTCTCACCTTGGAGATGGAACAACCCTAATGGAAGAAATCTAAATCTATCCCTCATGCAGATCCAGTAATTTGGGGTATTGCTCAATGTCAGGCTATTTTCTATTATTTATTATGTTTATATACCAGCTACAGTGGTCTTCTAACTATGGTGCCCAGTTGCTGTTAATCCAATTTTAACAAAAGGGCATGATTCTGTCCTTGAAGTTCACTATAGAAGTAAGTTCCCTTCTTTAAGAAAAAAAATCAACTTTAGTTCACACCAGAACACAGAAGGGCTAACACAAGGTTATACACAAGATGAGAAACATGACTAAAATATTACCCTGCCCCACTATTGATGTCGAGCAGTACAAACTGCTTGAAAATTAGAGCCCATAAAATCCCTGGCAAAACTTAAGAGAACAACAAAAACAAAGTAATGGCATTGAGCAAAATAAAGGCAGGTTGCTTGGAATAAACAATATGATTTCTATCTATAAAATCACCCCAGAGTCCATTGCATTTAACATTTATGAGCATTATCTAAAGGAGAAAGCAGAATGTGTTCAAAGTCTAAGAGACAAATAAACGCTGTGGATCACATCTCAGTTCACTGTTATTTATTGATGAGATAGTCTAGAATTTTCATCAAGGCTTTGATGTAAATATTTCTTCCTCATTTTAGCTAGTATAATTGAGACTCTGGTGGAATAAATGATGTGTGCAGACAAGCCAGTGCATTACTCTCAAGGAATGAAATGAATTGGAAGCTAATTTTCAGGCACTAGAATGATTTGAGATACTCAACCATTTGGGATGAGTGAAGTTTTGAATTATAGGTTGAGATACTTAGGCTTTTCATTGTTTATACTTGCTTATGGTTGAAATATAAATTCAAGGGAGAAAAGTACCTGTAGGACTGAGCAGACTTTATTCTCCACTGCCATGGCAATCGTGGAAGGACTTGTTATGGAAGTGCCACATGATCAAGTTAGCCTGGGGTTCTGAGCTCCCACATGGAAGACAGCTGCCCTGGAAAGCTGCCTGTACCCTCAGCAGACCTTGAGAGAGCAAATAAATAAACTGTTGTATATTAAGCCACTGGGATTTTCGTATTGTTTGTTTCCAAATTATAATGTAACCTATCTTGACTGATATATCAACCACAGTTAAAAAACTGTTAATATATTTGTATTTAGCTTTCCAGTATTATTTTCTATTTATAGATATATAAAAATTTAGATCATGTTGTACATGTTATTTTGTAAACTATCCTTTACTAAATAATATATAATGAACATTTTCCCAAGTCATTAAATATTTTTTTCCAAAACACTATTTGCAATAGTTACAGAGCATTGAATTAGCATTGTACCATATTTTATCTAACCTTTCACTAATATTGGACAATTTTGCTAAATAGTGCTATACTAGCTAACCTATTCCACGTTCTTTGTGTATATTTCTGATTACTTTTCTGGGATAACATTTCCAAAATGAAATTCTGCATCAAAGTTTATTCATATTTTAAAGGCTTTTGATACCCATTGCCAAATTACCCTTCAAAGATTTTGTATGAACTTATAATTTTTCCGAGTGTGTAATATATCATTGTCACTCTACCTTTGATGACCCTGAGAATCACAGTTTCTAAAATTGAAAATTTGGTATATAAAAACTATCTCACTTCTCATTTTAATTTGAAGGCAAAGTTATTAGGAGTAGCTGATTTCAGGGAGAATACCAGGAATTCAGTTCTTTTAAGAATGGAAGAATTTGATGCTATATATTTGACTCTCTATACCTTTTGTCTCATTCTGAAAATGCTATTATGAGATATTTCATTGTCATTATTTTATAATGACATAGGGTCCTATGGATTCAATTTCATATTTGATCCAAAAATTTCACAGGATAATTTTTAAAGCTTTTTTTTTTTTTTTTAATTTTTATTTATTTACTTATTTATTTATGGCTGTGTTGGGTCTTCGTTTCTGTGCGAGGGCTTTCTCCAGTTGCAGCAAGCGGGGGCCACTCTTCATCGCGGTGCGCGGGCCTCTCACTGTCGCGGCCTCTCTTGTTGCGGAGCACAGGCTCCAGATGCGCAGGCTCAGTAATTGTGGCTCACGGGCTTAGTTGCTCCGCGGCATGCGGGATCCTCCCAGACCAGGGCTTGAACCCGCGTCCCCTGCATTGGCAGGCAGATTCTCAACCACTGCGCCACCAGGGAAGCCCTCACAGGATAATTTTTAATTCCAGTCTTTGAGTTTCTTTTTAATATTTGCTTACATGTGTATTATTGATTACTAGTTTTATTAATTCATGGTCTGAGACTAATTTGCATAATTCAGTTTATTAGCATTAAAACATAATTTGCATACAAATAAACACCCATTATTTTAAAAGTTTTGTTTCAGCCTCATGGATGTGGTAGACATGGTAAATCTGGTACTGAGTATTCATTCTGTCTATTTTCTAAAGAGTTTTTTAGTACTACAGAGGCTGGAAAGCTAAAACTCATATTTCCAAGATTAATTGGCAATTCAAAATGTAGATGTGAAACAGATCACACTGAAAATGCCCCACTCCAAACCTTGAGATTGGGAAGGTGCAGGTGAGGCTGAGGCAGGGGACTACTTCTTGTTTTGCTTTCTGCAGCTGGCAAATAAGGACAGAGATGGTATTGCCCCAGTGCCCAGTCACTAACTTCACAAGCGCTTGCAGTGGAGACATCGGCAACAGTTTCCTGATGCCTGGATCATAGCTCCAGGGGTGTGCTCTTGAACTTGACAGTTCAGGTGGTGTTCACGTGATTACCCACTTTTCTAATTATGGCAAAGGTGGCAGCAACCCTGCAGGCCTGTGGAGCAGTGTGATTCTGGGAATCATTCCTAGGGATCATCCTACAGTTCAGTTCTCTTGCCTTTTCAGGCATTTTGTATGAACTAAGTTATCTGGGTCAAATGTCTTTTGCTTAAAATAGCCAGAATGATCTCTATTTCCTAACTGAACCACCAACTGACATAAATAAGTATTTAAGACTTAGCCCTTCTTTGTAGTTTCTAAAATTTCATATATAGATATGTCTAAAATAATGTGATTAATTATATTACTTTTATTATCTATATTCTTTTTTCTTTTACTGATACCTACTTGCTTTTAAAAGATAAGAGAGTATTGTATTAAAGTCTTCTTCAACAGTTGTGGAGGTTTTTTTTTTCATTCTCTCCTTGATTTACGATTTTTTTCCATCAGTTTTGATGTTCTACTTACTTTACAAAAATTTCATTTTGTTAGAATTTCATTGTATTTGGTATTTTTCGCCTACTAAAAAATAACCATTTTGTTCACTTTAATGCTCTTCTTTTTCTTTAAATTCTTTCTCATCTGATACCAATATTGAGACCTGGAGCATCATTTTTATTGCATTTATTTGATATCAATTTATTCATTTTTAATTTTTAACCTCTATAAGTGACTGATTTTATACATATAGAAATCCATTTACAATGAAGAATTAGTTGGTTATCTGAGGTGAGATAATAATGTGTGAATAAAGTAAAAAGCATAGTTAAAGCAGGAACTTAAAATGGGTCCAACTATTTCTCAGTGTTAGTAACATCAATCTAATTGGTTTAAGTAAGTTTTTGGTTTAAGTAAGTTTTCAAAGGTAATATCAACATGTAACTTTTGCCTTTTGCCATGACATGAAATCTAATTCTGCCTTAAGACACAAAGTGCTGGTCACACTTAGTGAGCAAAAATGATCATGGCCCATGACAGGTAACCTTCCACATAGACAACGACTTTTCATATCAATGCTGTTTCATAATACTAACTTTATGAAGATATTTTAAGCAACAATTAAGGATATATGTTTCATTTATAAAGCAATGGCTTGTGTGATCCTGATGCAAACAACTCAAATGAACTGACAATTGTATAAACGTAAAATACCTACAAGGTTAAGTTTGCACAAGTGCAGGCAATGACAGCTAGAAAATGATTCAGTCCTCTGCCTTCTGGGAGCAAGTTTCTTTGACGTCAATTTGAAGCATTGCATCCCAATTTCAGAAACAAAGATAAAATAACATATTGTAGTCAAGAAAATATGCAAATGCATTGGGGAATTGTTTAATTAATGGCTAATAGTTCATTTTATAAAATCGGTCATTTATAAGGATTGTTTTATTTTCACTAGAAATTCTTGGAATAAAGAACTCTTCTAGGAATTTTTAAAAATATTATATCTGAATTAAGAAAACACACAAGTATAAATGTTGAAGTGGCACAGGTAACAGCACTTGTAGAATGCTGCCTTCACACAAGGTAAGTCACCATTGGTAAGCCACGTTTCCATTACAATTACTGTCTTAATAGGCCATTTTGAGATTAGTCATGTAAGGCTTCTGCTGTTGGTTACATCTATTGCAGAAGAGGAGTGAAAGGAATACAGAAAAGGAAGTCAGATTGTACTAGTTTTCTATTGCTACATAACAAATTACCACAAACTTAGTGCTTTAAGACAACATTCACTTATTGTCTCACAGTATCTGTAGGTCAGAAGTCCAGGCACAGTGCAGCTGGGGTCTCTGCTGGGGTCTAACATGGACATAACCAAGATTTTGGCCTAGGCTGCGTTCCCATCTGGGGCTCAGGGTCCCCTTCCAAGCTTATTCAGGTTGTTGGCAGAACTCAGTCTCTTGCAGCTGTAGGACTGAGGTCCCCAGGCAGGGACTGATCTCAGCTTCTAGAGGCAACCCTCAGGTCCTAGCCACGTGGCCCTATCACAATATGGCAGCTTTTTTAAAGCCAGCAGGAGAATCTCCCTCGATACAGCACAACCTAATCAAGGGAGTAATAGCCCCTCATATTCTTAGGTCTCGTCCACTCTCCAGGTCGTGCAGGTCGTGTACACCAACAGGAGGAAATTGGGGGGCCATCTTAGGATTCTGCCTACCACACTATGGTTACAGGGAGATTTTTAATATAGTGTCAAAAGCACGGCCAGTTGCCCTCTGTGTATCAGATGAATGCAGAGGAGACAAGGTTTCTGATCTGAAGAACAGGAATTGAGTCTTTAACAAAAAATCGATAAGAAACAACTTAGGAAAAATAAACTAAGGCATCAAGAAGTTTAAACTAAAATTTAGCTGCAGTGTAATAAGATAGATTTTTTTTCTTAAAATCAGGAGTTAATGTTTAAACGATTGTGTTTTAATATTTTTGAAGCAAAATTGCAATGTTATTGATTTTAAATATACTGCACAACAATGCAATAAACAGCCAAAGTGGAATGCTTTGTGACGCGCAGGATGGGGAATCCAATCCAGACCACCTCCCCAGCTTCAGTTTCTTGTCCTCCACAAAGACTAAAAACTGGTTGAACTGACCTGCAAGACCGCGGTTTTGACCTATGCTGAAAAGTGCAATGTTAACACGAATCCACTAACAACTCAACTCAGTAATCAGTAAATATCTTGAGTTAAATAACTTAATGTACCCAGTTAAATAATCTTAAGTGATTGTTTCATAAGTATAATTTGTTTACTCTGTCCTACCTGCTTCTTATTTTGAAGTGAAATATCGAAGGTTGTTACACTGATTCCTATATTACCATAAAGTATTTTTAATAAAAGCCTAAAGGTTAAAGATCACCTTTATTAAACAACCTCGCAATCCCTTTCTGAATGACATAATCTTCTTAATAATCCAAATATTTTCTAGATAATTATTAATTTTCAATATTTAAAGTTTTTTCCTAATTTCTAGATATGTGAAAATATGTTCTAAAGCATGATTTGCTTTAGCTGTCTTTTCCCATATACCCTATTTTCTAAAACCTTACTGCCAAAATAGTTTTAAAGGCTTAAAGAAATTACCTATGCATGACAGGGTAGTATTAGCATATCAAATAACTTCTGCTTTTATTGAAAAGAAAACTAAGACATTGAAATACAGAGTAATATAAAACTGATCATATGCACAAAACTTCCACTAGAAAGGATATAAAACAAAATGTTAAATCTGTATGTATAATATGGTGTGTTATGCTTCAGTTTCCATAGCAACTTTCTTGACAGATGTTAACAGGGATATTGCTGTGAAACATAAAATAGCATAAAACAAAGTTATGCACATTTGCAATCAGTGATTAGCTTAATACACACAGAACAGCAGAAGCTAAACCACATGATATTACTGAACTAAATGCAGAAAAGATTGTGACAAGTCTGAGACGTTTATAGTACAGCATTAACAAGTTGTATATTGGAGACAAATTTTTCAAATATCCAGTTGCATAGCTCTTAATAATGGCACTAGTAATCAGGACAAGGAATTTTGATGAAAAAGCAATTCTTTCTGTGAGCAGAGTTTTGTCTATGTTGTAGACCTGTAAAGATTTTTTTCTATGAGCACAGCATCATTGTAACTGTTACCCTGGAAATCAGCTTAATGTCTTGCTTTTAAAATTAATCGAGCTGCTTTTGCTATAACAAGACAGAAACCCAATTCAAAATAGCTTCATTAAAAATGAATCTTTTCTTAACCAGAAAATTCAGAGATGGGACTGTCTTCAAGTTTCTCTTTCAGTCTCTCTTGGATGTCCATTACTCTACATATATCACTCTATCAAGGTCACAGATGACCTTCACATTGCAAACCAATAACAAATTTTAGGCTTTATGTCACTTATCAGCACCATTTGTCACCATCATTCACTATAGCTTGAATCCCTTTCTTTGCTTGTCTGCCTGGATACTGGTACAGAAAATTGTTTTTGGTTTTGTTTCTCAAAATATTCAGATTATTTAACACATTGGACCAAATACTCTAAATGTTTTGCATGTCACTCAGCATAAAATAATGAGCCCACAAGCCCTCCATAGCCAGTGCTCCCCTCTTTCTTACCCACCACTGCCTCCCCACACTCATTCAGCTTTAGCCGTACAGAACACCTTGCTCCACCTCAGGACCTTTGAAGTTGCTGTTTCCTCTGCCAAGATCTCTTCCCTCAGACATCTAAATGACCTCCAGCCTCATTTCACTGAAATTTCTGCTCTAAGTTTTCCTTTGCAATATTGCTTTCCTTGATCATTCCTCCTTTTAAAAAAATCTGTTGTGTTCATTGTTGTAATCTTAGAACCCAGAACAGTGTCTAGAATAACATAGGTGCTCAATAAATAGTTTTTGAATGAAAGAATAATTCAATCCAGGAGATTAGACAGTGTGGCCCTTCTCCTTCTCTACCTCTCAGCAATTCTCATTTCTGCTTAGCCTCATTCTGTATTCATGCCTATTTTCTACACAGCCACACATACTATCTTTAAGATATTGGTATAAACTTATAGCATAAAATTATTGCCAAATAGGTTTCGACATATGTGTATCTCTGAATAGTACCATGCATCATGTTATGGTGGCAACATGGCAACATCGATGTTTCTATTAGAACAAGGCACTTATTGTGTCCTATAAATACTAATCCTAGAAAATTACTTTCACTAAAGAGATATTTGGGTGCTCATCTTTTTAAAAGAAAATTTAGTGAGCCAATAACAAGTCAAGACTAGAGAAGAAAACTTGCAGAGCTTTTAAGTTATATTTTAAAAAAATAACAGAATCATGGGAATTGAGCTTAAACAAAGATGGGAGAACATATCTTTATATCATGCTGAATACATTGATGTAGTGTACTAAGCGGAAACTCTGGAGCAAATTTGACACCTGGAGCCACTTGGATTCAGTTGATGGATTCTGTGATGGCTCATGCAAAACAGTTGAGTTGATTAAAAGTCCTTAGCATAACACAGGAGGTAATCCAAGGCCTCTGGAGGTAAGAATACCAGGATAGAACTATGAAGGAAACATATAGGAAGATCAGGAAAATAAATAGCCTACAAAGGAGACTAAGAAGAATCAAACTGAATGGGGCTGAAATCCATGATAGCATGGTATCAAGGAAAACAAACAGGGAGTTCTTTGAAAAGGAAGAAGTTTGAACAGTGTCAAGTGAGATCAGAAATCATGTAAAATAACTGAAAAATGATGCTGGATTTTCAAATTACTGGGTCATTATGACCTTGGCAGAAACAGTTTATATGTGGATGAAGGCAAAGCAAAGTTGGTTGAAAACTTGCTGGGGTGAAAATGGAGTAAAATAGATAATGCTTTCAAACAGTTCTCATAAAGACAAAAACAACTTAATTTAGGATTTTAAAAATATTTTATATAATGTTTTTATATACATCTAAGTTAATGTATAAACACAGCCTGAATAAGTACTTTACATTAAATTTAACATTTTCCTTAAATAGACAAAATTTTGTATAATACAAAGCCATAAACTTTTTTAAAAAGCATTCAGGTATACAGAATTGTATTATGCATAATCCTTGGTTTATGACACACTCTCGCCACTGATCCATTCAGAACCTCTTTTCAGTCTGTTAGCTGGTTATTTTTAATAAGGTAATAAGCATCTATAAAGCCACAACCCAGTATAAAAACTCAGATCTTGACAACTGACATCTAGTCATATGTACTCCGTCCGTCCTCCTTTTCCCTCAGCTAGAAGTAACCATCATCCAAAATCTGGGTTCAATATTCCTTTGATGTGCATATATGTATGTATATGTATATGTGTATACAATTTATAGGGACTATATATACACATATATATTCCTTAAAACTATATATCTTTATATAACATATTTTTTAACTTTTTCACTTTGTAAATAGAACATTGTACCCTGTAATGTTCTAGACTTAGTTACTTAAATATTTTATTTGATATTAATATTATTATTATTATTATTATTATTATTATTATTATTTGGGCCACACGGCGCAACATGCAGGATCTTAGTTTCCCAACCAGGGATTGAACCCATGCCCCCTGCAGTGGAAGTGTGGAGTCTTAACCACTGGACTGCCAGGGAAGTCCTTATTTGATATTATTAAGCTATGGTTCATTCTTATTGTTGAGAGTAGCTTAATTCCTTAATTTTGCTACTGTCTAAAAATATTTCATTGTCTGACATTACCCCATCTTTTAATCCATTCTCCTGTTGATAAACATGAGAACTGTTTCCAAGTTTTTGCTACTGTGAATAGTGCCACTAAGACATGTGTCCAGTTGTGCACATGCAAGAGTTTCTTTTTGGTGTAGACTTAGAAGTGGTATATACCTAGATCACAGTGTAAGTGAAAACATTTTCAGGATATAACAGCAAATAGCTTTCCAGAGTAGTCCAAGCTATTCTCACTGGCACCAACAATGTGTAAGAGAGGCTGTGTTTTCTACATCTTCTTCAACGTTTGACATTCTGAGACTTTTAGATTTTTGCCAACTAAATGAATGTAAATCATGTGGAGGTCTTGATTTACTAATTGCTAATGATGTTGGACAACTCTTAGATTTATGGTCTCATGTGTTTCCACTCCTGAAAAATATTTCTCATACCTTTTACTTGTTTTTTCTTATTGGTGTGTAAGAGTTCTTTATATATTCTTGATACTAATCATTTCCCAATTATGTGTATTGCAACCTACAAATATGCCAGTTTGTACCTTGTATTTTCCCATTTTTAAGGTCTTTTTGATGAACAGAAGTTTTTAATTTTTTATATACAGTCAAAATTACCAATTTTTAAATATATTCAATACTTTTTATGTCTTATTTAAATATTTTTCTATCACCAATTTACAAGACATTCATCTGTATGTTTTGATATGAGGCTGACAGTTTTGTTTTTAACATGTATGTGATTAATTCATCTGGAGTTAATTTTTGTATATGATGTGTAATAGGGATCTAATTTTATTTTTTTCTTATTAATACCAATTTTTCTGTCATAAGTTAATGAGTAATGTCTTTTTTTAACATATATGTATTTTTTTAATTTTTATTTATTTATTTATTTATTTATTTATTTATTTATTTATGGCTGTGTTGGGTCTTCGTTTCTGTGCGAGGGCTTTCTCTAGTTGCAGCAAGTGGAGGCCACTCTTCATCGCGGTGCACAGGCCTCTCATTATCGCGGACCCTCTTGTTGTGGGGCACAGGCTCCAGACGCGCAGGCTCAGTAGTTGTGGCTCATGGGCCTAGCTGCTCCACGGCATGTGGGATCTTCCCAGACCAGGGCTCGAACCCGTGTCCCCTGCATTGGCAGGCAGATTCTCAACCACTGCGCCACCAGGGAAGCCCAGCAATGTCTTTTGACTACTGATTTGTCATGCCACTTCTGTCTTTCAATTTATTTAGGCTTTCTTCGATTTCCTTCATTAGTATATTATTTTTAGCATACATATCCTATACATGTTTAGATAAGTTTATACCTATGCATTTCATTTTCTTTGGAGCCATTGTAATGGTATTGTGTTTAATTTTTGTAACTACATTTCATTGTTAATATATAAAAATGAGCTTATTTTATCTGTGATTATTTTGTATCCTGCAATTTTGCTGCATTCACATATTAGCTCTTCATGTTTTTTGTAGATTTCTTGGGATTTTTTTTGTACTTAAGCAACTATATCATCTGCAAATCTACAAGAATAAATCTGCAAAATGAAGTTCTATTTATTCTTTTTCTATCTGTGCTTTTTTTTTATTCTTTGTATTGCCTATTCCCCTGGATAGAACATCTACTACTATGTTGAATAAAAGTGGCTTAAACAGACATCCATCCCTGTCTTGTTCTAAATCTTAAATGTTTGGTAGAATTCTCCAGTGGGACTGGCTTGACCTGGAAATTTCTTTTTTGGGAGCTGTAAATTATGACTTCAATATATTTAATGGTTACACGACTATTTACATACATTGTCTACCTTGGTTAGGTTTTGGTAGCTTATAGTTTTCAAGGAATCGGTCCTTTTCCTCTAAGTTCTTGAATTTATGAGTGTATTCCCTTATTATCATTTTAATGGCTGCAGGATCTATAGTAAATAACTCCTATGTCATTCCTGATATTGTTTATTTCCATCTTCTCTCTTCCTATCTTTGTCAGTCTTCCTAGAGGTTTATCGATTATGTTGCTATTTTTCAGAGTGAGCTTTCTGTTTTATTGACTTTTTTGTTTTCCTATTTTCAATGTCAATGATTTCTGTTCTTTTCTTTATTATGTCCTTCCTTCTGCTTTCTTTGGATTTGTTTGGTTCTTCTTCTTCTACTCTTTTTGGGTAAGAATTCAGATTATGGATGAGGACTTTCCTCTTTTCTAACGTAACTATTTAATGCTATAAATTTCCCTTTCCATACAGCTTTAGCTCTATACTACATTTTTTATTATATTTCATTTCCATACAGTTCTACATACATTTTAAAATCTCCTTTGAGACTTCCTCTTGACCCAGTAAGTATTTGGAAGCATTGCTTAATTTCCAACTCTTTAGATATTTACCTGTGATCTTTTTGCTGTTGATTTCTGTTTTAATTTTATTGTGGTCAGAGAACATATCCGTACATTTTAAATTCTTACAATTTTTTGAGGCTTAAGTTGTCACAAATTGCAAGATCTCCTTCTTCTTAACGGCTAAATAATATTCATCATATATACCACGTTTTCTTTATCTATTCATCATTGATGGACACAGGTTGCTTCCATTAAGTGATATGTTTGATTTCAATTTCTAATTGTTTATCACTAGAGTATAGAAATACAATCGATCTTGTATATTGATCATATATCCCACAGCCTTGACATACTCACTAATTAGTTCTATGAGCATTTTTGTAGATGCTGTCAGATTTACTACATAGACAAGTATATCAACTGAGAATAGTGACAAGTTTACTTCTTCCTTTCCAATTTGAATTCCTTTTTTTTTTTTTTTTCTTGCCTGAATGCACTGGCTATAACCTCCAATACAGTGTTGAATAGAGCTAGTGAGAACAGACAACCGTTGCTTATTCCTTATCTTTATCTTTGTCAGAAAAGATTCAGTATTTCACCATTAAGCATAATGTTAGCTGTAAGTTTTTCACAGATAATCTTTATCAAATTGAAGTTCTGTTCAATTCCAAATTTTTAAGTGCATTATCAGGAATGGATGTTGAACTTTATCAAATACTTTTTCTGTACTCCTGACATGATCATATTTCTTTTCCTCTTTTGTTTGTTAATGTAGTGAATTACTTTAGCAAAAACTAATCAAAACCTCAGGCCTGTCCTCAAACTAGAATATTCTTTTTAGAGTCTTCAAAACTAAGAGTGGTGTAAATTTAGATTAGGATCTCCTTTCCCTGTACCATTTCCTCAGAGAGTTTAGAGACATCCTTATAAGGTTTTTTCTTTTTTTTACTCCATTAAGCATTTCTAAGTGTTTGACTCTGGCAAGGTGTTACTGGTAGGTAGGAAGGCTATGGACAGGACCAGTAAAGATAAAGAAGGATGGTTCTATTTTGAGTGTCATCTTTCGTAAGCTTTAAAGCACTATTATTTAATAAGAGCAAAGGCAGTAAAGATGAGATTTAAATTAAGTTTTTGAAATAGGTAAAATAACTGAAGCAGTATCACATATGATATGATTAATACCATCAATATGGTATAGAATCATGTGTGTTGAGATTGATTTCTCTGAAATGGGTAAATGTTTTTGATGCTGAGTGTAAGAGTTTTTCAAAAGGAATGATCAGAGGGCATAAAAAGCTGCTTCATGAGTAAATTAGTTTTTCTGATGTGGTCTTTAACAGTCAAATAATTATATATTGAAAATGTTAAACAAATTGTCTTTCAGCATGGAAAATCTCACACAGCAGTTGTCTTTAGTAGAGAAACAAATAAAAGATAAAATTAATTCAATGATATACTTTAATTCCACACACACACACACACACACACACCCATTCAAAACGTCAAATATAATGTGGTAAAAAACTGAAGCTGATATTGTGTAATTTAGGTAGTTTTTAATCTAGTAGCCTAATACGTAATCATTTTTTATTAATCTCTATGTCTAAGTCTACCTTGGATTATGTTTAAGTTTGCCTTTGTTGTTATATATTTGGGGGAGTTCCAATGAAGTCTTAGTAGAATACTGATACCTTATCTGTTCTCTTCAGTAGCAACAGACTGAGTTTTTTTTTTACACACAGATGCCAGACTATTCTGTCTGGAATCGTTTCTCTTAGGTTATTATTGTTGCTCTCAGATTTTTTTCAATAAGTCTGTATTACCTGCAGAATAAAGCCCAAAATGATGAATTGTACATCCAAGGCTCCTCAGAATTTGCTACTAAACTATGTTTCCTATCTTACTTTCCAAGTTTTTTCAATTAATAACTCATCGTTCTAGCCAAATTGGAAGACTTACTGCATCTTCTGAGAACTTTAAATTTTCACAAATTGGTGACTTTGATCCTGTGTTCTCTCTTCCAGGAAAGTATTTATTCTCATCATTTTATGCCAAAAATCTATCTATCTAGATTGCAGATAATAGCTCAAATGACACATCCTCCGAAAGCCTTCAAATGGTAGAATCAAATAAAATCTAATATTTAAAGAAATTCTGAGTAACTCTCAGAGTGACAGGTTAATTTTCATACTTAAGTAGACACTGAATCATTCTATGTGGTTATGATTATCCTTTACGGTATAAATTGATGAGACCCTGTTTTTGCTATAGTGTGCTTTCTAGTAAGAGACACGCACTCAAGTTTTGTCAAGAAGATTACACACACACACACATTGATAGAGGTAGAGTGAAAATTTAAATTTGCTTATTTTCAGTAGTAGTTTAAATTAATAATTAAGAATATTGCTATTTTTTGTACTCTACATATTTTATGCGATATTAGATGGTCTATCTTACAAAATAGGTTTTAGTGTCATTCTTTTAGAGGGTCTAGCAAGAAGGCCTATGTCTGCATCTACAGTGTAAATACCTTTACTGCCATGTTCACAGCTGACTCTTCCAGATGTTATGGAAATCACAATTTAGGCATCCAAGCTTTAGAAAATGTTAAGTTTTACCCTAACCACTCCCATGGGCCTGTGGCAGTTTGGCTAAACAGGCATGGGTTCATTCTGGTGATACTGAACCTACAGCTAGCTCAGACGCTTATATTCTCTCACTTTGGCCAACATGGATGATAATATCAACCCTCGTGTTTTCTTGAGACACAAATGTAACTTCAATCTTAACACTAACTGGCATTCTAAGAACAAAAATTGTATCTGATCTCAGCTTCCCAAATGTAGGCTTTCCGAAGCACAAAAATGACAGATGGGAAAATCAAGCTTATCCAAATTTGAAATTCTAAATTGTTTTCCATGTTGATGTCTTTGATATATATCACACACAAAAAAATTCATTTCATATTCACATAATTTGCTGCATTCTGTTTACTATTAAATGGGTCTAATAATGCTGGTTATATCGTCTGACCAGAACTTCTAGAAGTTTGATGTCTTTAACTTATATAAAGTGAGGAACTACTCATTATTTAAATAAGGTTTGGTCGACAAGATCTTCAAACACATATAGTTCAATAGTCAGGGAGTGATCAGATACAACTGATTAAAATTTGAGTCGTTGTCATTCAAAATAAAGAAACCATAATTCATACTCTGATAATACAGGTATCTTTGATAGACCCCTAATCTGTTCTATAAATGCTACCGCATCCTACAGCCTAGTTGGTAAAGTCTTTACATCTTGGTATTTTCATACCTAAACTTTTTATAAACTTTTCTTGACTATGCACACACACACACACACACACACACACACACACATGCACGCGCGCACACACACACACACAAATGCATGTACTTCATTTTGGGATATTTTGCTTCAATTTCATATCTGGTATATTACTCTACCTAGCCAATCACTACACTGATACATAACCCTAATTAGGTGTTTACATCCCACATGCTACTTTATGCTGCTCATCTTTGTGTTCCCAGTGTCTTCTGCCTCGGTGTCTGGCACACAATAGATGGTAAATGCTTAGAGAATGAGAGAATCTGTCCCTTTTACATTATTTTTTTAAAAATAATTGACCATCTCACCACTAGTAACTTACCACCTCAGTGCAAAATGAGTGCCTAATCTAACCACTGAAAACTGCAAATCTTTTGTCTTTTTTCACCCTATTCATATTAGCAAATATTCATTTTAAGTTGACAGCACTAACCACCACCTAGTGGCTAGGATGGGTAACTATATGATTTGATATATGTTACCTGGCACCTTTAAGGAATTTGGGAGGTCCAAATAGTTGGAAATAGAGGTTACCAATGACATCAGAAGCAGCAAGTAAACCCCAGCAGAATCTGATCAAGGCTCTGGATAGTCTTGTTCCTAGACTCCCTTGTCCTAGGTTTAGATCATTTAATCCTCTTTTAAGATGTCTGCATACAACAGTGAGGGACCCAATACCAGACTTCCCAGGTTCAAGTCTCATATCTCCCATTTACCCTCTGAATGATCTTAGACAAGTTATTTAACCTCCTTATGTCATAGTTTTTTTATCTATAAAATTGGGATAATAATATTACTATATGGGCCTTCATGATGGTACTATCCACATTGAGGTTCTCGTGAGGAATAACTACAATAACTCATGTGAAGAAATTAATACAGTGCCTGGCACTTAATTAGAACTCAATAATTGGGTATGGTTTCTATATTGAGCTAGTTCATCTTCCTGGCTAGGTTTGAAACCACCCTTGATTATACTTATTATACTCAGGCAATCTTTCTCCAGTTCAGGTCCTGGTTTCTATTTTTCTTGTTTGTCTGCACTGGTATCTGCTTCTGGCCTACCTTGGCCTTGTCCCTTTGTAAGTCCGATGCTTGACTCATCATCTCTTCCCCACAATCTACTTCTTTTCTGAGAAGATTTGTGTCTGCAGTGAAATTCCTATATTTTAATTTCTGTGGCAATAGACATAATTCCATCTTGGATAATTTTCCTCATTTATAAATATACCACTTTGACCACTTTACCCCTTCTTATATATCTCTCATTGCACTCTCTGTTTCTTCAGAAAAAAGAAATCATCATCTCTTTCTCTTACTCTTTTCTTCTGTTGTATTGTCATAACTAATAACACAGGTGTGGGTCTGTAGAATATCACAGGAACCAAGGAAAGAAGAGAGTTAAAATTTTAAAATAAAATTAGGCCTAAATTATATGAATGTTGTTAATCTTTAAATATCTTGAAAATGCCCATAAATCCACCTAAAATCCTGCACAAACTTGCCATTTTCTAGCTTCTCATATGATTGAAATATACTTTTCTTCAAGTACCCATCTATGAAGAAATATTTTTAAACATTTCTTATATTTTATTGTGAAAAACTGAAAACATCTTCTGTAAATGTTTATACTTCAAGCATATGTTTTATTTTATAAAGTGGGCATTTGTACCAATCCTGGAAACCTAACCACCACCATAAATATTGTTATCATAGGATAATGTAGGCCAAATGAACTTATGGTACACAATTCATTTCTAAGTTAGGAACTGAATAGAAGAAGAATGAATATGATATCCAAGCTGAATTATTCTGCTTAGCATGTCCTCCTGTTATCTAAGTTATTGAGTAATTTGATACTAGTTGTTTTTTTTTTTCCTCTCCTTGGTGAAACAACTATGCTTTGAAATTTAGAATAATCAGAACAGCACAATCAGATACTTTTCACTCAGATTCCATCGAATATATCCTAAATATATTACTTAGTGATGACAGTCTTTTGTTTGGGCTGTTCACAGTATGTTGGGCACTGGAAACATCACTCGTGGTGATATTATATGTCTCAGTAACAGGTCAGACTCTAGGAATTTCCTGGTTTGTTACCCTCACTCAGGTAAGATAATTTGTTCTCAAACATTTGGATGAAGGGGCAATCTGTCTCTTTTGATAACTGCAGCTGTACAGATATAAGGTCTCATTCAGTTGGTTCCATTCTCAAACTGGACATTCTCCTACAAATCAGGTAAAATGGTGAGAGAATAGACGCCAGACCCATTTCCTTCTGATTTTGGTCTGTTGTGGTTTCCGCATCTTCTCTTGGTCCTCTCAAAATGCACTGGGAAGTGGTCCCAGAGTAGACACAGAGCAATCAGCCAGAGGTCTGCTCAGATCACAATAGGTAAAACATAGCTACCTACAGTGCAGTGTTCTTGGCTTGTGGCTCTTACTTTTGAAAATAATACGGAGTTTGAAAATTTTTATTTTGTGATTTAGGCTTATTTATTCTGTGATCCTAGATAAATCATTAAAATCATGATTTATCATCACGATTTCCTTCATGAAAGGAAAGAAATCCTCAATGCTGGAACTAGAATCCTTATGTTATACATGATGGCTATTAGAAATGAGTTTAGTCACAAGGTTTCTGTGATGTTAGATAATTTTTAAGTGTCAGAATTTTGCACCCAAGGTCTCATACTGTAGAAATGAAAGAAGGAAATTGACACTTTAATGACACTTCTACTAATATCTAAAGCAGGGGGTCTCTTCCAAGGTGCTAGTACTAGGTTCTCCAGGTTCTACCAGGTCCTATTCATTCCCTGCCTAGAATTTGAAGATTTTTAAAAAATTGTTCTTCTTTCCTAAAATTACAAAAGGAAATGAGTTCATTTACCTGGACACCTCTCATTACTCTTGGATAAAAATTCTCACTAAATTTACACCTGCTTTAGAAATATTCAAATTCATGCACTCATGACACATATGCATTTATTTAAAGCACTTTTTTCTAAATGTCTGTCAAACTGTGCAAGTTTTAAAAGTAGGCTGTCTCACTCACAGGAAGGGAAATAATGCAAAAACATGTGATGTAACCAGACAATTATAAATCAACACAGATGTAAGAATAAGATAATATAAAGCAGTGATCTGAACACAGTATTCATTTTCAGAAAACAAACTATAGAAGAACAGTTAAGTGGTATCCAGGTCAACACTGGACCATGTGAGAATTTAAGGACTCTGGGAAAGGGAATCTAAGAAAAGGAGGTCATGAATTGTATGACAGTGCAACTAGGGAGTGAAATACAAAACCATCATGTTATATGCAAGACAAGGATGAAAGAGTAGTTAAGGTAAAATTCCATTAATTAATACGGAGTCCCTCAGAATCAAGCTCTTCAGGAAAATTATCACTGGTCTCAGAGTAACTAGAGATGTTTTCTTTATAAATCAAGAGAGAAAATATTTCATTACTTGGAATGTTATAGGTTACTCTAAACAATAGAATGTAAAGAAAATTTCATCTGTTGAATGTTCTGAAAGGTTTAGGTGGGGTTCTTCACTATGAGGGTTCTTTAATATGTTAAAATCTAATACTAAAAAAACTTAGACACAAATATTTAATCCTGGAGATTAAACATTAAGACATAAAACTAAATGTGAGAGAAATATGTTAAGACATTGTGGAAGTTAAGGGAGAAAATGAGGCTTTTGGCCAATAAAGAGCAGTAATCAATCAAACAAACAGAACTCCTACCAAGATGAAGCACACTGCCATCACTTTTGTGAGCGGGGTAATATTAATTGACTAACTTAACAATAAATTTCTTCTACAGAGCTGACGGAAAAATTACTTGGGATTCAAAGAGTTTTCCAGAACAGAAGCTAGTAAAAACTCTGTTTCAATAGGAAGTGATATAAACATCTAGAGGAGACGTTCTCATTAGAGATAAGGGAAAGGCAACATGTCCTAGGAAAGTTCCCTAATTCTGGCTTTGATCCATTTGATTTAAAGTGCCACTATTTAAAATCTTGATTTCTCAACAAAAGCTGTTATTCCCATGTTCCTTTTTTGTAGGAGGCTTCTTTGAGGACATTTGATCCCCATCACCCTCACCATCCGACATCTAAAAGAATAATTACTTCGTCTTTGCTCCACCTTGAATCTATCTCTGTCATAACATCATTACCCATTATCACATATTAACAACCAACAAACAGCACTTGTAACAGATGGGGAGCTCCTTGGGACCAATGTTCATTATATCACTATTGCCTCACACAGTGCCTGGCATCTACTAGGGATGTAAAAAACTGTTAATAAAGAAAAGTAGAAGTTTAAAGTTTCCTTAAAATTAATATTAGCTCTTTGGATAGAGTTTATTATCTTCCTTTTTAGCATTTTGAACTTTTTCTTTTTATCCCTTAAAACATTTGTCATGAAATAATTACCAATGCAAACAATTTTTAATGACTGCCTTCCCCATATATTAAGATGCATGGGAGCAGCGATGCGATCTGTCACATTCATTGTTGTGAATCTCTAGTTTCTAGGACAACTTAATAGGAGCACAATAAATGTGGAAAATTATGAATAAAGGTATGAATGAAGAGATGAATTCATATAATTTTTTAAACTACCTGCTGGTTTCTCTTAATTAACTGTGATATATTTACATATATATAAAATACATTATGTCGCCTGGGCCAATGACATAATTTGTAGGGCTCAGCACAAAATGTCAATGCGGAGTCCTTTGTTCATAAAGCGGGAAAAATATTCCATAAAATTAGTCAAATATAAAACTTTTTCCTTTCTTCTGAAGTTTCTTAAATTGTCATGGCATTTTTATTTCCTATTTAATGTCATTCTAAGTAAAGAAAAATTTGAAATTAAATTATTATCATGTGTTACTGTTAATTTTATTGTTCAATGCCAGTTTTAAAGGCAAATATAAAAAATCTAACTCTTGCAGAATCATTGAAATTACACAATTCCTATTTTGTAACTTGTACATGCATATGTATTTTGATGTTGTTAGCACAAAAGATGCTCTGCACAAAACTAATTCAACTGTTTTATTTCACTTCTCGATATACATCTTCTACCCACACTACTTGTGGCTTACCCATGAGTAAGGGAGGACTGAAAGGAAAAGGAACTATGGGTTGCCCTACCTTTCCTTTTCCTTTTATAACACAGCAGCTTCCATAACATGCTTGTCTTGTATTTGCTTTGAATCTTTCTGAACTCCAACACATTGTGAATCCAGTGGAATTCTGCATGGATGGGACATCATGAAGGCTATAGGCAAATGGGATGGCGAGGAACGGTGGACATACATACTGCTCATATCTTCTCTGCTCATGTGCATGCTCTATTTTCCCATCAAACTCCACTTACAAACACAAGTCCTAAGATAAAAGTAGTAAGAATTGAAGGCGCACAAGAGGGCATTAAACCAAACACAGGACATTTCTGAGGGCAAAGCCTCGTGTGACCTGCACAGGTCATAAGCCCATGAGGCCAGCCCTATCTGGGGCCCCTGTTGCCCTTTAGACAACAGCTCAACCATCAGAATTGGCCTATAAATGTCACTAGCATCAGAAGGCAAGTGACTGAAGTTTTGCTGTAAGTTGGAACTTGAAGATTTGGATAGTTGATTAGTTTGCGTCAAAAAATAATGTTATCTTTTAGACTGAGCAGAGGAAAGCTAATAAGGTGATTGCCAAAAATCTCATGAAATTTAAACTTATATAGATGTTATTTGTGGGAGTACAATCAGACAAAGGCTCTGTTACAGAGATGCTTCATATCTGAAATAAAAAATGGGCTAGCACTCCATCAGTGGATCTTAAGATCAAATTACTAGGTTATAACCACTATTTCTTAAAATAATGAAATAGACTAGACAGGAGTAGAAAAGAGTAGACGGCTGCACATATGGCAAATACATGTATAATTTTATGAAACTATTTCATATATACATGTAAGTATAATACATATTATATATATATGAACGAAAGTATAGATTGCAAAATAAGATTATTTCTTACTGTGGGTCATCATTAAAAAAGCCACTGTCCTAAAAATCTGTGTCCTCAGATGAAGTCTATGGTTTTTAAACTCACAAACCATCTTTCTATATTATAATGAACTTAATATCAGAAAAGGAAGAGCAAGTTCATATAAGACAACCTGAAAATTACTTCCTACAAAATGTTGCCTTTCCAAGCTTAGATTTTTGTAGATGATTATGTTCTCGAAGATTCATAGACAATGTACCCAGCAATTCTAACATTTGCAGCATCCATCAAAGACTGGGCATTTGGAAGTAAAGAAAGAAAAAAACACATTTATTCATTTTAATTATGTGATTTAATCGTCACGGTAATCTCTCAAGGGAATATTACCTCTCTCTTTTATAGGTGGGGAAGGTGAAACTCTGAGCATTTAAGTAATTTTCCCAGTCACCATACCTTATTAGTGGCAAAATGAGACTTGGAACTAGGCTGTCTGCATCAAAAAGTCCAGCATTTAAGTCTCCTGAGGTGCTATAATCTTATAAAAATGCTGAAAAATTCAAATTAAAAAGGGAAATAATATAACTGATGCACAAAAATCAAGGTTTGATTGTGTTACAGTCTAGTGAAATATAATTTAATTTTGGACTCCATTTTCCCACTGAACCATACCATAACTAATAGGTAATATTCTTTTGTGAATCAGAGCCTCAGCATTTGCGTTTTCTTGTGGTTACATTATAAGAAATAATGTGCAGTGTTTTGATTTCTTTGTACCCACAATCTAAGCCATTCAGAAACAACAAAATTCCACAAAGGAGGAGGAAAAAATAAATCTTAGAGAATTTCGGAAAGAACAGTATCAACTTTTTATAGCAATCATAAGAAAATCATCTACATTCATATCAAATATCAGGTTTCCAGCACAGGAAAAGAAAACTGCAGTACCTGCCATTTTAAATTACTCCCTGTCATGTTTTTATTCCTCTTCCTCCCCTGGGATGTTAACGTCTTGAAGAAGTATGTGTGCACTCTGAAAATATTTCCTGAAGTCAGTGGATTCCATATGTTCCTAGGGAAACAAATTATTCACTCCATGGGTCATTCCTGGTGACATTTAGATCATCTAATCAGTAGATTTAGGCCCTATGCACTTTGTATTTTCAGAGCTCTCTTACGTAGACCTACATAGAACTCAAGAAATATTCGTGACTCAAACCCTCACTTAACCTAAAAGAACACACATGAGCATACACATATGCTCTCTTTCATACATACTTACACATACAAGCACATATACAAAGCTACACAAATATATATTCTTTTCAGTGTAACTATATTGGATATTGGTTTTTGAAAATTAAAACAGCTATTTTGAACTAAGTAAATGATAGTCCCAAATGCAAAGAAAAAATTAGATATGTACAAGAAAATATACTCAATACCTGTAGTTCATAAATAAAATTGATCATAGAGAAGAAGGCAAAAATAATAAATTACAAGAGACTACTTCTGTTTGATTTGTGGGGTTTTTCTTTTTCTTTTTTTTGTTTTGCTTCTTTACAAAACAAAGAGCAAGAATTGGAGTGTGACTTTTGCTTTCCTTTGAACAACAAAAACAAAAGGTGTTGTTCTTAAAATACATTCCACATTTTGTTTCAGGGCCCTGCTCTCTTCCTGTTCTCGAAAATCTATAATGATTCTTCTCTTTTCTAACTCTGATGTTAGAGCTTCCCCAGATTATTTTATTGGTCCTCTTCTTTGCTGTCCTTAGCAATTTCAATACTATCTCAGGTTTCAATTGTCATTAATACGCTATAAACTCCCAAATATATATCTTATTCATTTATTGTACATATATTTGTTGATTGCTTATATATCCCAGAAAGTCGTGTTATTTAGTTGGGACAAAATAGTCATCACCATCTTGCAACTTAAAGTACAGGAGCAATTTATTAAATATGTAAATAACCCCCAAAATGTAATCAAATAACAATAATGCCAGGAAGGAAAATAACAGGACAAAAAGTTAGACAATAAGGTAGGAGGAGGGAAAGTCATAAGGAAGTCACAATTAAGTTGAGATCTAAAGAATAAGAATATCCAGTCTAGCAAAGATCAAGGAGGAAACTACTCCTGGGTTTCTGGCATGGAACCCCTCATATCCTGATTCTCTCTGAGCTCCGAACAGGCTCCAAAAATTACCCAATAGACAAACATTGGAATATATAATTCCTTTGATTTTAAGATGTATATAAATTAACTCTCTAATTTCCACACAAATCCAGTTGCTTCTCCTCCAGGCTGTTTCTGTCTTGGTTAGTGGCACCACCATTCACCCAAGCTAAATACTTCAGAAGAGACTTGCAAGAATCTTCCTTGTATCTCACTTTTTATATAATCACTCATCAAATTCTATAAATTCCACTCCACATAGAAGGTGCTTAACAAATGTTTTTCGTAAATGAATGAATCAATAAACCAACGAGGGAAAATCTTTGGGCTTCTGCCTACCGATGAGAAGTTTTTAAGTGCTATCACTAAGTCTGTCTTAATAACAAAGTACCTGATCCTTCTTCATTTAGAATGTATACTCTGCCTTTCAAAGGAACTTTGAAACTACTTTTTGTTGAACATATCACATTATTGCAAAACGGGGGAGAGAAATTAGTTCTTATCTTGCCACTGATCTCACTCAGTCTAAACTCAGTTCTTGATAAAGGGGATTTGGTAGAGGCCACATCTTTATATTTGGAAGTATTGTTCTTGGGGAAGAGCATCAAAAAAGGGGGAAATAATGCTCATCTTTCCTCGTCTTTTACTATTTATACAGACAGCTCACCGATTTGTATTTCTGCCCATGACTCTTCTCTGAATTACTCATCTATAGATTTATATATCCAACTGCCTACTTGGACTTTCCACTTAGATGTCCAATTAACTTCCTGAACATATATATCCAAAATGAACCCCTGATATTCTCCCTCAAACCCTGCTCCTCCAACAGTCTTCATTATCTGTGGTAGTAACAACTCCATCCATCCAGTTGCTCAAGACACAATGTTCTTGACCCTCCATTCTTAACACTTCTCTTTTCTTATATCTCACATCCAATCTTTCAGAAAACCTTGTTGGCTCTGCCTTCTAAGTAGATCCAGAATCTGAAGAGTTATCACCACCCTCACCCCTACACCTTGTCCTAAATCAACATTGTCTTTCTTGGATTATTGCAAAATCTTCCCAAAGCGTTTCTGTTTTTACACTTGCTCCCCTACAGTCCTTTCTCAAAAGAGCAATCAGAATAATACTTTTTGCTCAGCACTCTTCAATGGCACCATCTCATTTGGAATAAAATACCCTAATGAGCCTCATGTGACCTGCCCAGTTGCTGCTCACCTCTGATCTTTACTCATCTCTGAGGACTGTCCCCCCAATCCCTCTCTTCTTACCACACCAACTATATATCCTTTCTCCATTGTGTGTTCTTGGCACCCTTGTCCAAGATTAGTTGACTGTGTATATGCGTGGATTTATTTCTGATTCTCTGTTCTATTCCGTTGTGCCTATTGTTATGCCAGTACCATACTCTTTTGGCTACTATAGCTTTGTAATATAATTTGAAGTCAGGAACTGGTGCCTCTAGCTTTGTTGTTCTTTCTCAAGATCGTTGTGGATATTTGGAGTCTTTTGTGGTTCCATATGAATTTCAAATAGTTTCTGTTTCTGTTTCTGTGAAAAATGTCATTAGAATTTTGATCGGAATTGCATTGAATCTGTAGGCTGATTAGGGTAGTATCAGACCTTTAATTTTCTAATACAGCACATTCTCATTATTCACAGAGTGTATTTGTAAATTTGCCTACTCACTAACATTTATTTGTAACCCCAAAATCAATATCTACATTGCTTTCCCTGTCATTCACATACATATACAGAGCAGCAAAAAATTTGAGTCCCTGTCTGGCATGTTTCCCAGCTACAGTTGAACAAGGAGATGCTCTGCCTTCTTGTTTCAGCTCTCAGAGTGTAAACAAGTGTCTTTTTCACAGTCTATTTGATACCAAATTTGTTGCATTTTTGTTTGGTTGGTGATTCTGCTATTGAAAAGGCCACCAATTGTAGTGTTGACATGCTGTATAGTCTCCCTAAGTGCAAGAGACTGTGATGTGCATTATAAAGAAAATATGTGCACTGGATAAGCCTCATCCCAGGTATGAGTTATCATAAGTTAGAGTGCTGTTGGGTGTGAATTCAATGTTATTCATCAATAATATATATTAAATAAGGTGCCTTTAAACAGAAACATGCATAAATCAAGATTACGTATCAATCAATTGTTAGAAATATTGTGACCAGAGGAACTTAACTAGTGTTAGCAGCAATTTTTTTAGGAGCATTTCTTTTAGGAGCAATGTTCAGTATTCACTAAGTCAGTGTTTGCAGTAACTTTCTAGAACATAACTACCACAAATAATAAGAATCAACTATTTATAGTCAAAGTGTGCAATACAAGCTTTGGAAAAGACTTTCGAACGTAAAGCTTACGCTATTCCACAGAGCTGACTTGCTAGCTATAGTCTATCTAAAAGATCACATAAAATAGCTACATGTTCCATGCTGCTAATCACTGATGTTTCTAAAGAATCAAAGAGAACATGAATATAACTCCTCCTTTGGTTCTGGACACTCCCCTTTATTGGACAGCATGACAGAGGGGACCTTTCTAAGCAAAAGTTGGAGCACTTTTTGAAAATTATGTCTTTGAGAATAAAAATACTAAGCCACTGGTGAAAAATATAGGGGCTGGCCAAAAAGTGCCTTTGGTTTTTAAGTAAAGATAAAAGACGCGTTTTTCATTTTCACCAAGAACTTTATTGAACAACGTATTCACCGTTTCGTTCCACTACCTTCTGCCATTTTTCAGGCAACTTCATAATTCCATCTTCCCAAAACTTCTTACATTTTTGAGCAAAGAACTATTCAGGTGCCTTTTACAGTCTTCCAGGCAATTGAATTTTTCCATTAAGAGAATTTGGGGTTTTTTGTTTTCTGTTTCTTTTCACATCTTTATTTGAGTATAAATGCTTTACAATGTTGTGTTAGTTTCTGCTATACAAAAAAGTGAATCAGCTATATGTATACATATATCCCCATACGCCTTCCCTCTTGAGTCTCCCTCCCTCCCTCCCTGTCCCATCCCTCTAGGTCGTCACAAAGCACCAAGCTGATCTCCCTGTGCTATGCAGCAGCTTCCCACTAGCCATCCATTTTACATTTGGTAGTGTACATACATCAATGCTACTCTCTCACTTCATCCCAGTTTCCCCTTCCCTGCTCCGTGCCCTCAAGTCTGTTCTCTATCTCTGCATCTTTATTCCAGCCCTGCCACTAGGTTCATCAGTACTGCTTTTTTAAATTCCATATATATGCATTAGCATATGGTATTTGTTTTTCTCTTTCTGACTTACTTCCCTCTGTATGACAGATTCTAGGTCCATCCACCTCACTACAAATAACTCAATTTCGTTCCTTTTTATGGCTGACTAATATTCCATTGTACACAAGTGCCACATCTTCTTTGTGCAGTCATCTGTTGATGGACATTTATGTTGCTTCCATGTCCTGGCTTTTGTAAATAGTGCTGCAATGAACATTGTGGTACATGTCTCTTTTTGAATTATGGTTTTCTCAGGATATATGCCCAGTAGTGGGATTGCTGGGTCATATGGTAGTTCTATTTTTAGTTTTTAAAGGAACCTCCATACTGTTCTCCATAGTGGTTGTATCAATTTACATTCCCACCAAGAGTGCAAGTGGGTTCCCTTTTCTCCACACCCTCTCCAGCATTTATTGTTTGTAGATTTCTTTGATGATGGCCATTCTGACCGGTGTGAGGTGATACCTCATTGTGGTTTTGATTTGCATTTCTCTAATGATTAGTGATGTTGAGCATATTTTCATGCATTTGTTGGCCATCTGTATCTCTTCTTTGGAGAAATGTCTATTTAGGTCTTCCGCCCATTTGGGGACTGGGTTGTTTGTTTTTTGTTGTTTGTTTGTTTTTGTTTTTTGCTTTAATTTCCACAGCTGCTTCTTTATTTTATTTTTTTAACATCTTTATTGGAGTATAATTGCTTTACAATTTTTTACAATGCTGTGTTAGTTTCTGGATTGTTTGTTTTTGTGATACTGAGCTGCATGAGCTGTTTGTATATTTTGGAGATTAATCCTTTGTCAGTTGCTTTGTTTGCAAATATTTTCTCCTATTCTGAGGGTTGTATTTTCATCTTGTTTATGGTTTTCTTTGCTGTGCAAAAGCTTTTAAGTTTCATTAGGCCCCATTTGTTTTTATTTCCCTTACTCTAGGAAGTAGGTCAAAAAGGATCTTGCTGTGATTTATGTCAGAGTGTTCTGCCTACGTTTTCCTCTAAGAGTTTTATAGTGTCTGGCCTTACATTGAGGTCTCTAATCAATTTTGAGTTTATTTTTGTGTATGGTGTTGGGGTCTGTTCTAATTTCATTCTTTTACATGTAGCTGTCCAGTTTTCCCAGCACGACTTATTGAAGAGTCTGTATTTTCTCCATTGTATATTCTTGCCTCCTTTATCAAAGATAAGGTGACCATTATGTGCGTGGGTTTATCTCTGGGCTTTCTATCCTGTTCCATTGATGTACATTTCTGTTTTTGTTCCAGTACCATACTGTCTTGATTACTGTAGCTTTGTAGTATAGTCTGAAGTCAGGGAGTCTGATTCCTCCAGCTCCATTTTTCTTTCTCAAGATTGCTTTGGCTATTCAGGGTCTTTTGGGTTTCCATACAAATTGTGAAATTTTTTATTCTAGTTCTGTGGAAAATGCCATTGGTAGTTTGACAGGGATTGCACTGAACCTGTAGATTGCTTTGGGTAGTATATTCATTTTCACAATGTTGATTCTTCCAATCCAGGAGCATGGTATATCTCTCCATCTGTTTATGTTATCTTTGATGTCTTTCATCAGTGTTTTATAGTTTTCTGAGTACAGGTCTTTTGTCTCCTTAGGTAGGCTTATTCCTAGGTATTTTATTCTTTTTGTTGCAATGGCAAATGGGAGTGTTTCTTTCATCTCTTTCAGGTTTTTCATCATTAGTGTATAGGAATGCAAGAGATTCCTGTGCATTAATTTTGTATCTTGCAACCTTACCAAATTCACTGATTAGTCCTAGAAGTTTTCTGGTGGTGTCTTAAGGATTTTCTATGTATATTATCATGTCATTGGCAAACAGTGTCAGTTTTACTTCTTCTTTTCCAATTTGTCTCCCTTTTATTTCTTTTTCTTCTCTGATTGCTGTGGCTAAGACTTCCAATACTATGTTGAATAATAGTGGTGAGAGTGGACATTCTTGTCTTGCTCCTGATCTTAGAGGAAAAGCTTTCAGTTTTTCACCATTGATCATGATGTTTGCTGTGGGTCTGTTGTATATGGCTTTTATTATGTTGAGGTAGCTTCCCTCTCTGCCCACTTTCTAGAGAGTTTTTATCATAAATGGGTGTTGAATTTTGTCAAAAGCTTTTTCTGCATCTATTGAGATGATCATATGGTTTTTATTCTTTAATGTGTTAATGTGGTGTATCATGTTGATTGTTTTGTGTATATTGAAGAATCTTTGCATCCCTGGGATACATCCCACTTGATCATGGTGTATGATCCTTTTAATGTGTTGTTGGATTCTGTTTGCTAGTATTTTGTTGAGGATTTTTGCATCCATGTTCATCAGTGATAGTGGTATATTATTTTCTTTTTTTGTGATATCTTTGTCTGGTTTTGGTATCAAGGTGATGGTGGCCTCATAGAATGAGTTTGGGAGTGCTCCTCCCTCTGCAATTTTTTAGAAGAGTTTGAGAAGCATAGGTGTTAACTCTTCTCTAAATGTTTGATAGAATTCGCCTGTGAAGCCATGTGGTCCTGGGCTTTTGTTTGTTGGAATATTTTTAATTACAATTTCAATTTCATTACCTGTGATTGATCTGTTTATATTTTCTAATTCTTCCTGGTTCAGTCTTGGAAGGTTGTACTTTTCCAAGAATTTGTCCATTTCTTTCAGGTTGTCCATTTTATTGGCATATAGTTGCTTGTAGTAGTCTCTTATGATCTTTTGTATTTCTGCAGTGTCAGTTGTAATCTCTCCTTTTTCATTTCTAATTTTATTGATTTGCATCCTCTCCCTTTTTTTCTTGATAAGTCTGGCTAAAGGTTTATCAATTTTGTTTATCTTCTCAAAGAACTAGCTTTTAGTTTTATTGATCTTTGCTCTTGTTTTCTTTGTTTCTATTTCATTTATTTCTGCTCTGATCTTTATGATTTCTTTCCTTCTACTAATTTTGGGTTTACTTTGTTCTTTTTCTAGTTGCTTTAGGT
The DNA here is from genome assembly GCF_949987535.1 of Balaenoptera acutorostrata. Classification (NCBI taxonomy): domain Eukaryota; kingdom Metazoa; phylum Chordata; class Mammalia; order Artiodactyla; family Balaenopteridae; genus Balaenoptera; species Balaenoptera acutorostrata. The sequence goes on along the minus strand of NC_080077.1, from coordinate 36,087,768 downwards.
GTGAGGTTAGATTGTTTACTTGAGATTTTTCTTGTTTCTTGAGGTGAGCTTGAATTAAGAGAATTTGTAAAGAGAAAAATGTATGGAAACCCGAAGGTGCAATGTCTGGTGAATCAGAACTTCCCAGCCAAGCTGTAACAGTTTTTGCCTGGTCATCAAAGAAGCATGCGGTCTTGCGTTATCCTGATGGAAGATCGTGTTTTCTGTTGACTAATTCAGAATGCTTTTCATGGAGTGCTGCTTTCAGTTGGTCTAATAGGGAGCAGTACTTCTTGGAATTAATCGTTTGGTTTTCCAGAAGGAGCTCACAATAGAGGACTCCCTTCCAGTCCCACCATATACACAACATCACCTTCTTTGGATGGAGACCAGCCTTTGGTGTGGTCAGTGGTGGTTCATTTCACTTGCCCCATGATCTCTTCCATTCCACATTATTGTACAGTATCCACTTTTCATCACCCATCACAATTTGTTTTAAAAATGGAACGTTTTTGTTACGTTTAAGTAGAGAATCACATGCAGAAATACAGTCAAGAAGGTTTTTCTCACTTAACTTATGAGGAACCCAAACATCAAAGCAATGAATATACCCAAGCTGGTGCAAATGATTTTCAATGCTTGATTTGGATATTTTGAGTATGTCAGCTACCTTCCACATGTTATAACATTGATTGTTCTCAATTAATGTCTCAATTTGATCCCTATCAACTTCAACTGGTCTACCTGACCTTGGAGCATCAGCCAGTGAGAAATTTCCAGCATGAAACTTCGTGAACCACTTTTGATATGTTTGATCAGTCACAGCACCTTCTCCATATATTGCACAAATCTTTTTTTTGCATTTCAGTTGCGTTTTTACTTTTCTTGAATAATAAAGTATAATATGCAAAAAATGTTGCTTTTTTCTTGCATCTTCAATATTAAAATGGCTACACAAAAATTCACCAATTTTGATGTTTTTTTAAATGCACGCTGATATGACAGTTGTCACAATACAATCTAGCAAAATCGTTTCGAATGAAGTTAAAGACAACTAAGCATTACTAGAGCCATCTTATGGAAAAAACCCCGACTAACTTTTTGGCCAACCCAATATTACATGGGATTCTACAGGCATTAGATCTGCTAGTATAACTGAAATCTTGAAAGATTTTTCTTTATTTGTTTTCATTTTCAGGGATTTTGGAAAGGGAACAGGACTTGAATTCAGAAGACATGTTTGGAAGCCTTGCTCTACCACTTTCTAGCTGTAGTTATTCTATGAATCTGAGTTTCCTCATGCAAGATAGAGAAATATCTTCTTCACAAGCCTGTTATTAACATAAGAGGATATCATATAGAGAGCACTCTGCAGTCTGTAAGGGTTATACAATCCTGCTATACCTGACCTAATCTAGTCTAATGAAACACATCATAGTTAAATGGAAAGGTTTTTCCTTTGTCTTCATTATTCTTGATTTGGCTGAAACATTTTAGTCTGTTGGTCAACTTTTTCCTGAAACAACCTCCTGTGTTTTTTAAAAGAATGCATCATGTCATTTCTATTTCTTTTCTTCATCATGGTACTTTCTTGATCTCCTCTGGATGGATCATGATTTGAAGGAGGAGAGAGGGGGAGAAGGGGAAGGAAGAAGGAGGAAAAAGTATCTGAATCAGAAAACCCACTTTCAAATAAGACTCCACTGCTTGGTACAAGGCCTTATACCAGTTATTACTTTGTTTTTAATTTTCTTCATCTGTATATTTATACTAAAAATATGTATCTGATAGGATTCTTGTGAGTGTTAAATACAACTGATTCTCTACATCCCCTATGACATGACTAGGTTTAACATCACCATGCCCTACATTCTGGTTTAACTCAATATCACCACTCCCTGTGCATCAACTAGACTTATCTCCCAATTTAGATCTTTATATCCTTTAGTCTAACTCAAGCTTTCGCATCTTGTCAACATCTTGCACTGTGCCCCCTGGAACTCATGGTTTGTCATCATCAATAAACCCAATATTCTCAACCTCTTCTCCACCAGTTCTCTTCATCATCAGATTCAGTGTACCTTGCATATCCCTCAGTTGATGGTTTTTTCTTCCACCCACAGGGATGCGGTAGATATTCTCTCTGCCTTTTATTGCCACTTCCAACTTCCAAAAAAAGTTCTAGTTACTTCCAAGTACATGCTATCAGACTCTGATATGTGATAACCCTTCCTTATTGCTGATGCCTATCATCATCCAGTTTGCTCCCTCTCCTTCACTGAATATTTTATCATCTTTCTCTTTACCACCAGCTCTGTAATATGGGAATTTCAATATCTATCCAACACTTGGTGACTTGGTTCATTGACCTCCCACTCATTCTATGCTGTTCTTATATCATAACTTTGAAACAAGCTAAACAATGTAATGTTTCCCAAATATACACTGTGTTTTCCAGCCTCAGAATATTTGCTTAAGCTCTTTTTTCTGTTATAGAGCACCATCCTTTTTCATTTCTACCTAACAAATTTCTACTCATCATTCATTGCCTACCCTTAATAACATTTTCTTCATGCAGCTTTTCTTGATCATTTAATTTGGCTCTGAATTCTCCTTTCTTAAAATCTTGTGTCATTTTTATTAAAGTTAGTTTTTAATTATACTCTTTTGCATTCTTGCCTTATCTGTCTAGTCTTATACAGATGTTTATTTTATGGTAAGCCCTTAGATAGCAAGAACTACTTCTTACCAATGGTGGCATTGCTTGATGAATCTAATACAGACATTTTCCTAAATATATGCTAAAGAATCCTTGTTTAATTGGAGAATTATTGCTTCTTAATTATAGTTAATAATTAAAAATTTTTTTTATCTCAATAGACTGCTGGTTTCCATAAAGAATATGGAGTCAGGCAAAGGTCTAGAGTAGCATCTTTTTCAGATTCTGTTTGCCTAAAACAGTGCTTTTATATTCAAATAATTTTTGTTGAATGAATGAATTGTTCTGTTTTTGTAAGTCAGGGTTTCCTATGCCCAATACATTTGAAGCAAGACAGACCCTTGCAAGAGGCAAACAACCTGCAAAAGTCTTGCAAGAAAAAAATAATCCTGAGTAAAAGTGGTGACAATTCTCTAAAACTGTAATTCAAAAACTTGACCAGTCATAAGAATCATCTGCAGAATATTATAAAAAATGTAAATGCCTAAGCCCCATCCCAGACATACTAATTAAAATCTCACAAGTGAAACCAACCATCCAAATAACTTAACGATCTGGGGATGAGACACTTTTGGAAACACCTCTTGTAGGAGACATGGCTGAGAGCTGGTTCCATTTCTTACCAGTAAATATAACTTCTGTACTCTATCCAAAGTAATTATATATAACACATTTTTTAAAATTTGAGTGTTTGTAATCTGCGCATTGAATAAGCATTTAGGAAATATAATTGAGGCAGAATAATTGAATAAATCTGCAGGTCAGTGATAATTACAAGTAAATACTTTAAATGTGGAAAATTTAATGTGGCTCTACTTCATTTAAAATAGATTTATATAATATTCATAACCCAATTTTGGCATATGAAAAAGGAATTTCCAATTTAGTGTTTTTCTGGAGATTTGCTGAATACAAAAAGACTAAGCAATGTTAGCACGTATTTGATATTGTCTGTTCTTGGCTTGTCATGTATAATTGTGTCATATGAACAGGTCCAAGCCAAGTAGAGATAATTTAGCAATGTAACAGTAACAAGACAGCTAGGAAAGATTATTTATGATTACGTAAGATAGTCAATTTTAATTTCTGTTTGTGATTCGTGGGGTTAATCACAGTGGGATAACACTAACTTTTACTTAGCTAATCCACATCTCCTCTATTTTCAGAGAAAACTGAGCGCCACACCTTGTTCTCAGAAAAGATTTAATAACTGAGAACTGAAGTGAGATTGAAATGTCAAGTTGTATTTCTCATATTAAAATTAAAAGCATTAGACTAGGAGCAGAAACACTGGACATTGTTGAGTCAACTGATCTAAGTTCTTCTGCTAATTCTACCTACTGAATTGCTGTGGGGAAAATGAGAGCTGTTTTAAATACTGAAACTATATTTTCATTTAAATAGCAATTAATAGGGACTTCCCTGGAGGTCCAGTGGTTAAGAATCCGCCTTCCAATGCAGGGGACGTGGGTTCGATCCCTGGTCGGGGAACTAAGATCCCACATGCTGCGGGGCAGCTAAGCCTGCGCACCACAACTACTGAGCCTGCACAATCTAGAGCCCATGCACCACAAGTAGAGAGCCTGCCTGCCACAACTACTGAGCCCATGTGCCACAACTAGAGAAGAGCTCACGTGCCACAATGAAGATCCCGTGTGCTGCAACTAAGACCCGATGTGGCCAAATAAATACATTTTTGAAAAAATAAATAGCAATTAATAATAATAATAAAGAGAAGAGAAAAACCTTGCTTCATATGTGCTATACATAGGAAACTTTGACCTATGAAGTCATTCATTCAACAAAAATAATTTGAGCATCAAACGATTGTAGTAGACACTAAGAAGCCAAAAAAGAAAAAGAAAAAGAAGCCACTCCAGCCCTTTGGATTCATGGTCTAACAAAAAAGCCAAAAATATTAAGAGATAAACAATGAATATATTTATTAAGCATCTATTGCATAGTCATCTAATATGGGATGAGTTCTCCATGGGCTTTTCTAACCATAGGAAACTTTAAGGAAGAGAGAAAATTTAGTTGGGCTTGAATAATAAATGAAAAGATAATCAGGCATCAGAAAGCATTATAAGCAGTGTTCTGAAGTAATAAACACCATATTTGCAATCACAAGGCTTTGGTTCCATTGTTAGTCATGTAATTTTTGAAAGCCAGTTAACCTTTCCGAAACTCAGGTTTCTCACCTGAGAAATGGGGAAAATAATAATATCTACCTATCTCTTATGATATAGGAAGGAACAAATAGAATAATACCTGCAGAAGTGCTCTGGAAGATGCAAAGAGCCATGAATATGCTTCGGATGCTTTGAGCTGGGGAAATGATGTGACTGGAAGATCCAGAGGCCCAGTGAGCCTGGTGTGTAGAAGAAGGAATGTCGACAGTAAGAAAGCCAACTTAGCTGAAGTGGAAGACTTACTGGGAGTAATGTAAAGTCAAGTTAAATAGACATAATTAGAGTCAAACGATTTTGTTTGCAATCTTGAGAAGCTGTTTGGAGTCATTTTAGTAAGCAATGTAAAAGCACTCTAAGCTCTTGCAGTTGAGGGGAAAGGGGGCAAGTCAAAGCTGACTTATTTTCTGCGAAAGCTATGCAGATGGCTCAAAAGAGGGAGAACATATCAAAGAGTGAAAAACTGTAGCATTTTAAAAATGACTTCCTAGCAATCTGTGCTAGAACATTGTCTATGATAATGGAAAGGAAGGGCTGTGTAATGACAGAAACAACTTGGCAGAGTAGCTGACTTGTTGCTAATGTGAGATATTCCAAAAGGATACCCAAGATTTATATTGTTGTTGGGCCATGAATAGAAATGGAATACAGGAAAATAAAATCAGTTTAAATGTTTATGGGAGTAGAGAACCAGAGAGGCAGGTAACTGTCAAAATAACAAAGTTTGTTTTAATCACGTTGAGATACTTTGAAAAAAATGAATGTAAAATTTGGGTAAAATAGAAATACTGAAGTCATGAGTATAGAGTTGATAATGGAAATGTTAAGAAATTTGATTTATATGTATGAGGGAGAGGGGTGTAGGATATGCTCAGAAATAAGGGAGTTGGTAAAAGTGAGAATGCTTAAGAAATAAATAAAGGATGAGAAACAAGGGACAACAAGTAAAGATTACTACTCTTTTTATTATTTTAGCAATTAAAAATTTTTAATATTAAAATTATTAAAATATTAATAATTAATTAAAAAGAAGCCCTTGAGTGAATCTTTAAAGGTATTGGGACAACAAATTGTAACGGTGTTTGGTGTGTTTGTAGACAAAGGGAAAACAGGAAATTTAAGAAAGAAGTTCCCAAGAGGGACTGAAAGATGAGATCAATTTTTTCTCATTTTGTTTATGATATAAATATTTCCTTTTCCTTTCTCTCTTTCTCACTAAGTAACGCTTATTTTTTCACAATGGCACCTCGAGGTAGGAGGGGGCATTTGAGGAAGAAAAAAAACCAGGCATTGACACTCTCTTTAGCAGAGTGGGACAAATCTCCAATAGGCTTGGGAAGCATTGCTGATAGTGGAGGTCAGAAGACCAAGGGGGAGCTTGGTGAAGTGGATCTCAGGACTCTTTCACAGAGGATCAGGTAGTTAAGTGGGAAGGGAACTAATTTTTATAGAATGCTTATTAGATACCCAGCATCATTCTAGCTGTTTTACATATAATCTAGTGAGCTACGGTGTGCTATTCACATTCTTTGAATAGCTTCACAGAAGTTAATTTGCCAAAGGTCAAATATCTAGTAAGTAACAAACATAGGGATTTAAATGTAGATACGTCTGACTACAAAGCTTGTGATCTTTCTTTATCCCACTCTTTCCTTATCTGTAAAATGAAATTATCAGACTAGATACTCTCTAAGACTGCTTCCAATTCTAACATTCTCTGCATCTCCATGGTATAACCACTTCACTGGGCAACTCACCTTATTCTTTCATTGCTGGCAAAGCAGGGTTTTAAAATGAGCCCTTGGACTGGTACTATGACTGCCTGATCTTCCCCAACTTGCATTTCTTTCATTTAAAAATGCATCCTTAATTTAGTAAATATGTCATATTTAATTTTGAAAAAAAGAAAATCCCTGTCTGAATCCTTGCCTATTCTTTGAAAAGTACTAGTAGAAGTTAGACATTAAATGGGAAATGATCCAGATGGTAATGAATATATGTTCAGGTGATATTACTTCCTCTTTTATTTACTCCAGAGGTGTAGAATACTCCAAGTGTGCTTTAAGAATTCTGTATTCTGCAAAAAAATTTTTTAAATATCTACAAAATGATGGAGTTTGAATAAAATTGATAAGACTCTACCCTAATGCTTTCACTTTATAGATGAAATAACCAAGGCACAGAAACATGAAGGCAACAGAGTATTCAGTAAACACAGGGGCTTTGGAATGAGACTGTCAAGACTAAATCTTGGCTCAGTAGCAATGGTTTCTAGGAATCATTTTTGGTCTGATTCTCAGATAATTATCTGTAAAATGAGGATAATTATAGTATCTACACGATAGAGTAGTTGAGATGATTAAATAATTTAATGTAAATAAAGCACTTACCATAGTGCCTGACCCAGAATAACTGCTCAATAAAAAGTTATTGTTGGGGCTTCCCTGGTGGGGCAGTGGTTGAGAATCTGCCTGCCAATGCAGGAGACACGGGTTCGAGCCCTGGTCTGGGAAGATCCCACGTGCTGCGGAGCAACTAGGCCCGTGAGCCACAATTACTGAGCCTGCGCGTCTGGAGCCTGTGCTCCACAACAAGAGAGGCCGCGACAGTGAGAGGCCCGCGCACCGCGATGAAGAGTGGCCCCCGCTTGCCACAACTAGAGAAAGCCCTCGCACAGAAACGAAGACCCAACACAGCCAAAAATTAATTAATTAATTAATTAAAATTTAAAAAGTTATGGTTAAAAACATACTGTATAACTCATTTACTTTTTCATTCAAAAACAAGCAAAAATAACCCATGGTTATAAGTCAGGAAAGTTATTTCCTTTGGAGAGGAAAAAGTGAGTAGAGATTAAAAATGGGATGTGACAGAAAAAGGTAGAGATGGAGAGATACTGGAAACATTCTGGTTCTAGACTTGTGTGGTGATTACACGTGTGTCACTCTGATAATTCATCCAGCTGTATACTTAAAGTTATGTAGTTTTCTGCATGTATTATTTTGATTAAAATGTTTACAGTAAAAAAAAGTTATTGTTATTACTACTATCATCTTCATCATCAACAGCATAGTCAATTTCAGCAGCATCAGCCTTATTCAGGATTAGTCAGAGGCAAAACTCGAACCCAGGTCCTCATGAGTCCTACTCAGTAGTCTTTCACTTTAGTTTCAAGGTTCTCCACAGAATTTTAAGTTAATAATACTGCACAAAATTCTTTAAAAAGCGCCGTCTTCTTGGGTACCTCTCTCAACACTGGCAACTCTGTTTCAGTAAATGTCACCATATATGTAGTTTCCACAACCCGACCCAGACCACAGTCAATTAGGATGAATGTCCCGATAAAAAGCAATACTAACTCTTCATCACAAATGCAAACAGCAATATTACAGAGCTGAGATAATTCAATGCACGATCATTTGAAGACAAACTGAAGTTGACATTTTTCATCAGTCTGGCTGTTTGTGGCACAACTATTCTCTAATCCTCCCACGTTCTTCAGATGGTAGTAAGGTTAACTCCCATTTGCATAGAGGTACACAGTTTTGGGGAAAGTTTTCAACTCACATCTTCCTGTTTGATTCTCATTATCTCATTTTATAGGTGAGGACAGTGAAGCTAAGGAGTGACTTGCTAAAGGCGACCCAGTTGGCAAGCAGCTGAGTCTGCGCTGAAACCCAGAAATTCTGTCCCCAAGTATAAATGTGCCCTTCCAGCTAGAAAGCACTCTCCCCTTAGCTTGACTTCTTACGTATACAGACAATTATTTACAAGACTGTCAAAACGAGATTTTTATTTCCAGACCAGGTTCAAGTACAAAAGAGTTGCCAAGTGAGTTCTTAGAGTAACTGCAAGGCACTAGCATCCTACAAAATAAGTTAGTCTTATGCAGACAGAAATATTCATCTGGTTTTCTGGAGCATTACTAGTTGTACTCCTGCCAGAGAGAATTAGATACCTGTGAAGATAAAACTCAGAATCTTTCTTTAAAGCCTGGAAACATACACAGTAAACTTTCCCGTGGAAAAAAGAAACCTAACAGAACAAGCAAGCAAGCAACGGTCATCTTTCTAAGTTGTTATCAAGACTTCTGTGCAACATTTGATTCTGTAATCTGTCATTGCCCAAAGCCAAGAAATAGACAGTGGGAGTCAAGTCCTTTGTAGAAAGCAGTGGAGCTGTTGGGGGCTTTGTTCCCTTTCTTCTGCCAAATGGGATGGGACTCTGGCAGCAAAATTTTGAATAAATCGTGAAAACAGTTTTAAGGGCCAAGAAATTACTTCATAAGGGAGAGGGAAGGATATAGAGAAGGAGGTGCTGGATCCCTGGAGCAATCAATTTATGTGCTGTGATATGAACACATAAATTATCTTTATCTTTATAAAGATATAAGATATCTTTATCCGATTTTTATAACTGTATCTGATTTTTATAACTTCAAATGCTATTGGTCACCAAATACCCTGCATTTTTAAGATCTCTGACTCATTTTTTAACCTGGTGACCTGTCTCTACATACTGGTTATTAGCTCCATTTTTCCCAAGTAATTCAGTATGCATCACCTCCACATTCCCTGAGGGTATTATCTTGTCTTTTGTTAACTAGCAATGGTTTTCATTTTTCATTCTTCAATTCCTATTCATTTTTCAATATCAAGCTAAAATAATCACAGCAAGTTATAGTGAAAAAAATGTTGAATTTAATACAGGGAGACTTGAATTGAGGTCCTGGCTTCGTCATTAATTGTATGGCTGTATCAAGCTTAATTGTATCAAGCCATTTTTACCCCTGAGGAGCTCAGTTTTCTCCTTCATTCAGAAAAAAAAATGTTTATTTCTAATTTCTAAGGCTTTAATATCTTCTATAGTTCTACAAATTTCTGACTTCCAAACAATCCACAGGAATTCCTATGTTGCCAAACACTGAGGCAGTATTTCTAAGTAAAATACATTCTCCTCCCACTCTGGTAGGAGAGTAAAAGAATCTATAGGCTACAGCACATATAGCTAAGGTCACATTTTATTCCAAAGTATTTCCATCCAGGTGAATTAAATGAGCAGATACAAAAGCAGTTAAGATTTTATGTATTTGTTCATATCTTGCTTTAATGTGCAACTTAAAAATATATATAAAATAATATGGAAAAATTAATATATCAAAAATTAAAATAAGGAAATTGCGAGTCAAATAGAAGATCAAGACCATAAGGGTAGACAGAACAAAGACTTGTGTAGATTGACAAGGTCCTTTACTGTTATTAATGTTGATCTTCATGTCAGTCCTCACATTATGTTTTCCCCATGCTTAAAGATCACAAACTTTTGTATGGGGCAGTGAGGTTATGTTTATTATTTTCAAAGTCAAATATTTTTAAATATTTGTGGTCTTTTCTTACAAAATATCTACCTTATTCAGGAAAAGCCCTGTCTCACACCATATTTCCTAAGTCTCAGATCATATCTGAAGCACTCAGGATTGGGCAATTCTACATGTCTTATGAAAATAATGTATTCTCTATGCTTTTTAATGCATATATATCTGATCCATACTTAAATAGGTTTTAAATCCAAGGTCTGGATCTCTATTGAAATGGTTTTCAAGATATATCTCCCAGTTATATATTACTTTTTGATTCTTTTGACCCCACTGTCAACCCAGAAAATACAAATCAAGTAAAAGCTTGATGACCATCTTGTGGGGATCTTACAGAGGGTGTTCATGTTTGGGGCAGAGTCTGGCTTTTTTTTCATAAAAGCTGGTGAAAACTGGGTGTGGACTTCAACCCTATGGACCAGTTCTCAGGAATGAGATAGAATCCCGGAGGCCTGGCTAGATCAAATTTGCTTTGCAGAGCACTAGACAGCAGATATAAACCAAGGAGCAAGCACTAGTTTTATCACAGGGATTACCAGTCACTATCTGAAGAGTGTTATTAAACAGAAGATCCAAGAGAAAAATGTAGAGACGTAGACAGGAAATAAGGCAAAAACTCAGGAGCTACAGAGATCATGAGCAAGTCAGAAATCAGTGTGGATGGTGGCATGTAGTGAAATGTTTATGATATTGCTATCTGGTCCATGAATGAGTGAGGCAACGCTGCCAGGATCTTTTTTTCGGGGGTGGGGAGGGGATGTTGAATGGTACATAGATTAGTCAGCTTAAAGGAGCATTAGGTTGGATATATATACCACCACAGCTATCCAGTAGAAAAGACAAAAGTGTCAAACCCTCTTTAGATGTTCTGGACCCTCTGAGGCCACCTTAGCCCCATTGCTTTGGCAAAGTAATCATAAGAGGCCTCTCAGATCACTCAATAATTTAAGTGTAGAATATCTAGAGGAGAAGCATGTTTTTGTCAAATTTTGTTTTAGGAGACAATTCTCCATGAGCCTCTTCCATTTTTCCACATCTTATGAGCTGAGGCACTTTCTGTTATTATTCCAGACTGTCTTTTCAAGGATATTTGTAAAACAAAGAGCCTTTGGAAGATAAAGACAGGTTACACACCAGAGCAAAGGGCAGGCTTGCCTATTGTCTCGTATAACGAAAATTGTGTCCATTTTCAGAGTAAAGGGCAGGAATGGTTACCATCCATTATAAAAGATTCGGGTTTCCTCATCTCAGGACCTCTCTCCTTTAATACAACCCACTGCATGGACAGATATTACCTAATATTTGCACTGTCTTATGAGAATGGGGTGTGGGGAACCAGCACAAGTAAATGCTCAATACTCTGGCTGTTGCTGTTACTGCTAATAATGTCCTTTGTCTCTGAAGCAGGAGTCCTGTATCTTCTGCCAGCATCTGTGAAACTGTGGCAGGTTAACTTAGCTTGCAAGGAGTATAAAATCTCAAAAAGAATAAAGATTAATTTAAAATAACTTGCTTGTAAAAGAAGTATCTTGAGAGACTCATCTCTGTTAACTGCTTCCATGTGAAAAGTGATACTTTACCATAGGCTCTGAAGAATTTAAAAGCTTGAACTTCATGTGATGTTTATCTATTATATTTTATACACCAAAAATATTGGCTTTATATAACTTTACTTCAGAAGCATAGGCATACCTACTGAAAAGCAACCCATTCATACCTATAGATACATTGAATACATTATCTCTACCCTAAATGAGATTTCCTCTTAACTGATAAAACTTGGATTTAGAAATCTCATAAACTTTCCCCTTTGACTTTGAGTTTCACCTCAGTTATCCTTGATCTCTACTCCAATTTGCAATGAATTTTTATTTATGCCCTTAAGATATTCAGTACATTTGCAAGTCTCAAATGGTAACCATTTATAATTGAATTATACCAACCTATTGTTTCTCAGTTATCACATCTACAGCATTTATTTGTCCGAGTCAGTACTGTAAGGCTTTCATGAAAAACTGGAGGAAACATGAGCCACATCTACATGGTACTCTTTACAGAGGTCTCTTGTAATTTTTTTAATTCATTTTTTTAATGTTATTGGCATTATAGCTGGTTTGGGGATGTCATCCTGGAATACAGTTTGAGAGAGATGCAGAAGGGGAGGATGAAGGATCATAAAATACAGACATGAAAGAAGAAACAAAATGTAGGGTCTTATATTTAATTTTAAGCAAAGAGGTCAGTAAATTCAAGAGGAGTCCATGATGGGAGGAAATAGAAGGAGCAGAGGTGACAGGGCAGGTGGTGGCCTGAGGCAGACATGCTAGTACACCCCAAACTTAGATTATTCTATTTTATCACTTTACTGTCCCAAACAACTCCATCAATACAAATGCACCACCCTATTCACTTCAGCAAATCTTGCCAACACTCAGTAAGTTTTAGTTTAAACACATCACACAGATGTTTACATTCAGCAGAGAAATTTGAGAATTTTCATCAGGATATACAAAAATTGAGTCTGGAAGTTTGTGGTCTAACAAGTCCTCCCACTCAAAAGCAAAGGCATTATCGCTGAAAAGGCTGTTGACGAGGGGACAGAAGGACTGAAAGGTTTCCTAGACGATGGGAAATATCACACCCACCCAACTAATCTGTGTTATGAATCAAGTCATCTTTCTGGCCACACCAAATTGTCCAAAACCAGATTTTTGTGCTTCCTCGACTTGGTGTCACAAAAAAGAGGAATTGTTTATTTCAAAAACTGCACATTGGAATTCATGGTTTTGGTTTTTTCTAGGAATGCATGACAGCGCCCTGAGTAAGCAGGGCTCTTATTTCTATCAATGGAAGTTTTCCCCTAGAATATACATTTTAAACTATAATTTTTCTTTTAGTTTCTAATTTTCCACTTTCTGCTATTTATGCAATAAAAGTCATTGATCACCTACTATATTTAAAACATTTTACACAGCACAGAGTACCAAATGATGAATAAAACAAAACCTTTGCCCTAAAGGAACTTAAAGGGGGCAGTTATCTTTGGAAACAGACCATCATAGAAACAAACACATATTGCCACGCCAACAAAAATATTTAGGTTGTTATTTGGTTTAACTTGCCACATTTATTAAGTGATTTCATCTACCAGAATGAAAGACATTTTATAAATATTACATATATATACATATATAAAAAATTGTTACTATACTTTTGCAAAGTTGAAAGTGATACAGAATCACGGTGGCTAGGCTCATTCTTGTCATTCATTTTTATTAAACTAGAAATATAAAGGTACTAGAAATACAAAAACTAGCTTGGATTAAACAAATAATAACAATAATAGCTTGTGGTTTTTCTATAACCACTATAAACCCCATTCTCCAGTCATGCATCCAGCACTTGGTCACTCTTTTCTGCCTGTATAAAGGAGCAGCTAAGTCATTCTTATCTTATTGTGAATTTACTGCCATCATGAGGTTTGCATTTTTTAAAAAGTGAATCCAAGGAAAGTAATCCAAGGAAGGTTTCAGACAGCTTGGCCAGGATAGAGATAATATAGGTGTTGAAGACCCATCCTACAACCATCAAACAGCATCACACAGTCATCTGATAAATTTATTGTTGGGGTTCATCCTTTCGACAGCCACCCTCTGTTGTTGCCCACAGGATAATTATTACAGTGACATTGCAGGCTGTAGACAAACTGCAATTGAGAAATCTGTATCAGATCTGTTAGGAGACACGGACAAAAATTCAAAGATCATATCCTCGAATGTACCTCTATCTTATCGCCCTCTGCTTCAGACAGTAAAGCCACCTTACGTTCATTCATATATGGTCTGCACTTAATATCTGGAGCAACCCTAGAGGAGAAGAGAATCAGTAAATGAAATCTAAATACAAGCCTCTAATTTTCACCAGTCATTGTGACTCTTACCTCCTCTAAACTTATTTTACAAAAGCGAAGATACCTCATCTTCAACCGAATTCGGTCTCTGTTCCCTTTACCCATCTTTTCTCTCCTAGAACATTAACTCCCTCTCCTTACCTCCAGCATGCATTGTTTCAGTTGATTCTGAACACAGCCTATGCGCCCATGGCCTCACCCTTTTGTTTTCGCCCATTCATGGTCCCTAGTCCTCCTGTGGTTCCTAGCTGGAAAACCTCCAAACTTGTATCAAGGCAACAAATCCCCCTTCTTATTTCTTGGCAACAAATCCACCTTCTTATTTCTTAACACCCAGGAAGTAAGGAGAAAGCCACTTACTGTGAAAACTGTGGCCTCTACCTATTTCTGGTTTCTGGCCTCATCTGGGCCTGCGATGTTTCACTTGACCCTGGCCTTTGCCTCTCCCTCCTGGTTGCTCGTGTTAGGCACCCAAATTTTCACATCTTTCCTTGGCCTTTATGTTTCATCCCACTCACCCCAGCCCCAGCCGATGGCTTCTTCCTAACTACCGCCCCACCTTATTCTTAACTGCACATTCACAGTGAGCTTCCTGAAATGTGATCTTTCCTTCCTTCTACTTTGTTGCTGTTCTGAAGAAATCAGTGATCATTTCTTTCCTGGACTAATGCAACTTTCTAACTGCTCCCCCTGCCCGCAGTCTTGCCTTTCCCTAGCATCTGCCCCCTTATATACAACATATTTTCACTCGAATCCTATTTCCATATGCTGGTAACTCTCAAACCCATATCTCCTGTCCTGACTGATCTTCTAAACTGCAGGTCCATAGTTACAACTACCTTCTGAATATCTCCAAGTGGACATTCAGCAGATTTCACATGCTTAACATGTCAAACAACAAACTTTTAAATTCCCACCCTGTAACCTACTCTCCCCTGAACTAAGGTATTGAATCACTAGTGCAAGTTAGAATCTGTTACTCATTGTAGGCCCTTTCCTCTCATTTACTAGTCTCCCCCAGACATCACATATAATCGATTGCTAAGGATTGTTAATGAACCTCTCAAATACTTATTGAATCTATTCTCTTCTCTGTAATCCTCTTACTAATGTTCAAGTTTTGTCATTTTGGGTCAGAATCATGAAAGTATCCAACTAATGACTCTTGCTTCCTCAACTCCACTCCCCATCAATGCACCTGCCATGGTGATGCCAGAGCAATATTTCTAAAACATACATGGGTAATTCAGTATGAAAAGGCTGGAAGTCGCTGACAAATCTTCCCACCCTTCACCATCTAAAAGAAATGAAAAGATGACATACACTGGAACTTAAGACCAACAGTGAACTAACACCAGAATTTAGGAAGCATTTGAGAAGAATCCTCACTAAAAGGAAAGTCAGTGGCACTGCCCACCATAAGGAGGAGGAAAGAATATACATTTGTTGAGTACCTACCATGTGTCAAGTCATCTAGTGGGGGCTTTAGACAGGAATCCAATTCATCGCAACTCACTGGATCCAATGTGTACTATCCAGAGGGAACACTTATATATCCCTGGTGGTAGGTGCACATTTTCGAAGCAGGCAGGGGGCTTCTTTCCACTTCTACTGCCCAATCAACCATTGGGACCTCCCTTTCTACATCTGGTCTAATCCTGAAAATCTAGGAAACTGGGTAGGAAATAGAGTGTGAGCACAGTACTAACGGCACATTTATTTCTAGAACGGATACTTCTTACAAGTGAGTCATTATAGACACAGGTAGAGACAAGATTTGTGGAAGCAGAGTATATTGAAGATTGTAGTTTTTAATGTACTTATGTGTTCAAAATGACATATAGCAGACAGTGGAATGTAAAGGTAGATTTGATCTTAGATAATGACACTAGATAAACAGTTGCATAGTGAAAACTAGGCAAGAACTCTCTGTACCAACCAGCCATTATGGCCAGAAGTCTAAGAAGTAGACTTAACCATCACTAAAGTAAACAGACTCTGAAGCCCAAGGGGGATGCACATACCCAGTGTGTTAGCAAACACCAAGAGTAAATAAACAGAAAACTAAAACAAAAATAAAGAAAGTTGGGCTTCAGGAAAAAACAGTAAAAAGTAATGGTAACCTGAGAGAAGTTACATCAAATTTAACGCCCAATGAAAGAAAGAGAACTTTGAAAGAATAAATTTAAAATGTGTATATTTGGTATTTTAAATAAAGATACAAGAAATTAGAACATTTATGAAATAGAGGAGAAAGCCATAAGGGTGAGATGAAAACCAGCAGAGTGAGAATCACAAAAACAAAGATATAGGCAAGGTAAGAGAGGATTGCTTTCTTAAGCTAAAATGCAAAAACAGAATTAAAATTCACATTGGAAGACACAAATTATGATATTAACACTGTGAGAAATAAAACCAGTAATGTAGTGGACATCCTTGAAGCAGTCTTCCAAAATACTATGAAAAAAGAAAAAAACTAAACGGTGGATATGTAAGTAAGGTAACAAATATCTAAACATCCAACAAAAGTTAACACTTACAGAGCAACTTTTAAAGCACTTTACGTGCATTCCATCCACTCAGTTCTCTCAACAATCCATCCCCATATTTACAGATTTAGAAATTGAGAGGAAATGACTAGCCCATGGTCACAAAACTAGTAAGGAGAGACTTACAACTAAGGACATTTGACGTCAAAGTCTGCTGTTTATTCGTTGCTATGCTATAATATCCAGGGAAAAAAACAGTCACATAAAAAAGAGAATTGAACTGATAAGGGATTTAAAAAGTTACATTATGGATTTATTATCCATAAAGATAAACATAACCTAGACAAGAAATTTACATGATGACCACAAAGAAAAAGAATAGCTATCATAGATCTTTTCTGTAATAATAACTGGCAAAAAGAGTTGAGGGAAAACTTTTTGTCACAATAATTTAATATTCAGCCAAGTTAGTATTCATCTGTGAAGGCAACTGAAGATAGGCAAAGGTTCAGAAACATACCTTCCTTATAACACTTATTTAAAAAATATATAAACATGCTTAAGAAATGTTTGCATCATACAGTTAAGTGGGAAAAGTAGATTATAAAACAACAGGTATCATGTGTCTTTTTTTGAAAAAATGTATATCATTACAAACATATTCATGGAAAATATTTTAAAAGTTATATAGCAAAATGTAACATGTATGAAAGGGTTTTTTTAATGTGAATTTCCTATTTGTATTATGCAATTGCTTGTGTCATAAAAGAATAATAAAAGGTAAAATTAAAAAAGGTTTCTGGAAACTAAGAGATGAATCAAAACTTCATAGGTAATCATATTATTTAAAAAGATGGTAAGTGCTGAACTCTATTAAGCATAGAATCAAATTGAAATACTCACTTGATAATAAAACATAATGAGAAACCACATGAAAAAATAATTATTTGCTAATAATAATCTTACATAAAAGTCAATATTTTTTAAAACATCAGTACCTCAGTAGCAGGAAGGGTTAAAGAGTAAAATATTCCCATAGTTCATAACACATGCGGGTCCAAAAGCTATCATGAGGAAAGAATAAAAACAAGCACTTTTAGAAGAAGAAATTTTAGTGGCTGGGAAACATGGAAAGCTAATTGTCTTCTTCAATTAAGGAAAAATAAATTAACACAACAATGAAATTTTTTTTCACACATGGGCTTGGCATAAAATAAAGATTTATACTATCCAGTGCTGTTGAGCTTCAAAATTGTTGAAACTGATCACAGTAAAAATGTGTGCGAAAGGGGCTTCCCTGGTGGCACAGTGGTTGAGAATCTGCCTGCCAATGCAGGGGACATGGGTTCGAGCCCTGGTCTGGGAGGATCCCACATGCCGCGGAGCAACTAAGCCCGTGCGCCACAACTACTGAGCCTGCGCGTCTGGAGCTTGTGCTCCGCAACAAGAGAGGCCGCGATAGTGAGAGGCCCGCGCACTGCGATGAGGAGTGGCCCCCACTCGCCGCAACTGGGGAAAACCCTCACACAGAAACGAAGACCCAACACAGCCAAAAATAAATAAATAAATAAATTAATTAATTTTTAAAAAATGTGTGCGGATGATGGGAGATGTAGGATTTGGGAGTAACCAGTAAAATTTACAATGTGCATAACATTCATCTCCAGCAATCTCACTTAGTACTTCTGTATTGCAGAGAAATATTTGAACATGAGCACATAGCACATAGAAGCACCTGCAAAATATTTATTGCAGCATTATTTGTAATAGCAAAAAACTGGAAGCATGTAAATGTAAGTTAAAAGGGAATGGGTTACAGCAATCCCACTACTGGGCATATACCCTGAGAAAACCGTAATTCAAAAAGGGTCATGTATCACAGTGTTCATTGCAGCTCTATTTACAAGAGCCAGGACATGGAAGCAACCCAAGTGCCTATCAACAGATGAATGGATAAAGAAGATGTGGCACATATATACAACGGAATATTACTCAGCCATAAAAAGAAATGAAATTGAGTTATTTGTAGTGAGGTGGATGGACTTAGAGACTGTCATACAGAGTGAAGTCAGAAAGAGAAAATCAAATACCATATGCTAACACATATATATGAAATCTTAAAAAAAAAAAAAGGTTCTGAAAAACCTAGGGGCAAGACAGGAATAAAGACGAAGATGTAGAGAATGGACCTGAGGACACAGGGAGGGGGAAGGGTAGGCTGGCACGAAGTGAGAGAGTGGCATGGACATATATACACTACCAAATGTAAAATAGATAGCTAGTGGGAAGCAGCCACGTAGCACAGGGAGATCAAATCGGTGCTTTATGTCCACTTAGAGGGGTGGGATAGGAAGGGTGGGAGGGAGACGCAAGAGGGAGGAGAAATGGGGATATATGTATATGTATAGCTGATTCACTTTGTTATAAAGCAGAAACTAACACACCATTGTAAAGCAATTATACGCCAATAAAAAATTTTTTAAAAAAATGGGAATGGGTTAGATCTTTATGGAACATCCCTACTCTGGAGTACTGTGTTTAAAAGAATGAGATAGAACACTGTGTACTGGCATACAACAATGTCCAAAAATCATAGTTTATGAAGAGATCAAATCTCAGAAAAATGTATACAAGATTATTTCATTTATTACAAGACTCCACAGAGCAAAAAATGTGTGTATATATTTATATATATATATATATATATATAATGTATATATATATATGATCATCTGTCCTAAATGTATGAAAATGTCTATTAAAAATCTGGAAAAAGGAAAAAAAATGTGAATTTTTTAAAATTCCTACATTTTTATAGTTCTATATGGGATTTATTTTAAAATAAATAAAGAAATATATATATATATATATATATATATATATATATATATATATATATATATACACACATATGTCAAAACCAAGGTTTCCTATAAAACAGAGGCTACGTTAAAGATTAAATCTTTGGGACTTCCCTGGTAACACAGTGGTTATGAATCCACCTGCCAATGCAGGGAACATGGGTTCGAGCCCTGGTCCGGGAAGATCTCACACGCAGCGGAGCAACTAAGCCCGTGTGCCACAACTACTGAAGCCTGCGCGCCTAGAGCCCGTGCTCTGCAGCAGGAGAAGCCACCACAATGAGAAGCCCGTGCACCGCAACAAAGAGTAACCCCTGCTCACCACAACTAGAGAAAGCCCACGCACAGCAACAAAGACCCAACGCAGCCAAAAATAAAATTAATTAATTAATTAATTTAAAAAAAAATCTTAATGCTTCACTTGGGAAAGAGTGCAATCAATGACTGCAAGAGTGAATGAGAGAAACCAGAAAATGAAGCAAGGAAGCAGGGAAAGCAAAAACAACATGGGCCTGTATGGAGCTGGCACAGTTTCACAGGAAAGCATAGCCAAGGACATGTCCTGGCAGGCCACATGGAACATCCATCCCACATCGGAACAGCTGGGGGTGGGACGAGGAATGAACTAGAGAATCAGCTCTCTCTCATCTCCTATTCCTCATTGGTCAACTTTTCCCTCACAAGTTAACTCTCTGTACCTCTGGGTTGTATTAGTCATGACATCTGAAGAGCCTTTGGGAAAGGCAAATCTCATGCCCAATGCTCAGTGCTCAACTGAACGCAAAACCAGCGGGAAGAGATAAAATTGTCATGCATTTAGTTGAGTTGAGCCTGGTTTAGATGCTGCTGTAGTTCTGCTTTCATTAGGTGCAGCAAAATCTGACATCTTGCCAGGGGAACCTGAGACTGTAAGGGATATTTGGGGATGAGGTGACTCCACAGTATAATGGCCAAAGATCTCCACTGAGCAAGTAGCCAAGACCCCAGGAAGTACATGACATCAAGTGAATGTGGGAAGATGCATGTATGTTTAATTCTACCATAGATATATTAAATTATGTAAATATACTAATTACAGAAATAAAAATAAATAACTAAACAAAAAAGTTATTAATACATTTTTACCTTCAATATAAGGGAAACTAAGAAACTAAAGCATATTTGAAAGTGTTTTAATTTTACTAGTTAACCAGGAGTAAAATTTAAAATGGGATGCTTACTTTCCAAATTCCTAGACAAGTAAAAAGCAAAATATAGTTCATCACTAATAAAAGGAGACTCCCAGGAAGCACAAAAATCAGAAAATATAAAACAGAATACTAAAAAGGAAAAATCATACATTTAAATTATGCTAAATGGTCAACTTCCTCATTAGAAGACAAGGATACATAATATTAAAGCAAACAAACAAACAACCAATATCCAAATATTTATTGGAAAAACCTTCCTCATCAGTTCTGATACCTCTCAGAGCACAAACTAAGGTATTAACTTCATTTAATGCAAAACATCTCCAACTGTCAATAGAAGAAGAGCCCCCAAATGAGTAGATGAATATAGATGAATAGTCTTAGAGTCTGTGCATGAAATCTAATGGCCAGAACTGAGTAATTTGGAAGTTTGAATATAAAAGCTTCATTTAATTATTTTAATGGAATTTATCTTATCTATAGTTATGGAAATATGATTCTACTTCCTTGTTTTCTAGTATGAAAAAAATTATTTTATAAATCATGGAAACGACAGTGGCATTGAGATTTTTTTGGTGGGGTGAGGAGAGAAAAAGTGAAGGAAGAGTGTGAATCCTTATGCTTATGGAGAAGATTCTTTGAGAGCTTTACTCCTCTATGTGTTTTGCATTTTTTAAAATCTTGGCACAAAATTGAACAGAAGTATAAAGGCAACAAGAGAAATCTACCAGTAATAATTCAGATAAGACTTTTGAGAGAGTTCATTATGATTAAGATAAGTTCTTTATTTCTGTGCCTCTGTCCCAACATAGCTTTTTCCCCTACAGACGTTTTATATATTTTTCTGCATTATTGTAAATAAAACTTAATCTTTTTTTCCCTCTCTAGTTCAAAGGTCTTTACTGGGTTTTCCAAAGTCATATCTAAATGTCTGAGATAATTATTGCACTACAGAAATTTACATATGCCATCAAAGTCTTTACCATTTATCCTCAGGAAATATTACAGTTAAAAGAAAAGATATTTTTTTCTGTTCCATTATTTCTATCCTTGATATAAACTGCACCCCAAAACATACAAAATATGAAGAATTAAAACCATACATCCAGCATAAAGGCAACAGAGACTCATGACTATAAGTAGTGTATAGGTTACTATGAAGACTACTCTTCTGGCACTAATTTTTTCCCAAGGAATGGTCTTGGCACTGGCTTTATATGTCTTTATAGATAAACACATTCGCTATGATGTGTTCAGTTCTAGATTCTGAACATTTTTATGGTATTAGTGTCTTTATTCCAAGATATTCAAGCACTAGCTTTATCAGCCATTCATTTTAAGAGCTTCAAAAAAGATTTGAGTTCAGTACACATAAGCACATCAATTTGTCAGTTAATCCATACTTTTCAGACATTAAAAGAAAAAGAAATGAAGAAGGAAGGAAGATGATGACACAATCTAAAATCCTGAAATACTGAAAGTAGGTCAATTCTATAACAACATCATAAAATTTATGTTCACTTTATCAATATTGGCCATAAATATGTTATACTTTACCACTTATATTATTATCAATGGCATAATGTGCCAGCCTGAAATCCAAGTCAGCTCTGAAGCCAAGAGAAAAGAATGATACCAACCACGTCATGAGGGCAGAGAGCCAGCTGCTCCTTAGTAGAGTCACAATGGCTTTAATATTCAAAATATTCCTCTATCATTTAAAGGTACACCTCAAACTGTGAAAGGAATCATCAAAGAAGATACAGAAACTGAGACTCTAAAATCATAGATGATACTAATTATCTCTATTATGAAATTCTGTTCAGAGTTTTGAGGTAAGGGATAAAAATATTTTTTGTTTTCTACCATATCAATAGTTTGATTTCATAAATGAAAACATCTTCATTCTACAATGAAGACCTAGAAATTGCACAGGGAGATCAGCTCGGTGCTTAGAGGGGTGGGATAGGGAGGGTGGGAGGGAGATGCAAAGAAGGAGGAGATATGGAGATAAATGTATACATACAGCTGATTCACTTTGTTACACAGCAGCAACTAACACAACATTGTAAAGCAACTATACTCCAATAAAGATGTTAAAAAAAAAAAAAGACTTGGAAATTAACCTGGAAGATAAGTTATCACAAAGCCTCTGCAGTCTATGTGAGACATTGCACACTCCACACTGCTCAGCCTTATAGAACTCCAAAAAAAAGCAGCTGAACAAAACATAAATCCAAAGGACAAAACTGAAATACAGAGTGCCATGAACTCCTACCAGAGCTCATCCTTGCAAATGGCATTTATCCCTCTTTAATACTGTGTTTCAATCCGGCCTTTAACATCAATCTTTTTGATACTACTGACTCTAGTATACTATAGTACCATTAATATAACAATTTTCAGATATATTTTTAAATGGAGATAAAGTTTTCTTACCCTAGTCATCACATCAGTCCAGAGGAGGCAAAAAGAATTGGGGGGGAGGGATTGGAATTAAGCAACTTGGATAAGAACTCTGACTTCTGCCCCGAGCTGAGCTGAGAGGTGAGGAGGCCACCCCTATGTGAAAGAGATTCAATATCAGGGTGGAAGGAAGAACACTCTGCCCATGCCCATTGGTAAAGTCATATATGTTCATGGCATGATAATATGAAGGACATGATGATGCACAAGGCCCTCATGTCCAGAAATCTCAACCCCACCACTTAACATTTTATCATCAGGGATTTATGCCTTTGCAATTACCAAGGGAAGGGATCCCACAGCGTAAGCTGACACCCAAGAGGAAAGAAATGGCAGCCACTTGAAGAAAGAAATACAGAAAAGCTAAAATACAGGATGAAAGGTTTGTGATGAAAAAGGCCACTGAGAGAGCAGGTAATTGTAAGTTACAAAAAAAAAAAAAGACAAATTCCACATGTGTCACTCTTTTCCCTGGATAAAATTCCATTTCCTAGTAGAGGAAAAGGACAAGTAAGAATCAAAGCAAATAAAATACGTATTGAACACCTAGCATATGAATGTCTTGTTGTAGCTGTGGGCTGTAAGGAAGAAACAAAATGTAGAAATCAAAGTAGGAAGGTAAGAAGGAGGCATAATAACAGAAATCAAAGTTACAATAATTAAGAAACTGTGAAGCAAAATTCTAGTACACATTTTGTACTAAATGTGAGAATTTCTAATTCCACGTTCAGCTCTATTTAGAGATGTGATCCTGTTGTGATATGGAAATAAACTGGTACCTGATGAGAAAAATGCTGGCTACTCCTCATCTCCAAGGGGTACATCTACAGGAAATTAACTACGTGGAAACGTTATGCAGAGCTTAAAAAACATTCACTCCAAATCTGCTTTGAGTAGATACCAATTTATAGTTGCCAGAGAATAAAATCAAAGCTGTGTGATTTCTTAGAAATAAATATGTAAAGTACAAAGGACAAAGAAATACAAAATAATTTCTCCTCCCTCAATCCCTAAAGAGAAAATTTCCTAAAACTATTTCCTCACAGATACAAGAGCTGTCTCAGCATTCAAGCATGAAGCCTGAAGAATTGCAATTAGTGATACTAAAACATGTCTTTTTAAATAAGTTTTTAAAACTAGGTGTTTTTTATTGAATAGCATTCTTTTATTCATGTTTAAATCAATGTTTGTTGAGCATGTCCCATGAGCAAGCCATGTTGCTTAAAATGAAGAATATAACCAGATCACTTGATCCCTACACTTAGGGAGCTTTAATGTGTGTTGAGGTAAGACATGTCCAAAAAACAACTATAAGGCAAGGTAGAAGATGATAATGCCGAAAGAAAAATGAAAGCAAAATGCCAGGAAAGTTCAGAGGAAGCAGAAATCATTCCCATAATGTTGGAAGGTACAAGACGTTTTTCATGGACCACACACCAGCTGAGTAGGGCCTTGAAGAACATGTAGGATTTCTATAGTTGTAGAGAGCACTGGAGGAATTCCAAATGAAAGAAATAGTGCAATAAAAGGAGCAAATGTGAAAAAGCCCAAGAAGTGTTTAAGGGAAGAACATGTAGTCCAGTTGTGTATGTTTAATGATGGTACAAGTATTTTAAGAACAAAACGCTAGACTTCCACAATTCTTCTAGAAGTTCCTGGCTCATACTCAGATTTTCAAGGCATGCTTTTATACAAACGGTAAACTATATTCTGTTGAAATAATATCATAAAATTTAGATCTGGGCCTTTCTAACTCAACCCTCTATTTTAGCAGAATTGAAAAACTGACTTTCAAAGAAGATAAGTGGAATTTCCAAGTTCATACAGCTAATTAATGGCAGCGTTGAGACTCATAGTGGAGCTTATATTCTGGTCTGGAAGGAAAGATTTTCCCTGGTCCATAAATACTCTCTCACTCCACACCTTACCTCCCCATTCATGCCAAAATATGCACTGGTTCACAGGCTGACCCATGCAATCTGTAAGGAAGGGACAGGGTATTTTCTCTGTAAGATGCTAATTGGCTCACACAAGGAGTCATTCCCTACCTTGGCCTCATTAGCTCCAGGTTCTCACCAACTCCTGGACGGGACCCTTATTAACAAAGAGGGTCAAACAACGATGTCAGCAAGAAAAGGAATTTCTAAAAAGAACCAATAGCAGTTGAAATGCATGAAACATAACTTTCTTAGATTTGACTCCCTCTAGAGTATGTTGGAGGGAAAGACTTGATCCAGGGAATTCTTTTTCCATACACATTTTAAAACATGGAAAGTTCTTGATACAATACTCCCCCTCCTCCACAAAATCTACAAGTTTTCTTTAAAAAGAAAAGCCAAAACAATTCAGTCATTCTTAATGGAGAGAGCTAAAATGTTTCTGGCTGAGTAAACTCCTGATTTATATCTCTAACTCATCACCTGCTGACACCAGGACCAGAGACCTCTAAAGTCAAGTCATTAAATACTGGCTCTGTGATTTAAAGCATTAAAATTCCAAATTCACAGTAATAGCTTTAGTGTGAGGCAGGTAGTGGTTTTTTCTAATGGGCTAGCATTTAATAAATGCTATCAAGTAAATCGATCATGAAGCCTTTATTTCTACAACTTAAAGTTCACTAACCAAATTCAAATGATATTCAGCTTTTTCGCATGTATAACGAACATACATTCATTTGTAAAATGTGTAAATGCTATGTGTTGTTTTATGGCAAGATATATATGTATGAGTTCCATACCGCAAAAAGGAAAATCCGGGACTTGCTTAATTCTACTAAAATCTTAACATCTGAATACATTTAAGAGATTCTTTCACCCGTTTTGCATTCTCAATCTCAGGTAGGCTTATTCAACATAGAAGTTTTCTCAAGGTCATTGAACCATTAAGTATCATACATCAATAACAATGGAGGTATTTATGAAATCCCTCAAGGGAATGATACTTATGCTAGGATAATCAAATTACATCTAATAATTTTTGTTCTTTCTAGCAGGAAACCTACATAAAGTACATATATATATATGTATATATGTATACAGATATAGATGGAGTTATGGATATAGATAGATATTTTAGTGACCTGTTTAATGAGCTTCTGCTATTCTAGGTTGGTAGACCCCATTAAAGTGTTATTTTAGTATCTACCACCCCAAAATTTAAATAGCATATTTTTGGGAGAGGCATGCTATGCAGCTTGTGGGATCTTAGTTCCCGGACCAGGGATCGAACCTGGGCCCCAGCAGTGAAAGTGCCGAGTCTCAACCACTGGACTGCCAGGGAATTCCCTAAAAAGAGTATTTCAAGAAACTTGAAAATAACATGAGAGAAGAAACCATAAAATCTTAATTTGAAATACCTTAACAGTATTTACGTAGGAATACGTAATTTACGTAGGAAATTTACTACGAATTTATATCCGAATTTACGTAGGAATTCTACTCTGCAGGAAAACATGTTCCACTTTAGGCAGCTCTCATGGTCCAAAATGACCCTTATGTCCTTCTCTCTCAAAAATGCTCCTCTCGGTGAAGAAATTTCTCATTAGACCTTGGGTCCCCAGCTATTAGTTGATCAGTAAAGTACTTTGGCTTCTCTACTAATATTAATAATTAACTTGATTGATTAATATACATTAAAGGTGGAGAGGAAAGTCATGCTGGTGGGAACCTGTAACAAATTGGTTATTTATTTGGACACTCTGGTACATTGAGAGTTCATTTTGACTTCACTGAATACTGCAAAGCAGATAATTTCTCACTTTCTGCAGGAGTGAGAGAAAAGAACTCCTTTTTCACAAGTTGCAAAATGTAGTGACTAATCTTTATTATATTGTATTACACAGTTGTGTGATGACTCCTGACGTCCGTAGACCATTTTCCATTCCACAGACTGGACTCACTTGACTTTCTGTTTATTTAAGTGACACTTTTGTTTGAAATTCTGGGTGCTTCTTATCCCTTTGAGTCACACACTGTGTCTGGGAGCCTCTGCTCTGGCACTTTTAGCACCTCATTAATTACTAACTGTAGCAAAGTCCTGCTGTTTTGCAACTCCTCTGCCTTTGTTGGGAAAATCACAACCCCTTGTTAGAATGAGAAGGCAGGACAATAGTTATCTGCCAAATGTCCAGTTTGGAAGCATATTACAAAGGCTAATTATCTTAAGGTCTTGTAATTTCCCTAGATATTCAAACTTGGTAAGATAACTCATTGTGTCTCTGAAGTACCTTTAAGTTTAGCACCAGGGGAAATCCAGGGAGCTTTTGCATTCAGCTAACTAATCTTAAGAGAAGTTAAATGATTGTTAAAGCTATAAGTGAGAAAAAGTGATGAAATAGAATATAGTCTCCTAGTTCACATAGGCATCTTTTAGAGGGAGAGGCCCAAAGCTCAATACCCACAGGCATAATAGCGTTCCCAACTTCTTTAGCACTTATTGTCTGAATCTCCAATTTGGCTTTCAGTATGTGCTCTGCTTCAATGTTGTTTATTTTTTTGTGCATACAAGTTCTGACCATCCCCCCCACCTCCTTCAGAGGCAGGGGCTGTATCCTTTAATATTCTTTTTTTTTTAATCTGTAGCACATAGCAGAGTACTCCACACATTTCTCTGTGTAGGTATTTAAAATACACGGTATTTTCCTACTACAAAACTATAACAAATAAAAATCTAAATAATTATATAAATCAATGCAAGGTCTTAGAAAGAACAAGGTCTTAGATGACAGCTAACAATTTTATGAAGCATTAATCTGTCAGACCAATTTGGTATTCTATGCCAAGAGGGTAGATATATTGAACAGATGCAATGAGCATAATTCACACCAGTATTAGAAATGTGTGGTTGCCCTTTGCGTCACATATACCAATAAAAAGACTACATATTCTTGAAATCAGTATTCCTCAACTTGGGGGTTAAATAAAAGAAATCCAAAGGATAGCTTTCCACAGTACTGAAGAACACCTACTCATTCCCTTCGTGTTGAACCCTAAGACTCTCAGTCATGTTAACCATTCTGATTTGCTCTCTGTCTTCCCCTAAATACTCTGGTTATCTTCTCTGAAATGTTCCCTTTCAGCATCACCCCTTTCCCAAACAAAGAGATTTAGAGTTGCTGAAAATTATTCACTGATCTAGGTACAGCAGCGTCTCTTGATAAAGTTAAGGGGACACAGACTGATTTGAGCTCTACCCACCTCCACCTCTGCTTAGACCCTATCAGATATTTTGGAACGTATATCTCATCCCACATTCTCTCCTTTCCATGTTTACCTCCCTGCTTTGTGGGTCTATTCCCTCTCGTCATCTGGTAAAAGGATATAGGGGCACTGACTAGAACCTCCTGGGAAATGTTGAACTCATACAGATGCCCAACAACCAGAGATTCTACTTTAATTGTGCTGAAATAGAGCTCGTTCATCAGTACTTTGAAAAGCTCCCTCAAATGATTATATTGTGAAGCAGCTTCTCAAACCTTAATGGACATGCAAATCACCCAGGAACATGGTTGAAATGATTCAGTAGATTGATTCAGCAGGTCTAGAGTGGGTCCTGAGATTCTGCATTTCTAGCAAGGTAATCTCTGGGGTGCTGCTCTGTGGACCACATGTGAGCAGCAAGGCTTATTAAACTGACATCTTTGGGAACGGAGCCAGAGCTAGAGCTAGCACTTACTCACCCGCCTTCCCTTCCGCTCTCCTTCTCCTCCACATACATTACTTATATATTTTAGATTCCAGTGGTGAGTAAGACTAATAGCATGGAGGGGAAGATTGAGAATAACCTGGCAACCTGCCTCGTTGGAAAAACGATTAGGTGAACGAATGTGACGACACGCCATAGCGCCTTGTGTGGACACTGGAATGTGAGCTCTCAGGAATTGCTGCTGAAAGGAAATCTGAATGTTCTGAAGGGGCAGATGCACAGACTGGGTCATTCAATTGGTCTCAAAGGAGAGAGAGAAAAATTCAAGCCTAAGTCTTTCTTTTGAACAGGAAGAACTTCAACACCTGAACTACCCTTTCCCTATATCTTCATTAGATTTGCTTCAGAATCTGGCTTAACACCCAAGTCTTTAAAGACTGATACCTTGACTGCACTGATCTAGTTCTGTTCATTTCTCTGTAGTCTAAAGAGTAACCTTTGTAACCTCTTTCTGTCCTCCTCATAACTAAATTATGAGCTCCTGGAGACCTGTGCTCATCATTTCTTTGGTATAATTTTCACAAAAGTTAATACATTTATGCTTTTTGTCCACGTAGCAGACATTCATCATTCTCACTAATTGTTAGTCTGGAAGCAGAATCCAAGTGATTTTCATACATTGAAGTAATTTGAAAATAAGTGGCAATTTCAGCAGTACAAGTATAGGGTATTACATGGAATAAACACATTGCCTTATTTAATTGAGGAGGGTATAATTTTTTTTTCCTTAAGTACAACTGAAAAAAAAAAAACAGGGCCACTTGTATAGCAAATCCATATTGGAATTCTCTATTATAAAAACAAATATGGGCTTCAGTTAGGAAAGTAAATACAAAAATATTAGATCTTCCTTCTATTATATTCAGAATTCATCTGACCCTAGACTTCGCAAATGCAAGTAAATGAAAGTCTATGAGGAATTATTAAAAGAACCAGAATTAAAGTGTTTAACCCAAGGAAATGGGTAAATTCATAATATTTTAAACTGTATTAAGAGTTCTTCCTTTGAAAATGGTAATGAGGAGCAAGGGCAATGCCCAAAGAAGGTAGTAAAGGAATGTTGAATAAATGTGAGTGAACAAAAGAATTGAACTAGTGAATGAATGAGTTGTTCTCAGACTCCACTGATGTGAAACAAAAGGATACAGATTTCTAAAACAGCACGAGTGATGAAGCACTGAATGCTAAATGAAACTGCATTCAGAATCTTGGTGTGGTCAAAAATATCCTAGTAATGAGAGTGACTGGGCTTTAGTCTCAGCTTTGCCAGTGTAACCTTGGGCAGGTCATCTCATCTTTCAGGTCTCAGTTTCCTCATCTACAAAACACAATAATATATATATATATATATATATATATATATATATATATATATATATATACACACACACATATATATATATACACTAAGTGATCTCTAAGAGCCCTTCCAGTTCTAGAATTCCATGAATTTGGGGAGTCAAATTAAACTAAAACTTTCATTAAGAACCAGAAGTTTTACCAGTTTCTAAGCAAAGATTCTAGTTTGCTTTTGAAATTTCAATTCAGTACAGAAAACTTATGTTGGCATAAGCTGCATTAGAGTGAAATAAAATTTGTTCTGTATTTTTTAAAGCTTGCAAAGAAGATTGTAAGCTCCTCCTTGCAAGGTCTTTAAAAACAATGCAGGGCTTCCCTGGTGGCGCAGTGGTTGAGAGTCTGCCTGCCAATGCAGGGGACACAGGTTCGAGCCCTGGTCTGGGAAGATCCCACATGCCGCGGAGCAACTGGGCCCGTGGGCCACAATTACTGAGCCTGCGTGTCTGGAGCCTGTGCTCCGCAACAAGAGAGGCCGCGACAGTGAGAGGCCCGCGCACCGCGATGAAGGGTGGCCCCCGCTTGCCGCAACTGGAGAAAGCCCTCGCACAGAAACGAAGACCCAACACAGCCAAAAATAAGTAAATAAATAAATTAATTAATTAAAAAAACAAAAAACAATGCAGACTTTTGCATCTCAAGGATGCCTTATGTGTTCTCCTGCCTCAAGTTCAAGCGGCAAACAGGTTTCCCTATTGTATTCCAGCTCCCATCTAATGGCGGTCACAGCACAGAGCCCTGTATGTAAAGCATCCTGAAGCCCCTTAGGACTTGGTGTTCCAGGGCGCCACAGTCACAGCAATAAGGTGCACTTCAGTGGGAGGGAGTTGTAGCACCAGACTGAAATATTGGCCAAGTATGAAAAATTAGATTAACTACCAAACCCTTCAAGTTCTCTAAAACACATATATATTAATTCATCAATAGCAAACATATCTTACTCCAGGGGATTCAGCTGTGCCATCTTTCAGTCGATTTTGCCCATTATCAGTAAGAACCTATTGAATCTTACCCTGTAAATTATCCATTATTTTTATTATGATGGAAATTGTCTATTTTAATTCTCTTATTTATTCTCCTTCTGCACACTTATCTTGACTGACATATGCTCAGACCTATATTGACTGAAGGAATCAGAATCTGACTTAAGGGAAATCTCAGTAGCCCAATAACTACAAAGCTGTATTTCTCACTCATGCTGTGTGTCCAACAAAGTCAGCAGCACATAGGGAATGAGAGGGCTGTTCACCATAGTCCCCCAGGGACCTAGTCTGAAGAAGGTTTCATTTTGTCCTGTGCTTCCATGAACATCACAGCACTAGAAAGAAAATGTGGTAAACCTGACTCTGGTTCTTAAAGCTTTTATCTTGAAGTGACTTAGTGTCACTTCTACTCTCATTTCTTTCCACGTATACATTCTATGCCTAACTTTAAAGGGAGGGAGGGCGAGGGATATGAAATCTCTGTACATGTCTAGAAAGCATAGCAAAGGGAGATAAGACTATTTGCTGAACGTTCACATGGCTACCACATGAAGCCATGCCAGGGCTGGCATTATGATTATTATAGGGAAACTCCTGTGGTCACTTTCAACCCATACTTGACTGCTGTACAAGATGTCTCCGGCCCCCAAGAAGGTCTGTCCTTGAACTATTATGTTAGGTCCCACCAGTATAGGGAGGAATTTTAGTTCATCCTCTGATCTTTGATTATAAGTTCCTTATGAACTTTTAACACAAGGCCCTAAATATCCGTAACAATTGTATCCCTCCTATGTGAAAAGAGACATGAATGATTGCCTGTCAAGAGGAGACTAGACTATGACTTCTTTGTCTTACTCTCCTACTGTATTTCTTCCTGTTCCAGAAGAATTCTCCACGTCCTCTTCCTTCTGACAGGGAAATCTTTAGTGGCTACACTGTGACTTTCAGTGGAACTCTATATTTGGATCTCCAACCTTGCTTGTATACATAAAGGGAAGTTTTAAAGTATAGAAATATCTTGACTCTCAAAAAATCTATGGCAAGGTGAATATTACTGGGAATTCAAGAAAGGCAACACTGAGACTCAAAGCAGAACAATGAAATTGTGGTCTAGGTGATATCTGCCCTAACCCACAAATAATAAATGGCCTTGATTCAATAGATACAGTAGCCGCAGGGCAACATAATTTTCAAGAGAATGAAAAATTCATGTGCTTAACATTTTCAAAATTGGTATCTTCAAATTAAGCAATGTAGAATATTAAACTTCAGGGCTATAAATTAAAGTGTTTTTCATTAGCTGGTACAGTCTTTATTTAAAATGTAGCATGGGTCCTAGTATACAATCAGAAGTATCTATGTTGTCATTGAGGGTTCCCCCAGTTAAGCATTTATAAGTTATTCATATCAGAGAAAATCCTTTCATATAATTCTCACTAAAAAGTAGCAACAATAGCAGCAATTTTGATAACAATTAATTTTTAAAAGAAAATGGATAAAACGTAAAAATGGCATAGTATGTTTTGCCTCACCTTTTTGTGTTCAAGAGTATATACTCATCTATTTTCAATCTTCAGAGCACTTTCTGTACAATTTTTCTTCTTTCCTAAGTCATAGGACATGCCTACTCTCAGGTGAAGCTGTATCAGGGAATTTTAAATTATTTTCAGAACAATCCATTGTTTAATCTTTGCCATAATCTCCTCCTATGGTAAGGGAATTGCAATAAGTTGTCTAACTTACATTTTTGTTAATGCTTCATTGGGTCACCCCTAGAAAACTAAGTTCATCCTTGAAACAGTCACACCGCCCCTTCTGCTGCTTTTTCTTTCAGCTTCTGTTTCTGCCCTTACTTTTCAACCTCCCATAGTCACTGAGCGTCCTTATTCAACACAAGTCTCCACATACTCACGTTTCATAATGCCCTGCACATGTTGGACCTTCTTCCCTTGCCACATGTCAGAGATCTGTTAAGCAAAAACAATCTAATTAAAATAATTCACTCATTCTTAACTTTCTCGGGAATATTTGCATTTAAATAAATTTTTAATTATGATGATTTCAAGTAGTATACATGTGAACAATTTCAGCAATGGGACTAGACAGATTAAAAATATGTACAGTCATATGCCCACATAGAGAAAAAGTAGCCTTACATCTTCCCTACATCTGGGGCATACCACCCAGGCCAACATGAAATCAAAATCAAAATATGTTTCTAGAAAGGTTTACGTGAGGGTAGAGAAGAAAGAAAGAATGGCAGAGCTAAGCTAATCCTTTACAGCGGTCCCCAAGCTTTTTGGCACCAGGGACCAGTTTGGTGGAAGACAAGTTTTCCACGATCGCAGCGTGGGGAGCATGGTTCAAGCAGCAGTGAGAGCGATGCGGAGCGGCAGGTGAAGCTTTGCTTGCTCGCCCTGCTACTCACCTCCTGCTACTCACCTCCTGCTGTGCGGCCGGTACCTAACAGGCCGCGGTTGGGGACCCCTGCCATCACTAACGTGTGAGCTAGGGTTAGGTTTCAGAGTAGGGCGCTTCTAAAGCGGGGAGGGCTAGATTGCCCGATGGACGAGACTCAGCAGGGGACGTTTGGGTAAGGTTGGGTGACCAAAACCCTGTCTGGGAGAACATGTTGCAAAGAAATACCAGAATGTGTAGCGGATGGTGGAGCGCTGGGGCTAGGGTGGGAGAATGAGACCAGCCAGACACCTAGGAAGGCTGACCTCCAGTTTTTTGTTGCTTACTCTAAATATACTCAAACACTTAGAAGAAATTGGAGAAATGACATGTCATTTTTCTCCCATGAGAGGAATCCACCCACAGTGCAGCTACAGTAAACTGGTCAAATCATTAACCCACAAAGACCCCTGCATAGGTATCAGCCATTAACAACACTCCCACATAGTCAATATTGAGCCACATTGAATTGCCGGAGGAGGAGGAGGCCTGATACCACTCCAGGAGCATGGCTGCCTCCCTAGCAAGCAGGCAGCCAACCTTGACCACCGACCTTCACAAAACAAGATAGAAGGAGAGCTTATCCTTCCACCTCGGAATTAGGGCCAGTCTAAGCAAGGGAAGGAATCCCTCCTTATCCGCATTTTAAGACTCACCATTAGTCCTTTAAATGCTACCCGTCTTAGACACAGAGTTTATCTCCCACCCCCCTTTCCCCAAAGCATTGTTCCTTTTTCCTCTTCCCACAACATACCACCAGCCTTATCACATAGCATTTATCTCATGGAAGCTTTAATGGTTTATGTGGCTGTCTCCCTCACTGAGGGTGTTCTACTGGAGGGCAAGGCCCTAGTCCTCATAGTTTTGCATCCCTGGAGCCTAGCGTGGTGCTTGCCACGTGTCCAGTGAATGCTGAAATAAGGGTAACCAGCTGACCAAAAGTAGCCACCCAAATGCATTGGTAACAACAAATGTAAACCATAAATGATAGGTAAATATATAGCTAGAGAGAGGTTGTTTTTGTTTTGTTTTGTTTTTTAATAGAGTTGCTTTGATGAATGTTTCCTTAAAGCTTGTTGTTGAACATGCCCTTATGTGCCTCTACATGCCATTTTATTTCTGTCATAAACCATAACATTGTTTTTAACCAGAGCACCAATACAACCTATAAAGTCATCCATTCCATATTCTTGTCTTAAAGACCGTGCATAAGTCTCTGCTTCTTTGTCCAGCCTGGAGTCACTCATAGCAGGCACCATCAATATACATTTGTGGAATGAAGGGATGACTGATTTACCTTAGCTGCCACCCTTCACTACCCTTTCCAATAAAGTACCCTCACTCACCTATGGATTGTAAAAGACTGGTTTTAGACTTAGCAGGAAAAAATAAATATAAAAAATGACTTATTCAAAACAGCCTTAAAATCAACATTATCTTTTGCTACTGCTGTATCCTGATTACCTTGCTCCTTCCCTTCCTATGTATCACCTTGTTGCTGATGCCTGGCTACAATTTTGAACATGAACTTCGCTTTGCTCCTTGCCATTCTCATTCTAGTTTTCCCCTCTGGTTTAGCCCACAGCCATGCTCTGATGTCTGTTGTACGCCTGCTTCTTTACTTGCGAAGCCTTCCTGGCTTGTAACCCTGCAGCCTCCTCTATTTCCCTCCCCTTCACCCAACTCAGTTTTAATCAGAGTGCATTCCTCTGGAAAGGCCAGACGACATGGTAGAAAAAGCACTGGCTTTAAGTCAGATGACCTTGTTTCAAGACCCAGCTCTGACACTTATGTGTCACTTCAGGACCCCGCAAGAATTTTTGGAAGATACTTTTAAAAAGGACTATTTGTAATAGCACAAAGTGAAGGGAAACAATAGGAGATGTTAAGGCACCCAGGAACTAGCCATTTCCACTCCTAGGTAAAGAGGCAGGGAGAGTCAATGGTGTTATTGAAACCTGGTTAAGAACTAGGGCCACAGAAAAGGGGCTGCTTGACGGAGCTGTGGTCACCCTTAGGGATACAGCCATTTCCAGAATGATGCCGAAGAAGGGAGGGAGCAGAATCGCTCTTTCCTCCCATACTCTGATCTCCTGCTGGTGCCCTCACTGACTGAACTCAACCAGGAATCAGAGGAAGAAAGTTCTGGGGATTTGTCCATAGAAATCAACATCCTGGGGGTCAGGAAGGGCAGAGAAAATAGATGTTGGGGTAATATAACCAGAATAATTTCTATATAAGTTTAGGCAAGCAACTTTATCTCTCTGGCTTACGTTGTCTCATCTAGGAAACAATGTGTTTTGAGGCTGTTTTGAGATAACACATGCAAGAGCAACTGCAAAAAAGTTGCTCATTAAAATTATCCCTCATGTAGCCTTGCCCACAACATCTTATCGGACTTGTATGTCGTCGACGACAGTAATCCTTCAGCCTAAGTCTGTGACCACAGCCACTCAAGCTTCACTGTTGACTTTCTGAAGTGTTTCCTGGGACAAAGGAGACATGGGTATCAGTCCTCATCCAAAGATATGAGTAGGAAAAAGAAAGGACTAACATAGAATAAAAAGGAAAGGCCGCACTCAGTAAAATCCATGTTCCTTCCTCACTTACAATTCCTAAAAACAAAAGGAGATTGAGTAGTATCTCCATGAGGTGCAAAAGTCCTTTTCCCTAATCTCTATGGGCGTCTGCCCAGAATCCGAGGTTTAAAATGTGTTCCTCCTTGTCCCAAAGTCTAGAGACATCTAGACAGATTAAACTAGTCCTGGACCTAATTTGCCAGGCCAGCGTCATCTAGGATTCTTGTAAGGGTTTAGGCATTTCCAGAAAATCAACTCATTTACAGGCAGATTTCTAAATCTGGACCTATTCAGTTAAACATAATTCCGTAAGTGAAAGATGTGATGTCACATAACTAGAAATAGCGTTGACATTTGCAGTTACAAGTCTGTCTTTCTTTTTTGGATATATTGCCATTATTTTCAGAGCTGAAAGGGACTTTGGAGATGATTTACTTGAATTCCTTCATTTTTCAGATATAGAAAGCTGAAACACAACAATAAATTCAGAACAAGGACTCACCTTGATCCCTAGATTTCTTGCCCTTCTTACCACAACACACAGCCTCTTTCTGTTAAAACTCTGTAGTCAAACAAAATTTTCTGAGGTAGTAAATAATCTGTCTTAAGTACTACCAGATATTCACTTTTTAAATGAGCCCAGCAAAGAACTGATTCGTGAAAGTTTTTAAAAATAGGCACACCAGCCAGTGCTCACCACAATTTTATAAGTGTCCCATAACTTCATCTGGGAGGAAGAACATTCTTTCTTGTTGACAGAAAGTAATTCATCATGGGTCTTGATTTTCTCATGTTCTTAATACTATATAACCATTTAGTCATTTTAAAAATTGCTATAATAATTCTGTCTCCTTTATTTCTCTCTCTAAAAATAGTAGTTTCCTTCATCTACTCATTTCAATGGCTTTTAAATACTGCTGTCTGCTCTCTATTTCAGGGATGACTTCTAGCTGCATCAGTTACACAGACACCACCCGGAGGACCCTGCTTGACTTACTCACTCAGATGCCTCCAGATCTGAGTAACTGGAGAGTTGAGCATTTTCAGGATCTGCATGTTAGCTCTGTGGTGTAATGACTGATGTCAGCCCGAACTTTGCCAAACATCTCTCATCACTACCAGTCATGTACCATTCCAAACTATTGGGCTTGCTCTCTCTTTCTGGAGCACAGCCCCCTTTCACATATTTGCAGTATGGATTCAACAATATGACAATCATTTTCTTTCCTTAAAGTGCCACTGCTGCAAGTGACAAAAATAACTTGTTACTGTTGTCACTGCCTGGTGGGGGAGGTAGAAAAAGGAGAGATGAGAAGTTGCCGTAACTAGCCTGGATGTGTTTAACCCTCTATCTTTGTCCAAAACTATTCTATTCTCCTGGCCCGACTCAAACTCCTGGTTATCTAAACTCCCTGGGACTTTGATGTTTTCTGGAGAAAAATAGCAAGCAAATGTTGACTTCTATGCTGAGCCTATGGTTTTTAACTTGCTTTAGGCTTGGGCCCTGGAATTCATTGGCAGCCACAGGCTTCTGTGAGCGCTGTTTTCTTGATTTAAAAAAAAAAAAGTGCTATGTTGCACAAAATAGGCCATGGCAAGCTTTCCATAAGCTGTAAGGACAGTCGAGGGACGCAAGGCTCAGCCAGGCAAGTAAATACACATTTAATAGAACGGTAACATGGATCAGGAAAAAGTTATTCTAAAGCATAGTGTCAAGAGAGAAAGAATACACTCGCCGTTTATTTAATGTTTTCCTTATGTTTCTTCAGAGCAGCACTTATTCCTTGACAAGCTTTTCCTGCCCACTGCATCTAGTTCTTTTCTGGGATGGCTCAAGAACTGCAGCTTCTCACTGTGTGTGTTTATTTATTTACACGCCCATTCCTGTCCTCATCCAAACTAACATATGTCTGCACAACACACAGTGAAAAAAGTAAATTCTTTCTTCGTGTTTATTTCCCTGAACTTGTTCACCAAATTGCTTTTTTACATCCCCTTTTGCAATCTCATCCCATCCGGCTCAAGTATCCCGGATTAGAAAGGCCGTCTCTGGAGTCCTTTTCAAAGGGAGCCTCCCACAGCCTTTAAATCCCCCACGTTTTATGGTGCAGATATTCAGGATCTGAGGTATTAAGAAGGAAAGCAAAGCTGACTGAGACGGGCATAGAAAAGTAGAGTAGCTTCTTTTTTGGATAATCATTATTGGAATTGTCCTGTTGTCTGCAACTTTTCTGGTTCAAAGTAATAAACTCGGTCATTCTCAACTGGACATTATGCAACAGATAAAGGAAGGGAGTGTGTGTATGATGTATGGAAAATACAGTTCCACCACAGAAACAGAAATCTTGCAAATGGGAATTTTTAATTAAGCCCCAAATCATAATCTTGATGGGTTGTTGTCTTCCCCATAATAAAGAACCTAAAGAAAACTATTCCTGCCTCCAAAATTCCAATACAGGTATACAAAGTAATAAATGATATTTAATTAAGGAATTCATATGGGAAGACCCAGTCTCTCAGATTCTAATTTTTAGCACCTTGACAGGAGTGCCTATTTCATGTTCCCTTCCTTTTGCTTCCAGGCCATTTCACCTCCTCAATCCTCACTTTTGGGATGTATAACAGCTACACCACTGACGTCTTCACAGACACAACAATTTGAAGCACTGCAAGCTTGAAAATGGAATGGCTAGATGCAATCATCTTTTTCTCTCCTCTCATTTATCAACACAGAAATTAAGGCAATCCGGTAACAGGGGTTACAAATAGATAAAAGAGAGAGAAATACAAATCTTAATTGTTCCTGCAAGGCTTTAGCTATTTTCTAAACCTAAATTATTTGAGCATAAGAATTAGCAAGGTGTCTTTGAATCAGGGACTTTTTTCAAAGCCACCTCTCAGAAGTCTGGGGCTGTGTAAAACTGTAATGCTGTAGAGTGCAGTCCTTGCGACAGTCTGTGTAATAGAACACATAGGACAGATTTATGTTAAAAATCACTTTGGGGGCTTGTGACTTTCAACTAAATACTTCTTCAGAAACTACTGGAAGCTCTTCGACTTGTGCTACTGGCGAAAAGAGGTGGGAAGCTACCACCGACTAATAAGAGCCAGGGTGTGTACCCCGCTCTGAAGGGCCGGCCCTCGGCTTTCCCACCCCGGGGTGGACCAACGAACCTTATTTTTCGCTGCCAAGGGCCCCTACCTGAACTTGGAACAGAAGGAAGTAGTGGACCCTCTCCTCTCCTCCCCAAGCCGGGAAAAATCTTTCCAAATCTCATTCCCAGTCCCCCAGATGAGAAACCAAATTGCACAAGAGATCTCGAGAAGATTTGAGAGACGGAGAGTGAGAGAGAGAGAGAGAGAGAGCGGCGCTGGGCGAGGGCAAGCAGACTGCGGAGGGAACTGCCTGAGGGGAGGAGGAATCTTCCAGAGGCTCAGCAAAGACTCCGTTTGGGAGAAAGTCGCAGCACAGTTGGATTTCCAAAGGTGTGTGAGCGCACACACCTCTGAGTCCTACCCGCTCCGGGCAGGTAACGGGCGGCCGACCTGACCACCAGTGCCCACTGAGCTTCCCCCGGACCACCCGCTCGGCGCCTAGCTGCAGCTACTTCTGCTGAAAGAAAGAAAGGAAAGGAGAAAAGCAACAGAGGAGGGGCTCAAGAAAGCTGGGAAGGAGTCCGCAGCCAGAAACGCTGCAGCGATCTGCCAAGGGGGCGAGAAGCGAGCTTCCCTGGGGCAGTGGTTGCGCGCCGGCGCCGGGAGTGGAGGCGCGAGGGAGCCGGGACGCGGGCCCCCGGGAGCGGGGTGCGCCCAGCCTGAGGCGGTTGAGACCGGCCGGCGTCGGGGGCGGGGAGGGGGGAGTCTCGCGGCCGCTGGACCGTCCACCTCCACGGTCCCAGCCCGAGCGCGCCCGCCTCTCCCCGCGACCGCGACCCTTCTGAAGAGGGGCTCTTCTAGGCACGCAGTGCCTCCCCCCACTCCCTCCGGCTCCTGTTCTCCCGCCTTCTTTGCAGTGTCCAGAGATGCTCCGCCGCAGACCCGGGACCCCTTAGGCGCCTCTTCCCGTCCCTCTGCCAAATCGCGACGCCTGTACTTTTCCAGCTCCCTCTTTCCCTCTTGAAATTGAAAGTTATTGAGGTCGCTCAGGGTTGTTGCTCCAGCAGTTTCCTTCCCCGCCCCCGAGCTCCCCCCGCCCCCAGCAGCCATCCCCCTCCCCTCCCCCCTCCCTCGCCCCGTCCCTCCCTCCCTCCCTCCCACCCACCCTCTCGCCCTCCCTCCACCACTGGAGCGGCTCCTGCTCGCGAACAGCAGAAGCAGCTCGGGGTCTCTCCGCCGCCCCTTGGCCATGGCCGCGGTGCTGACGGCGCCCGCTCCCCTCCACTCCCGGGGCCCCCGCCGCTGCCGCAGCAACCTCTAAGCCCAAGGGGCCGCCACCGTCGCCACCGCCCACCCGGATCCCGCCCGCGGCCGCCGCCGCCGCGCACCATGCTACCTGCGGCCGCCCTGGCGAGGCCGCTCGCTGCTTCTGGAACCCTCACTTGCGGCACTGACAGCCACCGTACGGGAGCCCCCGCAGCTCAGGGCTCGGACAGTTTGAAAGTACAGTAGTTGGTTTCCCTGACCACCCGACCCGCTTCGTTTGCCATCCCAGCTCGCCTATCGGATCTGAGTGGAGGAGTCCGCTGCTTGGATTCTCTCTTGCTCTCCATATACGCCTAACACCTACGTGTATTTCTAAAACATTCAATATTAATTAACAATCAAAAGAAAAAGGAGAAAAGGAAGGGAAATATTACTGGGTTACTATGCACTTGCGACTGATTTCTTGTTTTTTTATCATTTTGAACTTTTTGGAATACATCGGCAGCCAAAACGCCTCCCGGGGAAGGCGCCAGCGAAGAAGTAAGTGCAGGCTTTTTTACGCATTTGCTCCCTTCCGCCGCGTTCACCTGTCGGGTCGCTTTGCCTGTCCTGAGTCGGCTCCCAGAGGCAGCGGTCCTCCCACCCAGCACCCCACGCCTCGAGAGGAGGTAACAGTTTAGGCTCCTGTGTTGGCGTCTTTCACGCCTTTCTCTCCGCGCCCCTCTCTTCCCCCGCATCCTTCTGGGTGCCAGAGTCCGGCGGACCCGGCGCTAAGGTGGCTCCCGCACCCTCATAATTTCAGGTTCGCGGAAAAGTTCGGCCCTTCGTTAGACTAGCTCGAGGGATTTGTGCTTTCCTCCCGAGACTTGGACGGGGGCCTCGAGCCCCCAGGCATCACGGACGCCCGGACGGCTGGACGCCCCTGACCACTGAGTTCCCGCCGGGGAAGGCGCGGCCGCGGCGCCCGCTCACCTTGCGTCGCCGCCTCGCTTGGGGAGACCTCGCAGGGTCCTCCCGCGGCGCTGGGGTCGCGAGGAACTCTCCCGCCCCTCGGGAAATGGCGAGCGAGCGCCTGCGCGGCCGCTCTATCCCCAGCCATGCACGAGTGGAACCGAAGGGCGCGCGGGGCGCTCGGGGTTCGCGTGCCTGCGCGCTTAAGGAGACGCTCGGCGTCCCAGTACGGGGGATGTGAGGGCTGCCGAACCGGCCGCTGGGAGCTGGAGGTGCCAGGTTTCCAGTTACAATCTTGCCTGTCACGCGTGAGCGCTTTTACCGTCTCAGGCCCTTTCAAGTGGGTCCCCTGGGGCAGACACACACTGAGGGTGGGGTTCCCCTAAAGACTCAGGCTCGCCTCCTCGCTGCCCCTTATCCCGATTCCAGTTACTTGGATGGTTGGCTTGTGAAGACTTCCTAGGACAGTGCCCTAGCTGGGATGAAACGGGCACCACCCCCCCACCAGGGCACCCTCAACCCGGGTTGGTCAGTTTCAAGGTGGCGTCTTCCGTAGATGAGGAGACAGACCCGAGAAAGGCACCTCTCCCTGCCCCTGGGTAGCCCGGCGCGCTGGCCGCTCCGCTCCGGCGTATGTGCAGGCGTGGGGAGTTCCTTCGCAGATAGAACTGAGGGCGACCCTGGCTCCAGCGTGGGGGTCGCTGGCGGGGACTAGGAGGGAGAAAACTTCCCGGGGTGCAGAGAGCGATGCTATTGCCTTGACCGACTCGGACCTCCGCCGCCCAGGAGCCAATGACGCTTGGCGGCGCCTGGTCCCGCGCGCAGAGCCACCTCGGATCGTTGGCCCGCGAAGCCCCTGGGGGCAAGCTCGGGTACAGCGCAGAGGACACAGCACAGTCTTGTGTGAGATGGAGATTTTAGAAATCGCTTCTCCGCCACAGTTTGTGCCCTGTCTCTGGACGTGAGGGACCCCTGAAAGCTCCCTTTGTGCCGCTTGCCTAGGGCAGACAAGGTTTGATTCACCTGAAAACTGCTTCTAAGAAACGCTGTACCAAAGCGCCAGGGGCTCCCGCCCGGCCTCAGCGCCTCTAGGATCGCGTAGCGGGGGGCAGGAGGGCCTAATCTAAGCACGTCGGGGCATCCGATTTATTATGCTTGGCCTCTGGATGGTTGTATTCTTCGAAACTCCTCCACTCACCCTTTCACTCGAGACTTGCGGCCGCCTCCCAAAAGAAGTGGCTTAGAGCTCGAGACTTGCCCTCGCTTCTGGCGGTCCCCAGGTCCCCTTCTCGCAGAGTCCGGCCAGGGGAACTGAATCGCAGGTCGGTGGGGAGAGAGAGGGATGCTGGGCACAAGCGCAGCCTCCTGCTTTCCATCCCTCTTCCAGCCAGTGCCCACCCGGCGCCCATGGCCCACACCCTCCTTCATCCCACTGAGGACCCCGGGGCCAGGAGCCACACAATCGCAGGGGAGGGACGGGGTCCTGAGTGTCAGAGTGGTCTCCAATTGCAGTTTGGGGGCCCCTGTTTCTGATGGAAGACACCGGAAAGAAAGCTGGCCATCCATTCGTTCTCACTTCCCCCCAGCAAGGACAGCGGTG
This sequence comes from Balaenoptera acutorostrata, assembly GCF_949987535.1. NCBI lineage: Eukaryota > Metazoa > Chordata > Mammalia > Artiodactyla > Balaenopteridae > Balaenoptera > Balaenoptera acutorostrata. Next base: position 36,044,600 of record NC_080077.1, on the reverse strand, counting down.
CAGGAAGCTGCCCAGTGGTGCTGCCCCAAGTCTTCTGGGAGCAGAGGGGGGATGGAGCACCCCTAGGCTCCGATTAGAGAGGATTTACAGAGTCCAAAGGCGAGCTGCTTTTTGATCTGCCTTAATCTTCTCAAGGCCAAGTCAAAGGCGCCCTCTTGTTGTGTAGTGGGGATGAGAAAGGGAGTGGGTGGAATTGTGTTGAAATTCCGATTGTTCTGTGGGTGTGGGGCCGGGAGAGAGCTCCCCTAGCAGGGGATGCTCCTTGCTCCTTCACACTTGAGTCTGCCTTTGCTCCTGGGGTTTGCTGATGCAATCCTGGGAGAGGGGCGACCCCTTGCGTTCTCCGAGGAGACAGAGGAGACTCTCTTGGCAGGTGCAGCATGGGGTTTGTTCTTGTTTGTTTGTTAGGTTTTGTCAGAACAAACCCAAAAACCAGAGGCTAAGTAACCTATACAAAGCCATACAGCTACTAAATGGAACTTATCTCCTGCTATTTATGCTATATGTTGGCCCACGTCAGAGAGGAGATGTCAGGTCAAATTGCAGGTGTACAAACTCGTTTCTTTGGGAATCTCTGAAAAAAACGTTTTCTCAAATAGGGACTGGGAAAAAGTTGTTTAAATGAAAAATAAGGTAGTAGTCAAAGGTATTCTAGAAAGAAACGGTCTTTCCTATTTTTGCTTCAAGAGACAATTAAGGTATTTAACCTTTTGGCCTATAGATAAATAGCTTCACTCTCCTAAACTTTTAAATCTTAACTAATGATAGAAATTTGGGGTGTAAGAACTATTTTTCAGAGTTTTTAAAGTGGTCTCTTGAATGTTTTGGTAGAAAAGTTTCTTGCAAAAACATGTTCATTTGCAGTGTTAAATATTATCAAGTCTAAGGAACCATGGCTAATCCGCAGATAAAGCAGATACAGCTATCTATATCAGTAATCTCCTGTTTCTCTCAAGGAACTGCTATTCCATTTATCTCTACTTTGTTGCAAACTAGTGATCCTGTTTCCTCTTATAGAAAAAATAACATTTTAAACAGGAGTTTTGTACTTTAAAAAAATATCTATTATGTTATGGATGAATAAATACTCAATAACTTTTTTACCTGCTTGGATTCATATACAGCTCCTAGAGTTGACTAAGTTGAATTTACTCAAGATAAAAATGAAATGCAATCCTTATTCAAAAATCCTCAACCAGAAATGTTTTCAGAGGATGTTAAATAAAGAATCCTGAATGGAGTTTTGAACTCATTTCCAGCTCAGCCTTTGCTGCTTGGTACAATCAGCTGCTGAATTCTAGCTTATCTGCTAATAAAAGTAAAGGTTATACGTGCCATAATAACCGCAGTACCGTACAATTGCACCGCACTTTCACTTGAGTTATTCACTTGGGTCCCTAAATAGCCACTTGAAGTATAGAAGCAGGTATTAATATCCCCATTTTACAGGGAAAGAACCCAAAAAACAGAGGCTAAGTAACCTATACAAAGCCATACAGCTACTAAATGGAACTTATCTCCTGCTATTTATGCTATATGTTGGCCCACGTCAGAGAGGAGATGTCAGGCGTGTTAAATAATAAATCTGATGGTCTCAAAACCACCATTTATCCTATGTTTGTAGAATAAGCTGTTCTAATTGGAAATTTTTGAACGATATTTATATGTATTATACATTAATGACCAATGTCAAAGAGTTAAATACCTGATAGTGATAATGAAGCTTGCTAAATATAATATAATATTATTTAGTTATTAAGAAGACATTGTAGGATCATATTATGCCAGAAGACTATTGTGAGAAACATCAGATGCCACTGTAGTACCCTTTTTATTTGATGCCATCTATTAATTGGTTTTTAATTGCTTAGATTCCAGATAGATCCAGCTTTTGAAAAGCCATTGTAGGCATAATAATTACCAAGCACTCATTGCACAATCTATAAAACTTTTAAAAATCTTTCATAAAGATGTTTGAAATAAAGGAGTAAGAACATAAGAGAAATCATTTTAATGGTGATAAAATGAAAACCAATTTATTGGAATACAGTGGTCATTGCTCATGATACTATTTTGGATGTTAAGCCATTCTTTGAGATTCTGATACACTCTTGATGATTACACAGCTAACCTGGAAAATAATAGGTTAACTACAAGACAGAAAAATCTTTCATTCTATTATGCATTTTGTCATATTATTTTTGAATGAAAGTGTATAGTTTGGATATTGGCTACAACGCATTTTTTCACCTGTCTACTTTTGTCACCAGTCTACCTTGTTTCTGAGTGAAACACTTTAATAGATGAAGATATGAGTAAAATTTGCTAGAGAAAGTATATTCTGCAACATATCATGTGATATCTGTATGAATCCAAGCCCCAAATTCAAACTCTTAGGCATTGATGGCAACATCTAAATATAAACAAAAGACACTTATTTTTGTGAATTCTAATTTAATCATCATTACACTATCAAAATTCTTTCTTAAAGTATCTCTTTGTTATACTATTTTAATTCTTTATTACTTCAATAAAAGGATTTTATTAAGAACATTAAGGATGATAATTTTTGAATATTGTCTTTTTAGTCCCAAGTTATTCTATGTAAAGTAATTGAGAATATAATAAGCATAAAATTGATTCAATGGCATTACTTCAATATTTTTAAGCATAAAATATGAACGGTATTTTAACTTGCAAGTAGATAAGTTTTGTTGAATCATTTCTCCATTAAATATTTCCTGGAATTTAATATTCTACAAATTAGTTCCCCAGAAAGTGATGAATGGGAAATTACAGCATGTAGTTAAATTTGATTTTCAAGTTATTATGGGGGAACTCTTGCCACACTACTACAAAACAAGTGTATTAGTCATCTGATCGTTTTAGTCTGTTTTAATCTGGACAGAGATATCCAGATTGCTACTGGGTATCTCAAATATTTTCTAGTTAAATGGTTAATCTTTTTTAAAAAATGCAATAGTTCTTTTGAATTCTATATATTATTGATAGAATACTGTGTGTTGTCAGAAACCTTTGTAGAGTTAAGACCACATGATCCCTCTGCAATTATAAGAATGAACTATCAAAAAATAAAACTATTCCACATACAGCAGTTTTCTAAATCATCTTTCCCCTCTTTATCTCTATCCAAATGTTTCATTTTGGATGTTGTCCTGACCTCTCTTCCCACTTCCTCACTATTCACTCTCCCCAGCCCCCAAAACATCCTTTTCCAAGCAGTGAATTCTTGAAATGCCATCAGAGTGGGTATTATGTTTCATGAAATGTAAGAATCAACTTTGGTTACCATTAGGAAAACATCATTCAGTTTTGAGAGCATGGTAAGGATCATGTAAGACAGTGTGTTGAAATTATATGTTTTACTTGGTTAAGACTATTTCTTCTCTGAACCGTGCATCATACACTGGCATTCTTTTGAGAATGATCATTTGAAAAAGTGTCGCATCATAAGTTATATAGATATTTTTTGCCTTGCTTTTGATTTTGAGGAAAAACGTGGGTTTCTTTCTTGATTGTGAATTTTTTCTTAAGGTTTAAAATGATTCGATTATCTTAAAATTTACCGTTTGTTGGCTAACCTAGTAAATTTGAAATGCTTTGCAGTTATACCTTAACAAAACATATAAAGTATAAAATACACATCTGTAAAAGACGCTGCCCATTTTTTCTATTTGTTTAATTCTGTCCATCAGATCTTTCCATTCAGGACTATTACTAGCATTCCGACTAAAGTACTTAACCAGCAATGCTGAAAAGAATGGAATGTTCCATTCTCAAGGATTGTCAGGGTGCTGAGGATGCCATTGAGTGCTAAGAAATCCCATCTTCTGCTCCAAAGATGTTTCAACAACATGCAACTTTTAGGCAAAATACCTGAATTCTTTTTACATATAAAAAGTTTGAATAATTTCAAAAACTCATTTAAAAAAAAACATGGCTGCAGGTGCCTCTTCTCTGATAATATTTCTGCCTTATTTATATTCTTGGCGAGGTAACTAGGTAACTGGGTAACCTAGGTAACTAGGTCTAGTTACCATCTGCTGTCACTAAAACTGTTCTGGAAGTTTTTAGGGAAAATTCAGTGGTACTAAAGGAGATGATTGCCCAATTAAATACATATTTAATGGCCTTTAACTGCTTTTATGCTTTATGCCTTATGCAAGTATCTAACCCAGTCTTCAAAATACTACCTTATTAGGTTTCCATCTGACCTTTAAGAATTTGATGGATAGCAGCAAACATCATAAAATCATGGTACAGACTGAGACCTAAGAAGTCATTGAAGGAGAATTCCCAGTGTATGTTGAGAAAAGTAGGCTAAGAAGTAGAAGACCTGGGTTCTACATCTAGCACTGCTAGTAATATCTGAATAACCCAGACAAGTTCCTTTACCACACTAAGCTGCGGTTCCTCATCTGTGAAGTGAGGTGATTGGTTAAAAATTTAGATCTAAGCAATTCTTATAGGTTCTTCAACTTTTAATCTTTTGGTATAAGAACATGAACCAAGAGTAGCGAGTTAGTTCTTCTAAACTTAGTTGTTTTATTCAACCAAGTTTAGTGGATGAAGATTAAGAATACAAAAAGGGACTTCCCTGGTGGTCCAGTGGTTAAGAATCCACCTTCCAATGCAGGGGATGCCAGTTCAATCCCTGGTCGGGGAACTAAGATCCCACATGCTGCGGGGCAACTAAGCCCTCAGTCTGCAACTAGAGAAGCCCGTGCACCACAATGAAGAGCCCGTGTGCGGCAACGAAAGATCCCATGTGCAGCAAATAAGACACGATGCAGCCATTAAATAAATAAATAAATAAAGAGAGGAGGAAAGGTCATCTTAAAAAAAAAAAGAATACAAACAAATATAAGTATTCATTTATTATAAGTAAATCCATCATATAAAGATGAATAAGTAACTTATCAACATAGAGACTGAATTAATTATGATATTCCTCACCCATCGCAATATCTAGTGCCTGAAAACCATAGCCATAGCGTAAATCCACATACTCCATTTTTGGCAAGTCCATATTGTCCTTGGGCTTAGAGTCACAGGGAGCTGGTTTGGAATCCCAGCTAGAAAGATGCATCAGAACTCCCCTACCATGACAGGAGTTTAGAAGTGCCCCTGTGATGGGACGGAAGCGGCAAGTACAAAGGCCCAGGTTTAAGCTTATAAGACCCTGTGCTATGACAGTGACTGATTGAGCATGAGAGTGCATATGAAGGGAAAAGAGGAAGAGAGCCATACTTGGCACTAAACTTTGGCTTATAAGGACTCATGTCTGGGTGAAAAACAATTATGTCTATCTTTTTGATTAGAGATAATCAAAAAGAACAGGAAAGTAAGACAAGCAGATTTGTTAGGAAACTTATTTTCCTTTTGCGCTGTCTTTGAGGGCCAGCAGGGCATTTAGTAACTCTGAATCAAAGTTGCAGAGAGTTTCGGGAGCTGAAGATAAGCATTTTTGAGTTACTCCCATAAAAGTCATAGTTGAATACATGAGATAAAAATCTGTCAGTGTCTTGTTTATTGTTATTAAAATGTTTGCTGTGCTGACATTGAGACTCACTTTTACTGGTAGTATCAAAATAAGATGAATTACATTAAGGTACTTTGTCTATAGAATCTAATATATCATTTTCAACTGTGGTTTCTCATTTTTATAGCCCTTTTTGTGCTACGTAAGAAAATGGTCATTGGTATCAGGAGCAGTAATTTTACATTGCCAAGTCTTCCACTTGAAGGTCATACTTGGAAGTCTCATCACCTGTGGAACGATATTCCTTTGCCACAGGATCTTAGGAGACCTGAAAAACTTTATAGTAAGGAAAGATTAGTTTCCTTAAGGTGTAAAAATGATTTTTTATATCGTTCCACTTGGATCTAGCATCTACTCATAGCATTCTACTTTCAAGCAGATTTCTTAACAAAGTGTGCTCTCTTAAAATAAGAAATTCTCAGGATGGAATGAAACTTGAAGGAATTCAGTCCATCTATATAATACGTGAACTACTTCTGCAACATCCCCACCGAGTAATTGTCTAGCCTCAGTAACAACCAGGTTCCATGCCCTCTCTTGCTTCTTCTAGGAAAGTTGGGTCTTCTGGATCAGGAAGCAGGTTATATTTTCTAGTGGTCTGTTCTACTTCTCTTCTGAGCACTTGGCTGGGGCATGGGATTACATTTAGTCACCTTAAAACATCTTTCTAAAATGAATACATAATAATTCAATGCACTATATTCACTCCCAAAAATTGTCCTTAGAAAACTAGCTGGTAAGCATATTTATAATTATACCCCAATACAAAGCACATTCCTGAGAGTAAGTGGTAAAGCAGCCCCCATTTTATAACCACATAATACAAACCACCACCACACAATATAAAATAACAGAATTTGTGAAATGCTTATTTTAGAACACTATTTTCTTAACATATGCTTGATAAGCTGGTGAGAAAAAGTGCCGCTAGTTTCTCATTGTTAGGTACCTTCATACAATGGGACCTCACATATGTGAACACACAGTCATCTCGACAAAGGCTGTCATATGAGAAGAGACAGTATCAGCCACATTTAGATGATAAGAAAGAGGTACCACAGTTCTCAGAACCACTGTTATATTCACATACATTCTATCTTAATATGCATTTATATTTATATGTTAAAGTGAGTATTGTGATAATGATTATCGTTTAAATAGCTGCCGTGTTTTAATCACCTGTGAGTGCCAGACTCTGTCCTTGATGTTTTTGCAAATATTATCTCAATTAGCCCTCACACTTACCTTGTAAGGCAGGTGCCAGTAGTCCCATATCAGTCGCCTGAGGTCATTCAACAAAGATGTGGTGGACCTGGGATTCCAGCCCAGGACTGACTCCAAAGCCCATGTCCTTCCTTGATTTTTTCATGTCACTTCAACTATTGGGATTGGTACTTGAAGCAATCATGGGGGTGTTTTCTCAAACGCTACCCCACTTTTTCTTTCCTTTACTCTCTTTGCTCATTACCTCTTCCTCCTCATTTAACAAACCACAAGTCTTCTTCAAACATTTACTCTAGAGGTTGCTTCTGGTATTCTAATACTCCTTCCCACATCTCTCTCTTTTCTCTGTCCTTTTTCCTCTCTTTCCTTAAACCTGCCCTATTGATGGTTTTTAAACAGAGAAAGTTGCTGATTTTTTTTTTCATTAGAAGCAATAGAATAGCACAGTTTATATGAAATAATCTAAGATTATTCTTCCCATCTATGGTGTGCAATTCCAAAAGAAGACTAACTAAGGCATGAGAATGTGGGCAAAATCTATAATTTTGCAGTTAAATATCAAAATCCTTCTCTGTAATTTATAACCACAATAGATATTTCACTGGCTAGCTTTTGCTGTCCAGAAAAGTTATCTTTATGGTGCTTCATAAAATCTCTTATTTATATTACTTTTACTATGAGCATTAACAGTAACCTCCACTCCGAATTCTTGCTTTATGGGCCTTGGTACAGTGATTTTTCAACCCTGATTTCCAATTAGAATCACCTGGGGATCTTAAAAAAAAAAAAAAGCCAGACTCTATCTTAGACCAAATGAAGCAATCTCTGGGGATGGGGCCTGAACATCTGCATTTTCAAAAGTAGTCCTGGTGATTCTAAGGTACAGCCAAGACTGAGAAGTACCACTGGACCCTTAATTCAAGGATAACTCTTACAGCTAAGTAACTGTTGAAAACAATGCCAGTTTCATGAGAGTTCGACAGAAAAAATAGGCTTGTGTGGAGTATGATAAGAGATGAGATATGTGTCGTTCAAACAGATAGTAGTTTAAAATATAAAGCAGTCTGATAGCCCCAGATTGTTGATCAGTTGAGTACTGTTTAACTTGTGGCACTGACTGGTGCAGACAAGACCATCTGATTGAGAATTGTCTCAGCCAGAGGGTCTAAGAAGATATAGCAGAGTGCACACAGTAGAACATGATGGTGAGTTTAACAGATACTGCTGCTGTTTTCACAGATAAGAACCTTGCTGCTAGGAGAGGTGCGATTAGGAGTGAGGGTGCTTGCTGCTGAACTATACCAGGGGTTAGGGAGGCAGTGAATAGAAGATGAGGTATCAGCCATACCCCCAATTTTTTTTTCAAAGCTACATAATCATAAACAACTGTTTTCATGTCTTACCAGATGACGGTGCCCTAGAGTCCTCTTTGTTTTCAGGAAAAATGAAATGGTTAGAGAATGGCCTCTAATAAGAAATAAACATCCTTTTCTTTTATGGTTTCTACAATTACTGACTAACTTTATATTGACTACTGGTGATCAGTAAAACTACTATAAATAGCATAGTTGTAACTCTATCTTAATGGGTTAAGTTTTGCAGTAGGTTGTTTATTCTTGAACTTACTGTTCTTACTTCTCTCCTAATGTGCTCTTCTTTAAGTGGTTATCTTCATTAAATCTTGTTTATTATTCTTTTCTAGTCCATGAACGATGTTCAAACCTTGCCATAAACCAGGGAAAACTCCATGTAAAAGTGAGGTGGAAGTCTGGGCTTCCTGTCAGACTTAATTCTGTTTGTTAAGGGGGCTCCTTGGGAGAATTTGGGTTCCAGTGAGTCACTAGGCCAAATCCCAATAACCACAATTGCCAAAAGTAATTAGACTGAGGAAAGCCAGGCTTTTGGGGAGGAGGGTCATCAGAGCACGCTTGAGCCATTGCTCCGTGGTCAGACCTAGTTACTTGTCCCTAGGGAATGGGAGCAATCATGAGTTACAGAGAGCAGGAAACCCACCAGAAAACAATGCTTTTCCACCAATTTTTTTTTTCCTCAATAGGTTATTCATCCTAAGCATGCAAGAGATGGAAATGTGTCGCCAGTATACGTGCGCAGTGCAAATCACCGTCATCTTATAAACCACCTTGTCTGCCTGCATGAGGGCAGACGCACACATACAGAACTCCTGCTGTCATCACTGCAAGTTCTCCTCCTCCCTTCCTGAGTAGATAAAAAGAACCCAAGGAATGTAGTCTGAGTCTTTGTACAAGAGGTGTCTGATTAGGATGGGAAGGGACGGGGGAAAGGATCTTTGTAAACATCCTAAGGTCAATTTAGATATAATATTCCTGACGTAACATTTGGAAATAAGAAAATAGTAGTATATTGCACAGGACAGGAGCTCTAAAGCCTGTAGATCTAGGAAAAGGCCAAGAGCAAGCTTAGGATTTCTTTTACTGAAAATAATACCATTTTGAAATATGGTGCTGTAAGCAGCTAAATCAAAATTATTAAGAACTAAGTGGTGCTTTGATTTTAAGCTTTCAATATGCTAGAAATTAGAGGATTGTTAAGCCTTTCTATAGGAAAATATTCAAGTAGCACAAATATATCTATGCTTAATAACCTCAGTGAAAGTTCACCTTTGAAACTATTGACACTGCCTCAAATACCCAGCAAGGTTACTCTGTCACCTCATGTGCTGGATCTTAAATTGAACAAAGTCACAGAGTTCCCACTGTCCTTAATGTGGTAAGTTTCCCATTCTCTTATGATTCAGAATGACGTCAGTATATTTTAGTACTCCTATGACCTCAGACCTTAGACGCCTGTGGCCTTAGACTCTCTTTGTTTAAACATGTGGATGGGTGATATTGCTTATTTTAAATCCACAGAAAGGCACGCAGTCAGGTTCTTATTCTGGCCAGCCTTCTGTGGCAACTGGCAATCTCCAGGTAACACTGGAGAAATAAACCCTGACCTCATGCCCTGTGTACATCAAAGAGTTATAATGATCTGCTATCAATATGATATTACCAGTTTAGTGGAATCATATATTTGATTTTATTTGGTCTTAAATTTGACCATGAGCTGATTTAAGAATTGAAGAATCTTAACTTTTGGAAATTTAGCAGCAAAACGGTGACCTTGCATTTACTTGTATCACTCACAACCTTTTGATGGCATGTAGTTCCTGCCATGCAGTACAGAAGATGTAGACAAGTGCTGCTTGGCCACAAACTAAATGAGCACATACTGAGCTGCTGAAGATTTGTTTCGTACAGAATTCAGTCTTGTTTTCCAATTTATGAGCAATTTGTTGATCTAAGTTTAACAGGACCCTCATTACTGTTTGGTAACAAGAAATAAAGCCTGAAGGCAGTATTCTTAGCCCCTCTGGCCTCAATTCACAGACTCATTTCATGCCACCCTCAAGATGTTAACTCTTAGCCCTCTCCACAAAGACTAGTATAATTTAAAAGGGGCAGTCTCTCCTATAGCATATTTCTAAGACATCCATCCAATATTCCATTTCTGTCCAGAGCTTGATGTAAATTCAAACTTTTAACATAGATCAGTGGGATTCCCTTGGAAGCCAATTAGACTTGCAAGATCATGTCGATGTATCCTTGGCCCTAGTACAATCAATAGCATGTGCCATTCTACCTAGCACTGAGCCTCCAGGGCCCAGCCCTGATTCATGTGTGTTTTCAGACTTGTGAGCATTATGTGCCCATACCTCAACGTTTAATTTCTAATAGAATAAGGGAGATTTCCAGCAAGAGTAGGTCCAGACCATTTCAGGCTACTTCTACCATTTTCAGTACCCATGTGGACACCTCATTTACGTTCTAGGAATTCATCATGAACTGTTTGCCTCTGAACTTAATATCTTGCCCATACTATAAATGGAGAGCTTACAAACCCAGAAATCTTTGTGTAATCATTTCTTAACCAAACTACTTAATTCACAGACTTTGGGGCAGAAGTACCATCGTTCATCAGATAAGAACAAATTTTCAAATGAAAATTGCCAAGATTTTCCAATGCAGGATATTTTCTCTACCCTTCCTAGCCCAAACTTACTTTCTCATCCACTCCTCAAATTCTAAACCACTACTAAGATGAGTCGAACAGTCTTAATTTTAGGCTCTTCCAAAGAAAAAACAAACACACAGACAGCCGAGTTAATTTATGAAACACTGCTGCATTTATCTTGGCATTTATCTTGGCAGATTTCACTTCTCTCCTGTCTAACTTTTGCATGCTGACTCTCTCACTCAGCAATTCATGGAAGGAACAAGTCATTTCTATATATTAAGCACCTTGAGGGCCACTGCATAGAATGATTTCGGTGTTCCTTCACACTTCCTATACAAGTTTCTTTCCTCATATACAATTTATTTGCTGGGTCTCTGAAACCGAATCCATCCCTTTACTTTAAACCTGAAGCAAATGGAGAGCCATTTTTATAAGAGCAATAAACGAAAGTGGCTGTTCAGATACTTTACTTGAATTTGTCTACACACTGAAGTACCTTTTTGTTAATACAGACCCTTCATATTCTAGCAAGCAGCTTCCTGAAAATCTAGGGCTGCTTAAAATTATACGACCAGGAACCAGGAATCTCCCCTTCCCCCCACACCAGCCCCTGCTCCTGGGAGTATGCCAGCAGTTTTGCAGGATTCATTCTGACAACTGTTCTGGTGTAAATATTTAGAGAAATCCTTTCCATTAGAGATGAAACAAAGTGTAAGTAACTGTTCCCAAAAGATATATCTTATTAATGTTTGCAACAACAGGCCTTATGCTATCTGATGCACAGATTCCAATATTGTACACTGGAGAAAAGACTAAGGGAAAAAAGAATCCAGATAGGAAGTAGATTGAACTCTGTGTAACCTGAACTGAAAAATATTATACGTTATCACCAGAGAGATGACATGTTTTAATGTGCACAGAATGTACGGGAAATGAGTTAAATTAATTTGAAAATAGTAAAAATTGGCTACTAGTGTTTTAATGGTTTAATAAAAAGTGAGGGGCAGTTACAGATTTTTCTATCACCCTGCCAGTTCAGTGTAGTTCTTAGCTATTTCTCCATATTCCCAACAAAATGAAGTGATACATCTGAGATCCTGTCTGATGTAAGTTCTGGTTTCTGTGTTGTTATTCAAGAACTATTAAAAGGGATAATAGCTAAGCTCTAATACTTGTATCAAATATCACTTGTTAAAACAGGGTGGTAACCTAGCCTCAAGGGGTGGAAGCGCACCAGTGTTCCACTTCTGCACGTTCCTGTTTGCATGGCATTTTCAAGTGTTTTATATACTAGGGGATTACACAGCTAAGTCATTTAAAACATCGGAGGCTTCATTGACTGAATTTCAAATTAATTCTACTGTACTGATGATTATTGTGATACTTGACTAGAAAAGGTATACATCCTTTACACTACTTATTGTTTCCTCCTTCGCTTGATGATTTAAGGCCTACACTAAAATATAAAAAGCCAAGAATTTTAATTCAGTTTCTTTATTGATAAGTCACAATCTAAGATTTCTCATTAGTATATGTAGTTTTTTCTTCTTTACAGGCGTAAGATTTTTCTTTTTACTTTACATAGAATCTTTTTTCTGCTGAAAAGCATTTTAGAGAAAAGATGCTATATAAATAACGTTGTTAAAATATCTACAATGGGATTTTATTCCTCCTTGTTTTGCTTCTAACTTATAGTGACAACCATTCACTGCTGAGTCTCCAGTTGGATCCCACTTGAATCCTATATTTGTTGATGATTTTGCAAAGAAAATAAAAAGATTTAAGGGAGATGACATGGAAACTTCATAAACTTCATTGTGGGAGAATAACATCTTTCTCGTTGCCTTTTTAGAATCTTGATCTTTTTGAGTTTGGACTATAGCTAGAGAAATGCCACATTAGAGGGTAGGTGGGTTGATTTCTAATTAACACTCTGTTGTATAATTTAGACAAATCATTTAGTCTGTGATTCAGTTGCATCCACTATAAAATCTGACTCTTAATCTTTCATTTATTTGAAAGCAAGAGACTGATCTTGAAGTCCCTGCAACAGTAAGATCAAAGAGCTTTCCCTTTCCTTCTTGTAGCATGCTCTATCCTTAGACAACTATCTGTCAAAACTTCAAGAATGTGGAGTTAGAGCTTGAATTCAAAAGCATGAGATTTTCTTTGTACTTTCATGGAGTTTTTTAGATCATATTTTTAAAAAGCTAACAAATGAAAAAGAAGTTCTGTTGGGGGGGGAAGTACAGGGAAAATTGAAATTAAACTTAGCCTAAAATAACATAAATTCATTCATTCATTCAACAGCTATTTATTGAACATTTAGTATGTGCCGAGATTACAAAAGTGAACAAAACACACGTGATTTGTAGCATGTCACAGTCGTTAAGGAAAAAACAAACAAACCATGAAACCAGAATTAAACAGTATTTGGCCTAAGATAAGTGAAAACTGTTAGGCACTCTTTCTAAGCTGTATAACTTTTCTTTTTAAGTCTTGTTTAAATAGAACTGGAAATCAGATTGTTCACAAATAAGCTTAATGAACACCCAGATTTTTCTCTGGAAAACAAGGATACTAGACATCATGTGGGGAAGACGCAGGAAGGTAGAGGAAAGATCAACTGAAAACACTGGAATTTATTGGGCCTCCCAGTATTTTCTTGCTTGAAAATTTATGACCGATGAATAGGAGTCATGGCTTAGCATGACGTTTGTGACAATCATAGGAAGTTTGCTATGCAAACTATAAACGTGGTTGGCATTGTTAGGTAAGGCTTGTAATGGAGCGGCATGGTTTAGCTGAGCGAATTTCCTTTTTTGGCACTGAATAATTTCTATAGTTGAACTTTCACACTAGTTCATTAACTGGAATTACTTTTATCAAACAAACATTAAAATATTGTATGTTTAAACATTAGTGCATTTTTGTCCATCTCTCAGAGGCATTTTTCAAACCTTTTATGGTAACCCTTGACCACTACATGAAACATACAATCCGATCTACTTAAAGCACCAGTTTGGCAAATGCATGTCAACAAGTTATTTGGATTTCTTATGTGATCTTTCCTAACATCAATTGAAAGCTTTAAATGTCAGTTGCCAGAATTCAGAGGCTTGAAAATAATATGATCCAGCTCTTTTCTGTATGTTATTACTAACTTGTGAAGGATTTTGCATAAGGAGAGGTGACTATCAGGTGTTTTTATATATGTTATCTCATGTAGCCTTCACACCAATCTCGTGATATATAGTTAACTATTTTAGAAATGAAGAAACTGAGGCTTAAACTAATTAGGAAACGGATCAAAATGACATAGTCAGAAAGGGTAGAATTAAGTGTATACCCAGATCTTATGGCCTAAAGCACAGCGTTCCCCATTACACTCTGCTTTTCATTAAGCCCATTAACGGAGAAGGCCAAAGGAGGTTTAAATGAGGGAAATTCTCTTTCTGCTACTGAGACAGAACTACTGATGCCTCCTTAGGCAAGAGAGTAAACTGGGCTAATTGACAGAAGTGGTTAGTTGGGAAGTATAATGAGAAGCCTTTAAACAGTTGTTAAAGCAGGGGCCTGATAAGATCACAACTACTGTTCTTAAAAGTTCACTGTAATTGCTCAATGGGAGCAGAAGTGGGGGTAGGAAATGAAAGATGTGAGCTCTGTTCATAGGAAAGGGTGATTGATGAGGGTGGGGAGGGCACCCGGCTCTCTGGCTTTAGCCAATGAATGGTGCCATTTACTGAAATAGAAAATACTCGAGAAAGAGCCGTGTGGATTAGGTGTACAACAGGTTTTATTTTATTTTATTTTTTAATAAATTTATTTATTTATTTATTTTTAGCTGCGTTGGGTCTTCATTGCTGTGCGCGGGCTTTCTCCAGTTACGGCGAGCGGGGGCTACTCTTCGTTGCGGTGCACGGGCTTCTCATTGCGGTGGCTTCTCTCGTCGCGGAGCATGAGCTCTAGGCGCGTGGGCTTCAGTAGTTGTAGCACGAGGGCTCAGTAGTTGTGGCACTCGGGCTTAGTTGCTCCGCGGCATGTGGGATCTTCCCGAACCAGGGATCGAACCCGTGTCCCCTGCACTGGCAGGCAAATTCTTAACCACTGCGCCACCAGGGAAGTCCTACAGCATGTTTTAATAGCCAGGAAGATTGCAGGGAATAATGCATGCAGCATAATTCCCTCATGTAACTGAGGAAGGAAAAAGAGAGGCAGAGAAGTGAATTACTTGACTGAAGTCACTTTGCAGTGGAGCCAAGAGTAGAAACAACTCCTGTGGCCATTCTGTAACACCAGACACCACATGGCAGATGGTTCCAAGGACTGACGTTCCAGAGAAGTGCTCTGTGGATCTTCTGGCAATCTGATTTCTTATTTGTTTAATTAACAGTCGTTTCAAAGAGAATTATTTGTTCACTGGATATTTATTTCACAATCTCTTCATTTTCTTACTCCATGAGATCTAAACATTAAAAAGTTTCTATAACCTGTTGTCCTAGTCTAACAAGACTCACAATAGGGCACAATTTTTAAAAAACAAACCAATTATACATACTCTCATCAAATACAGTTGTCAGTTTCCTCATCAAATATATTCTTATTCTATTCCTGGGAATGGTTAGGTTCAGATCTGGCCCTGAGATGGTAAAGTACCATTATGCCCATTATTAACAATAACATATCAATATAATTTTGTACAGCTTATAAACACATGCATAGTTGTACGCATATTTGTCTTACAAGTTCATGGCCATTCCTGCATTACCAGAATCCCCATTCATCTCCTGTGAAGTTCCTACTATTAGTTTAATTTCTTTGAGTTTGACAATAAAGGCATGTAAATTAGGGGAAATCTTTGTTATGGATGAGATGATTCTTATTGGCTGACAAGGTGAATTGGTGGCTCTTTAAGGTTCTTTCCCATTTAAATACCCATGTGTGAACTCATCCTGGAAGGTGGGGTGGGGGAAATTCCAAGGGGAAAGGGTACCAAATAAGCTATTTTAAAGACAGAACAGAAATGCTTTTAAATCTAAGAATAAAATTCTAAGCCCATGGCTCCCCTGATAGTCCTTATAAGCTAAAATAAATTAAAAATAAAGATTCATAGTGATACATTATTTTATAAAATATTAAGGAAAACAACTTTCCCATTTTGCTATTTCACTATAATCATTTATTTTTGTTACATATCGAGTAATGAATTAGGATCTTGAAATTTGCTTCCTGATTAATATTCTGGTGATACAGTATCCAAAGTAACATGCCTATAGAGGGTATGATGGAAGATGAACCAAGTTGGATCTCTTTTTGTTACTAAAGATTTGGCTGTATAGTCTCAATGTAGAGTGATCATTATCATGGACCACAGGAACATTTATTTCATCCAGTGAGGAAGATGGAAAATCAGAGGAATAACAGTCAGGTGTCTCTGCTCCTACTCTGGGCAAGATTCATGACTAACTTTCCAGGACCTGTCTCCACAATGACTAATCACGAGGAAATGAACATCAGGGAATGATCTTAAACACTGGAAATGTAATGGGATATTGATGCTGTAAGAAATCATGCTTAGCTTCAGCATTTTATTTCTCTTTGGTTTTGGAGAACTCTTAGATTCCATACCTAAATGCGTGCACACTCAGGTGTAATGATTGAACTGCCGGGTTGCAAGCATTCCCCCCAACTTTGTTTTCTGAACTCCTATTATGCATGAACAACTTTTCCTAAAGTCCCATCACCTTTCAAAACCATGACGTTTCCTTGTTATCGGCACAGCCAAGTCCTTGGCCTGCTATTCATGCTCCTTATGTTTAGTCTTAACTTTCTCTCCCCTCTAATCCTCTCCATAAATTTCACATTCCAGTCAAACCAAAAAAAAAAACAAAACAAAACCCTGAAAAGTGCCACCAATGCTAGGTGATCCTTGTCAAGGCACCAAAACTCCATAAGCTTCAGCTTTTGTTTTTTGGGGGGTTTGGGTTTTTTTTAATAAAATGAAGGGGTTTAGGGTTTTATTCTTTATGATGCATTATGAACCTGTTAATGTGCCTTGTCCTGGGCTATGTGTTTGGGATACAGAAGGGAGATAAGACAAGTCCAGGCCCCAGGACCTCAAAATAAAACAATCATTTTCACCTGCTTTTCTCCCTCCCTCAATCACCTATCCTTCTAGTTTGATATCTGAATTCCCTTATCTCAGTTAACCACATCATTTTATGCCTGGTCTCCCAAATTAGAAACCCCCAACTCAACATTTATTACTCTTTCATTTTCCCATTGAAAATTGATTGTCAAATCCTGTCAATCCTGTCCAGTCTTCTTTGAAAATAACTTAAAAATCCATGCTCTCTTTTTGCATCCCATTAATACTATTCTAATTCAGCTAACAGCAATGCCAGGTACAGAACACAACATCCTATTGACTCTCTCAACTTTTAGTCTCTCCTTCCCAGTGATTCTTTTCTCCACCATCAGAGAGGATTTACTTAGAACCAAATTAGATCATGTCACTGATTTGTCCATAAACAGTTCATCCAAATTACGTGTAAGATTAAATTCAAATCCCCACCCAGTTTCTCCTTATTTCTCAATATCCAGCTCAAATGTCAGGTCTCCCAAGTAGGTGTTTCCAGGTGGTTAGTTGTTTCCTTTCTCCCTGGCCTTGTACACAGTGTTTACCATGCTGGCTTGACCTTGTTTATAGTCTCTAGCCATACTTGGAACTCCTAGGTCTTATCCATCTTTTCATCCAAAGCACCAAGCATTGTTTGACAAACTGTCTGAAGGAAACCAGAAAGCATATTGGGTGTGCTCTATGGTAGTAGAACTTTCTGAAAGACAGATTAACGTTCACTGTGGGAGATGTTTTAAGATGTTCAATATGAGGGGATGCAGTAAAATAATTATGTTGGCTGCCCCCAAATATCATAAGATTTGTTTTACTAAACATGATTAAATAGACTGTTCTGGGGAAGCTGTTTGAACTAAATCCCTCTAAAGTTCCAAAGGTTTATGATTCTATCAGCTGGAAGCTAATTAACTGTGTGGATGTCAGTGTTCTCATCTGAAATCTAAGGTCCCATAAAATTCCACAGTTTTATATTCACCATTATCCCAAATGTTCTTTATATATTCCTACGTAAACATTCCTGTTCATAACATTCCCTCTCTTTCCATTCGTCTAAGTTCTTCTCTTCCTTCAAGTGCCATAATTATTCCTAATCGTTCTCTACAGTCTTCAGATACCTCAGCCATCAGTTATTGCCCCTACCTTTTAATTTCTGTTGTAAATTTCTAAACCATGTATTTACAGCCCTCAGAATATAAACAGGCTATTCTACTAACTGTATTGTAGAATTCTTGAGCCAGGGACCGTATTTCGTCTCTCAGTCCCTACTAGAGAATTTCCAGTAATCACTGAATAAATACTTAGTTGTGAGGATGGCCATGATGTGATACTGAGAATGTGGTATTTGTATCACCTGCATCACATTCACCTGGGGTGCTTCTTATAAATGCAGCTACCTAGGCCCACCTCTTCATTCCCAAATCAAAATCTTTTGGAGTAAAACCTATGCATCTGCATTATTAACAAGTACTCCAGGTCATTTTCACATACAGTAAAGTTTGAGAACCACAGGCATAGACCTTCACGTTCTCTATACCATTCTGGTACCATTTCCATGGCATGCCTGACCTCCTTCAGTCTGTTTAAGCAGTTTCTTGTCGTCAGTGTGTTGCTAGAGTCCCAGAAGACTTCTTGCTCAGAATGTTGTTTGAGACCACCATTGATACCCATTAAAAGCTGTGTCTGCAGTCCTTAAAATGTAGCCCCTCTCTATGACTGTTCGTGAATCCTTGGCTCCTCAAGTTTCCCCAAATCTGTGTTAGAAAGAAGCTTCAGCATCTGCCCTCTCTCCTGTCTCCTTGCTTGGAGGCTTTTGAGGAGTTATTATTGACTAAAGCTTCCAGCTGCCTTGAATAAGAGTGGAAATAGTACAAGGATGTGCTTGGTACTTCTTGAGTAAAACAAAATGTCTTACACTTACTGATTTGTAACGAGTGCCTGTAAGAGTGCTAGGTGCTTACACATGGTCTCACTTAATCCCCCCAGTGTCTATCGAGTAGATATTTTCAGGTTGCAGATGAGGAAGCTTAGGCTCAAAGAGGTTAAGCAACTATTGTCTAAATAAATAATCAGACTCTTATTTGTGAACTCTTCGACACAGATTATTGGTTTTTTTCATCTTTGGATGTTCACCAACTAGCCCAGTGTCTGGATGTTAGAAAACTTAATTGTTTAAATGAATAGCTAGATGAAGATGTACCTTCTGGTTTTTCAGTTAGTAAACGTCAGAACTCTGTTTGAGTCCAAAGCCAGTTCTCCACCGCCCATTTCCTGTGCTCCTCTAGGGAACATGCAAGGCCCATTTCTGAATGAGGGGGTACCACAGTGAATCATGCATATAAATACAAAAATGCATCATACTCACAAAGGTGCATGTCAGCTCCTGTTCTGTCAGCAATTTTGTGAATCTAGGAGAAAAATCCACTTATTTTTTTCTGCTCAGGACTTTGGATGTCACACATAAAGCTGGATTTATTTAATGGTATACCCACTATTTGCACATCTTGTGCCTGTTAAAATATCACAGGTCCCTTGCCTGCTGTTTGCTTATGCTAAGACTTCAGCCATCAGATATGCTACTTTAGCATGCTATGTGGTGAGAAGATTTAGGTTTATTCAGAATATAACAAAGTGGAGCTTGTTTTTTAGCACAAACTGAAGTTTGTTTCGTTCAAGAATGTGAACTTAGTAGTTACAGAATCACACCCATGCAGATTCATTACCATTAAACTATCACATTTTCTGTTTATGTTGATTTCTAATTAATTCTCTCCTTAAAAAAAAAAAAAAAAAAAAAAAAAGAATGGCTCTCTCTCAGCCAGACCGGAGCACATAATGATTCCCACTGTTGGATGAACACTGTTGGATCTGTCTCATGAAAAACGCTGTTATTACCGCCCACTAACTCATCAACACGTCCTGGCTCTCTACAGAATCTGGGTCTCCATTACCCCTGTCCACGCCTTCTTATCCTCTATTCACCTCCGCTTGGGAACATGGCCACTTGGAGAAGGGGAAGCTTTCCCCCCAATCAGCAACAGCTGGAGATGCTGATTCAGTACCTTACATTTTACACCCATAGCAGAGTACTTCATGATAGATTTTCTACTTGTAGTTAGGAAAAAACCCCACTAATTTTGGTTCTACAAATGCTTTTTGTTGCAGTTTCAGCAGTAGTATCAACTATAGCTATCTGGTAGCTCATAGGAAAACTAATATGGTTTTCACTACTTTTGAAGAATCAACTTTGGAATTAGCCCTTAGGTTACTGAATTCATTTAATGGAATAAAAAGAACATAATAGTGGGATTCTGAAAGGAAGGTTATAAGTGAAAACTATAATGCTGTTGCTCTAAATTATTTAGACTGTGTCAGTAGGCGTCACTAATGGCAAGAATTCAGAAAAATACAAAAAGGATTATATTCAAGATTGCAAAATGTTTTACTTTTTTACTCTTTTTATTTATTCTTATGACGTCTTACATATTTCATAACTTTCCTGTTTCTTCTCACCACCACCAACGCCCCCTCCCCCTCCACACACACACTCCAGTACAAGAGAATGAAAATTTAAAACCCCAAAGCAAACTAAAATTACTGCTAGAGGGAGGTGGGAGTAACAAAAGAGAAATAACATGTTCCCAAGAGCAAAGTACAGGTAGATCAATGTACAGTCTCTTCCAAGATTGCAATCTGAATGTAAATTCCCAAGTTATGTCTAGTTAGACCATTATCCTCTAATATAAAAATTAATAGGAAAACATGTTTTTGTGGAATACAAGATGCTGGTTCTGTTCCATGACCCATAAAATTAACAAAAATTAAAGTGAATAAATCAGGCAAAAATGTGTTCTTTCCTTTCCTTCTGATATCTTCTTACCAATGCAGAGTCTAAAGGTACCTGGTAGATAATCCCAGCTATTTACTTTGGTCGAAAAGGGTCTGTAGGATCTGGCTCTAACCTCCTTTTCTAACCTCATCTCATACCAGTCACAGCACTGCAGCCTCATTGGTGTCCCTTGTGCTGTTCCTCATGCCCTGTTCCTTCCCACAGTCTTTGCACTGGCAAAGGAACATGCCCTGTTCCTTCCCACAGTCTTTGCACCTGGGGTGCTCTCCCTCAGGTTTTCATGGCTGAATCCTTCTCACCCTCCAGGTCTCAGCTAAAGGGTAAACTTCTTAAAGGGGCCTTTCCTGACCAGCATATTTAAAATAGCTTCCCAGAGTTATTCTCTGCTTTACCCACCTGTTTATTTCCTGCACAACACTCATCACAGTCTTTAATCATTTAATTTTTTGTTTACTTGCTTATTAGCCGATTAACGTCATGAGATCGGGAACCAGATGTCTTATTCATTCCTACATTTTCTGCACCATGTGTAGTGTTGGGCACATAGTAGTTATCAGATATTTTTGTTAAAAACCTTAATACTAGTCTTAATACTAGTCTCCACTATATATATATATACACATATATATGTACACACACATATATGTGTATATATATGTGTGTGTATAATATATATATAATCTATGTATATTAAATATATATTATATATAATATATATACTATATATAATATTATGTATATAATATACATATATATATATACACACAATGCAACCCACTTTCATCTTTCACTTCTAGTTCTGATGCTATAGCCTGTGGATAGACAAAGCACAGCCATTGTCCACCAACTTGGCATCTAGTTCCAAATATTCATCGTATCTTAGATTTCGGGAATTCTATATCTGCCATCATTTGCTAGCCATGTTCTTAATATTTTGAGCTGGCTTGATTTTAGTGGAAAGTCTAGCTAATTGCTACTTAATGTTAGGTCTGTTTTATTGCTGTGGTTTTATTTTAAAGTATTTATAGAATATAAATATTAGACTCCCTTCAGGAAATTATTATTCAGTAAGAGAAAAAGAAAGATTTTCCAAGTTTTCCAAGAAATAGTTTCCATTAAAAACAGTATGTTTCCCACATAATAATGGTGGAGCCCTAACTGGGCTGTATTCAGCAGCTGGTGAATACATTCCTCTCTGAGACTGTTAGGAATTTTGTGAACCCATTGGTCTGGGCACAGACTTTCAGAGTATCAGAAGTTGGTTCACTGGGACAAAAGATGTGGCAGACTCAATGATTTTAACTGCTTCAGGTCAGTTCATGTCTGTGCTATTGATTTGACAAAAGACCAAATAGAATGTGTGGGTGTCATGTGTCTAATACGGGCACACACACACACACACACACGTGCGCGTACATTTATATATTTAAATAGCATAGGTGAATTTTAGTTCATTTAATGATTAAAACATTGGTATATGAA
This sequence comes from Balaenoptera acutorostrata, assembly GCF_949987535.1. Taxonomy (NCBI): domain Eukaryota; kingdom Metazoa; phylum Chordata; class Mammalia; order Artiodactyla; family Balaenopteridae; genus Balaenoptera; species Balaenoptera acutorostrata. Next base: position 36,022,307 of record NC_080077.1, on the reverse strand, counting down.
GACATTAAAATCATCAGATGATACACAGTACTTCAAAAATAGCAAAATCTATATATGTATATATATAAACATGTTGCTCTTTTAACAAATTATTAGTCAAAAATAATAATAGAGGACTATGATAGACCTCTGTTCATCCAGGTATCATTGTTTAAGAATGTAAAGGAGTATTGTATACCAGTAAGCGATTATATTTATTTAAGCAGCTTTTGATATTTTGCTGTCTATACCTAATACTCCCAAGTTGCCCAGATGGTTCTAGAGATCTTAGCCATTGTCAGTTCTGCCCTAAAAGCTTTAACCTATGAACAAATAAGAAACATTGACTCTCAATATTCTCTGGGGTTGATTCAACAGAATTTGAAAGAGACTGCCAAGTTATTCAAGTTTTTAACATTAGATTTTTCTTAAAGTGAATATTGCCAAACATTCCAAAGGAAACATGAAACATCTCTTTCCACGACCAAAAGATTACATTAAACTTAAAAATGATTCTATAACAATCAAGTCCCAAGATCTGATAGAAATGTGCTGTCCTAACTTAGGCAACAAAAAAGTCTCCATTTTCACTAGGTGAATGGATAACTGAAGTAAATGGCACCTAGAAAATCTTTATTATGTTATTTTGAATGATTTATTTCATAATTAAGCATCCTCAAAATGTATGTGATTTAAACTTGGTTTCTTTACTATGTGTTCGTAGACATAGTTCACTTAAAATCAATTATTATAGGTACTTTCTGTTAAATATTTACTGCTTTAACATCGTTATTTTTTTTTTTTTTTTAAAGGATGTTCTTATTTATTTATTTATTTATTTATTTTTGGCTGTGTTGGGTCTTCGGTTCGTGCGAGGGCTTTCTCCAGTTGCGGCAAGCGGGGGCCACTCTTCATCGCGGTGCGGGGACCGCTCTTCATTGCGGTGCGCGGGCCTTTCTCTATCGCGGCCCCTCCCGTCGCGGGGCACAGGCTCCAGACGCGCAGGCTCAGCAATTGTGGCTCACGGGCCCAGCTGCTCCGCGGCATGTGGGATCTTCCCAGACCAGGGCTCGAACCCGTGTCCCCTGCATTAGCAGGCAGATTCTCAACCACTGCGCCACCAGGGAAGCCCGTTATTTTTTTTAAAAACACAAATAAATGGCTTATATGTTATATTTATTGCTTTCATCCATTCAATAATCAAAAACTCTTTAATGAAGGGACTTCCCTGGCAGTCCAGTGGTTGAGACTCCGTGCTTTCCCTGCAAGGGGTGTGGGTTCAATCCCTAGCCGGGGAACTAAGAGCTTGCATGCTGTATGGCCAAAGGGGGAAAAAAAAACCCGAACAACTCTAATGAGGACCTATTCAGTAAGCAGCTACCCTGTGTAGAAGCTGAGAATTATCCGGAAAATTACGAAGAAATTCTCTAGACCGACTATATTTCTGCCTTTGAGAAGCTTCCAGTCAATGCGAACATCCTTGTAAAAGGAGAGGACATGGAAGAAAGGACAGACGTAAAAGTAACTTTGATTATAGAATTTCACCTGTCTCTTCTCCCTAACCTGTCTCCTAAGGCCACTACATGGAGAAGAGCAGACAGTGAATGTTGTGAAGACAAGAATGCTTTAGGGAGAATCTGCATGTTTCACTGGTTAAAAATAAATTTATCAAGTTGGTTAATTTATTAACTTTTGATTATCTGAATTGTAAAATCAATGTTACCGTCATGTGTTTAGCACTTCCTTTGAACTTAGTCGAGCCTATTATAAACCTAAAGTCTGTTAAATTTTGTACTTTTGGAAATTCTCTAGCCACTAATAAATGACTCTCAGAGGTAATTGACAGCATGCAATAATGGATTTCTTCTGCACAGCAATTTACAGTAGGTGTTAATATTTGCAGTTGGGCTGCAGAAAGGGATTAAAGTAAGAGAAATCCTTGAAGTTTACACTTAAATTGTTACAGAAACAGAACTTAGATTCCAATGCTGCAGTTGGTTTGGTATATCGTAAACACTGAAAATAACAAAGATTGTGTATTTTCCAAATGCTCTAGTACCATTTAAAACTCTATGTTCTGCACATTTTATCAAAAAAGTTGAATTAACTATCATGACAATAGCCTTTAGGAACAGTTGCATCAGTTACACATCACAAGATTCAAACAGAGAAATAGTAGGAAGACTTGCCTAACAGCTAGAGAAATTGAAGTCGCTTACACAGGGAGTATCGACAATTCAGACACTGAAAATTGGTTGAAGTTATGCATTAAGGTATACTCTTAACATTTAACTTTCGTATACAAGTTAAGAAAAGATACTTTCCTCTTTCCCAATTTTAGGAAAAGATGTCCAAATTTGACCATGTATTTGAAGCATTTGTAATCAGAAAGTCCCAATTTAAAGTTCGCATGAATTCTGCCCATTTTTTCACTTTATATTTACCCATGTTACACACCTAGAGTTTACTTATATATAAACAGATTGGTACCAGATATCAAAGATCTAGGTTCTAACCTTTGATCTAAGTTCACTATTTGTCCAGCAGTTTACAGCATTTCTTTGAGTCCTCGTTTGGGGTTCCAAAATAAATAATTGTGATAGCTTCTACCCTTACTAACAGCAGTTTCCACGGTTAATTTAGCCTTCTATGAGATGCATGCAAAAGTGGTAAAAATTGAAAGCAGAAGTGGTATAGAAACACAGAGTATTACTAAAATTAGCTGATAATGTATCTTTTCCTTATTTGGACTACTATTCCTTCTTCTGGCATCTTCGGCACCTCCCCCTTTCAAGATCTCTTCTCTAATTAAAAGACCCTCACGTACATCTCTAGCAACCATCACGATATTAAACTCCATCTACTAAGCGTCACGTTTTGGACAGTTCACAAAATCTGCAAAATCAGTGATCCCAAACCACGTTTATATTTGTAGACCTTCTTATTCTATGTACCTTGCCACAGCCCTCCAACTGTGGCTTTTATTCAGCCGTCCCTTTCCTTTCTCTTCACTGGCCACAACGTAAAACACAAATCCTCTTACTTATTCAGTCCACATTCTGTTGGTCAGCATATTTGATTGAGTCCACCTCCTAAATATCCTTGGAACATGCATCCCTCTCTCACCACATTGCACTGTCTCTGCTATATTTTAAGCTCTCATCAGTCTTTTTACCTTGATCCTTACGTTAGTCTCCTAGCTTCCATGCCTGCCATGCTGCCAGGGAAATTGCCTTTCTGATACAGATGGGGTCGTATCACTCACCGGATTCAAATCCTCCAAATCTACAGAATAATTTCTTTGGCAGAGCCCACAAGGGGTTTCATAATCTAGATCTATCCTGTGCTTCCAATTTTCTTGATGTGCCTCATACCTCCATTCACCACCACTTAAACATCAGTTGCATGGAACTCGTGCCAGTCTCCTTGATGGGGTAATTGTGGTGTTCCTGCTTCCAGCCCCATCATGGCCACTTACATGCTCATAACTTCAACACATTTTCTAAGATTAAGTTCAAATGTTAGATATTCTGTGAAACCTCCCCACCACCAACCCCTCCAATGCTCATATAAAATAGTAGTACAAAACATCGTTTGCAAAAAAAGTGATTCAGAAATAGAAAATGAAGGTATAACTAGAGTGGGGAAAAAAGAAGCAGCATGACAAAGTAGAATTCTATTTTCTCTCTTAGAATTATAAGATTTTAAGACTGAAAGGGCTGTTACAGTCAATCCAGACCAAAGTTTTCTGTGGTTTCCATATAAAAAGTAAAAACTCTTGCCTTAAGATGAAGTTTGGGAAATTTGTATCTAGTTGTGTCATACCAACTGCATAATTTGAGTGATCCTTGTACAGGGTTCAAGAAAGCAAAATGTCATGCTACTCAACTGTAAAAGAATCTAGAATCATGGAATCTGAGCTTCATAGTCTCAATTTTTCTTACTTCCCACAGCATAATACTTAACCCTTCCTGAAGAAATAAAGTTGGCCATTATTTGTACCTGCCCGTATTCAAAATTCCCTGATTAAAAACAAACAGAAATTTTCTTTGCCAGTTAGGACAATCATATCTTCTTTAATTTTTCAAAACTCTGCTTTGTCAAAAAGTTTTGTCTAAAAAGGCAAAATATGGGGAAAAAAGAGTGATTGTAGTACCATGTGTGAGTTGAATGTGCTACAGTTCATCAGCAAAAGTTTTAAAGAGGGAATTAAGCAAAACACTTTGGTACATCTCATAATTTGGGGCAAAATTGTTAGTAATCCTGGGATCCATACAGAGATCTTTCTTGCAGAAGTTTCCAGACATTCAAAACCCAAATTTTTAAATAAAATTTATTTCAAGATATATCAGTTTTTGAGGCTCAGAATATGTAAGTCATATTTATTTTCATAACTGATCAATTTAAAGTTATAATTGACAAAAGTTTCAAGGGACTTAAACTTGCAATTGTGTTCCTTTGAGCAATTACATTTCAGAGATGAGACAGATTGATGTGGGTCAATCCAGTCCATCTTCATTTAAATTCAGTCACTTACTTTCCTGAGCTTGGAGTGATTTTCTTTCAAACTGAGGTCCCGTTTTCCATCAGTAATTCTTATGAAAAGGTTTTACAGGTTTTGACCTACACCTCTCACTTTTTGAAATGGGTCGATTAGATTCCGAACACATGGAGCTCTCTTCACCCCTTTCTTTTTTAGGGTCTTTCCCAGATTAAAATATGTACACATTTTCTGTAAGTCTCCAATGCTGGAGTTCCTGGCATGAAAAATGACCCTGTTCCTTGGAAGGCAGTATTCATTTACAAGTCCCCCAGGTCCTGTAATGTCTAAACCTCCTGTGCCACTTTAGATGTCCGCCCCACCCCGCAGAGGAGCATGTACAGGAAGAGCCGACTGCCCTTCCCCCACACATTTCCTCAGTTTATTTACAAAACGTCTTGGAATGAGAATGAGCTGCTTGTGGTTCCTGTGGCTGATTCAGGGATGGTTTCCTCCAGGCAGAGAATGCTGGCCAACCAAATGACCTTTCTGCAGCTAACCCGTGCGCCCCTGTGGTAAGGCTGATCGGGCTTATGGGTACCCCTTCTAACTAAGCCTGGTGGGATTTGTTTTTGCAGTAAAGAACTTAGCAATAATCAGACATCACTGTGAAGACAGACTTAGTCATTGCAAGGTCCCTCCCTGCACCAACAGTAGTCAGAGAAGCATGGGGATGCCTTTACGCTCTTATGCCTCAACCTTGCTTCTCATAGGGTCAGGATTATTCCCTTCTGAATTCCTGAAGGGACAATAAAGCTATTAATATTGTATATGAATAGAGAATACATTAGAAGAAGAAATCATCCCAAACACCAGCTACATGAAGGATGCACCTCAGTCAGCAATTTTCCATCAGCTCACACATAGGTGTCTATGACCAGTTAATAGTCATTAAAAAGGTTTAAAGTTGTGAAGATCTCAAGTAAACATGAATCTTCCAAATGTTTGTATTTGTTCAGACTTGCTAATGAATATTCTCACCACACATATTGGTGACTCTTAGAAACCTTGGGATTCTCAGGGATACGTGTAGTAGTAGCCCTTAGAAAGGACTGGTCGTGTCCTCACCAAATATATATTTCACTTAAGTAAATGAAAGATGAGGGCACAAAAACTATAAGACTTCTCTCCCAAAAGATCAAATATTGAACATAACTTATAGTAAATATTATTATAAATACTTACATATGATCCACGTGGAACTACTGATAAGATAAATCACATTTTCACCGTTATATCAATTTGAACTGATAAATATTAAACTCATGTGAGAAGAAATGTTTCAGGAAAGCATTGGCAGGGAGTGAGGTGCTGAATAGCTACATAGTTGCAGAATCAGTTTGCTTTGAATCAAAGAGTGAAATGGTGTTCTCAAATAGACCAGAGTTGAAAAAGATATCTTAAAAATTAGTGTCATTACTCAGATTAAGCCCCAGTCTATGTTGTCATCCTTATTTGAAGACATTAGAGACATCCACCACATAAATGAAAAGCAAAACTAATATGTATTGATTTCAATGAGTGAGCACAAAATACCCGTCTCTGATCTGCCAGGGTGCTAGCTCAGTGAGGATACTTCCACTAGGTATATACTATTTATAAATATTTTGAGGCAATATATTCTTATTTTTCAAATGCTCAAATTTTAAGAACTTTGAAATTAAAACAATATATGTATGTATTAAAGGGAAATACCAGATCACAGAAAAGAGGGAAAAATTCCCAACTCATTCACCCATTACCACCAAATTGAAAGCTAATAAAAGAAAACGTGTATCCTGCCCAGAGAATGTCATTGAGCTTCTATATCTATGATTTAACTTTCATTTTTGTCTTTCTACATTTGTCCCCCTAGTGCATCCTAACGTCAGTCAAGGCTGCCAAGGAGGCTGTGCAACGTGTTCAGATTACAATGGATGTTTGTCATGTAAGCCCAAACTATTTTTTGTTCTGGAAAGAATTGGCATGAAGCAGATTGGAGTGTGTCTCTCTTCATGTCCAAGTGGATATTATGGAACTCGATATCCAGATATAAATAAGTGTACAAGTAAGTGTCTACACAAAATTATGTTTTTATCTCATCCTTGGGGGACTTTCCAGATTTGAAATGGCCTCTAGCCATATTTGTAATATTCAGTGTTAAGTAAATAATAATATTTACCTGACACTTAGGCTAAACCATACTTGAACTTAGCCCTCAGGGCAGGAAGATTTTCACCGCTATTAAAAAATACTCCAGTTTTGAGGGGTGTTTTTTTCATCGTAAAAACAAAAGCTGAGAACGTGGTTATCATTCACTGAACCTGTAGAAAGGTACCGCAAGCACCAGTGCCACCTGAGTTCCCACCACCATCACAAAATCCAAGTATTTAATGACCGAAAGAAGTAATTCAGCTATTTTCGCTTCAAGAAGGATTCCAGTACAGCAACTGAAACATTTATTTATCAGTTGGAATTAAACGTTGGAAACACTCTCAGATCACATCTCATCTGGACTGAAAGTTTACTCTCCACACAGTAGACCCAGTAACCTTTCGAAATGTAAATTAGGAAATATCACTACTCTAGCATACATCACATGTGGCCCTGCCTTCCTCTCCATACTCAGCTCCTACGACTGCCCCTCAACCACTTTGCACTAACCTCACTGGCCTTCTTGCAAGATCTTCCCACTTCAAGGCTTTTGAAATGACTGTTGTACACTCACTGTCCTGGCAGTTTGGAAAACTCTTTGCCCACACCTTTGCTTGGCGGGCTCTCTCCTTTCTTTCAAGATTCTGCTCAAATGTCACCGTCTCACAGAGGCACTCCATGACCGTCTTGTCCAAAATAATCAACCCCTTCCCCTCATCAGTCATTTTTTATATCTTTTTCCTACCTTTTGTCTTTGTCGTTATTTTTTCCAGAGCACTTATCACTCTGGAAGTAGACTGTCTAGTTTCAAAGACCACTCTGCTCTGTGGTCCTGAGCTAATTACCTAACCTTTCTGAATCACAGTTTCCTTCTCTGTAAAATGAGAATCATAATAGGGGCTACCTCACTGGGTTATTGTAAGGTTTAAATGACAATATTGTAAAATACTTGTAGCGGTGTATGACATACAGTAATCACCATATAAGGATCAACTATCATTACTGTTTATTGTATCTCCCCTCCTAGAATGTAAACTTTGTGAAGTATGGGCCTTATCTCTCTTTTGTATGCTGCTGTCAATGTACCTAGAATAGGGCTTGGCAGACAGTAGGCAATCAAATATTTGTTGAATTAACAAATAGACCTCAAGAGCAGCATGAAGGCAATACCCTTGCACATTTCATTCAAGTTCTAATGAAACATTTTCACTATCATTTAATATAAATAGACGCTTGGTCTTATAAGCATTCTTGTCAAAAATTTTTTCATAAGGCAATAAATACAATAATTTTGAAATCAATGACTGGTGTACATCAACTAAATGACTATGGAGGAATCTTTAATTTGGTTTGGCAAAATAATTTTGAGCCTAAGTGTTTGTTTGACATACAAGTTGCATGTGCCTGTGTTGTAAGCATACAGAACTGGACCAACAATAAATAGTTAACTGACGCTAATGGAAGCATATTTCTCTTTTCCTTTTTCGTTTTCAGAATGCAAAGCTGACTGTGATACCTGTTTCAACAAAAATTTCTGCACAAAGTGTAAAAGTGGATTTTACTTACACCTTGGAAAGTGCCTTGACAATTGCCCAGAAGGGTTGGAAGCCAATAACCATACCATGGAGTGCGTCAGTATTGGTGAGGAGGAGCTCTAAGACTTAGGAGGGATGAGAAACACCAGAGATAATGTCAGTCTCCATGGAAATGCTGCTCAAAGTCCTGTCTCACAAGAGCCTGAGGGACCACCTCTAAGAGGCTCGCTCCCTCCTTCTTTACAAAGATACCATCCTAATGGGCCTTACTATCGTGTATCACAGTAAATTTAACACCCTGTGCGTGCACTGTTATTTCTTAGGGACCATCGATAACTGTTTCGACTATTGTGATCATTACAGATTTATTCTGTATCATTATCTAATGAAGTTTTACTTATAGTAATTTATATGTATACACGCACACTTACATATATATATATATATACACACACACACACACACACACACACACAAATTTGATCTTGAACTAAATTTCCACCTTAGGTTAAGAGTTTCCACCTAGATCTAATGCCAACCAGTGACCAAACTTATTTTCCAAAAGGAGGAAACATATTCTCTGGATACAGCCCTTTAATACTCGGCAGATGGATCAAAGACTTAGAGAACTGGATCTGATATGGTTAAAAAAAATCTCACTTTTTTCTCTCACACTGCTTTGCTGAAACACCCTGCTTGCACAGGTATTCAGAGACAAGGAGAGGATTTTGGACTTAAACTGACAGAAGGACACAGTCCCAGGGCCTGATTAATTGCAGGCTGAGTTTCCTGGAGGGGAGGTTCCTCAGACAAGTTGTTTGTCTAATAACGGATCACTGTCAGGCTATATTTTCCCTGTTTTAAATGGTGTGCAGCTACTACAGCTACGAGCTTGGTGAACAGTTGGGGAGCAGATGCTAAACCAAATGGGGAAACAGCATACTAAATCTCAGAATCCCCTGGGCAAGAGCTGCAAGAACCTTTTGATGCTGTAGTGCTGTTGGCAAATGCACACAATTGTCCCCTTGATTCAGTACAAGATAGTCTCCAGGACACCCCTGGGCTCCCCACAGACAGATCCATTAGAATCTTAAGTACTGGAGTAATAACTCTAAAGTGGTGGTTTAACTATTTCAGGTCCACATGAGACATTTATTTCTAAACAAAGTTTTTGTGAGAAGGAAACAAATAGATGATATTTTAAAGATAATCTCAGAAGCATCTGGAAAACAACTTTCCTGAAACAGCTCATGGCTCAATTTGGTTCAGTCTTATTTTTTCCTCTAGTCAATAAAAACACAGAAAAATAACTTAGAAATAGGGTAAAAGGTACATGAGAAAGCACTTCAAGTTCATCTCTCTGTAGGTCCTGAGGGCTGATGATTAGAGGTGATAACTTCCAAACTGTGGAGAAAATAGGAAACAGTTCTGAAAATATTCAAGGACAGAAATTCAGGATAAGTTGCGGAAAGTTTGTGATATTGCTCTACCCAGGAAAGGGGCGAATGTTTAGATTTTCTTAGTTGTTGAAGGTGTAGCATCAGTCCTTCAAAGGCCATTTATTTAAATGTGTTAATGCTTTCCTATCAGAGAGCATTTAACACCTGGCACTGTTGGATTAGCTATTAAGGCTTCCTGGTAATTTACAATACTAGTCAGACAAAGACTGTTGGTTAACACAATTATGTTTAAGAAATTTATCTATTTTAGAATAGGGGTTAGCGATCTAAAAGCCATTTAGTGAATCAGGCTCATTGAACAGATAGGTGTAAATGACCTAGGACATAGGAATAGGCAAATCAACAGCTTCAGTTCCCAGCTGGCTCTTGTTGCTTGTTCCATACGGGAGGTCTCCCATCACGTGGTGTCTGGCCTGCAAGCACTGTGTGGGCCATGCCCGTGGGCTTGCCTCAGAATTTCACAAAAAATGATGACTTGCTTGATGATCACAAAGGACCATTAAAGGCTGTTACTTTAACAAATATGAAAACTAGGACCCAGAGAGCTGAAATGGTGATCCCAAGGACACAATGTGAGTTATCGTCAGTGCTATAATTAGTACCTCTACTCTAGCTCTCTAGGGCAGAGGTTGAAGAATGTGTCTCTCCCTTTGCTAAAATCTATACGGCATGACTTGTTTCTTACCTAGATTTTAAATTGAGAGAACATGTCATAAACAGAGAAAACACCACCTTCATACAGAGCTAAGGTAAAAGATTTATGTCACAACGTACCCACTCCTCATGGTTTGCAAGTCACATTAAGCAAAAATGTCGACTGAAGCCAATTTTATAGGAGAATGTATTTCTTCCACTTTGTGCTCCAGAAATTTGTTTCCTTTCTGCACTGTCATTCTGCCATCCTCATTGCTCTTCTTGGAGAGTTGGTGCTGTTCAACTAGTCACAGAGGGAAGATATCTAGCTCCAAACAGTGAGTAGCAAAGAACATGGCCTTGCTATGTTCTCTCTGGAACCGTGCAGTCAGGCAGCAAGAATGAGAACAAATGAATATTACTGGTGAAATATCCAATTCAACTTTTCTTCCAATTCAAGGATCCCTTTTACAGCATTCCAGGCTGATGATCAACCACACCATGACCACTTCCAGGAACAAGGAGCTAACTACATTTTTGAGACACTTGTTTCATTAGTGAACAGTTAAACGTTCCAATGTTAAGATTGTTCTTAATACAGAAGGTAGAAGAAATGCAGTTTCTGTTGAGCAGTTCTGTTTTTTTCTTAATTACCTCTTAACCAAATAGAGCCCCAGATCTATATTGTTCATTTAATGACCTGAATACTACTTAAATCAACCTATTTGTTGTCTTTACATGATCAACAAAGTTTCCATTCTTTCCAAAAATATTTTTTGGATGCTAACATTAAAGGTTCATTCGAAAGTATTTAGCTAAGAAAATATCTTCTCCTCTCAAGGCCTTTTAACTATCCCATCTTATCAGAGCTCTTTATATCTGAACTCTCTAGTTGTGAATATTTTTCCTCCTTCTTCTTCAATGGAATAATCTAAGATTGGCACTAAAATTTCATTTTTAGAACCATTCATCATCTGACTAAAGACTCATAGCTACCTATGTTGTAATTTTTTATATCTGTTTTTCTTAAGTCTAGGTGTACATTTGCCTAGACCACCTTTGCTCTTATGAAAATCACCAAAGTTTGGGCCATTTCCACATCATGTAATTTTTTTCTAATTTATTCCATGTAGTTCTGGCATTAAATGAATACTGGACAAAGTTACAGCTCACAAACTTGGATTTTTATTTTTCCATTTGCTTTCTTGGAGGTGTTTTTATTTGTATGTGCAAAGCTCTCCTACTTTTTAATGACTAATATTGGGATCAGAGATATGACCTTAACTGGCAAGAGATTATGATATCATTAAGTGATTTGGTTGCTCTGTTCTTTAACCAACTGAACATGAAGACTCCTTTGAAAGTGGTTCAGTAAAGTTCATTTAAGTTCATAGAAACTTAAATTCACTTATCTAATCATTTCCATTCAACTCTGTGTTGCATTCAAATACCTGAAAGTGACTGAAAAAGCATGTGAAAAAAATGTATTGTGAATGGTTTTAAATTTCTGAAACATTTAGGTTATATTTCTTGAGGTTGTATGAAAAATAGTACTCTGCTCTAAAATAAGGATTCTTCAAGTCAGAAGGCAGCAAGGTTACTGGGAATTTGTTTTTGTGGAAAGAGAGTCATACCATCTGAAAGAGTTACTGTTGCAAGCCGTTTCCGTTGCAAGTCAGGAAATTTTATGAACATAAATATAAGAATACCACCTTGCAGGTGTTTATTTTTATTAGAAGTGCAAAAATCTGTTATAATACCTTGTAAAGTCAAGATTGAAAAGATTGATACACACAGAAAAAGGGAAAAATCTACAAAAGAAATTTTAGAAAAAATTATGTCAGTTCATCCTAGAAATCAGCCAGTCAGGTGAATTCTAGAAGCAGTTTATCAGCTGAAATTGACCCAGAATTCACTTAAATAGATACTGCTATGCCTGATCTACACCCATGAATAAATGACAATATTGAAGTACTCAAGAAAAGGCACATGAAGTAGAAAAAGCAGTGAGTTGTAGGCCAAGGACCTGAATTCATTTTTTGCTTAATCATTCTCTAGCACAGAAGTACGCAAAGTGTGTTCTCAGTAACTGCAAATGTGCATCACGTGTATCATTAGAAATGCAAATTCCCAGGCCCCACCCCAGGCAACTGAATTGGAAACTCTGGGAGGGGAGAGGTCCAGCATTCTTTGTTTTAGCAAGTCCTCCCTGCAGGTGATTCTGTTGCACACTAAACTTTGAGAATCAATTCTCGAGTATGTAATAATGACTAACCTATCAAGTTATGGTCAGGATCAATCAATAATTGTAGCAGTGCTCTAGAAATTGTAAAGCATTGGTCAGTTGTGAATAATTATATTCATGCCTGGGTTAATCAAATCTACAGTGAAAAGTAAACCCAATGCAAGAGTGAGTTTACCTGATAATATGAGGACCAAAAAGTGGAAAACATTCTATTCCTGCTTTCACTTTCTCTTTGTTTTATCTTTAAGTCATCTTGCCCAACTTTGTTCTGCAGGATTTCTGCTCAGAATTTGGGCAAGTATTGATGGAAGCAAGCCTTCTTGTTTATTTAACAATTGTGAAACTATGTGTGAGCGAACTGAGGCTGTTTCTTGTGTTCTGTTTCAGTGCACTGTGAGGCCAGTGAATGGAGTCCTTGGAGTCCATGCACGAAAAAAGGAAAAACATGTGGCTTCAAAAGAGGGACTGAAACACGGGTCCGAGAAATAATACAGCATCCATCAGCAAAGGGTAACCTGTGTCCCCCCACCAGTGAGACAAGAAAGTGTACAGTGCAGAGAAAGAAGTGTCAGAAGGGAGAACGAGGTACAATCATACTAACAACATGTGCTTGTTTGAATCCTTATGATTTGATGCAAATTTCACTTTATTTCTTAGGAAACATTTATTATTATCACTCATGTCTGAAAACCCTAAAATGTGTACCAAACAAAGAATATGTTGGCTGTAAATTACAGAATATCGATGTGGTAATTTTTTAAAATGGAGCTTGATATCAGAACTTTAAACTACACAAAAGTGTGCTAATTGAATCTTAGGAAAGGGGGCTGCATTATAAGCATATAATATATGCCTATATCTTCCTTTGGGACCATTATGTTTCCTATCATCCACCTTCCTAGTACCTGGAAAACTTAGGGGAAGCCTCAGAAACACAAAGTCTAATAATAACATTTGGTACATGAGCATGGTGAATACCAGCCATCAGCTTACTCCTTTCTTCATTGCCTACAAACCAAAGTAGTGCAATTAGGTGTTAAGCTTTTGTAGCTAAACGTATTTTAAAGGTTATATATTTTATAAGTATAATACAAGCATTCGTGACATTATATCCCCAGATTTTTTTCATATTACAGTAATTTCATACATCAGATTATAGAACCTACCAAATCAATATTAAATAACTCTGTGTAAGGGCTGTTCTGAAGTCGTATGAGTGCCAAGGAAAAATATGTCATTTAATCTGATGCTTTAAGGTGATTAAACTTCCATATAGAAGATCTGCAGTTGTTGACTTTTAAAATATAATTATTCCATCTTTCTCACTAATCCTCAGCACCACTGCCTACAAATATGTTATGTAGCTATTGGTGAGCCTATAAATGATCCTCTCATTTAATTGCAGCTTGGCTGACTCTGTAGTTGAACTTCCTTTGCTTATTTCATTCATTCATTCATTCAACATCATTTTATTGAATTTTTATTTTATGGCCACACATAGTGCTAAGCCCTGGGGATTCACAACTGAATAGGGTCCCATCTCTATCCTGAAGTTCTACTCAGAGTCCAGTGAAAGGTTGAGATGTTTAAGCAGATAATCACAATATCACATAGTAAGAGAGGTTTGGTGTGTGGAAAATTTCGATGGAAACACAGAAGAGGGTGCTGTGAAAACTTGAACTTTGCTCATACAAGAAAGAACTTGCGTCACCCGTACTTTGCAGTGTCTTTCACTGTTCCAAAAGACCAAACTGACCATCATCAGGATGGATACAGCCTGTCGTTGCCATTAGTAATCAAGTAGTTAATGTGATAAACTTTTTGAATACATGGATTATTTTAAGGGAACTTCAAGTTTTTGTAAATTTATAAGAGGTTTTGATTAAAATTAGGTTTAAGGAATGAAAGTTGGCTAGTGAAAAAGGTCTTTCTGGCATTTGTTTCCAATTAATTTAAAACATCTTAGACTTTAAAAGTTGGATTTGGAAATCAAATATTTCATCACTCTACTTGTTGGTAAGCTCCCATAGCCGTACATTTACTTATGTTTACTAAATTTTCTTAAAATTTAATGACTTACAGGTGGTCTTTGTTCATATTATTCTTTCCACAAAGATTCTACATTACTAATCAGTATTTAGTATACTTTGCTTTTAAAATATAAGTGAAGAAAATCTCATCCAATAGAAAAATTAAATTATGATACTAATTACATTTTTTTCTTTTATTTGAGGATGTGGTCTTCTAATATATTTTGCTAGCACTGACTTAAACATTAACATTGAAAATGTTAGTTTTTAAACTAGCAACAAATAAGATAAGTAATGCCATAAGAAGTTTAAAATAGTAACCTGTAACATAAGCTTGACTTAGAAGTTTCTTTCTGGTCCTTGTTTCTTCCCCTCTGAGTAGGATACAGTGACATTTTATGTTTACAAAGAAAATGTGATACAACTAGAAAATTTTAGGTGCTTTATTCTTTTTCAAATTTGATAATCCATAGACTACTAAGTAGGAAATGTGGATTACATGTATAATTAAATTCAAGATTTAGTTCCATTTTTATTTAATTTTCATTCATCTTTTTATATGTCTGTCAAAAATGATTTCTCAAGTAGCCTAGAAATTTAAGATAGGAAGGTAACCACTTCTCCCTTCATTCCTTACTTCTCTAACCTATTAGTTTTCTTCACTTCTCTTAATGGTAACTCAAATATCAAAAATATATCTATTTGAATATGAAGAAACCAAATAGAAAAGTAATTATGACCCCTGGACATGCCACTGTATCAAATATCACATCAAAATAATAACACTACCCAGAGTCTTCTTGTTTATATTGTATATCTCAGAGCTATACAATACTGATAAACAATAAAGTGATGAAGACATGATTTCTCCTACCACTAGAATAGCTATTGCTTGAGTTGCACCTAAATGATTGTAGATTCATAAAATAACATCATTTAGGTTCATGGCTGAGCATTTTCAGATGAGAAAGCTAAAAGATAAGGTTTTTTTAAAAAAAATTTAGCCTAAAAATCTTGAATTTAAACTTACATCTATCTTCCCTGCCTAAGAGGTTAACAATAGACAGAAGTAGATAACTCATATTTGGAAAAGGTATGCAGCATGTGTGCAGGATTTTTTCTGCTGTGTTGTAATTGCCAAAGGCAAGGTCTCCAGGGAAGAATGATAAGATCCAGAAATGACTTTCTAAAATGTACACAAAGAAGAAGCTGAATAGGAGGAACTAGTTTTTAGTAACAGAATGGATTATTCTAGTTGTGAGATGCATATTTATATATATGAAATTTTCATATATATATGAAAAATTGGTTGCAAAATCTTACACATACACACATTTTTCTTTACTAATATTCTTCTCATGCTTAGAATAGTTATAGTAAGTTAATCTGAGGAGATAAATGTCATTTCTGTAGCCCCAAATCTAAGCTTTTATCTGATGTACTACTTGTTCGCACATTTAGGATTATTTCCCTTTACCTGGCATGCTGCCTTTTAATATCTTAACTTCTCCACCAATTACTAGCTTTAATAAGAAGTTATTACCATTGCAGTAGTTTCTAGCTTGAGCCTATCTCAATTGAATTATATATCTGAAATGTCAAAGATATATAACATTTATTTTAAGAGATTATGAAGGCTAACATATATACTAGTATCACATATGCCTTAAAACAATATATTTTAAATAGAAGTAAACAAGGAGAAAATGCACTTTTAATGGCTACCAACTCATTAACTCTTTTGATATATTGCGTGTAACCATCTTAGATAAGGGGAAGTGAAACAGACCAGGGGAGCGTATATGTGTCTGCATTTGATGCAAAAGAGTGATTTTTTTTGTTTGGGTTTGAAGGCAGGGTGCAAAGAAAGGAAGGTCACCAAAATGTTTCTCATTCATTTGTACATTTCTTTAATTAACTGAAGAGAATTTCCTGTAGGTACTGGGTTTTGAGGCAATTCACAAAGAATGAAAGAAATTTTGTTCTTTGGTGAATTGCATGAATAAGATCCTAATTACATGTAGTACATGATCTTGGAATAGAAAGGAGAGAGAAGAACAGAGTCATGAAAGAAATGGGGCAGGGTCTACTTTCTTGGTGTAAAGAAGAAATAGCATCCTTCCTAGCAGAGAAGGAGAAAAAGAATCCATTAAAATATAAATAAATAAAATGTCCAGAGACATTTCAAGGGAAGAAACAAGTGTGGGAGTTATTGCATTATTTGAACATACTGAAGGTCATCTTATGTGCCTTCCCAAAATTAAAAGTACAGTTGTAAAATTCTACTAGGTTTTACATAGAAGAAAAGTGTTATATGTTAACTTACAAATTGCTATTAATCATGTTTTCAAATACCAGTATTATAAATATGCATTCTATTTATCATGAGCACTATATTTAAAGTTACAGTAAAATTTGTTTTTAAAAAAGGAAACAAATAAAAAATGAGTCTGCTTTGTTCCCAGGTTTGCACCTCTGTCTTTTAGTTTACTTCTTAAAATCTTTATAACAACTACTCCAGTGATGAAGAGTTGAGTTTTCTACAGGAAGGATTCATATTAAAGATTCAGTCAAATTCAAAACAAGACATTTAGCCAAGATTTTCAGAACAGTTCTCAAAATCCAACTAGAAGGAGTCATTAGCTCAAAATTGTAGGATGCCAACTGGCTTGGAGAATTTTGATGATGGCCTCTCACCACCATCACCTCATGGAGGAGGACCAGCTGGCCTACAGACACTCATCCTGTTTAAGCACTGGAGGATGGGAGCTTTCTTCTCTTTCCCTACACCCGATCAGTACACTAGCCCTTTAACACAGGTCAGAGAAAATTCGACAAAGTACAGAGCTGAGATAAGAATGGCATTAAAGACTGTGGTTTTCAACCAGGCATGTAGTTTGCTCCCCGGGGCACACTTCTCATTGTCACACTTGGAGGAGGGGAATGCTACAGGTTATCTAGTGGGGAGAGGCTGCTAAATATTTTACAATGCGCAGGACAGCCTCACACATCAAAAATTATCTGCCAGTAGTGCCAAAGATGAGAAACCCTGGTATAAACTCAACAATCTCTCTCTGTTATCCCTCTTTGAGGCTATGTTGGTCCTTACCCAAGTGGGTTTTTTGTTTAGATTCTGAGAAGGACCAGTGAAAACCTTTCATTGCCACCAATGGAAACCTGCACATGGTGCAAACCTTTGGTAACAAGAACGATTTGGTGAAACAGAGGGGAAATTTTTGCCCCCCAATCATTACAAAGGTACTAATCAATTTTATTAAAAATTAATATCCTTTGATTTTCAGATATTCCAGTACCACACGAAAATATTTAGCTATGTTTAAAACCTCCAAGAAAGGTAGTCTATTGCGAATAAATAATGCCTTTCACTCTGAGCAATGTTCCTTAATACAAATGTATGGACTTTCTCTTAAAGGCTGAGCCCAGTTTTTCATTTAATGTCCCCAATGGAGAGGCCTGTCATTTGTTTAATCGCTATTTAGCTCTCTCTCCACTGAGACAAATTATGTGGCTACAGTCATCTCTTGTTTTTTAATACACTCCTGTCTACTAGGTTAAACCATATGAAACTGCCATTTTTGTTGATTATAAATGGTCAAATATAAGCAGTTTCATAGAGTTCAACCTAATACTCCAAAATTTTCTCTCTCTGAATTTTGTAAATACTAGAACTAGACCTAGAGTACCATTGTTACTGATGAAAACATTACAGTTTGTATATGCCACAACTTAATTTAAATATTAGGCTTTTAATATTAATACAGGTATGCTATTGTTTTCGAAGGATGTAGGCACTCCTAACCTCTGAAGATCCCCATAAAAACATGGTTCACCTTTGGGTCCTTTTCAGTTATGCTCACTCATGGCCTATGCACTGATTTATTTGATTACATATTTTCTCCTTTGCCATATTACTCAACTCTTACTCTTCTTTGTTTCTTTCCCACCAATTACAACTTAATCTTTGAAGCATCAAATGAGCTTGCAAATTTCACAGCTATGTGTCCGAATTTATTATCCATATAGTTAAAAGAGCGTTATCACCTCTGTGACAGGCGCCAGTTTCTTTAATTGATTCCTCTGATATTGACATTACAGTGGCAAGATCTTTGCAAGCATTCTCTGTTGCCCAGGTTTGTGGGTTGAAGACCATGCTAAGATTGTTTATATATGCACAGTTTACTTCCCTCTGTAATAATGGAGCTGAAGGATCACATCCAGCACCTAGATAGATTTTGAAAAAAGTAAAATGACAGTTACTAGGTTTCTTGCCTTGAGCACATTTTACAATTACATTGTATGTTCTTAAATTTCTCAGTGTTAATGAAAAAGTTCTGCAGAAAATAAGAAGCCTTTTATTTCATGTTTTGCAATCCCAGGTACTATACCATTTTTTATAATTCAACCAGCAGTTATTATCTTTTTATAATCAATACCAAGTTCATACCATTCCATTTTCGTAGGCTCTCTAAGATTTTGGGGACATTCATAGTCGTCAAAATTCACAGTGGGCATTATTCACAGTGGGAAAATACTTAAGTGTTATTATCTGTGTAGTCCCTACACTGCTTTGGTGGTAGAAAAATCATTTTTAGGCTTCTGTGCTGTGTTGGTGTGTATACTGCAGCATCTCTATTCTAAAACAATCTTTATAATAAATTATTCTTGCAAATGCTTATACTTTCTGAGATTTCCTTTTTGTGATTTTTCTAAATATCTAATGCTTTTCAACCCATTGGTATGTGTAACATAATACACACTGGTCAATCTGTTGAATAGAGTAGTAGTTGTAGTAAACAAAGCATTCTTCAGCCCCCAACCAAACAACGATCTTGCCATTGTTTAGCTCCTGTGCATCGGGGTGAAGTTGTTTCAGTTGGCTTTTGCTGCATAAGAAATAAACCCCTAACATACAGGCTTAAAACAACCACCATTTATTTAACAATAAATGTGGGTGGGTAATATGGGCTGGGATCCACTGTGCAGTTCTGGCTGGCTCCCTAACGTGGTGGACTGGTTGAGGACAGAGGAAACTGCTGTTTCTATCATCCTCAAGGTGGCTAGGGGTTCTACACGGTTCTAAGAGGGAGAGAAGAAGCAGTTCCTCTTGAGTCTGGGCTCAGAACTGGCACAATTTTACTTCCACCATGTTCTGTTATTCTATGCAAGTTACAAGGCCAGTCCTGATTCAAAAGTTGAAATAGATTTCACCTCCTGGGGGAGAAGTCCCATAGTTACTTTGCAACTTGGCATGCACATACAGGGGTGAGTGGAGAATTGTAACCGTTTTTTCCATCTACCACAGAGGTCTTTCTCTTGTTTGCAATTAGATGAGTGTGATTGCTGGTTTATTCAACATTCTCTTCCTATCTAATGTAGTGTCTCTTCCTTTGTAAAAACACTCAGTGGTTGATACAGGAGATGGTATATAGATTATTTCTGTTGTATTTTCCAGTTTGTAACGGGCAGAATAGGAAGAATAAATAAAAGGCCAGGCCAGGATACCTTCATACACTCAACACATGTTTATTAAAGCACCAGCACTTTTAGGTGCTGAAGATATAGCAATGGACAAGGAAAGACAAAATTCCCTGCCATCATGAATCTAGATATTGGTGTCATGGTTTATGTTGGTCCCCAAAGTAAAGACAATCGATGATCAGCTCACTTGTAGCATATGCTTGTGTGGACAGTTTTCATCTTTGTGATTTTTTTCTGTCAGTAGCTGCAGTTTCATTAGTTTGCTAACACATTTACAAAGACATTTGTTTATGCTGGCAAAAACGAAATATCTCTGCCTACTTTTTGTTTTGGTCTCAAGGCAAATCTATTTTTCTGTGACCACCATGTTGATATGCTAATATGTTTTTGTGAGATGGCTAAGTAGGGTTAAAGGTACAGCTTGTGGCTGTGGAACAGAGCTGAGTTAACAGGCCCTTTGGAGAAATGACCCTGAGACCCTGGCTTCATGTGCAGCCTGTTCTAGCCAACTGAGATCCCTGCCAATTAGGAGGGTTCCCCAGAGAGAGCCTCAGAGAGCATCAGCATAAATTTAAATTCTGGACCCCCAAGTATAGTTTCCAAAAGGGCCTTCTTGTCCTTTGCTAATTACAAAGTAAACATTTCTCCAGCAAAAAAGACACTTCCTCCTTTCATGCTCCTGTCCTCCTTCCCACCTCCCTAACACAGTCACTCCTTGAAACTGCTGGTGTTGCTGAAACCTCTTTGGCAAAGAAGACACCCCACATTTGAAGGCACAAAAGAATTATTCTTTCCATAGATCATTATCTTATTCTCTTTTTATCTACTCCAGTAACTTCTTCATAGACGTGTTACAGACTAACATCGTAGATTGTTACAGCCTGACAGAAAAGACTGGTTACCTCGTCCACAGGCCTCCCAAGAGGTGTGACCAAGCAAATACAGCCAGGTTACAATTAAATTCCCTGACAATCATTGAAACAGAAACATTCTCAAACTTGTTTACATTAAAACCGTATCATTTTTAGCATCACGAAAGGGAAAGACCACTCGCATGGTTTAATTCTTGTACATTGCTGTCAAAGCAGACCCCAAACAGAATGTGGTATATTTTTGTACTAATGGACAAATCCAAGCATAAAGTTTTCAGCACAGTGGCTGGCATCAGTGTACATTAACACGTACAAAATGGGTGTAAATGAGAAATTCTTCAAAACTTGTTATTCCACTAAGTTTCTGCTCTCTTCCACAGGTACTTCACTTTCCATTTAATTTTCTATTCAGTTCCCTTTTCCTTTTGTTTAAAGCACCCCATTCCTCATGCCCTAAACTGGAAATGCTTTTCTATCATTTTTCTTACTGTTTTTCAGTTTTTCTAAAAAATTATTTGCAAATGTGTGTAATTATTATTTTAACAGAAAAACAATATCTGAGTGTTTATCTTTCATTGACAGCCCTTTTTCACCAAGGTCACTGTTACCTTCTGTGTATTCATCAGGATATTTGAAAAGACAGATTTCAAATTACGTTAAGCAGAAAGAAAACTATTTGCTGAAGACACAGTTTGCTCTAAGTGCTCAAACAATATCATTGGCTCCATCTTCTTCTCTCCTCTCTCTTTCTTGCCATTTCAACTCATCCTGCCTCTGTGTCTGTTTATTGGGCTTGTTCTCCCCTGCTACAGTGAGTCTGTCTCTACTCACAGGGAAAGCTGGCTCTGGGAAGCCCTAAATCTATAACCACGTTGCTCTTGGTCCAAAAGGATAGTGCGCTCTCTCCTTCAGCGTCCATTCCTCCAATCTCATGGAAGGTGCAAATTGACCCAGCTTGGCTCACATGTCTACCCTTGAACCCATCACTGTGGCAGAGGAAATGGAGTACTGTGATTGGTCTGCCTCAGTCACATGCTCACTATTGAAGCCAAGGGACACGTGGGCCACTTTGAGTAGCAGTTCTATGTAGAAATGAGTGCTAGGCTGACAAAACAACAGATGCAAATGATCTTCTTCCAAAAAAAAAGCTCAAAATCTAGAAGCTTGTACTCTTCTATAGGGTAATCCCTGTCCAATATTATTTATGGAAAAAAACATTTAAGTGAGAAAGTGTAACCAAAGTTTTACTCCATCTGTTTTAGACTAGAGAGGCATGTCTAGCATAATGCTAATAATATTTTAACTAATTTTTTTTCTGATTTCTCTGGATTGCTAGAAAACTTTTTTTGTGAGTAAACTGGCTCTGAAATGAATAGAAAAAGAATCCAGTACTCATATGAAGGGTTTCTGGGATTGATTTGTGCAAGCTTAAGTAAAGACATGTCCATTTCCATTTCTAGCTGCTGAGGTTCTGTGTGAAATGTACCAGCGTGGGTAATGACCTTTTGCTTGATTATACATCAGGCCACTGAAACTTTAAAATTAACTCAAACCTAATTACTGAACTCTTGTGTTTATACTGTGTATACACCACCCGGTCATAACTCTAGCCTCTGTGAGCCCAAGCTGCCATAATTGAAAAATATATCTTGTAAAGGCTTGTTTTGTTTATTTGTTGTTTCTGCTGGAAAAGCCTGCTTTTCTTTTTTTTTGCAAGAGATCAGATTTAGGAAATAGTTTATGAACAGAGTCCAATTACAGTTTATATCTCAATGCAAAACATACATTTTTAAATGAGATATCCCTTTTACTTTTGCATGATGTGAAATCTAATGTCTGGAAGCACAATGCAACTTATTTTTCACTGATTTTTGAATAATATCACATTTTAGGCAAGGAAATATCAACATACTGAACTCACACTTGGAAAATATGAATAATTGCTAATTCCAAAAATGAGTCATAGAAATGTATGCATACTCAGGATCAGTAGTTAAAATATCTAATTAATTACAACCTGTGAACAAAAATTATTATCCTTATTTATAGAACACTAATTAGATAGCTAATTACTTTTTTATGGACCATGGACATATGAAATAGTGAAATATTCCTCAAAATAATAAGTACAAGCTGTTAACATCTGATGTCATGCTCCTCTGGTTTCCAACCAACACCAAAATCATAAAGGAATTCTGTTTTGTTTCAAATTGGTTTGTTTCAATAGCTAAGACGCAGTTTACTAAAGTATTTCTTGGGCAAACTTGTGGTGGATTCACGCTTGTCCAGTTTTTCTAATTTTGCTTTGAAATGTGTAGGAGAGGGAGTTTTCCTATTTAATGTCTCTCCCTCCGCCCTTCGGCGTCCTACCATGTTGTATGCCCTTAGTGCCCCTCCTCCTGCTTTGTTTCCTGCCTTAACACCCTTTCCTTCCATTCCTGCAGGTTTTCTCCATTTTCAAAGGATTGTATGTTCACAGAATCATTGTTTCGTCTGTGTTCACAGTCTTCAAAGTAGTTTAATATTTGCAGTGTCAGCCTAGTTAAGTAAAAGAGTACTGAACTAGTTTGGAAACCAAAACCATCTCGGTTCAACTCTAGATTTGGTGTTTATTTTTTTCTTTGTTTAATTTTCAAAAAAGCATTATTTTTAACGTCAGTAATGGTATATATGATATGGTACGTATGGATACCATAATGGCATACTACCAATATAACATAATGGTATACATGGATAGCAAAATTTTTTCCCCTTTTTGCTCTTAGTACTACAATAAAAATCTCTATAATGTTAATGAACTGATGCACTCCCTTTCTCTCAGGAGTTAAAGAGGTAATAGCGATACATCGTACGTATTATTTAGAACACAGGCTCTGGAAGCAGAGTACCTGTTTTCAAATCTTAATTGTGCTTTTAACTAGCTGTATGACTTTAAGCAAATTACTTAGGCTTTGTATACCCCATTTTCCTCATCTGTAAAGTGGGGATTATAACAGTAACTACCTCACAGAGTTGTAGTGAAGGAATGATGTAGCAAGGAGTTAATGTGTGTATAAAACTCTTGAGACTTGTGTCTGGCATCTGGTAAGTGCTCAGTAGTTGTGAGATCTTATATAAAATAGAGTCCCAAACACTGGATGGAAAAACCAAAGGATGTGCACATTTTAAAAATTAATGTGTTCTACCAGATTACTTTTCAAAACGTTTGAACAGTTCACATTTGCAGTGTATCAGAAATGCCTATTTCCTTATAAATAGGAAATGCCTATTTCCTTATAAATAGGAAATGCCTATTTCCTTATGCCAAAACTGGATGTTATCAGTCCTTTGAAGACTTGCCATTCTGATGGATTAACAATGGTATCCTTTTGTTTTTCTGACTACTAGTAAGGCTGATCATGTAAAATGACAGAGCTGCTATGGAAAACATCATGGTGGTTTGGCAAAAAAATTAAAAACAGAATTACCATATGATCCACCGATTCCAAGTATGTAGGTATATACCCAACATAAATGAAAGCAGGGTCTCAAAGAGATATTTGTACATCCATGTTCATAGCAGTATTATTCACAATAGCCAAAAGGTTGAAGCAACCCAAATGTCCATCAACAGATGAATAGATAACAAAAAGTGGTATATAGACGTACAATGGAATATTATTCACCTTAAAAAGGAAGGAAATTCTATCACATGCTACAACATGAATGGACCTTAAGAATATAAAGCTAAGTAAAATAATCCTATCACAAAGACAAATACTGTATGATTCCACCTATATGAAGTACCCAGAAGAGTCAAATTCATAGAGATAGAAAGTATTGGGTTGGCAAAACAGTTCCTTCGGCTTTTTCTGTAACAACATCTTATAAAAAACCTGAATGAACTTTTTGGCCAACCCAATAGAATGGTGGTTTCATGGAGCGGGGAATGGAAATTGCTATTTAATGGATACAGAGTTTCAGTTTTACAAGAGGAAAAGATTTCTGGAGACTGACGGGTGGTGATGGTTGCACAAAAATGTGAATATACTAAATGCCATTGATCTGTGCGCTTAAACATGGTTAAGAAGGTAAGTTTTATGTTATACACTCTTACCACAATTTAAAATAATAAAAGAAAATAGCAGTGCTGGTATTGAAGTAAGGGCTAACCAACCAGTAGCCCTGTGCTAGGGTATTTTATTTGAAACCGTTAAACAAGATGGTTTATAAAATCTTTTATGTTTTTCAATTAGACTCAGGTAAAACCTGAACTTGACATCTCTATGAACCCTCTGCTACAGTATAGCACGATATTTTTTCTTTGGAAAATTGCTTGAATCTCAGAAAGGAAAAATATGTCAGTGTGCTCCCCAAGGCACTGTGCAGAGGTCATGTCAGATGTCTTAGGGTGTATGTTGCTGTCTCTGTAGGATATTTAGGGTGAGAAGAAGTAAGTAGCTGTGAACGCTAGCTCTCTTGGGAGATACTAATATGCCTGGCTTTGTATTTGTTTGTTTCTTGACTTTCTCCTCAAAGTTGTATTCTCTTATACTAATTTATGGAAGTGTGGCTTCCATATTTGTCATCTGAAGCAACAAAACTATGGAAAAGGGACATGACATTTTTAATGTTCCTAACACATACACCGTACGCATAACCTTTAGCTTGTAGTAATAGTTAATGAATGGTACCATATCACTTTGAACATCTTTTCTTGTTATGTGTCCCACCTAATCCCCTAGCACAATGCTTTTTTCAGGATTTTTGTCATTTATCATTTTTGTCAGTTTGTCATTTTTGATTGCTAGATGCAGAATCTACAACACTAGGTTGCAAACCAGCCTTAAATTGGCTAGGAGCTTAGGAGAACTACTCTGAACACTTTCTGTATAAACTCTAAGGAGGTCAGATTTAGAAAAATCTCAGCTGCTGTACTTGGATCCCATGAGCCACTGACTATTTATAATTAATATTAATAAATGGCAGATGACAGATGTTTATTGCTTAACTAAAAATGTGTATGCAATACTAAATTTAAAAAAACAAGTTAGTTTGAGACCCAAAGGACTTGAATATATGTATTTAGAATACTGAGAAGAATAAAACTACCAACATGTGATCCAGAATCTTCTAACTGCAAAAACTCAAAGTTCCATAGGAAACATAAAACTATTTTTAATTAATGATATTAAATATTCGATTTGCCATGAAACGCTATTCCTTTAAACTAAAAGGCCTGTTTCACAAGCCTACATTTCTCTGGAAAGGAAGCTTATGAATAATTAAAAAGCCCTTAACTATTGATCTTACTCTGTAAAATCAAGTTGTTTAACATATACAGCTTTTATAGTCAAATTAAAAAAGAAAAATCCAAATTCTGAGTTGGTTTAAATCCTAATATTCCATGGAGCCCCACTAAATAGTACAACAACTACAAGGGAATTTTCTCACCACTGGACCCTAACGGGTAAAGCTAGAGTAGTTGTTACCTAGTTATATTATTCCTGGGAACTTGATAAGACGATTAAAATGGAGATGAGACTTCTAGTTATTAAAGAAGAAGTAAAAATGGTTTTCCAGGGTAATTATAGTGGGCCCCAAATCACCTTACAAAAAGCCAAAGAAAATACTTTGCTTGGGTTGTATAGCCTTACTCAAATCCAACAACCATATCCATTGACATAGATTCTTTATGATTGGGCTGTGATTTAACAATATGTTTTATCTAAATCTTGGCAGTTTTGCATAATTATCTTACGTAGTTCTTCAAATATTTTGGGCATGTCTGCATTGTTGTTATCTACTTCATTTTAAAAATGAGGAAACTGAGGCTTTGAGTGTGAGTAGTTGACTTTAAATCACACATAGGAAGCAACAGACACAGGACTCAAACCCAGACCTGACTCCAAGTCCAGTGAGATTTCAAGTAACTGAGGCTGAAGAAAGTTTATAACAACCTTAAGAGTGTCAGCTAGTAAATAGATGAATCAGGACTAGAATGTGGATCTTTTGTCTATTAATCCAGTCTTCTTTCTACACTGTCTCTTTCAACACTTTTGCCACATATTCAAGATGACCATTTATTTCTATTTTTCTGACCTTTTTAAATTATACACACCACACATGTGGTTGGCATTAGCCATTATTTCTTATTATTGTCATTTTGTTGCTGACAAAATTGAGAACCTTCTATTTCTATCACGAAATCTGCTAAATCTTTCTTTCTGTTTTACAGTCATTTTTGTTGTTCAAAGAACAAACTTGAACTTAATGAGCAAATTGGCCTTTTGCCTCAAATCACACTGCTGTTTTAAAGCCAAATGGTTTTCACAAATTGCTAACATCGTATTCAAATGGAGTAAATGGTTATGTTAGCAGCCTCACACTGTCTAAACAAAGACACTGTCAGTCAGTAGAGTCAGTGACCTTCAGGCTCTAAGTGCCACGTGCAATTTTCACAGGGTTATGTTTAAATATGGGACCTAATAAAGATCCTCATTTGGTTTTTTAAAAGGTTATGAAAATTAATACCCCATCCAACTACTATAAACTAACAATGAAGACGTAAAATGAAATTTACTAAAAAAATGTATTTCGGAGGTTCAGATTTTCAACTCAATCTACGAAGTATACATGGTCTCCTAAGTGTCGTATGAATCAGTGGATATGCCAGACATGGAGCAAAGTTCCCAGCCCAGGAGGCTTCCAAGCCTGAAGCAAGCTGTAAGAGGACAGAGTTCCAAGAGAGAACACAATGTGCATGTACGAATAAAGCAGATGCAGCATGACTTTTGGTTTGTTCTTTGGGAACTCACGACTATATGGAAAAATCACATGCTGCTCTCAGTTGCTATAGACATCTGCTGAAGGCACGTGAGATTGAGGCTAGGGCGACGGTGCAAAATTCCTCCTAGAATATAGTAGCTTAACTTTGAAAACAAGGGAAATTGACTGTTAGCAGAATAAGAGTTTCACTATAACGTTATAAATATATAGCATGCTCCTCCAAATAGGCAAAGAAAGGGCAGGGAGCTATTTGTTTGCAAAAGGATAGGAGCATGTATTTCCTCTAGTAGTATTATTAGATAGCTATTTACAGACTTTAGTTTGGGCTGTCAAAGACCAGCCCATCAACAGTGTGTGTGTTTATGATACCTTGTTCTTGGCAAAAGCTTAACAATTTAAAGAGGCTTTTAAATATTTTTTAGACATGAAATTGAGCTTACAAAATAAGCTTAATGGCAAGTTAGTCAGAAACACATGGATATGTTTTCTTTAAATTATATACAGATTTTCAGAATTAAGATGTGGTAAAAACCTACTAGTGATCTATTAAGCCCTCTAAAGCACTTGAAACATAATTAGAGATTTTCGAATTCAAGGATGGCCTAATGGAAATAAGAACAAATTGGTGGCTGCCATTTTGGCCTTGCCTGTGTGTTTTTACAAACACTTCATTAAATCTCATTTTTGAATAGTGGATATGCTCCCATCAGGAAAAGACCAAGAGGTGTGAAGAGAGCAAAAGAAACATAGGATGTTAAGAAATCAGGGTTACAGATACATTATGAAACTGCTTATATGCTGGATTTTATTTTGTTGCTGCTGTCCTGTAGGAACATGAGGACCATGGCTTTACAAGCTGACCTCACTGCCACCATATTCTCTAGAGCCATTAGAATGTAACTAGTCTAACTTCATTCTCCTCAAAATTTAAGTATGTGTGTGCTACACGGTAATTAAAACTAATAACATATGGAGTCAGAGAACTGGGAACATCGTCACCAACACATTTTTCTTTAGCAAAGCCCATTTTGTGATCTATTTGTGTTTATTCTCAGCCATACAATGGATTTACATTTGAAGTACTCAGTAAAATTTTCCTAGGCCAGTTTGCAAGGATGTCTGATAGAAATAGTGTTTAGATTTATGGAGACACTTTCTACCCTTGGGCAGCTTTATCTTAACTCTTTAAACTAGCCATGGAATCATATGAGTGAGTAACTCTTTCATTTGTATTCCTCAATTTAGGTACAAATGCATGAAGATTTATTCAATTTTAAAACTTTATAGTCAATAGATTTTGTAGCACATTTCAATACATAAAGAAGTGATTTTCCCAGCTTGTTGAAAACACTCACTCTCACTCTCTTTATGTTCTATAATTCATTTGTCCTCTAACATATGTATTTTCCTAGTATGAGTTATTTATTGATTTGTGGTTTTATCCCTATAATTGACACTTAGCATCTCTTATCTTGGGTATGCACATTTGTTTTGTTTTGTTCATCTGTCTAACTTAGAAAATTGAGTTCTTTTACTGAAGACAAAGTTCCAAAGCATAGTATTTAGTTTTTGTTAGGGTTGGAGGGATGCATCTTGCTTAATATTGAAAATTCAGAAAATCCAAAGGAATAGCGTGGCTAGTGTTTACAGAATATGTTCGAAAAACACGCAATTGTGATACTTTCCTCAATTGCATATGATTAATCTATTGCAGTCAAGTGGAAAATTGGTTAGGTGACTGCTTCAGTTATCAAATAATACTTCCTCGTAACATTGATTTTTTTTCATAAATGATATAAAGGGCTGGAAAAGTTTATACTTTTTGATAATTTAAACACCTCTAAAAACAACTGTTTGTTCCAATATTAATTTGCATAACAAATCCTTTTTCTCCCTGAAGATATTACAAAGGTCAATTTTAGTACATTTGCCATAGTCCATTCTAAATCGTAGATTCCAAATTCATGGACTTGAGCTGATTTTTTTTATTACTTTGCCTGATTTCTGTTATCTCCATACTGGTCTCAATCGAAAACTAGTAGGAACAGATCTAGTATTAAACCCTGAATATTCTTAAATACTGTATTAAAACTGGCTCACCAAATTTTCTAATACTGGTGAGTGAAGACACTTCATATTGAATGAGGGTATTGTTAGCTGTATTCTCTCCAAGATTCATCTTAAATTTTTTTGTTATAAGCAGTGTGTATTTATAATCAAGAAACATCACTATTATTTTAAAACACTTATAAAGTGCCCATTTGAAAATGATATGCTGTTGGATATGCTTCGTAATGTTAAACAGATGCAGACATAAAGACAAAAGCAAATTCCAGAGTATTTTTGCAGCCATGAAACCACCATAAAAAGAGGTTTGTGACCCCAATGTTACCTTAACATTGTCTTCAGCATTTCATATTTAATTATAGTAGATTACTCACCAATATAATAAATATAGATTTATGAGATACTTTAATGTTCTTAAAACAAATGAAAACCACCCAAGAGGAGCCTCACCAACCCTGAGGTTGTCCAGATTGCATTGGCTAAGATTAAGTGGAAGATCATTCATCTCCAAGGGTCATGCAATTAATCTCAGAGTGGGAGTTAAAGCAATGACTAAGCAGAAAAAGAAGCTGAAGTACAAGCCTGTAACAAAAGGAATTGAAGCTCCAGTGTCAGAGAACTTGTTATTTCCTTTTTCTTGGTGAATAGACCTAAATGCTCACTCCTTACTATCAGCTTCTTTGGGTCCTAAAATCCCGCTTGTTTTAGGTCAGCCATTTTTCATGACTATTCTTAATATGGTCAAGCAGATGGAAAGAATAAGCCTTTAAAAGAGCACAATGTGTTTTAATGTCTAGGAAGGGGGGGGGGGGGGAAGCACTTTATCTTAGGAGTCACCAGAAAGAAATTTAGGATGAATTTACGATAATCCAGGGTTTGGACAATGAAAAACCTCAAGACACATTTTAAAGAAGAAATATTTTACTCTAGGGTTTATATATTTATTTAATTTTAAATAAAAGTCAAAGTTCATCTTCGTGTAACTCAGGTGACACCCGTTACAAGGTATGAATTCCTTGTAGCTGAATTACTATACTCTTGATAATCCCTGTGATTCTCTGTGGCAGCAAATTTTTATTTCTAATAAACACTACCCGTTTCCACCCCTTCCACTCTACTAAGATTCTCAAACCTTACATTTTAAGCCAAGACTCTTTCTGAACTTGCTCTTTTCCTTCATGGTAGAGTCTTCCTCTAACGGGAGAATTCTGACCCAAGATTGGCCTGCGTTTGGGGTTTTTAATGTAATGTGCCACAGCTGATGGCTCACAAAAGTGACTGCTAAGTCTGCTGCTCATGTCAGTGTTCCCACTGGATATTTTGCTCATTCTTTGGGAATTTAGAAGAATAACAAATAACCAACAAATCATCAAAAACTATAACATGTTACCCAATTCTTGGGAATAAGCCAATGAGACTAAAATCTGCTTAAATATCACAAATGTGAATTCCCAGCCTTTCAAGCTACCAAATTGTACCAAACACTCACTGATGACAATTCCATACCTCAGCTGTACAGAAGAGGCACATTCATCTGGTTAGCTGTCAACCATGAGAGTCCGTCTCCTTCTTAAACCCAGCTGGCCATCCATCCAGCAGGCAGGACCTGTGTATTTGCCCAGAGACAGCAGAAGATAGTGCCCTGTCAAAAAGAGGACGTGGATACAAATGTAATCTGGAATTCGTTGGAGGTTGGCACCAAATGTTCCATGCCAGTAATAAGTTCTGGTCACAAGAACTTAACTCTATAGTCTATTAGAATTTTTGATAAGGTGTGAACATAGTAAGTCAGGAACTATAAAGATGAATAATCAAAGCTAGGTGAAAAACTAAATTGGTGAAACAGGAACTGAAAAGAAGTTTTTAAAAATGTAAATTAAAAAGATTTGCATCTACTTTCTCTTTTTTTATAACTTGAGTAAAAGAGATGAAAGACAAAGGGAGAAAGGACTCACAAGAAGCCAAACTTTTTACAAATGTGCTTGTTTTTCCTCAAAAGTCAATTATTTAATGGCTGTCCAGGGAAGGGAGTCAGAGAGAGCCAAATAGTGGTCTTAAAGTTTTGTTTTTGTTATTGGCGTTTTGCTGGGTTTTTTAATGATAGAATAGAATAATAAATTTTATTTCACTAGTATTAGTCTCAATCTGTTGGATACAGTCCTTTGACTCATTTCTGAAACAGAAATGAAGTGTGAAATGAAACTGGTATTAATAGAATATTAAAAGGTATTTACTTAGCTGCTCTTCTAGGGCTTTACATCCTATGACAGAGTCTATAGTCGTCTTTAATCCAAATATTGAAATGTTAACTAATTCTATTTCACTGTATAGATTTTTAAGCAATAGATTATATATTAGAGTTGACAAGTAGTAACGTTTTATAGAATTTGGGTTGGACAACAACTTTAAATATTACAAACAACTCCTTGAGATTCTCTAACATATACACACATGCTTTTTAGTTATTAAACTCATAACAAAATACATGTCTTAAGGCAGCTTTAATTTGAGTCCTACTTTTTTCACATAATAATAAAAATGAAAGATAAGTAATGTGATTAAATTTGGGGCAACTTAGTTTTTAGGTACCTCTTCGAAGATTTTCCTAACATGATTGGAAGTCTGATAAATTAAAAATATTCTCCATGCTGTAAGTATGCTCAATTATAAGTCAGAATAAATAGTAGAATATCTGTTTACTATGAATTTTCAAAGAAAGACATGCTGGGCTAAGGGTCAACATCACCATGATACAACATTTATTGCCTTGTATTACATACTATGTATAATATAATAATATTATATATATAATCTTAGGCATTTCCAAAAGATATTTATCTTTTGTGAGCTTATATAAATCAATAAAGTACATGGATATACAAAATACATGTTGTTCTAGATTTCAACTAGATTTTTTCATATTATACTTCAAAAGTATGAAAGTATCACTGAGAAAGGAACATCTGTGTATTTTCACATATAACTTTTCTTGATTATTCCTAAGAAAGCAGACTAAACATGCAGTTCTGACAAAATGCAGCATCCCATTTTGATTTCTGGTTAGCTCAGAAGCCTTCACTGGCTGAAAAATTCTCTGAAAAGGGCAAAACTTTCTGACCTCAGGAGGTTCTGATAGGAAGAACTGAAGCAATGAACACCGTGAGTACAGAAAACATTGGAATAAATTCCCCAAAGTTCTGTAACCACATTGGTGTGGGCGCATGGAGGAAGGCATAACTTCCTTCTTAAAGAATCTCCCTGTTTTCACATTTTTTTCATTTCTCTTAAAGCTGATCTTGCAGATGATACACTCCAGATGAATTTCTGCTTAATAGGAATCCTTGTTCACAAATTGACACTGAAAATGTATGCACCATATACATAAAAATAAGATGGGAAGGACCCATCTTGTTTCACAATTTGTCTTATAATTAATCAGATCATTTTTAGGAAAAGCAAATTTTCGGTTCTCACAAGAATTGGATAAATATTAGAGGCATGACTTTTAAAAATTAGTATTTCTGACACAGCTGCTTTTTGCAGGCTTGGTCACCAGTAAATTCTATTTCTCCAAATTTCGAGGAATGAAGTTGCCAGAAAGAAATCTGTGGTGCTTATGTTCTAACAGTCTGTCTAGACAAGTTAGATGCTATTCAGAGCCAAGATGATCCATTCAGGTTACCTAGAGCATTTGAATAGTTGGATAGTCTTCAAAACCATTTTTGGCGTATATTTATGAACTGAAATATAAGAAAACCATTACAAAGTTTGGGCTCATATTAGTTTTCTACTGCTGCCATAAATTACCAAAAATATAGTATCTTAAACAACACAAATTTATCATCTTACAATTCTATATGTCGGAAGACAAACACATGCCTAATTAGGTTAAAATCAGTGTGTCCACAGGGCAGTGTTTCTTTCTAGTAGCGCTGGGGAAAATTCACTTCCTTGCCTTTTCCAGCCTGCATAGACTGCCCACATTCCTTGGCTCATGGCCTCTTCCTTCTTCAAAGCTACAAATGGCAGGGTGAGCCCTTTGCACATAGCATCTCTCTGGCCCTCTCTTCTGCCTCTTCTTCCTTTTAAGTTCTTTTAAGGACTCATGAAATTAGACTGGGCCTACCTAGATAATCCCAGATATTCTATCCATCTCAAAGTCAGCTGATTAGCAACTTTAATTCCATCTGCAACCTTAATTCCCATCTTCCATGTAAAGTAGCATATTCATAGGTTCCAGCATTAGGACATGGACATCTTTGGGAGGCTATTATTCTGCCTGCCACACGGCTGTTCCAGAAAAGTAGATCATGCTTCTTAGAAATTTGAAGGGCTCCCAATTTACATAATGCTCTCTGAATGGACCCTGGGTAAATGATTACCAAGCCAAGGACCAAACATCAACTAGTATTGCTCCTTTTTATGAAGTGAACACTTAACGGTGATGATTTCCTCCATAAGAAATTGTTGACAGATTCAGCTAAGTCTGCCCAGTTCTTTCATTACTCTGCCTATGTGTCCCCTCTGACTATCTCTCACTGATTTAAAAAGGAAAGTTAATCCTTCTCATAAACAGACTGTAGAAAATATGACTAAATCCATCATCCCTAACTCATCATGCATGTGTTGTGCATATTAATCAGTGGACAAACTGAAGCTTAGAAAATTGGAAGCTGGATGTGATGGAACCATGAGTAA
This sequence comes from Balaenoptera acutorostrata, assembly GCF_949987535.1. Classification (NCBI taxonomy): domain Eukaryota; kingdom Metazoa; phylum Chordata; class Mammalia; order Artiodactyla; family Balaenopteridae; genus Balaenoptera; species Balaenoptera acutorostrata. Next base: position 35,987,848 of record NC_080077.1, on the reverse strand, counting down.
GCCTTGTGTCCTCACTGCTTCCAGCTGGGGTGACGTAATGATGCCATGCCTCATATAGAACAGTTTTATTTACTGGATCACATCATCACCAAAAGCAAAGCTTCCTTTACTAAAAAGAACATAAAGAAACTGACAAAGCAATATAATTGTGGCAAAGGCAAACTAAGTCTGATAAATCACTTGATGTCCTACTAGAAAATCTGTTTTTATGAATAGAATTGTCGTTAAACTCTTTTGCTGTTTAAGCCTTGTGATATCACCGCTTGTCTAGCTCTGCGTGATTCTGGCATTGAACACTCTGCCTATTCATCCTTTCTTGTGACTTTATGTGTTGAGTAACTACTGTATGCCAGGAACCATGCTAGATGCAAGAAGTGAAAATGACAAGGAAGATACACAAATCTGTATGAGACTCACTTGAGAGTTCACAACTTCATGTGAGAGTTAGTTGTAAACAAATAATGGCAAAATAGACAGATGGGTACAGTGTTCTGGAAACAGAGGAGGTAAAGTGTTATTGGCTCTTGAAAAGCACGTAGAATTTTTCCAGCTAAAGAAGCTTTCCATTAAGGACGAGCATCTAAGGCACAAAAGCAAGAAAGAATGTGATGTGATCAGATAATCGTGAGACATGTGGTGTAGCTGAAGCAAAGGCAAATTAGGGTAAAAAATAACACTCTATAAAATAGACTGGAGTCAGATTCTGAAGGGCCTTCTAAGCCATGTATTCCCAACTTTGGGAATACAGGCACTGGGGAGATTAAAAAAAACAAGAGACCAACAGGAACAGCAGAGCAGCCCTCCGTGCTATAAAGGGGTAACCTGACAGCAAAGTGGAAAACATCTGGAAACAAAAAAATGCAGTGTCCCTAGTTTTGCAGCATTACACTCTGGAGATGGTAAGAGGCTTGAGCTAAATGAGAATGAAGAGACAATAACATGTTTGAGCGATACATAAGGAGTAAGATTTTTAAAATTTTACTGAAGCAGATGGACTTGAGTGGGTTAAGTACTTCCACCAAAAGTCTTAAAAAATTAAGTGCCCCTGAGGTTTTATTTTAGTCAAATTAGGGCTCTTTGGTTTTCAAAGGTGACTTGATTTACTCAACTGTTTTGTATTTTCATAGAGACCACCACCACCATCATCATCATCATTATTTTAGGGGTTATAATTTTATTATTTTTTCAATTTTCTAAGTAGTTATATATCATTTGTTCCTCACACCTATCCCAAGTAGTGAGAAGAATAGGAATTATCTGTTCATGTTTATAAATGAGTCAACTGAATCACAGAAAGCGCTTCACTTAAGGGCACATTGCTGCTAAGTAATATAGCCAAGTCTAAAATACACATTTTCTGATACCCATTTCAGATGTTTGACATTTAATTGAATGCCACACATATTTTTAAGCACATATTTTTTTAAACGAGGTCTTGAGAGTTTAAGCAACATCCCCCAAGGATAGAAAATGACTAAATGGTTTGGCAGAGAATCAGACTCAGATCTTTCTAACTTCAAAGTCCAAGGTCATAGAAGCTATACTTTACTGCATCCCTACTCACCTGCTGGAGAATAACTGGGAAGGCTTCATGGAGAAAGTAGCCTTTGAAATGTATCTTAAAGGATGTATATAGGCAAGGAGCGATTTTCAAAACATTTAACAACTAGTACAGCAAAATATGCTAATATATTAATCCATGTATGAATCAAAAATGTTAAATATATTAACATACATAAAGAATACAACTGCTTATTATGTGTTGTGAGCAGTAGCAAAAATCATCTATTAGAGCATTCAGTGATGTCTGAAATATTTGCTGATTTTTAGAAATCATGTGTATTGTTTTCTGTTAGGACAGATTCATCCCCCACACCTAGACCTGTTCATACTCAGGGAAGGCTGCCCAGGAGACAGCCTTTTGTGCTTCACTCCTCAAGGCCTGTGCAGCTAAAAAGTACCAATAGAGTTTACAGGGCCCAAAAATGTACTTGATTAAGGGTGACCAATGTGTAATAGAGAAGAAAGGATTCTTCTTCCCATCCCCTCAACCCCCAGCACAGCAGAGAGATAAATCTGCCAATCTTACTCCTGCCATCCTTAAATATTTTTACTCCTCAGCATTTTTAATCACCTCCTGACTACTACCCTTTTTCCTAAAAGTTCCCTGGAGATAAGGGAAGGGTTTATATCAATCATTGGACGTATATTCCCCTTTCTACCTTCACATGGTCTTCAGGGACACAGGAAGATTGTGCACTTTGCTCAGAAGGTAAAAAACCAAAACATGGGATATTAAAAGCTATTTATTCCTTTAAAACATTTTTTTTTCTATTTCATTTGGCCTTTTTATTTCCAAGAGCATCTTATTTGATTCTTAAATACTCAAACAATAAGGATTCATTTTTGTGGAGATGGTGTAAGACAGATTTCATTCCTTCAGAAACTGTTACAGTTTCTTTCATTTTCAGCTCATTTGCTTAAGTCTTTCCTAGGACTTTCTCTCATTAATTGCATTACACGTGCCATTTGCTGCCCTTGCTACACCCTCTTAAACTGACAGTTTCATCATATTACCCAAGGGCCCTTCATTTTAGTGGAATTCCACCGAATGCAAAATTCAATGGATTACAACAAAAGCCACAGTCAGTCAAAACCCAAGGGGAAATCAAGCTTCTGAGACTGTGCAGTACCACTTCAAAAGCCCTAAGATTGGGCCAAGATGAGCCAGGGTCGTATTTCATTATTTTAAAAGAAGACAACATTCCCTACTCCACCAAATAAAGCATCATTTGTGCCTGCTATAGAAGATAATTTAAGGAAGAAAAAAGCTATTTTGCCATCTTTCAACTTTTCATCATCATCCAAGTCCCTTCCTCTCCTCCTCCATTTCCCCACTCTGTCCCTCTCCCTGACCACCTCTTATTCTCCAGTCTCAGAAAAATTTTCTTAGGCCACTCTTTCCCAGTTTTGGGCTGAGACTTTGTCCACATTCCCAGCCTCAGGGAAACCTTAGAGCCTTCAAATCCCTAAAACTGTTCTAGAATTTAAGTTCCTTCTCACAATAGAAGAGAGGAGGATCCTCTGTAACCTCTCTCTTGCAACCTGGACTTCTAAGTTCTCTACCTGAAACAGCCTTAGGGATACTCTAGTTATTCATCATTGGTTTGGTCCCAAAGATGATCTTCTAGAGCATGACAAGTTAAAATTATTTCCCTGCAACCATGATGTAGCTCTCTGGAGTGGATTGTAGTCACTTGAAACCAATATTGTATGGAAGTGGCTAACTGGCAGAGGACTCCATAATAATAAATGTCATTCATTAAGACAAGTTGTTCAGAATACTGGGTAATCACAGCATGCTTGCATATGTATGTGATAATAACACCAAAAGCATCTCTCTCTATGTCTGTCCTTCCCCATCTCTCCCTCAAATAGAATGACAAGCATTAAATCAAGAAAAAAGAGCATTATTCATCTTTTCATTTAATTTTTTCAACCAATATTTATTGAATCACTACCGTGTACAGGCTCGTGCCAGAGAGAAAGGCAAAGCTGCCACATTCTTTGGAGCAATGGTAGCAATGCTTACCTGTGTACCAGGTATGGAGGTCTCCTATGCCTCCAGGTTCTCTGTGCACAGAATTATGCAAATGAATCAGGAACCCACTGCTGGAAGCCCCAGCGTTATCCACCCCACCTGAAATAACCCATCCTGTGAATTGTATTTGCTTTCTAAATATTGTTATAGGGAAACAAAATTAAGGTTGAGTTTCTACAAAAATAAGTCCATCATATTTACAGTTATTACTACATTGTTCTTCCTATTTTACAAAAAGTAGAAGCATAATTCAATATCATCATGACATATTACAAAAGGGCCTGGAAATATAGATCAAAATTCAGTAGATAATATATGTAGATAATACATAAAATATACACTTAGGGACCCAATCAAAACAATGGAAGGAAATGAACTAATTAGTAGCAAAGAAAGAAGAGGGAAATTGGACTTCTCATGATAACGTCAGTGTTAGGAGGGGAAGTCCACATGTAAAAGTTTGAGTATCCGAAGAATGAACATAATTCTTTAAATTCTTCTGCATTAATCAGATGCTTATTAGAGCACCACATTCTATTTTTCCCACAACATTTTGAAAGTTTGCAAAGAAAAAAAGAAAGGGTGCAACTTAATTTAAGTTAAATTTAATTTAACATATGGAAAATATGTTTGATAAGAAAAAGGTAAAAATCACATAACCTAGCAGAGTCTCTTAATTTTAAAGGTTCGGGTTTCTGAAGAACTCTTGTAATTGGCTAAATCTCCTTTCAGACTTACTGAAAATTAAATTGGAAAACAGGCTTTCTGTCTTTGAATTGATATTTTTAAATCCACCAGAAAAATAGAACTTTTCCATCTGTGGTGGGAAGGGACCTATAAATAAATATGTGCATATATATTTATATATATACACAAACATACACACACATTTGTTGCACATGTGTCTACTCTCCCAACTCCTCCCCCACCCTAACATGCATCAATACAATGAAAAAGGAAGCACAGTGAAAAACTGTAAAATGAGATATGGTAAAATATTACTAATCTCAATTACAGGGTCGATATTTCTAGATTAGTGAACGCTCAACTGCCAAAAACTTTTAAAGAAATTAAATCATTTGTATTCCATTCAAGTATATGTAACCACTGCTGATGAAATAATTACAAGGAGCTACCTTGTTGCTTATGGAAATGCATGTGGAAAGTATTTCTAATTAAGAACAGATATTCACACGAACAGAGTGAGAAAAAAAGTACTTAAAACAGCTTGTGTTATCTGCTACAGGTGAAATACACCCCTTATTATCTTATTTACATTAATGAAGAAAATCTATTTCTTGCAAATTTTAATATAGTAGAGGCTATATGGGGTACGCTATGTTTTCTAAGCTAGTTAAGAAGTCAATAGTTTGAGATAGAATCTGTAACAAAAAAAGAAAGAAAATACTAAAACTAGTATTACTGAAACTAGTATTAATAGTGAAAACATCTGCGAATGTACTGAAGTTGCATAAAAAAAATTAGCTTTACATAAGTAATCAATAAATTGCTGAAAATACTAAATTATAACTATAAAAGAGTGTGACATCTTTACTAAAAATATGGAGTAGCACACACTAGATAAAACACTCGGTAGTTGTTTTTCCCCCTGTGATGTAATTCCAGATTAGAGTTACATTTTTCCTCCATCAAGCAGTAAAAAGCTTCAGAGGAAAGAAAGAGTGGGATCTGGTAGAATGAGAATTAGACAGCACAGTCAACTAGTGCATAAAATGATAAAAGTGACTAGAATAATATCAACATTTCTTGTATAATCAGTCACTGCCAATGTGTCAGCAAGTATGAGGCCATCTCCTCCTGTCAATACAATCGAGTACACAATTTGGGTAAGGGAGGAAGTACAGCACAGTCAAACATGCCTATCAACACTTCTTTTTTTTTGTCTCAGAAGAATAAAATTCTGAGACAAGTTCTTGGAGCAAATGGAAATTTATCCAAATGAAAGTCAAATGATAAATGCCAAGAGAATATTCTTTCTTTGGAATTCTTTCAGTTCTTCAATTTAACCAGCTGGAATGAATTTTCAAGTAGCATTCTGTTCAGACTTTTGAAATGAAGGACTTTCCTGTTAATTGGAAAGCTATATTTCATGAAAGATGAAGACAGTGCTCTTGGCTTAGCGATTCTCTTTAAAAAAAAAAAAAAAAGGCGTTTGGTGGATATTTACCATAAACAGATTCCAGAACCTGTATTTCAAGTATGAAAGACTGAACTGTGAACCTACACACCTAACTGAAGAAAAATGGGAAAATTCAAATACCAGTGTTATTCTGACTAAGCTCTTCATGAAAACACACCGCCATTGTGTTCTCTCATGAGAGGAATATGTGAGGATGAAAAACAGTTTTAAAATGTCAATTGTTTATTTTCAGAATCAAATATTGATATAACTGAGGTTTTTGGTTCTCTAAGGTAAATGTATTGGGTAAGTCAACAAATTTAGGCGTTCTTTATTGTGTTACTTTAGCATGTGTTAGTGGGGCTGAGGTAGGCTGATTGTCAACTCAGAAAGATTTAGAGCAAGAAAATGAAAATTCACCAAGAAAAATTCACCAAAAAAAACATTTTAAGACTCAGATTTTCAAAGCAGTCTACACTTCAGGCAGTACTTTCAACTTATTGTTGACTAGTGATATATTAAATAAAGTTGTTACATTTAAAATTTAAATTGAGGACTTCCCTGGTGGTCCAGTGGTTAAGACTCTGCACTTCCACTGCAGGGAGCCCAGGTTCGATCCCTGGTCGGGGAACTAAGATCCCACATGCTGCGCAGCTCTAACAAAGGAAAAAAAAAAAATTTAATTGACACAAAATTAGGAAAAATAATTTATCACAAAAATATGAAATGTTTTTTAAACATTAATTATAATGAAGTATTAAAGAAATCATTGTCCATACTTCTTAAAGGAATCACTCAAAAGATGGTCTGACAATTGTGTATTCTGCTTTTAAAATAATTTTGTAGGAAATCCTATCCATAATAAACTATCTTACATACTTTAAGTCTGGCAATATGCATATGATAGGAATTTTCAAAGAGGCTATTCCTAGAAAAAAACTGGGTGGTTTTTTTTATATTTAAATTGCTGCAATAGATTTTTTAAAGGATAATATGAAAAAAATTTTGATGTAAACATTCCGTAGACCCATACATATTCTCTACCTTGATATATAAGATGGTAGCCTATAGCAGCAGTCAACATGAGTTGAGGGTGGGCTGTGAGGAGGGAGACAAGGTAGAGAATGAGTGTTACAACAAAGATAAACACATCAATTAATTTCCGAGATACTCATTAATACTTCGAGAAGACTGGTCTCTACTGCAAATTTTGGGAGGACACTCGACAATGCTACTAGGCAGGTTTCAACGGTTTTTGAAATAGCGGTGCCAGCCATATCACTGTCTAAATTTCTGAAGATAAGCAATATACACATATCCTCTTAAATTCATAAACAGTATGTGAAACAATCAAAATATCATACGCAGAGTCATTTGTTGTAAAGAGAGCAGTAAAAGTCATTTCACAAGCTAGTCATGAATTTCATGGCAAAAGTAATGAACAAAATTTGACTGATTTAATAGGTGAAATTTACCAACACATTCTTTGACAGCAAATGAAAATCAGAATAAGTTTACTTGCCTATCCAATAGATGAAATTGTATGAGACCCAAGATCTACTTCAAAACACGCTATGCAAACATGCTTAGATCAGGAAATTTTCAACATGTAAATTGTATGTGATTTAGTTTCCAAGAATTTTGTAATCTAACCTAATATGGTGGGTAGAATTTCAAAGTCAAGTTAAGAAATTTTGCACTGAAAAAAAAAAACAACACTGAACTTACTAATTTCAAATGAACTTTCAAATAAAAGGTAGTTGATTCAAAAGAAATTAGCCCACATAAAAGAATACTAAGCTTAAAATAGTTATGTAATGTAAATTGTAATGCACTGTTACATTTTTTAAATATTATAAAATAAAATACAGGATACCCTTTACTTTTATAATGAGTAAATTGTAAATATTGCAAACAGTAAAACATTTTGGGTTTCTTTCTTCTCCTTGCACTTTTAACTGTTCTTTTAATACTGACGACTTACAACAAGAAGGCATCATAGTATGCAGTAGCCAGTATCTTTCACAGTTCCCTTGGCACTCTAGGTAATGTCCCTTTTGAGTGCAAGAAGTCCAGGGTAACATTCTGGGCAGCAGAAGCATGAAGATGGACTGGAGTTACGTTTGGGGGAAAGGCGCATGGAAAGTTCTATTAGGACGTGGAGCCAGAATTCAAAATTTCAGATCCTGAATCTTCAGTGAGTAATGAAACTATTTAAGCAACACAGGGGAAAAAATCTGTAAAGGCCTATTGGCAACAATCAATTCATAAGGAAAGTATTTGATTTGGCAAAAGCAAGTTCATTATGCTGAAGCATATTAGGGAAATACAGATTCTGAAAAGTTATTATTGATGTTTATGATATCTGCCATAAAATGAAATTATTTATAATGAGACTGCCTTCAAGCCTCAGTGGGATTGTGAAATTTAAATTCATACAGTTTTTCTTTCTCTTTTCCTGATATTAAATGTAACAAAATATAAAAATCTCTGATAATTTTATTAGAATTTCAAAAATGTAATAGTGGTAGTTTTAAAAGTCAAATAAAGTTTCTAAGTTAGATATGAATGATAAGATATATATATGTATACAATATCCTACCTCTACATGATTGGGAGACGAGTGGAAATAATGAAAACTGAACAGACTTGTAGCAATAAAACAGAAGAGGGTAGAGCATGAGGTAACTGGATGGTGAAGACACAAAACATCTACTGCAAAGTGCTCTTAGGTTCTGAGAAGCAGCTGGCAGCTCAGGAAACTGAAGTTTCAAGAGGTCAAGTAAGTATGTTCTAATTTTTACAAAACCTCTATGTTTTCCCATGTTAGTCCACACCCACACACTGTCTTTTCTTTTTTGTTTTTTTGTATTCAGTAGTTTAAGTGTGAAATAAAACAAGAATACAAGGATGTTGTGTCACATTGTGCTCTACTGAGACACAATTGTGGAGGCAGAGAAGCACGGTGGTTAAGAGCCCTCGTTTTCCTCATCTTCCCATGGAGGTTATAATAGAGCTTACAGACACAGTGCTTGCTCTTAGAAGTATGCCTGGCACATGGAAGTGTTCATTAATTTTTAGTTATCTGTCATTGCTCTTACTATTTTTAAAAACAGACAGCCCAAGTCATCTTCTCCTTGATTATTGCAACAGAGTTTAAGGAAGTTTAAGGAGCAAAGAGAGGAGAAACATAAATAATCCAGCCTAAGAAAAAGTTAGAAGGGTGAGGAAGATTTCCCTGAAGGAGTGACACGTGAGTACTTAAGTCTGAGTTAGAGCAAGGGATACTAGAGAATGCATTCTAGGGAAATGAATCAAACATATGGGATCTGTAAACGCTGTGGGCTGTGGCAGGTGAAGTGCGGAGGTGACTAGGAAGAGAAGGATGAGGGCTTCAAGGTTGCTGACTACATAAGCAGGGGCCAGGTCACAGGACAAGCACCCTGGGCGCCATGGCAAGAAGTTTGGGTTGATCTTCTTTCACGTCCGAAAATTTACACTCAGTGCCTTTCACTCAGGACAGACTTGTTTCAGAATCCCCGAAAGAATGACGCAAATAGATTAACGTCTCCTACATTAACCATTTTCAATTGGTGGCAAAATGTTATTTCAATCTTAATATCTTTGCAAAAATGGGCTCAAGGTAACTTCCCAGATTACAGCACTTAGCAGAGCATGTAATGATACATCAGATTATTTTTCTGCGAATAGTTACTCAGAAGCATCTTGGAAGTTAAATGGAAATACAATTGAACTACTTCATGTATTATACTACGGTTGACCCTTAAACAACTTCAGAGGGTTAATCCAAGTATAATTTATTGTTGCCCTCCATATCCATGGTTCCTCTGCATCTGCGGATTTAACCAACCAGAAGCTATAGTACTGTAATATTACTGTTGAAAAATATCCATGTATAAGTGGATCTTCACAGTTCAAACCTGTGTTGTTTAAGGATCAACTGTACAGAGTAGATAAATCAGGTAGCTTAAATCTCCATTTGGAGAAATTGTCTGCCTATTTTTTTTTTAATCTACCATTCTTTCATATTTTCACTGTATTTGAAATAAATTCCTGAGTTAAAATAATAGCAAAGAAATAAGTGTTTCTGTTTTATGAAAACAAAAACAAAAAAAAACAAAACAAAAGGTTTTAATGCATTTCTCAAGTCAGTTCTATTTGGTAATAATATAGCTGAGAAGGAATTTGGCCTTGCTGACTTTCAGCTCTGTTCTTCACCACTGGGTCAAGCTGTCCTGTCCTGTGCCCACAGTTCAAAGACCCTTAAATTATGTATTTACACGATAAATCATATTTGCTGAAGAAGTTATACTGTAGCAATTTCCCCTCCTTTGGGAAATTTCTTCAGTGATCTCTTAACAAAAAGGAAAAAAAGTTGGAATTTTCATCCTCTATACATAAATTTCAGGTCCAACTCTAGATCCAAAAATCATCAGATTAACCCCATTTTCACACCACTTATGTTCTTTTGAAGGTATAAAGCCTTGGCTTTCCAGTTGAATTTCCTTCCACACCCAATAAAGAGAAAATACCTAGCAATAAATTTTGTACTTTTGATGGGATATTTATTTAATTGGTTTGAATCATAGATTCAGTGATATTTAGTCCTCAGAGTGTAGGATACATTCTCAGCTTTTTGAAAGTCTTGGAAGTGGAGCTACTTAAGCTCAATAGCTCCCCTTAGTGGTATCTTGCAAGAAATTCACCAAGAAGCAGCTTTTATAAAGACTTGGACACAGATATTTCTAAACATCTGGAAAACTGTGAACTGATATTCATAATTTGAATAATTCTCAATAAATAAATTATATTTGTGATTCTAAGGAGAACAACTCTTTTATTTATAACCGCATTATATTTAAAAGGGTGATTGAGCATTTTCTGTGGTTTTTATTTTTACTTGGAACTTAAAATATATGTAATTTAGGAGATACAATTCAGGATCATTTCCTTCTCTCTTTGTTCTTTTTAATATGTTTATTCTTTTCAGTTCATATTTCCTTGATATATTTTTAAAAGACTATCTGCAACTAATTTTTGTTTTGTATCTAGGTGTCTATTCCAAATGTACCTAATCAGAAAACTTGACTTAAAAATTAGTAGCTACAGTAAGTCAAAAAACATACTTGATATCCATGGGAAAAAATATAAGAAAAGAAATGATAAGCCATGTGATATGAAATAAACTTTTTGAGAGTATATGTTTAAGGAAATTGGATCTTCTGTTGATCTACAGCTATGGTTCTTAAATGAAGCTGTGCATAAGAATAAACTGGGGGTGAACATGTTTTTAACTGTAGGTTCCTGGGCCCATCATGAAAACTACTGAATCGTAATCTCCAGGAGTGGCACTAGGAATCTGTATTTTTCAGTCATCTGCGCTTGGAAACCTGGTCTGCAGAAGGCCCTAGGAGGTGTTTACATAAATGGCTATATACTATTGTATTAATAGAAAATAACTTCAGAATCTCAAAAATGTCAATCACCTACTCAATTATGTGACACTGACTTGCAACAAAATCTTAAATAATATGCGACTATATGGTCTTCACATAGACTTTAGCTACTCTTTTAAAAGTTAAGGCTCAAAAATAAACACCAGTCATCACCAGTACTCACTTCATGGGTTCTTATTACTTATAGAAGTATTTCTGAAATAGAAAATAAGGTCACATGTTAAACTGGTCACAGAAATACCCAAACTCTGCTTTGCTCTCAGATTCTGATACTTGCCCTTCTCCAGTTTTCAGTACCACTGGTCCTCAGGACAAACTCCCACAATGGCAATCAAGTCCTGTCTATTGTTCCAGCTTCTCTGGGTAATATACTATATATAAACTCTGATCAAACCAAGGAAGTCTACTTCAGTTCCCCAGATTCACCGTGTCCTTGCATGCCTTCATGCCATTGACATATTGTTCTCTGCCTACCGTGCCCTTTTTCCCTCTTCAGCCTGGCAAACTCTCACTAATTCTTTAAAGCTCAGCTCAAACATCACCCCATCTGGGGAGTCTTTTTCGATCTCCATTGGCAGAGTTCAATGCTTTTCTTGCTCTGCAACCAGTAGATCTTGTGCATGCTTCTATTTTTGCATTAGTGTGTGACTATATTTATTGTGTCTGTCTCTATATCTCACTTGTATCCCCAGGTTTTAGCCCACTCTTTGGCATGGGATAGAGGTTTAATTTGTGTTTGTGTAATGAGTTAATAACATTCGCTTTCATTTCTCCCATGGTTAATGTGTGCTATGCACTATGCTAAGTGCTTTACAAGCATCTCACGCAATCCTTAAAAAGTTTAGCAAGTAGTAATGATTATCCACATTGTAAATATCAGACAATTAATCCCGAGAGATATCAACAACTTGCCAAAAGTCACACAAATAACTGGTGACAGACCTAGAATTTGAATACCATGTTTTTTTTGACTCTAATGACAGTGTTCTTTTTTTTTAATTTAATTTTATTTTTTCTTATACAGCAGGTTCTTATTAGTTATCTATTTTATACATATTAGTGTATATATGTCAATCCCAATCTCCCAATTCATCCCACCACCACCACCCCTGCCCCCTGCTTTCCCCCCTTGGTGTCCATACGTTTGTTCTCTACATCTTAAGACAGTGTTCTTAAACATTACATTTCTGTGCAAAGGCTCAGATTGTACTTGATTGCTAATAGCAATTTCTTTTTGATGGTTTCTATGCAAAGTCCGCCCATGAGGGTGGAACATCGAGGGAAGATGAACATTCTTTTAATCATTGGAACACTCTACAACACAATTCTGGTGCGCGTCTGTGCGTGCACACACATAATCAATGAATGACAAAACACAAACATATATATGTAAGATTGTGATAACTGGAATGCTTAGTTTGCATAATTACCCAAAAAAGTATAAAAATAACTATTGACCACATTAATGAAAAGTCACCAGAATAGAAAAAGAAATCCTCTTTAATGAAAACCTTACCAAATTTCCCAAATTGCATGTGATTTTTTAATGGACTAGAGCCACTCTTCTGCATTTCTATTTCTTGGACAAGAGGAAAATATATTACTTACGCAAAAGGGTAGTTAGCATTTCCAACCACTAACACATGGCCTGTAAAAAGTAATAATCCCATTTTTCTATTGTGCAATAGCCCTCTGTTGGGCAACAACAATGTACAATGTGCTAGTTTCCTGTTACTTCAGTAGAACCTCCCCTTTCACTCACCGCCCAGACTAAATAGTTATTCCTTGGATAATAAAACTATGATACTGGGTTTCAAGCTACTTCCAAGAATGTTTCTGCCCATATTAAGAAATAATCATATCAGTTTGCTAATAAGCAGAAATGCACTATAAGTTTGAGTACGTTGTCACATGTAGCTAGAAAACATATAAATCAATCTCTGACCAAGAAAGAAGCAATATATTTTTTACATATCCAAAACTTTATGGTTGGGATCACAGCTGTAAGATGTTGGACCATCATCAAGAGAACAATGTTAAACACTGAAACTTTTGGATGATTTCCATAAAAATAACATTTTGTTTGGGGTCAGTAGTTTTTATGGAACTTTGGAATGATTTTCACTGACAATATTTTTAGAGCTGAACTTGAACACCTCCAAAATGCTCTTCAGAATGGAAATATTATGTAATCTAACCTTTGCAGCCACGTCCTTCAGAAAATCAAGCATATACCATGAAAACCAGCATTGCTCTCTTTCAGTTCATGCAGATTTGTGAAAATTAAATTATGGTACATATTCAAGAAAGTAAATTAACTCTTCAGTTTTCTCTATTTAGTTACTAAGTTTATGTCAGCTCTTCAAATGTGTAAAGCCAGCATTAAAAAAAAAAAAAAAACACCCTGAATTTCTTCTGTAGAAATCTTATCAATCCAGCAATATTCTTTTAAGTGAAAAGAATAATGGAATTGGTGAATCAATATACAACTAGTCAACCCTAGACATACAGTCAACTCTAATATTTTTTGCTCATCTCTACATATCCAAAATAATTTGACTGATATTTATTTTACATGGTCTGAGTTCTCATTTTTGTTAACTGTCCTTTTAGAGTCCAAAATTTGGAGGTGTGTTATGTTGAGCCCAACAAGGCAAGTTTTCATAAAGTAACTGGAAGGTTTTGTAAATATAGTCTCAGGCAAAGCTAGCTGTGGCATAAAATCCGAGGAGACTGTGTTGGCCGAGTTTACGAATGCAGTATTAATATTGGTTCCTAGAATTCCATAACCAGAGCTCAAGAAAAGGAAAGCCAAACCACTGAATTCAATATTTGCAGCCTATTTCAGGACGTGAAAATATTTTGGTTCTGTCATGCAAGTAATTTCTCCAAAATACTTTTGTCCAAAGTGACTTTTTGTAGACCAAAACTAATTTCAGATTTTACATGGCTCAGTGTGTAGGGATACACCCAATCAGAATTTCTCCCACACCAAGGAGTAGTTTGTTCCTAGTTTTCATTTACTATATTGATTTGAATCAGTAATTTTTCACTTGGGTATGTGTATGAATGGAGGTTACTAAAACCATGCCCTTGAAATTATTTTACACTGTAAGTTGTATATGTAAAATGTTAACATGATAATAAAATATCTAGTTAATTCACTAATTTGAAATTTAAAAAAATGATTCATCTAATTTGGTGCCAGACTCATGCATTTGGATCAAATTACTCTCTCCTAAAACTGTTAACAGTTCCCCAAGGCCAATAGAATAAAATCCATTTCTTCACCCTGGCTCCAATCTTTCTTGCAATATGCTTTCCTGCATCAAAACCTTTAAAGTCGTGTTGATTCCACTTTTTAAAATGCCTCAGAGTGTGAATCTGAATAAATCTGTGCTTCAAACCCCGTTCAAGGTCAAGGTCCTCCATGGAATCCATTATATTCCAATAAATATCTACTCATTTGGTTGATAGAGACACAAAGTCCCCGCCCTCGTAGCTAATACCATAGGGTTATCGATAAGTTATAGACACAGCTACCCCTGCATGTAGAGAATTTGTGATGGAAATTACTTTCAACATATAAATACTTGCATTAAAATATAATTATCCTGGTATTCCTCATGAACCTTTATTTGCATATTTGTTATGCAAATTAATTCTCTTCTAGTAGATGGCATACAGATATATCAGCATATTGCAAGTATGTAACTGCTACTTGGACAATTTTGAAAACAAAATAGTGCCTTATGTAGGAGCCAGATAACGTATAGACATTAATAAATTTCTTAGATAGCAAGAAATCTATTCAAAAATGTCTATTAAATATCCATAAATAGCTATCATGTAAAATAATATTCATATCAAACTTACAGCAATAGAACCCTCTGGAATTCAGAACTATCATATATTAATTGCTTCATTATATGTTGTATGTGTTTCATGTTTACATTGCTTGAAATATAGCACAGCCTTAATAAAGACTAGTTGAATGAATGATTTAAATAGTAGATATTTGGTATCTGTGGGCATGGTATGCAACCTAAGAGAAATTCAACTAGTTTTTAAAAACTTATAATAACCAAATAGAACATGATTGAATGTTTTTTTTTAAAGGTGTATGCTTTCATTTCAGGAAAAAAAGGAAGGGAGAGAAAAAGAAAAAAACTTAATAAAGAAGAAAGTAAGGATGCAATACCTGATAACAAAGGTCTGGAGCCCAGCAGAGAAACTCCAGAGCAACGAGAAAACAAAGACAAACAGCAGCAGAAGAAGCGAAAGGTCCAAGATAAACAACAGAAATCGGTATCAGTCAGCACTGTACACTAGAGAGTCCCATGAGATTGTTGTAAACTCGTGATGCTGCTATCTCCACCAGATGCCCAGGACAGGTGCTCTAGCCATTAGGACCACAAATGGACAACGTGTCAGTTACTGCTCAGTCTAAACAACATTCCAGATAGTTGCTATATTCTTCAGACAAGCATAGTTAACAACAAAGAGCTGAAAGTTCAAAGAAGGGATGTTTTTGAATGGTTATCTTACGTGCTTCTGTGCATTTTTAAGAGACAAGAAATTTTGTACATAATCATCAATAGGCTATAAGATGTAACAACATAATGATGACATCTGGAGAAGCAACATCTTTTCCCTATAAAAGTATTTTTTCGAGCTATTGTTTAAAGAAGCAAACGATAGTTCTGCAAATTCAAAGATGTGGTATCCCTTCAAAAGAAACAGGAGATCAGAGGAGAGAAACATCTTTCAAAGGACAGTGTTGTTTTGTGCAGGAAATCTAGAGAGTGCTCAGATATTAGGGCCTGGCATTTGGAATCATAGGAATTATCACCACAGAAACAACTGTTTTAAGCTTGGTTCTCTTGCCCTCATTTGTCCTTCTGCAAGAAGCATGAGAGTGCACATATTTACAGAATTAAATATACTGTATGGGATTGGCAAAATGTGGAAGAAACCATAGAGTTGGAGGTGACTTTTGGGCTTTCCAAAACCGTGAAGGGTTGTGATTACCTGGAACAGGTCTCCAGTCTATGTCAGCATAGTGTGGTTCAGCCTCTGCTACCCCTTGGGTTATGTAAGTCTGTAAACATGTACCTGTAAGTTACTTCCAAAAACAAATCATACTTATTAGAAGAAAATTCTGATTTCATAGAAAACGAAAACTAGAGCAAGGAAAATATAACATGTTTGCAAAGTCATGTGTTTTCTTTCTCTCTCAACGGAGGGGGGGTGGGGGTGGGGAACAATCTTATTACCTGCTTAATGGTCCACCTGGAACTAAAAGGGATACTACTTCCTAACAAAGTGTATCTAATGGGGGGAAAGCCACCACAATAAATATATTTGTTGATAGTTTTTAAAGCTTTGTTCATTTTGTTTTATTAGAAAATTGGTACTCTTAGAGACTCCTGAATTAGGGAAGAGGATTCTGTATCCTATGTAATTCAGAACATATTACACTTCTCAGTGTTTGCTTTTGGAATCCACTTTTATCTGAGCCATTGGAGATTTACTTACAAGGTATTGGAAGATATTTATTCAATTTTTTTCTTATTTTGATCAAAAAATTGTAGTTATAGGTGCAGGGGCCTCCCTAAATGATTTCACTACTCCCCCTTCATTGCTTCAAAATTAGCATCTTTTCTTGTGTGTCGGCTCCTCCTGCATCTTGAACATTTGGCCTTTTCTTCTCCATATTTTCTAAGTCTGTGGATCTCTTTTGGGGATTGAAGTCACCCTAGCTGGAGGCCTCACCAGTATTTCAAAGAGGACACAGCCAGCCCAGGGCAAAAGGAGGCATGTGCCACAGAATCTCATGACCCACCATAACCTTCCTGTTGTCGTGGAAGGGCACACAGCTAGCCTGTCCACCAGGCTTCCTAACCCTCTAAAGATCACTGCTTTCTGAAGAGCTGGCAATGAATCTGGCTTCTGGCTGCTTATTTCTGGTCATTCTTTCTCCACCAACTGTACTGTTCATATGGACTATTTGGCTTAATTCTCTTTTCCTCTTCCAAGATATAAAATTTTTGAATGATGTGTTCCTGTTTCTTACTCTGGTGTTTTCTTTTCTTGTCCACATGAGATGTGTTTCAACTAACTAGATATATTCCCAATGTATAAAAATAATTCTATCTTCACGTATAATTTATGTCACTAAGGAGAAACAAATCTTTTGCTACTGAGCTATATTAGGTGGAAGTATATTCCCATCTTCTAGAACTTAGGGGTGGTCTCTATCACCATCTTTGTCCTCAATCTTTTATAGTCAAGCATACGTGGCCAAATTATTTTTGTGTATTTTCTATGTTTATCATTGTCTTCATTCTTTCAACAAGCAATTACTGGGAAGGTCTACGCCTGCATATGCAGTCCTGGGGAAAAGCTTAAATAAACCAGGACACAACAATTGTGGCAAATGACTATCATGTCTTCCCAGGTGTTTTGACTCAAGACTTTTACCCTGTGGTCCCCCAGACAATGGCAGATAATCTAAATCCTTGATGCAGCATGTAATTACAAGTAGAAATATTACAAAGGAAAAAGAAATGAAAACTAGCATTAATGGTCACACGTTGGGGAAATATAAGTGAGGACAAAGATAACATCAATTTTAACTGCAATTCTCAATCCACACGTAATAGATCTTTAGGCACATGGAATCATTATCATCTTCAAACTAGCAGCCTACTCAACTTTGAGCAAAATCTCCTGTTTAACTTCTGGTAAAATTCCTGCACTAGTCACAGAAGGCATTAACTTTCTGCTCTGATTCTGTCTCTAAGATTTGGTAAACTGTTAATGGTAACAGATGGCTGGTAAATTCTTGATACAAAGAAAATCGAGGGAGTGCAGCAACGGAAATCTATGTCTGATCTACACTCCTGTTCTAGTCTCCAGATTATAATAGAGAGGATGTCTCTCTTCTATCCAGTCAAAGGTGTTAACCACTGCCAAGTTACTTAACTGCTCTGGGTCCCCATTACTTATGTGCAGCATGAAAGAGGTAGACTAGAGATCATCATTGGCAGGGAAGCATGTGACCTTTCTGTTAGTTCAGGGTGATATCCCTAATGACTCTTCATTAGTGACAGTGTCCTTTGGGTTCCCCAACCCTGCTTTTCCAAAAAGTGGGAATGTATAGACGCTTAGATGAGAATTAAAAGGTTCACTACTCAATATAATAATTATTCTATATATAAATAAATATCAATAAAAATAATTCCACAAGCCACACACATAAATCAATTTTATCTTGATTAATATATGATATTATCCATATAGGTGCACACATGTAATAATTTCAAGGAATAAGTATATATGTGAGAATCATGGAAATGAAATGAATAATAGGAACCAAAATGTAAATACCAGTTTTGTCTTGGATCTTCTTAAAATTAAGAAATCACCTATTCTTTAAAGTATGCATTTTTTATAAATGGACATAAAGATACTATGTCTTTCTCATAAATATATTTTAATAGAAGAACTGACTAGACTCTATCTCAGTCAGACTGAAACTATTTCTGGGCAAATTAGTCGGGGACAAGTCCTCTTTCTAAGGCTGATTTGTTACTTCTTGTAACACAGAGTTGGTCTGGAAGCCAGTTTAAATTCACCCTCCACTGAAAGAGTAAGGTTACATAAAGCTGGTGGCTGGATCAACTGAGATTTTTCCTGTTGCAAATAGTGACATTTCATCTCACTGACTTAGTAGTATTAACATTTTTTATTATATTCCTACGTCTAGAGTTATTAGAAAAAGAAACAAAACCTAAAAATTGTACCTCCTTTGTGCTAGCCACTTACCCTTTGACTAAGTTACATCATGTAATTATCCCTAAAGCCCTCTGAACAGGTTATTGATATCTTTGTTTTTAAAGTGAGGAAACTGAGGCCCAGCGAAGCACCCAAAGTCACAGAACCAGCAACCAGTAAGCCTGGAAGTCACTCCAGCTCTGCCCCTGCTCCTTCCCCTACCTCATAGCTCTTAAAATCCTATTTATTCTTAGCTCCAAAAATGTCCATGAACACATTATGGGAGTATTTTCTTGTGACCTGAACTAGTACCTCATAAAGAAGAAGCTGAGAAGTCAAATCACAGAGGCCTTAACCCAGGGTAAGACTCAACTCTGAATCTGAACTCAAATGTGACTACATGTGTGACTGTGAGTGTGAGAGTGTGTGTGTCTGTCAGAGGGCCTGTAGGCTAGCTAGTAGGAGAGTTGATGGGAAAAAGAGAAGTGATAATTATGTTCCATCAGTAAAAGACCAACATTCAGACAAAAAGGGAACAGCAAGTGTGGCTCCTTGGGAAAGTCCTGGATTGCTATAGCTCTTCATGACTGTGGAATGACTCACAATTCAGTTCTCTTTCATTGTAAGCAGAATATTGGCCAGCTCTATCATCTTTTCCCTGAGTCCTTGTGCAGAGTTAAAATAATACAGGAAGAAACATAAACAGGTCTTTTTCACTATTGGAATTGCCAAAACAACTTATTCAGATAATGCCTCACTTTCTCCCAGCTACATCAGACATTCAGTATCAATATTTCAATTGTCACACACCTTTTCTTGCCCATCCTGTCTCTCAAATGTAGCATGTCCATCATATAAACAGGTTTTAAAAAATGAAGGAAAGAAAGAAGAAATGGATGGAGGAAAGGAAAGGGGGAGGCAAAAAAATAGTAAACACAACTTTATTCATAGTCCTTAAAATACAGTTGTAAGAGAACCTCAACTAATAAGAATATTCCATTAGCTGGAAAATTGGCAACATGATAATTTCAGAAGACAGAATTACATGACCATAAAATAATCTGATATATAAACAGTTTGAGAAAATATCTTACACTTTTATATCTGCATTGATGCAATGAAAAATACTGTTCAAAATGATGTTGAGACAATCCAAGATATTGAATCATCTACTAAAGATTAAGTTTTACTTATAAAAATAGAAAATTAGTAAATACATATTAGAAAAGTTTTTAAGGAAAGGTGAATAATAACTTTAATTACAGAAGATTTCTGGCTAATTGAGGTTTAACTGGTATGCTAGCTTTTATACTATTAATACCAGTTACTATTTTAGTTATCCCTATCACATTTCCATCACGAATAGATTTTAAGCAAGAGAGAGTTTTTTTCAACCAACTCAACAACCCATTAAAAATGTTACAGAGGTACCTACTTTTATAATAAAATCTGAAATAATACAGTACATTTATAAGTGCTTTGAAATTATAAAGCACAATAAGTATATACACCACTATTGTTGCTAGCTAGTCACTAACTAAAGCAACACATTGCCTTTTCTTTCTCCATTCCTCACACTGTTGATCCCACTGGAGAGTTTATTCTTAGAGGAAATTATCCATATCACTCCCAAGAAGGGATTAATAAAAGCACAAATTCCTGAGTTGACCCCATATTTGAGAATTCAGCATGCAGTTTTTCCTTCTGGCTTATTTTTCTGTAGCTGCTGTCAGTGGAGCTACATCAAAGGTGGGGCAGGAGACACCAATTCACTTTGTAAATTTTGTGGTAGCCAAATACAATAACATAAGCTACCACTAAATCTTGATTTTATACCAGAGACATTTTTGAGTCAGTTGATGCTACCATGTGTGCTCTCTGTCCCCGGACCAACCACGCACACTCTTGGCGAGTCCCAACCTCCCAAGAGGTAGAAAGTTCTTTAACAGATCAGTCGACCGTCTGGCCATGACAGTCTCAAGGTTTGAAAGAAAGAAAATAAAAGAAAACTTATGATCCCAAAAGAATGGGGACCCTTAGCTACTCAGTGACAACCATGTACTGCCTCACCCCTCTCTCCCAGAATGTTAAACAAACAAACAAAAAAAGCCACATTCCTAGCCTTGGGGCATGGGTACTGGGGTCTCCATGATGGCAATACCAATCATCCTAGCCAGTAGCCTCTTTCCTTGCTTTGGTCCTGTACTTTGCTTGGTTATGTTTTTTTGGTTGGCTACCTTGAGAAGGAAAAAATGATTTTTAAATCATTAAGCAGTGATGATTTAATGACTTGATTTAAAAAATTAATCTCAGAATAAGTTGGAGGAGAAATAATTTAGTAAGTTCCTCTACTCAATATAAAACTAAGGAAAGACATTATTTTACACTTCTTAAAGAAGTAGTTTAATAAAATCAAAACAAAGAACACAGAAAAACAAAAATAAGAACACTTGGTATTTAACATCCAAGGGATTTTCCTCATGTGGTAACTATTTAGAAGCAGATCCTATTTATCACTAAGCTTGCCCCTACTGATCTTTTTCCCATAACCATTAAGAAACGGTTATGACTCATTTTAGGAACACACCAAATACTACAGGAAAATAGATTATAGTTTATCCAAACCAGCAGTGAGAATAATTTATGAATCCAAAAAGTCATAGACAAGCAGAGTCAGTTTAGGAAAGTCAGTCATTTTCATGCAAATGAGTCCTAGCTTTCTTGATTGCCATCTTAGTCTCCTTTTAAATGTTGAAGTTTTTAGGGTGGGAGGGGGGAAAATGAATTATTGTGGTAAACCAATATTTCTGCTTGTTGACTGTGGAATATTTAAAGCATAGCTTAATATGCAACATGTGAAAGGAAGGGTCAAGAGAACAGAGCTTAATTTGTATCCATATGATCCAATCAAATGCAAAATGCTACGATTTATAGAAAGGAAGAGATCATTAGAATGTGCTGCTCCAGGTCTCCAGGTTTTTCAAATTTATTATGAAAATTATCCTTTCCACAATCATCAAAATAGATTGTTTGGTCACAGCCATTCCTGCAGGCCAAAGCAACTTGAAATTCAGGGCCAGTATCAATTTCCTTGCCTCTACCCTTTCCACCCCGCCCCCCCACTTAACAACCAGTCAATTAGATAATAAATAAATTAAGACTAAATTAACAAAGAATAATTAAAAATTAATAAGTTTAAAGAAAAATTACTGTAGAAAAGCATCAATTGTTTCAGGTTTAATATAGTCACTATGGGATAGTAATACAAAACTAGTCAGTAGATGTATTTCCTGTCTGTCTTAGTCCATTTGGACTGCTATAACAAAATAGCAGAGCCTAGTAGCTTACAGATAACAGTTCTGGAGGCTAGAAGTTCAAGATGAAGGCACTGGCAGATTTCGTGTTTAGTGAGGGCCCGCTTTCTGGTTAATAGATGGAAACTTCTTGTTGGGTCCTCACATGGTGGAACAAGTTAGAGATCTCTCTGGAGCCTCTTTTACAAGGGCACTGATCCCAATCATGAGGGCTCCACCCACATGACCTAATAACCCTATCTCCTAATACCATTACAACAGGCATTAGGATTTCAAGATGTGAATTTGGAGGGGGACACATTCAGACCATAGCACCATCCACTAATTAGGTATCATTTAAATGAATAAATAATCAAATGATAGATTCCACCATCCTTATTGTATTGCTAATTAGCAACAGTGCTTTGAGGGGCCAATAGAGCTACCCAATTAGATTTAGTATTTCCATGTGTATAGGTTACATAGTCTCTTAAACTTTTCCGTCAGGTCTCCAGGTAGAGGTTAAAGCCTTATATTATTTTGTAATAATTGCTCTACAATTCCTGGCATCTATAGTAAATATTAATGTTTTCCAGCCTATAAAAGCAATAAGAAAACATATTATTGCTTTTGTAGTTATATAACTTTATGTTTTGATACAAAAAAAAAAAGAAAATTTGAAAATACAGAAGTCTAACTTTGCAAAGAAAGTAATTTAATTACCAGTTTGAAGGAAAAGTCTTTATCTATGAAAATAAGACTGAACTACTGAACTAGCTAGCAAAACTACGCACTATCCAAGCAGTGCTTCAAAAGATTGAAAAAAATAAAATACACCTTTGAGTAGCATTTCAAATGGAGAAGTAGGTGGGTGTAAGATTATTTTGGACCCTCAGAGAAAAGTAGCATATTGCCTTGCTTTTCCTAGTGTCACTTAAAACACTATACAAAACTCAAATATTAAGTTAAAAGTGAATTGAGAAGACAAATTCACTCCCAAATCACTTCTTAAAGCTTGGAAAGAAAAATAATGCTAAAGTAGAAGAAAATAATTAAAAGTGGAATCCCCTGTACATTCTAATTTGCAAGATGAAACTTCAGTTTTACTACAAAGTGCTGCATTATGGTTCTAAAGACACCCCACCAGCCCTAATCCATAACCGTCCTCAGTGCTTCCCCAGCCTTCATTGGATACCACATTCCCAGCTTCTTCTGTGCACGGCCTCCAACCTGTACTCCCACAAACTCACTGCTAGGTTTCCCAATAGAAAGTCTAAGGGATTCGCAAACCAGAGGTAAAGAAAAGCAATCTTTGAAAAAAAATTGCTGTTTTATATTACAAAACAATTTTTGAAGGAAAAATGTTATTCAATATTACCGAAGTGGCAGTGAAGTAGTCACAATGAGAAAAATGAGAACTTTGTTGAAATTTCTCACCCCTGTTTTACAGTTTAATATTGTTTTACTTTGTAACACATTAAGGAAAGGAATGACAGCATCGTTCAGCACAGGAAGCCTCCACAACCTTGATCCAGCCCGACTGCAGTCATAACCACCTACTACCCACCCTCCTCCACACCTCCCTGGTCCTAAGCCTGGTTTGAGAAGCACCAGTGATGCTATCCAAACACGAGGAACTGCTCTGCATCCTGGGTGCCTTGGGAAAATCTCCAGCTATTCCAGTTTCAACCTGGACAGGAGCCAGATTTGTAAGCAAATGCTCGAAGTCCCAGTCACCCCTTGTGCCTTGTGTTTCTTTCACTTCCTGTGTGGGATAACTGGTCCAGAAGCTCAGCTTTTCCTCCCAGGATGAATCATGTAAAACCTTACAGGACTGGAAAAAAATAAGGAAAAGAAAGAAAAAAAGGAAAAGAAAATTCCAGAGTCCCCATAATGAAAGAACATGAGAGGAATGAGAGAGAACATACTGGAAGTTACCAGACGCCCCCATTCTTTCTAGTGCTGGGTAGCTTTAACCCACACCCACGTCAATTGTCTTTACTTCAAGAAGCTGTCTCTATAAATAAACTGACCAGTGTATCTTTAAAACACAAACGGCTTGGACTGTAAAAATAAACTTTGCAAAATAAATACCAAATAACATCTGGAGGCAAAGCTTTGGAGGGGATGGGGTGAGAGAGAGTGCTAACTTTTCTTAGTTCTATTACTAAAGTATGGGCTTCATTTTTTTGTTTTGTTTTGTTTATTTATTTATTTTTGGCTGTGTTGGGTCTTCGTTTCTGTGCGAGGGCTTTCTCTAGTTGTGGCAAGCGGGGGCCACTCTTCATCGCGGTGCGTGGGCCTCTCACCGTCACGGCCTCTCCCATTGCGGAGCACAGGCTCCAGACGCACAGGCTCAGTAGTTGTGGCTCATGGGCCTAGTTGCTTCGCGGCATGTGGGATCTTCCCAGACCAGGGCTCGAACCTGTGTCCCCTGCATTAGCAGGCAGATTCTCAACCACTGCGCCACCAGGGAAGCCCTGGACTTCATTTTTTAAATTTAGGACATGCTTTCCATTATTAACCAAACACAAACCAAAGATGTACTAATTTTACTTTAAAATCCCAAATAATGTAATACTGTCTGTAATTATGTCTTTTAGCTAATCTTAGCAATATTTTAGCTCTCTTGTTTTCTACTATTTGAAACTAAGTGTTCAGTTACTAAGCCACTTCATTTAGATATGAAAATGGTTTGTATTTAGCTCTAATTATTATTGGTGCTGGTAGACAAGAAAAATACCCCCTTTTGGCTTGTGAAACTAAAATCTCCAATGTAATGTACTAGGAAGATGCAACATTTCCATCCTAAAAGAATACAATAGTTATTATTACATTAAATTATTTCTCCTTGCAATGACAAGCAAAAAGACCATGTTCCGTCTGCTTCTCATATGCATCCAACTTGTGGGTAGTGATTCCATTCAGTTAATATTTATAAAGACAGCAACTGTTCAGACACTCTTCATATGCAAGATAATTACAAGGAATGCTTGAGTCTCTCCTACTGAATTTAAGAATTGTTGTGTGGATACTTGCCCCAGAGTCACTTTGCTTATTTTGTGTAAAGCTCTCATAAAATTTTTGTAGGTGACATAGGCATTGTATGTCCAATGCCAAAGAAAAAAAACATTAGAAACTTCTGTAATTTTGTAAGTAAATTAAGACCTCCAAAAAAAAATCTTCATGCCTAATTTATAGTGAATAATAATAATAATCAGCTTAATTATTCCAAACTTATATACCCTCAGTTATTTCTTCTTCCTAGTTCATAAATCTTGTTTTTTTTAAAATAATGAAACAAACCTGTTCATTACTAGTGGGATAATAAATATTTCTCATTAGTCAAATAAATATGTAAGGATGTTTAAACTCACATAAGTGTTTTTTAAAAGTGCACTCGTTTCTCTTTCCATAGGGACTAGAGTTTGGCAGAGGATGTTGCTGAGATATGGCCTGAGGTATCATCTCATCTGCTAACAGTCTGCTCCTGATGACACATATTCTATTTTTCACATATGGCCTAAACTATACCAGCAAAATGGGGAACTCAGTTTTCCTATCTAAAAAAAAAAAAAAAGACCCCATTTGACTGCATCACAAAACACTCCAAATGCACTTCAGAAGAAACAGCCAAGACGGATAGTTAGATGGACTCGCTGGAGAACACTGGGTGATAAGTCATCAGACATTTCATTACTTTTTTTTTTCTTTCTTTTTCTGATTAACCAAAATGCCAGTTTTAGGCAGGCTGCATAAAGGATGTTTTAAATTCCAGTCTCTTCTATCAGGAACTGTAAATGTTGGCAGTAAGTCAAAGTTACCCAGCCTACAAGTTGTAATAAATTTAAAAGACTCTTCCTCGGCTTTGATGATTAACCATTTCCTCTCTTTCAACAAACAAAACTTCAGCAAACAAAAATAAAAAGGTATTCATATTGCAAGTTTCAAAAAGAGCATTTGCTTTTCATTCTACAAGTTTTTAAATGTCACAAAGTAAAACATATTTAAGCAAAAACAAATATCCCGGGCTTCCCTGGTGGCGCAGTGGCTGAGAATCTGCCTGCCAATGCAGGGGACACGGGTTCGAGCCCTGGTCTGGGAAGATCCCACATGCCGTGGAGCAACTAGGCCCGTGAGCCACAACTGCTGAGCCTGCGCGTCTGGAGCCTGTGCTCCGCAACAAGAGAGGCCGCGATAGTGAGAGGCCTGCGCACCGCGATGAAGAGTGGCCCCCGCTTGCCACAACTAGAGAAAGCCCTCGCACAGAAATGAAGACCCAACACAGCCATAAATAAAATAAAATTAATTAAAAAAGAATAAATGTCGTTAGGAGGAAAAAGCTAATCAATAGTGGCTAACATTTAAAAAAAAAAAAAAAAACAAATATCCCATAGCTCCACAGAAGGGAAGAGGAAGTGCAAACATGGGGGGGCACAGTGCTGGCCATTTTTCCATCTCTCTACCTCCACTGCCCCTTGACTGCCCTCTTCAGTGACTCCTGGCTCCTGTTTCTCTCCCGATCAATAGACGCCCATTTGTCGGCATCAAGAAACAATCCAAATGTGCTTCAGAAGAAAAAACCAAGACGAAGAGTTGGATGGAATCATTGGCGAACACTAGGAAATAAGTCTGGTGTTACCTTGTTGAGTGAAAGTTAGTGGAAAGGGCACAGTCTTTGGAGAGTGGAAGAGTTGCCTTTAAATCCCTCCATCACAGACTAACTGTGCAATCCTGGAAAAATAATAATTTAAGTTCTTTCATTCTCATTGTCCTCTTGTATAAAATGAATATATTATTCCAGACTATACAGAGTTGTTGTGAGGATTAAAGGAAACAAAGTATATGGCTTGCAAAATAAATAAATTAATTAAAATAAAGTTTTAAAAAAGTATATGACTTGCCAGGCACATAGTGGGTACTCAGTAAGTTGTTGCTGTTATCGTAAGATCTTATATGTGCTTTGTTTAAAATATTTAGAGTTTCCAAATCACTCGAAACGGAAGTTCTTATATATACAGGCATGTTCTATTGCACTTTGCTTCACTGCACTTCACAGATATTGCGTTTTTGACAAAAAAGGTTTGTGACAACCCTACTTTGTCAGATGATGGTTAGCATTTTTTAGTAATAAGATATTTTTGTTTTGTAGATATCAGCAATGTATTTCTATATATTCTTTATTTTATTTTATTTTTTTATTGAAGTATAGTTGATTTACAATGTTGTGTTAGTTTCAGGGGTACAGCAAAGTGATTCAGTTATATATATATATATATCTATTATTTTTCAGATTCTTTTCCTTTATAGGTTATTACAAAATATTGAGTAGAGTTCCCTGTGCTATACAGTAGGTCCTTATTGGCTATCTATTTTATGTGTAGTAGTGTGTATATGTTAATCCCAAACTCCTCATGTATCCCTCCCCCCTTTCCTCTTTGGTAATTGGTAACCATAAGTTTGTTTTCTATGTCTGTGGGTATATTTCTGTTTTGTATATAAGTTCATTTGTATTTTTTTTTTTTTAGATTCCACATATAAGCGATATCCTATGATGCCTCTGTCTTGGTATCACAGTGCTTGTGTTCAAGTCACCCTTATTGTACTTAATAACAGCCCCGCAGCACAAGAGTAGTGATGCTGGCAATTCAGATATGCCAATAAGAAGCCATAAAGTGCCTCCTTTAAGTGAAAAGGTGACAGTTCTCAATAAGGAAAGAAAAAAAAATTGTATGCTGAGGTTGCTAAATTCTATGGTAAGAACAAATCTTCTATCTGTGACATTGTGAAGAAGGAAAAAGAAATTCGTGTTAGTTTTGCTGTCGCACCTCAAACTACAAAAGTTACAAGCACAATGGGTAATAAGTGCTTAGTTAAGATAAAAAAGGCATTAAGTTTGCACAATAAGACATTCAGAGAGAAAGAGGAAACACTCACATTCATTTAACTTTTATTACAGTATATTGTTATAATTATTTGATTTTATTATGTTATTGTTTTTAATCTCTTACTGTGCCTAATTTATAGATTAAACTTTATCATAGGTATGTATGTATAGGAAAAAAACATAGTATATATAGGGTTTGGTACTATCTGCAGTTTCAGGCATCCCCTGTGAATAAGGGGAGACTACTGTAGTTCTTTGCCAGTGAAACAAGGTAGGAGAGAAGTGATGGAGTCATAGGCCATGAGAAGAGTCTGGCATAAAAGAGCATGCATATGCTGTTTGCGGAAGTCCAAGTAGCTTTTGTGTTCTCTGGCAAGAGATTTGGTGGGTGTGTGGGCAGGGAACAGGTGACAAACGGCCTTATAAGCTATGTGAAAGACTTAGGACTTTATCCTGAAAAGAGTGATGAGTCTGGGAAGGGTTGTAAGAAGGGCAATGGAATGATTCTATTTGGCTTGCAAAGATGCCTTTGGTGACAAAGAAAGGATGAACTTTTTAAAAGAATGAACAAAAGAAGACTCAGATGAGCAGCAGTTTTAAGTATGGGGTATAAAATTATATTACTGAACTCAAAAATAAATAGAGCCTGAATTAATGCAGAGCGAAAGGTGAAGGAGAGTAGGGAATAGATATCAAACATCATTTGAAAGTAGGAGCTACAAAATGCGGTGACCAGTAGGAGGAAGCTGGTGAGTGAAGTGAATCCCATGTTTCTCTTGGTGTGTCTGAGGATAGAGGTGTCACTACCCAGAGGATCGACCACAGGTAAAAGTGGATTGCTTCTTTGCTTTGTTGATTTTGAGATGTATGAGGCATTCAATGGGGATGAACTCAAGGGAGTCTGAAATACAGGTCTGTCTCTATTAAAATGTATCAAATGTAGAAATATCGAATTAGGAGTAATCATCGAATAAATAAACCAGAGGGCATGAGTGAGTGGATCCGAGCAGAATACATTAAAAGAAAAGAAAAAAGATTGAACACACTCAGCAATATTTAAAGAGTGAGTAGAGAAAAGGGAAGTTATGAAGGGAACTGTGATAGTCAGTCTGTGAGGTAAATAAAGAACAAAGAAAGTGACAACGCAGAAACGTTAGGAGTGGGAATCAAAAGAAGCTGTCATAATATCAAACGCTACAACAAAATCAGTTAATCTAAAGGCCCCATGTTGCCAGGGTTTGCAAATCTGGTAATCTTTCAACTTGTTTCCTCAAAGTTGCGCGGACAGAATTCAGATTCCAATGTGCTGAGAACAGAATGGGAAGTAGGGAACTGCAGACGTGGAAGCAAAGTAGTGGGGAAGCTCTCCTCTTGGTGGATGAGAAAGGGAACTCAGAGCGGGGCCCACACAGAGTCAAGTTATCTTTTACCTGGGTCTGCTTTCAAAGAAAGAAATTGGACGAGAGCATGTTCACCTGCTAAAGCAAAGGAGACAAAGGATTTTCCTGGCTTAACAGACAAGGAGTACAATTATGCTAACCTGTAATAAAAGTAAAAGTGCAACCAAAGATATTGTAATAAGCATGGAGGACAAATACCAATTTAAACAGTATTTCCATTTTAACATCCTTCTCCCAACACATCTTCCAACTCTCTCTCAAATTCCCATATCACTTTGTAATTCTCAGCAAGATCTTTTTTTTTTTGTCTTCTCCTTTATTTGTCTCTTTTTCCACAAAAATGCATTCGGTAATGCTATTTCACCTTAACTGATTTTTCTGTCCAAAATCAATCTATATCACTGCCCTCCTTAACACCCAGGTCAAGTTTCTCAACTTTTAGACAATATTGCCTACTCAACTTTTTGCCCAAAACTTGTATATACTATATTAATTTCTATTTTTTGTATGTTACTTTATCAGTGAATTACAAGTAAAATCAAAAAAGGATGAGTCCTTTTAAAAATATAGAAGACTGCAAAACTTAAAGTATAATAATAAAGTATAAAAATATAAAGTATAATATATTATTAGTATCACTTTAAGGATGCCATATCTCCTCCTCCATCAAATAGTAAGTCAGTGTTTGAATCATGAGTACAAGTCATTGACAAGAAGGAAAGCTGTTCAAGTCAACTTATCACTACCTAGTAGAAAATTTTTACAAAGAAAAGTTTAAACCTACTAGGTATAATATATAGTCTATGAAGCATAAATTTTTGGCTCCATATTTGCTTTTCTTTTTTCAAATACATGCAGCAGCAGTCCAATGTATGCAATCCTGTTGAATGAAACCAGTTATATTTTGTTGCAGTTTGTAACTCTGTCTTTCACATATTGGCACAGTTTCATCTATTCAATTAAAAATGAGATGTTTTACTCATGTGTTTAGTTGCTGATACGAAGCATCTTGTGCTCAGCATATTCAGCAAAAACTCGGGCTAAATTGTCTCCATTAACTTATTTGATGTCTAGAAAACAGAAACCTAATGTAATGCTTATTGTATAGATCCAATGGTAAGTATAGAATTCTAGTTTTCTGCCCGATAGAAACTCAGATAGCCAGTAAAAATCACATATCTTCACAGTTCCTCCTAAATAAAAAAAAGAAAAACTTGCTTTCAAGTCAGATTTTAAGAATTTTCTTAAATCTGTTGTACATTCTTTTGAAAAACATCAATTATGTTTTATCACCTCCTCAAAACAGCTCATTTTTAAAAATTACTTTATTTTCAAAACATATTTTCTTTTGCCTAAATAACAGGGCCTGCCCTGAGGAACAAAACGTAGATTCTGAAGACTACACCAAAGTCATGAGTTTATATCTAACAAAATTATAAAACTAATATTAAGCTATTGACGCAGAAGCAAGAAGACCAGACATTACTTTCAGGGGAGACTGTACAGGCCACCGTGGAATTACCACAGCTCTCAGACATCAGGCTCTGCCTTACAAATCACACTTTTCCTTTCCTGTTTTATGGTGTAGGAGATTTTGGGGGGTTTTGTTTTGTTTTGTTTTTAGAGTTTATAAAGTAATAAATTAGGGAAATTTCAAACACTATCTTGAATTTCAACAGAGTTTCTCTGGATATTTTCATGAATAAATTTACAGAAGTGGCTACAATTAGATGGATCCATATCTAGCTGAGCAACCTTATAGAAGGAATATTGATAAAATTCTCTGTGTTAACCTGCAGTTTCTATGATGGTGCACCAAAGTCTTTGTCCTTCATCCTTTACTGTTATTTCATCTCAATAGATTGGATGAAGCTAAAGAAATTTGAAAAAAAAAAAAAGAGAGAATGCTGAGAGAAATAACTGATGCTTTGGATGAGAAAATAAGAATTGTAAAACAGCCAAATAAACTGCTATGTCAGTCTGGCACCAAAATGATAAAATCAAGAAGAAAAGAAAGCATAGACCTACATTAAAGTACAACAAACTAAAAAGGAACAAGGTAATTAATAGCCATTGGCATGGAAAAAATCAACCCATAGAGCTTCTAGTTGACCACAAGCTTCATAGGGCTAAGAGTTTGATATGGTATGTGAAGGAGCTAATGAAGGATGGTACTGTGGACCAGCCATCCCTCAGGGCTGCTGCTATTTCCACCTCAAGGGCAGGTCCTGGGAATTAGCTAATCTGAGTGTCTGCACACCTGGACTAGAATGTCTTCAGACACCCACAATAAAATTCCCTTATCAGTTAGCTTAGAATCTTGAAAAGTGACATTTCACTCATGTTCTCAAGCCACTGCCTGTTCAAGTTCACCCCTGAGCTCTATGGGGAAATGGGAGGTCAGCGAATCCCAGAACAAAGGTGGGATTTTCTCAGGAGAGGAGAGGATTCAGGTTTGCCTGATTAAATACCCACTCTCTCTCTCTCCAGGCCACCCCTGTCTTTGAGAAAACTAGTCAAATTTCAGCTAAAGCAAAGAAATGGAGAGCTCAATTTATGAAGAATTTGGTAACATCTTGGATTCTAAGTATGGGGTTGGGAGAGATGAAAGGGAGGAGTGGATAATTTAGACTTGAAGCAACATAGATTATACAGAGAAAGGATCCAGTTTGGGGGAGGTGACCAAGGATAAGAGGGATGTGCATGAAGGAGGAAGAGCCAGAAGAATGACATTTCCTGTCACTGTTTTTAAGCCTTAACTTCTCCTTAAAACTCAGGACCTCTAGCATAATCAAGCTTCACACTTACAAGCAATTGCCATTTTCTTATGTCCTACTCACTTCCCACATGCTTATCAAAGGCTTGAGCATATCAATCATAAGGTCAGGTTTTTACCCCTATTTCTACTGCATCCTGGATGACTGCCACTTCTGTGCAGACAGCATACCCAACATTCCAACCTCACTGTCTATATATCTCTATATGGACACCCTGGTCCATACAACATCCAGAATTCTTCCAGCTCTGAATTTATAATTTCTGGATCTCCACAATCTATGGTGATCTCATCTTTTCTGCTCCTTCAACCTGTTGGTCTACAAAAAATATTCTTGAATCTCATTAAGGACTC
Organism: Balaenoptera acutorostrata; assembly: GCF_949987535.1. Lineage (NCBI taxonomy): Eukaryota > Metazoa > Chordata > Mammalia > Artiodactyla > Balaenopteridae > Balaenoptera > Balaenoptera acutorostrata. The sequence continues at coordinate 35,955,141 of NC_080077.1, read as the reverse complement.
TAATCCTTTGTCCTTCAATTTATCTTAATCTTTCATCCTCCTCATAGCTTCATTAAATTATTCAGCTGAGCTTCATTTTCCTCATTTGTAAATGAGAGTAGTAATACCTATATCGCATATTTGATGTGAAGATTAGATATAAATTGTGTAAAACACATAACATTGCTCCTTGCTAAGTGTAGGCATTCAATGATCATTATCAACTTCAATCCATCTAAACTTCATTATTTATTACTTAAAAAACTCTCTTGCCAAAACCATCAGTGTCCTTGCCCTTTTATCCTTCTTCTGCACCAAATTAGCAAAACTCTAGCCTGGGATCAACCAGTCACTCTTTTTCTAGTCTCATATCTGGCTGCCAAGCACTGCTAAAAACAAATGCCACAACCGCATGGATTGATGTCACTACAAATTCATGGTCTCCCACATCAGTAAAACCTCTACCCCTAGTCCATTTCCTCTCTCATTCTCCACAACAATGTTTTCAAACCTTCACCACTCTGATTTTTTCCATCACTCTGAGTAAATGAACTCTCCTTTAGAGAGAAAAATAGAGACCATAATACAAGACCATTCTCCACTCCATGTGTCTCCCCAAAAGACAATCAAATGTAAATATAGTTAGAGCCACACTTACTCCTTTTCTTTATATGTTAGCTAAGTGGTTGTCCTTCTGCATTTCAAATGTTAATCCTCCCATCTGTTCTTTGAAGTACATCTTTCCATTTCTTTGTGAACCTTACTTAAATCAAGTGTTTTTCCCCTCTTCTGTACCTTTAACTTCTCTTTTTCTTCCAGCATCCCCCATCTTGTCTCTTTATCTCCTTCTAGTGATCACCTTACTTTCCTGTTTCCTCTTAGAACCATGTTTCTCCAAAGAGCAATTAGTACTTACCTCCACTTCCCCATTTCCTAGGACTGTCCAAACCACTGTATCTATGCTTCTTTACCTCCACTAAATCCAATCTTACAAATGTCTCTCTAGGTGCTAAAAACAGTAGACATTTCAGTCCTTACCTTACAGGACCTCTCTACTACTCCTGATGTTATTTATCATTTTTCTTCTTGAAACTCTTTCCTCATATGATTGTTATGACATCACCTACTCTTGATTTTCCTCCTTTATCTCACATAGAGAAAAATCTCATTCATTGACAGGATTTTAACTACCATTTAACATTAATACTCCAACATCTAAATCTCCAACCCTGGTCCACTCCAGATCCATGTAGCTAATGGATAATTCAAGAAAAACAACCAAACAAGCAAACAAACCAAAGGTCTTGACTTGGATGTCCTATAGCATCTCAAACTTGTTATGTACCAAATTGAACTCACTATCTTCTGCCTACCTTCAAATTTGCTTATCACTTTTTTTTCCTATCTTGGTAAACTGCCACTTCCCATCCATTTTTTTTTTTTTTTTAATTTTATTTATGGCTGTGTTGGGTCTTCGTTTCTGTGCGAGGGCTTTCTCTAGTTGTGGCAAGCGGGGGCCACTCTTCATCGCGATGCGCGGGCCTCTCACTATCGCGGCCTCTCTTGTTGCAGAGCACAGGCTCCAGACGCGCAGGCTCAGTAATTGTGGCTCACGGGCCCAGTCGCTCCGTGGCATGTGGGATCTTCCCAGACCAGGACTCGAACCCGTGTGCCCTGCATTGGCAGGCAGATTCTCAACCACTGCGCCACCAGGGAAGCCCCCCCATCCATTTTTTAAAGTCAGAAATGGCATTCAACGTTCACATTTATCCAATGATTAAGTCCTCTCAATTTTTTTCTTAATGTTCCTTAAAGCCATAACTTTGTTATTATTATTACTCCATGATTACTGTCAAACACTGGCCTTGCATGTGGTTTTCTACAAGACGTTCCTCATCATTTCTGCTGAAAGTCACTGGAGCCATATTCAAATAAATATTGCTATTTATCCTTTCTTACTTTTATAAGTAAGTACTTATGGGCCCCTTTACCCAGAAGCCTCTGGAGAGTCTCATAGTGTGAGAGACTTCCCTTCTCATGCAACTCTGTCCAAGCACTGCCTAATAAAACTTGCCCTGTGTTACGGTCTCTCGTGAACATATTTTTTCCCTTGATGAGCCCCAAATTCATTTAACCTGGGCAATGGCCATATTATACTTCTTTCAGGATAAAACCCAATATTTTTAGCAGAGCATATCAGAGAACTCATCATCTGGTCTATTTCTCCAGCCTCACTTCTTGCAGATACTTTTCTTTGTACCTGCTACAATCCAACATTACCTTATTAATTGCATTTCCTCAAATGGCTATATTCTGTCTCATGTTGGTTCTATGATAAATTCTTTATTGGGGTAATAAAATAATACCCAAATATCAGTAGAAAAATGTAAATCAACCAAGGTTAATAAAAGGTTAGTTAACTGTTTATGCTATATTCTTCAGAGGCTCAAGTCAACAATCATTCATCTATTCCTTCAACAAATATTTAGCACATACGTACTCTGTGCTTGGCATTCTTCTAGGTACTCAAGGTAGATCAGTGAATTAAATGGACACACACACACCGATACCTGTGAAGCTTCATTCCAGAGGGGGGATAGGGTGAGTTGGCAATTTTAAATAGATTTCAGAGATTTCAAGGAGGAGACACGTGAGTGAGTTTGGGATTTTACTCTGAGATGAATGGGGAGCCACTGGAGGGAGTGAGCAGAGACGTGCCATGATCTGACCAAAATTTCAACAGAATAACTCTGGCTTCTAGGTTGAGAATAGATTTAGAGGATAAAGAACAAGGGAAGCAGCTGAGAAAAGATGGTGTCCTAGAATAGGGTGATACCAATGGAGCTGGTGATAGAAAGACAGATCCTTGAGTATTTTGAAAACAGAGCTACCAGATTTGCTCATAGGTTATAAGTAGGGTGTGAAGGAAACAAAGGAGTTAAGAATGACTCCAATATGTTTTGGCCTCAGCATCTAGAAAGATGGAGTGGCCATTAACTGTGATAGGGAAGACTTTAGGTAAGGTCTTAGCATTTATTCTTTCTCTTCAAGCTTAACCTTTCTCCTCAATGAACAGTAATTGTTATTGTGTACCAAAGCTTTGAAAACATACCTTGATCCCTGGAGAAAAAAATAATCCAAACCAAGCAATCCCATCTCAAATTGTACAGTGAAATAATTACAAGTTGGGTGGATCAGTGTGTTCCAAATACTCTGATATTCCATATGGTCTAAAGCACAGTACAATCCAAATTGCATCCATAATAATGAGTCACAAACAGGAACTGTTTAAGACTTGGAAAAAATACAATATAAATATCAGAGTGGATTTTGAGATTTATTGTGAAAAATCTATTTTTCTTTAGTTTTGTTTTATAACCTTCTTTTTCCTCTTCATCCTCTCTTCTATTACCTTCTACTTTGTTATTATTGTCTCCTTTCTAAAATTGCATTTTTTTTCTTGGTTTCTCTTTGATCTATTAAATTTTCAAGGCATTGGTTTTATATTTAAGTTAAAATGTGATTTCTGAAGCATGTGTAGATTAGAGTTCATCCAAATCATCATGTTTTATTTTCATCAGCCTCTTTCTGTTAGAGATACAAAAAGACCCAAATCTACTACAAAGCCTAACTGATAACAGAGGGGCACTGATGATTCATTTCATTGAGAGTAAGCAGAATAGATACTTGCTTTATTATTTGCTCGAGCAAAATATACACACTGCTTTAAAAATAGAAAGTCCCAGGATGAGGATAATCAAATATTTATATCAGTCTGGAAAAAAAAAAGCATAAATTTTAAAGTCAGAAGACTTGGAAACTGCACATTATATCTTGTAAACTAACTTTGGGCAAGTCATTTAACCTCTCTGAGTCATAGCTTCCTCAGCTACAAGGCATCATTCTATAGTTTTTGTCTTTTTCTCCTTCCTGTTTATCTCATTTGTTTCTTCCATTCATCTTTACTTTCTTTCACTTCCTCTCTCCACCTCTTCTCTTTCTCTCTCCCTTCCTTCCTACCTTCCTTCTTACCTTCTTTCTTTCTTCTTTTCCTGCTTCCTTTCTTCCCATTATACTTCATGCTATATAGAATTTGAGAGAGATTTCAATAAAAACATGCCCAATAAAAAACAGAAAAATGAAAATAGGAATAGGAAGCCAAGAGTACAAATAAGTAACCTAAAAAGCACCAAAAGAGCTGTAATAGTTGATCTCTAAGCAATTAAAATTGAAAGGGTTTAGCTTAGGTTACTATGCTTAGATTAGAATAAAGATATTCAATCAACACTGTCAGCTGGAGAGAAGCAACTACACCACTTTGTGGAGGTGTTTGCAGCCTCAGTTCTCAGTCTACTCCATCACTTGCACACATGATGTAAGTATTTATTTCCATTCCTAATATGGTCTTTCTAAAACTCTCCCTATCCTTCCATACACTTACAAGGTCGGTAAACATTAAGTTGTTTAACCTCTCTGAAATCAGTTTCATTATCTGTAAACACTAAAATAAAAACATAAATCTGGGCATTTCTACAAGAATGAAATAACAGATGTGAAAGTGTTTGTAATAGTTCTCTATTACTATATAATCATACTGCCACAAACCTAGAGGCTTAAAACAACCCAAATTTATTATCTCAAATTCTCCAGGGTGAAGTGTCTGGGCATAGCTTAACTGAATCCACTGCTTAGGGTCTCATAAAACTGTAATCAAGGTGCTGGTCATGATGCTGTTCTCATTTGGAGCTCAGGGTTCTCTTCCAAGCTTAGTCATTGTTGAGAGAATTCAGCTCCTTGCAGTTGTAGGACTGAGGTACCCATTTTCTTTCTAGCTATTGGCTGGTGATCAAAAGCCACTCAAAGTTCCTTCCCATGTGGCTCCCATAGTCAGTTCACAGCACAGAAGTTTGCTTTCTTCTAAGTCAGTAGGAGTGTATTTGCTGATGCTTCTTATCTCTTTTATGAGCTCACTCAATTAGGTCAAGCTCACTAAGGATAATCTCCATTTGAGATTTATCAGTCAACTAGTTAGTAACCTAATCATAAGAGTGATACCCCATCATATTCACAGCTTCACCCACACTCATGACCCATGACTATACAAGGTCATGGGTCATTGGGGATTAGCCTAAAATTCTGCCTGTTGTACGTAACATGCCATAACACCCACTCCCCACATATAAAACAATTAAAACAAGTTTTTATAAAAAGTGCAACTTGGTTTAATCTTTTGGCACACCAGATCTTGACTGGTTCAGTCTGGGTACAACTATAGAACAATATTACCTTAAGGATTTCTCCAATTCCTGAATTTTTTGCTTTCTTCATTCATCTCTGTCATTCATTTAGCAAATATTTGTTGACTATCCACTATATGCTATGCACAGTGCTAGGCACTGGTGTCATAGTAAGATAGGCATAGTCTCAGCCTTCACGGAGCTTATAGTTAGTCCTGAGAGAATAAAAAAAATAAACAAAACAAACAAACAAAAAACAAATAAGGAAACAAATAGATATAATCTTTGCAAATTATGGTAAGAGCTTTCAGCCATTAAAGCGATTTTAGCAGAAAAGTGACGTTATTCAGATGGCATTTTTAGAAAATGACACTGAACATTATTGAGATTAATGTTTATTGAGATTGACTGGACCCATTCATGAAATGAGAATTTGGGATTATTTACCCCAAATAAACATAAATATGTTGGCCTTAGGGAGAACTCAAGACTCTTTCATAAGCCTACCTTAAATTCTACTCACAATGAAGAATAACTCTAGTCTAATTTTATTCAAGCCTCAGAGCACTGAGCTTGGGCCACAGTCCTAGTAAGGGGATTAAGACGTGTCTGCCCCAGTCTAGTCACTCAAGTCCCTCTTTAATCTCTGTATATTTTTGCCAGTAAATGTGATCTCAATTAGAATTTTCTCCAACTGGAATGGCTCATCATTTAGGATTAGTTTGGTTGCATATAACATAATAATATTGACTTAAACAAGAAATACATTTATTTCTATCTTGCTTTAAAAAAAGCCTGAAGATATGTGTTCCAGGGCTGATATGGAGCTCCATGATATCATAGACCCAGGTTTCATCAAACTCAGCTCATGCCTTCCACCTCATGGTCCAAGGGAATGGGTCAAATTCCCTGGGAATTGGTACAAGGGAACAGCCAGTTGAAAAGAAGGAGGCATGAAGAAGAAATGGGCAAAGAGCACATGCCAGCTGGTCGTGAAAGAAGGTTTTTGAGAAGCTGTAAAAACAAAAACAAACAAACCAAAAAACCTTCTGCTTACATATCATTCACCTCAATTGCATGCCATACCTAGCTGCAGGGAAGATTAGAAAATGGAACCTTTTTTCCAGGCAGTCATATTTCCAAATAAAATCCAGGGTTTCCATTACAAGAAAGAAAAGGGGAATGAAAACTGGATTAGGCAACTAGCAGTCTCTGCCATGTGGTCTAAGCCAAGACATGAATTTGAGTGGGATAGGCAAAGTCCTCTGCTTTGGGCCAGTTTTATTTTGGGCCACTCAGGCTAACTCAGTCTAGACAAAAGGAGTGCTCTACCTGGGCCAGCCCCATCAACTAGCACTCTCAATATAGAATTTGAAGTTGAAGCCCCAACTAGGACTGGTAGAGCAACTTTTTATGTAAAAAAAATAGAGCAATTGAAAGTCTTGATGTATTAGTCGGGATTCTATCACATATAAGTGACAGAAACCCACCTTGAACTAGCTTAAGCAAAAGGGGAAGTTTTATTGGAAAGATATTTGTCTAATGTTCAGAACTTAGAAAAATACCAAACAACATAGACTTTGGAAGAACAAGGGTTGAACTTGCCTCAGGAATAAACCAGATACTGGAGGACTCTTCTGTATATGGTAATAGTCTGAAGACATTCTCCCTACTTCTCACCTCTATTTTAGGGGGTGGGAATTAGCTTTATTTTCCTGGGTTTCTCATTATGGTCAATATGTAGAATGCCTCCTGACTATTCAGTCACATCCTACAGTTTCTGACTAGAGAGGAGATAGAAAGAGATTAAATTCCTGGAAAGAGACTCTGATTTGCCCAGTTTGGGAAATATTCCCATCCATGGACCAATCACTCTCAGCCCCCAAGTGAACCAGGTAGATGAAAACAGGAATGAATGGGTGCTTTACATGAAGAAGGAGGAAAGCAACTGAGCAAATAAACTCAACAAAGGTCTGCTGGACTTGGAGCTGATATACTAAAGTTTTGGAAGTCCTGAACATCAGTTCAGGCAAAAAGAGGCAAAAAGAGAATAGATGTTTCTGTATATATTTTAGAATTTTAATATTTCTTCTTCAAGGTGCTGGTCATGATACTGTTCTCATTTGGAGCTCAGGGTTCTCTTCCAAGCTTAGTCATTAATGAGAGAATTCAGCTCCTAGAGTAAGACCTATTTAAGGGACTTTTCATTTCTCTGTGGGAACAAAGGGTGTTCTTGATTAAGAGAAGAAGTTCATTTTGCTTAGTTTTATAGAAAGAAAACAGTTTTCAGACACTTTATATTTCTGGCCTCATATAACTGAGATAAATTAGATAAATTAGGCTTTTATCTGGTGTATGTTGCATAACTGGTTAGTTCTTCCACCCAGCTGCCTAAGAAAAACCAAGGAAGGGATCTTCCTTGAGTTCCTCTCCCAGCCAACCCAAAAAAATGCAGAGGGAGGGAATCCAAACAGCTCTGCCCTATGCCTTGGGCCAAACACTTTCTTGGTTTTTGTGCTTTCTTCCTGTTTGTTGCTTGGTGGTATGCTTTCCTTGACTCAGAGTGCTGACATTCAGAATTCAGATTTAAACTTTGGAGTAGAAGCAAAGAAAACAAGTAGGTCTTCTGCTGGACTTTGTCACTTAGGACCAATTAACCAAGTCAAAAGAATTAGAGTATGGTCTAGGCTAGCCCAGCCACTGAAGCTCTTCATGGGAGTTTGGAACCAACACCAGATAGCAATAAAGTGTTCCTTTGTTTGTTTGTTTCTGTGCTTGGTTTTTTGTTTGTTTGCTTTTGTTTTTGTTTTGTGAGTATGGGTACCTGTTAAAAATAGAATCAAAGCGCTTGGGATGCTCTGTCATGGCTAACCTTATCTTTTTCCATAAAAGTTGCAGTTCACACATACGTATATATGCACACTCACACACTCATATACCTTTTTACAACTATATGTATGCATACATATGGGATTCTGATATACTAATATAGTAAAGTTCTAAACTAGACGTTTAATTCCTTTTTACTAAGGAGCTTATGAGAGCCCTTTAACCAGTGTAGATGAGAATATACAGTATATGTACTGCTTCAATCTGGAATCCTCTTATATTCTCTTCTACGGCTGTGATAGTTTTTATCAGGCCACCTACATTGGGATTTGTGTTTTTCTTATTTAAAAGCCCTCATTACTATTTTCAGAGTATCTTTTTTTTTTTATATCTACATACTCAAATTTTACTACCAGTTGATTTCTATGGGGAGTTGATTCCTCTAATTTGTTCCATAAAATACTTTCAGCCTGTTTTACTTCTTAACCTTGAAATGCTCCCTCTCTCCCTCCCTCTCTCTCTCTCTCTCTCTCTCCCCTCTCTCTCTCTGTCTGTTTCTTTTTTGGATGGATGGATGGATGAATGGATGGCTAGTGGATGGATAAGAAGAAAGGGAGGAAAGGAGGGAGGGAGAAAGAGAGAGAAAGAAAGAAAGAAAGAAAGAAAGAAAGAAAGAAAGAAAGGAAGGAAGAAAGGAAGGAAGGAAGGAAGAAAGGAAGAGAAAGGAAGAGAAAGGAAGGAAGGAAGGAAGGGAGGGAAGAAGGAAGGAAGGGAACAAAGACAATAACAAAGAAAGAGAAAGTTCTCGGAGAGCACTGGTATTACGTTCCAAAAACATTGGTAAGAAGGGTTATCTCCAGATGGGTTGATAACCACTTTGATATTGACTAAAACATGAATATCATATATGACATGTCCTATGTCAACACTGACTACAGCATTTGAGCATGTGTCTATTTAACAATTTCACATACAACACCATACAGGTTAAACATAGTTAATACTCAGTTTCCTTCTCTATTGGTTGAGGATAAACACAAAGGTGATAGATTCACAGGAGCCCCAGCAGTGGCAAAAAGAGGCTCAGAAAAAAGAGACTGAGGCTGCTGAGTACAAACTTTACTGCCTCACTGCTTGGCCTTTTCAGGGCCTTAGGAATGAGTCGGGGAAAGGCTTTTCAGGACCTAGGAGTGAATTTAATGGTCCATTTGGCACCTTTGAAATCAGGGAATCAGTAAGAGATGGCATCTCCCTTAGCTTCCATTGTTTCATGGTGGCCTGGGTCATGTCAGAGAGCCTAACATAGTCAGAACAAGTTAACTATTGCCCCCTCATTTAGAAGTCTTCTTGACCTGAAAATGTCAATGAGCCTGTGATATGTGTTAACCTTGGAAAACCTCTTCTCTTTACTACATCATTATTACTTGTGCTAACTTGTAAGTATAATTAGAATGTAAGAAAAATGAGTTTGAATTAAGTTGCAGACAGACAATAGTTACTATTCTTAAAAAAAATGGACAAACTAGTGTCTAATCTAGTTACATATAAACTGTGTCGTCATGACAGAAGAAGTAGAGCAAACAGATGTGGAAAATGCCACCTGCTATCTGTTAAAGCACCAACACCTATGAGGAACTAAAATTTAAATGTAAATTTGAACCAATTCAAATTTTATTCCTAAAATGTTATCACTCCCATTTCCTGCATTTTGATATGTGCAGGGCTGGGGACACTCTCAGTGTTCTACCCAGAGTGCCTTGGATCCCCATTACCTGCCCTCTGCCAGTTTCCTGTCTGTACCTGAAACTCTTTTGGAAACTGCCTAAGGCCTACTGAAGCTGCTTTGCCCACAGACTTGGAGCAAAGGAGCTGAAGGTGCCTGAGAGCTTATGTACCTCCCACAGCCCCAGCCCTTGGCCATTTAGTTACCGACACAGAACTGTGAAGGCCTAGCTCTTTCCTCTTCCAGTCAGGACATATGTCGAGGTGGATTTCACCTTCCAGAGAATTTGACGTTCCCCCAGATCAGGCTAAGGCCCCTCCCTGGCTTCTTTTGCTTCCCTGTCCTGCTAGCCTGACTCTCTTCCCAGTGTCTCCTGAGCACTTCCTGTACAAATCACATGGCTGGGGCTGCTATACTTCTGAGAAACTTAGCCTAAGACAATATGCTGTCTTGAATAGAAGAGAAAATGATAAACATGGAGATGGTCTGTCAGAAACTGCACAGGGCTCCAAGTTCACCCACAGAACCGTCCTTCACAGGAATGCCATCTGTTAGATGTGTCACTCCAAAAAAAAAGGGTTGAAATCCCTCCACGAATTAAGCCTGGTTGAGGAATCTTTTTATATATTCAGTCTTTGTGCCTCAGAAGAGAGAAAAAAAGTTAGTGTCCTTATGAGCTTAAAGATTCTTATCTCAATTGAATTTTTGAAATTTTGAAGAGAGAGAAATGTATCACAATCTACTTATTTTTTAAAATGATTAATGGGAATGTTGAATTCTATGGATTTATTCTGAAAATAATTAAATTGCCACTTCAGTTACTTTCTACAGAAAGGTGAAAAACAGAGGAGGAAAAGAGCAGAGTACAGGGAATGCAGACAAGGAGACACAGTGAGAAACAAAACTTATAATCCTGCCTATGCTTAGAGAGTGCTTCTTGGGGACCAATTATCATGTGCATATGCACACACATTTGTATGTGTACACAGACACACATATACATATACCTATACACATGTATGTGTGTAGGTACATATTTATCCTCCCAATAATTCTGTGTTTGGGCACTATTATCATCTTCATACTTCAAATGGGAAAACTGTAACTCTGAGATGTGAAGTTATTGGTCCAAGGTCATCGCTCAGTATGTGGCAGAGCTGAGGTCTGGTCCCAGGCAATCTGGCTCCAATGTCTGTACTCTAATCTGCTATGCTGTACTACCTGTCCTGGGAAAGAGTGAGAGAAGTAAGTAGAAAGTGGCAGAGACAGAAAAGGAAAAATGGAAAATTAATTAAACATGTAAAAATTGACCCATACATAAAGATAAAGGATTGGGCAGAAAGGTATCAACAGAGAGAAACACACACACACATCCCGCAGAGGCAATGGGAAATTGATATAAAAATATTCATACTATAACACAATCAGAGAGAGATCCATACACACAAAAAAGGCATGCAGACTTTATAAAGACAGACCAATATACAAACCAAGGCAGGAAAAGGCATGCATATAAATAAGCAGGACTCAGGAAGAATGGGATGGACCAGCTAAAGGAGACTGGGAACTGGAATTCAGGCAGACAGACCTTTACCTATTGCAGGAATGGCTTTGTTGGCGTGATTTGAAGGGAATCATCCATCTTCCTGGACAGAGAGAGGAGAAGAACTGACATTAACTATCCTAAAAAGGAAAATTAAGTCCAAGATTCAGAATATCCATTATCTACTGCTGTGTTAAAAATGACTCTGAAACTTAATGGCTTAAACAATAACCATGTTGTTATATGTCATCATTTTGTGAGTCAGGAATTTGCATACACTCAGCTGAGCAGTCGTTTTGCTCCACAGGGTGCTGACTCACTGGTTTTCACCTGGTGCTGTGCTGGGCTGTGCTGGGCTGTGCTGGAAGGTCTAAGGTAGCTTCACTGTCACTCTTAACATCTTGCCACAGTCAATGGGAGGGCTGGGCTCAGCTAGACCCTCTGTCCCTCTCCTTGCATTCGCAGGCTTTGCCACATGGTCTCTCCAGCAGTGTAGTCTGACTTCTTATTTTGTGGTCTGTGGCTTCAGGAAACCAAAGCAGAGGCTGCTAGCCTCCTAAAAACAAGGTCTAGAATGGCCATAGTCTCTCTCACTGCACTCTATTAGTCAAAATAACCTCATGCCAGCCCAGATTCAAGAAGAGGGCAAGTAGACCCTATCTCGTGATAGAAGGAGTGTCAAAAATTTTGTGGCTGTCATTCATCTGTCGCATCATCCAAGCAGAAACAGGCTAGTAATGCACAGGTGTCGGAGAAACCAGCAAAAGCTCAAGCCTTGGGCATTTTGCAGAAGGAAGTGTCATGGGAAGCTAGAGTTGAAGAGCAGAAAATGTCTCTGAGGCAACCTGAGGTTGGATAATTATGAAAAAAGAAAGAAAAAGAAAGAAAGAAAATGATAGACTATGTGGTTACAGTCCCATACTTCATTTAGAACTAACTAAACATGCTGCAATACTTGGCCCAAAAGGTTGTCTTCAGGTCCTAAATCACATGTTTACATTGTGCATATTGGCTTGACTTCCTACATAGCTTTCTCGTTCAGACTCTACAGCCATGTTTTTAAGATTGTCAGTTCTGGTATGTTTCATTGTCCTTTGTATTTCTGATACATCTTCATTCTGTAAATATATCTGGGCACATGCGATTCATTACTAGTACATAGCACCATCACGAGAAGGCACACACAAAGGAAGGAGTGGATACATGCCTGGTAACAGGACTGACCGATAAGTAATTAAATCAGCAGAATTTTCTTCTTCCAAGGCAAAAACAGAATAGTTCGACATAAAGTAATTGATGTGGGCAAAGTACTCACTCTGGTGTCAAGTATAAATCTACCATACCATTTGAAAGGTGACTTGATTATTCCATATTTAATATGAAGTTAGTACTACTTATTTTCTAGGATTGTTGGGATTATTCAAGAAAATGTATATTTTGTGGATAGCACATAATAGTCATTCAACAAATTATAGCAATCATTATGAATATCACAACAATTCTTACTATCATAAAGCAAGTAGAGAACTAGAATAAAAGAATAAAACTCATAGGTGCAGCCCTAGGATCTGGTTGAAACTCTTTGCCTCTAGAACCTTAATTTCTAAGTATTTTATTTATTTTATGTGTGTAACTCATATAATTACACAGATATTATGTGAATAGTTTATATGTATAACTCATATGATTATGTATTGTATTAAATCAGAAAATATATGTTACATTGTGGTTTTTACCAAAATTTATTTTTAGAAATATCGTTCATTCTACTGTAAATTTGATTTGACCAGTGTCTGAGTTGACTAATTATGTTTGCTTATCCTCTTCATGAACACGAAAATTTAGAAGACATTATTGTTAATGATTTAAAACCTTTAAATCTTTGTAATAGATTTAAAAGTGACTTTTTATGACCGCAATGACTGCTTGGTGTTATTTCTTAATTTTTCCTAATGTATTTAAAAGTAATACACTTGAAAAATGCATGTAGTACTGCAAAAGAAAGTTCCAAATATGTTAGTTGCCTTCTAATATAGAAGAGAATTTAAAATAGGTCCCCATATCTATTATATAGGTTCCCTTAGTCTGGCAGTTCCTATTTTCTTTATTAACAGAATCTGGTCATCAGGTCATAACATATTATTTGTTTCCTCCTCTCTGTACCCTCCAGTTAGAATTAATCTCTCCTTCATTCTCCCTTGTTTGTAAGGGGGGTTATATTGTGCTTTCTTAAGAACTATTTTGACATCTTAATTTGATGCTTTATTTAAAGTTGTTTGTGTTTTTGCCTGCCTTCCCCACTTGCTAATGAATTCATGAAAGATAGAAGATCCTTAACCTATGTTCAAAATACAAACCAAAATACAAATCAAAAGACTTTGTATATAAAAGTTATTCAATAAAAGAGATTAAATTTGCTAACACATACAAATAAACCAATCATGTACTTCATTAACCAGCCAAAACCAGATGATAATATAAAACAATAAATACTGACTTTTTATAGCAACATAAATATTTTTTTATGATGGACTATTTAAAACACATATCCTTACTAAAGTATTTCTGACTAGTTTTAATCCAAAAATATATCATCTAGTGTCTTGAAACAGAATTGCAACTAGTATAATTTCTAGAGTTTAGACAAGAGTTACTCCAAGTGTAGTCTGAAGACCAGCAATAACATCATGACCTCAGAACTTGTCAGAAATACAAAGTATCTGACTTCACCACAGATCTACTTAATCAGAATCTCTGGATGCAGGAATCAGGAATCTGTGTACAAATTCACTGGGTGATTTTGAGGCATGCTAAAGTATGCGAGATACTGTTCTAAGTACTTATTAAAACAAAACAAACAAAAAAACACCTCTAACCTGGAAGAGAATTAAAGGGCCTTTTAGTCTAGCCCTTTACTTATTTACTGGATGAGAAATTGAGGCCAAGAAGGGATAAGGTAATTGCCTAAATGGTGGAACCAAGACCACAATCAGAACTTTTGATTCCAGACCAGTGTTTTATTAATTTTTTCACTGTAACCTCCCTAAAAAAATCATTTTCTCTTAAAACAAAACACATAGGCTTTGGGATAATACTACATGGAATTTGAATCAATGCTAGGTAGAATTTGGGATACAAAATATATTCATCATTTGTTACAAATTGTCAAGTTAACCAAAAGTTATTAAATAAAGAGAAGCATGGAAAGGTTGTATTCCTTTTTTACATATATGCATCTTTATTGGAGTATAATTGCTTCACAATGCTGTGTTAGTTTCTGTTGTACAACAAAGTGAATCAGCCGTATGCATACATATATCCCCATATCCCTCCCTCTTGAATCTCCCTCCCACCCTCCCTATCCCACCCCTCTAGGTCATCGCAAAGCACCGAGCTGATCTCCCTGTGCTATGCTGTTGCTTCCCACTAGCTATCTATTTTACATTTGGTAGTGTATATATGTCCATGCCACTCTCTCACTTCGCCCCAGCTTCGCCTTCCCCCCCACTCGTGTCCTCAAGTCCATTCTCCATGTCTGCATCTTTATTCCTGCCCTGCCACTAGGTTCATCAGTACCATTTTTTTTTTAGATTCCCTATATATGTGTTAGCACACGGTATTTGTTTTTCTCTTTCTGACTTACTTCACTCTGTATGACAGTCTCTAGGTCCATCCACCTCACTACAAATAATACAGTTTTGTTTCTTTTTATGGCTGAGTAATATTCCATTGTATACATGTGCCACATCTTCTTTATCCATTCATCTGTTGATGGACATTTAGGTTGGTTCCATGTCCTGGCTATTGTAAATAGTGTTGCAATGAACATTATGATACACGTCTCTTTTTGAATTATGGTTTTCTCAGGGTATGGAATCTGGCAGTATGTGACCTTTCTATTCATTCTATCACTGAGCAATAAACAATTAGGCACTTGCATGTGCTCTCACAGTTATAAATGAGGGAAATTTCACTCCAAATATGCAACTCCGTCATGATGTAGCCCTTCCTCCCAATGATGGATTTAGGAAGAGCCAATATTTATGTCTTGTTTCTGACCTTAGAGGGAAAACATTTGTTCTTTTTCCATTAAGTATTATGTCAGCTGTAGGTTTTTATGGATTTCCTTTTCAGGCTCTGGGAGTATGCTTGTGTTATTTCTTTGCTGAGTATTTTTATCAGGAATAGATGTCGAATTTTGTCAAGTGCTTTTTCCATTTGTTGAGATGTTTTTGATATGATTTTTCTTTTTTATCTTGTAATTTAGTGAATACATTGATTTATTTTCTGTTAAACCAGCTTTATATTCCGGGGATAAAGCCCACTTGATTATGATGTATTACCCATTTAATATATTTAGGGGCTCAATTTGATCAAATTTTGTTTGGATTTTTTGTATAGATGCTTAGGAGGCATATTGATGAGTGGTTTTTCTTATTTGTTTGTTTTGTTTAGCTTCTTGGAATGCCTTGCCTGGTTTGGGTATCACTTTAATGCACAAGTTGGAAAGTATTCCTTACTCATTAATTTTTGGAATAGTTTGTGTAGAATTAATGTTGTTTTTCCCTCACCAGGTAAGCAAGATGAGGCTGGAATTATCTTTGTGGGAAGTGTTATAACTACAATCTATCTCTTTAACAGATACAGAGGTATTCAAATTTATTCCTGCTTGAGTGAGCTTTGGTGATTAATGTCTTTCAATTTAAAAAATTCCTCCCTTCTTCATGGCCTAGAAACTGCTCCCCCCAGCCCTTTGGGGTTACTTTGTCCCCAGGCTCAGCCCCCATGTGTCCCTGCATGGCATATGGTGTCCACTCCCAAGCTGTAAGTATACGTGGCCAATAAACCTCTGCCAGTCTCCTCTGTCCATTGTTGAGTGCCATGTGTTTGGCTACCTCATAGTATTTAGAGTGAAGGATACTGTTGAACAGTATACAAAGCAGCCTTCAGTCTAGGGCTAATGTAGTCCCACTAAGGTGATACTCTTCTGAGAATTCTTTCTGATGAACTCTGTGTTGTATGGTCTTTACATGTTTGTTGATATGAACATAAACAATTCCCAACCCTGAGTGATTTCTAGGAATTATTCTGCCTACTCCTTCATGGTGGTTCTTTCTATGTTCCTCAGATAGTTTTTCTCTTATTTATGTGTAGGTCACTTCTCAGCTAAAGACTTAAGAGATCCCTCTGAAAACCTCTGGAACTCTTTGTGCACAGTTTTTTTCTCTTCAGAAATTTCACGAGTAAATTCTAGCCAACTCAGCCCCCCAAACTCTTACTTTTTTTCTCTTCAATTTAGCAAGACTCTTAGGCTGTTCAGGTTCCTGTAACTGTATTGCAGCATGAAAACTGTCTCTGGGAAATAAGCTGGTGAAAACATAAGTCTTGCACTGCTTATTTCCCTTCTCTCAGGGGTCATAGTCCTGTGCTATTTGCTATCCAATGTCCAAAAACTTGCATTTCCTGTGTGTCTCTTTTTGTAGTTGTTTAAGACAATAGATGTGGGTAAAATCTGGTCTCTATTAGTTCATCTTGACTAGAAGAGGAACTTCTAAAAATTTTAAAGTGTACTTTTAAACAAATAATTATGTGCTCATAAACTTTTAAAAACGTAAATAAAAGCTAATTTCCCCTTTTAAAATTCTGAGAATTTATAGACACATGAAGGACTTAGCTTTTAAAGATTTACTTTGAAACTCTGAAAACTGTTAATTTTCACCAAGATGTATGTGATATTACATTTGCAAACAAAGCAACTGACAAGGGATCAATCTCCAAATGTACAAACAGCTTATGTAGCTCAATATCAAAAGAAACAAACAACCCAATCAAAAAATGGATGGAAGATCTAAATAGACATTTTTCCAAAGAAGACATGCAGATGGTTAAAAAGCACATGAAAAGATGCTCAACATCACTAATTATTAGAGAAATGTAAATCAAAACTGCAATGAGGTATCACCTCACACTGGTCAGAATGGCCATCATCAAGAAATCTGCTAAGAATAAATAAATGTATGAAGAAAAGGGAACCCTCCTACAGTGTTGGTGGGAATGTAAACTGGTACAGCCACTATGGATAACAGTATGAGGTTCCTTAAAAAACTAAAACTAGAACTACCATATGATCCAGCAATCCCACTCCTTGGCATATATCTGGAGAAAACCATAATTCGAAAAGACACATATATCCCAACGTTCACTACAGCATTATTTACAATAGCCAGGACATGGAAGCAACCTAAATATCCATCAACAGAGGAATGGAAGAAGATGTGGTACATATATACAATGGAATATTACTCAGCCATAAAAAAAACACAAAATAATGCCATTTGCAGCAACATGGATGGACCTAGAGATTCTCATACTGAGTGAAGTAAGTCAGACAGAGAAAGACAAATATCATATGATATCGCTTATATGTGGAATCTAAAAATAGGTTACAAATGAACGTATCTACATAACAGAAATAGAATTGCAGATGTAGAAAATAAACTTATGGTTACCAGGGGGTAAGGTGGGGGAGGGATAAATTGGAAGATTGGGATTGACACATACACACTACTACATATAAAATAGATAACTAATAAGGACCTACTGTATAGCACAGGGAACCCTACTCAATACTTTGTAATGGCCTATATGGGGAAAGAAGCTAAAAAAGAGTGGATATATGTATATGTATAACAGATTCACTTTGCTGTACACCTGAAACTAATACAACATTGTAAATCAACGATGCCCTTATAAAAATTAAAAAAAAAGATGTATGTGATATTTCTTGGCAGTGTTTCCTTTTTCTCAATTCTGCCTTACAGCTCTCTTGTCATCATATATCTCTAGATTAAAAAACATATACAGAAGAACAGACAAAGAGCAATGCTACAAATGGAAACTAAGAAAATTATATTCAAGAAATATACCTCTCCTTAAAAAATTCCTCATAGAGAAATCGAAACTCTTGAGTGCTTTCACAAAATTAGTACAAAATAATGACAAGAAAATAAGGGTCCAATCCAAGAGATTAGAAAAAAGAATATAGTAAATGAAAATAAAATACAGAGGAAAGGAATTAATAAAGATAAAAGTTGGAATTTTTATCTTAGTTAAAAGAAATTCAAGGCAGAATTGGAAAGCAGAAGAAGAACATGAACAAACACAGCGAACTGAGCTGGCATTGATGGCTTCCCTCTTACCATAAAGAAAATTCCGAATGAAATATTTTTTAAATAGCTTAACACAACTCTCAGCTTGAAAGGAAGACAAGAAGACTCCAGGAGCCATAAACATAGAACTAAAGCAATAGTAGAGAGTGAAGTTGAAGCTAGGTCTTGGCCCATGGAGTATTCAACGAGATATATCATAGGGGCTGGGATTCAAAGGCAAAGAGGAAGATTGAAGTGTGACAAAGTGTTGCACAGTGGAAAATTTTAACACCCTTCTCCCAGAAACTGACAGTTAATGCATAGTTACTGATAGTTAATGTTAAAACATTTTTTAAAGAAATGAGCAACAACATTAATAATTTAGACAACAATTAGGGAATGCACATTCTTTTTAAGCTCTAATAAGACATTTTCAAAGGTTGATTAGGCTTCAGACAACAAAGTATTCTCAACAACTGCCCTCAAAATGAATAACATATACCACATTCCATAACTACTCTGCTACAAAATGAAAAACCAATAATGTATACCCTAAAAAATTAACAAACAAATCAAAATCATAGTAACAAATATCTGGACATTTAAGCAAGCACAATTCTAGATAAGTCATGAGTCAAAGAAGAAATAATAACGGACAGTATTTATTATTAAGTATTAAGTCATGAATTACAACTAGACTCCCATATAGCAAAACTTGTGCAATCAAAACAGTTTTCAGGGCTTCCCTGGTGGCGCAGTGGCTGAGAATCTGCCTGCCAATGCAGGGGACACGGGTTCGAGCCCTGGTCTGGGAAGATCCCACATGCCACGGAGCAACTGGGCCCGTGAGCCACAACTACTGAGCCTGCGCGTCTGGAGCCTGTGCCCCGCAACGGGAGGGGCCGCGATAGTGAAAGGCCCGCGCACCGCGATGAAGAGTGGCCCCCACTTGCCGCAACTAGAGAAAGCCCTCACACGAAAACTAAGAGACCCAACACAGTCATAAATAAATAAATAAATAAAAAAAAAAAAAAAAAAAGTTTTCAGAGGAAAATGTATAGGCTTAAAATGTATATATTACAATACAAGAAAAACTAAGAATTAATGAGCCTGTCATCCTTCCAAGAACAGAAAAATAATAACAGGATAAGTCCTAGAAATAGATAAGGAGAATAATAAAACTAAGATCAAATATCTATTAATATAAGAAACAAAGATACAAACCAGAGAATCAAATAATCCAAAAAATTATTTTTTGATAAAACTAAAAATGATAAAATAGAAAAATGTATAACAAGTTTGATGGAAGAGAGAGAGGACAGGAGGGAAAAAGGGAGAGAAGGGAGTGGAGAGAGAAAGAAAGAAAGAGAGAGGGAAGGAGTTATGCTGGTAAATCAGCTTTCTCTGGGGTGGAGGTAGGCGCTAATTTGTAAGATTTCTGATTTCCATAGTTGAAATATTCCCACTATTTCTGATTTTAATCTACAGACATGATGTCACTGTGCACATGTTGGGAAGAGGTACACAGATTTGGCTCTGGGAAGCTGGTACAATCCAGCTCCAGCACACCACTGGAGAGAAGTCACAAACAAATAATATTAGAATTGAAAAACAGAGCACATTGTACTAAAGATTTAAAACATTGTGAGAGAATATCCTGAATAATTCTGTCAACATACGTGAAAATGTGGACAATTTCTTAGAGAACTATAACTTACCAAATCTACCCAAAAGGAAACTAGACTAGAATTAGGTCATTAAGATAGTGAATTAATATTGATAGTTTCAAACTCACCCATTACTTAAGAAAATAGAATGAAACAAACAACTTGGCCCATGAGATTTTATAAATAAATTTTACCAAATACTTAAAGCAGTGGTTTTTAAAGTCGAGCCATCAGAACATAAGCATCAGCATCACCTGAGAACTTGTTAGAACTGCACATTCTCAAGTTCCACTTCATACCCACTAAATTAGCAACCCTGGGTGTGAGCCGATGGATCTGTACACGATGCAGGCTGAAGTTTGAGAATTTTGTTTCAAGGAAAAGATCAACCTAAAATTATACAAACTATTTTAGAGGACAGTAAAAACAGAAATTCCTCTCTAGTGATTTCATTTTATAAAGCCAAGAAAGCCTTCACTCCAAAATCAGATATAAACACTACAAGAAAGAAAAATTATAAGCTAATATCATATGGGATAAAAACTCTCTAAACAAACTATTAACAAATGGAATCCACCAATGTTTGTGTGTGTTTGTTTCTGTGTGTGCCTTGACTAAGTTGAGAATATGAGGAAATCTGTTACTCTATTTGCCACACTGACGAATTAAAGGAGAGAAGTACCATATGATGATCTCTATAGGTACAGAATGTATTTTTGATAAGTTTAAATATCCATTCATGATAATAATAATTAACTCTTAGCAAAGTAGAAATAGAAAAATTTTAACCTGATAAGAATTATCTATTAAAAGCCTTCAATAAACATAATAGTTTGATAAAATTATAGATTTTTAAAAATTAGGAACAAGATAAAAATACCTGCTATTACCACTTCTACTCAGCTTTGTATTGGAGATCCTATCTATGCAGTAAAATAGTAAAAGAAATAAAAGGATATGGATTAGAAAGCAAGAAATAAAGCTCATTCTTTTTAAGTGATGTTATTGTAAATACAAAAATTCAGGATACTTTATAGACAAATTAATTAATAAAGTTCAAAAAGGGTGCTAAATATGAGATCACTATACAAAAATCAATAGGATTCCTCTGCAGTAACAAATTTTCTCATTTACAATAACTTAAAATATTTTAAGTCACTTAGGAATAAATCTAACACAATAAGCCAGATATACAACCCTAATGATTTAGTGATATAAACACTAAATAGATGGAGAGGATAGAGTGTTTGTGAAAAGAATGACAATATTTAAAGATATCATTTCTTCCCAAATTAGGTTGCCAGAGTTATCAAATTAAAATAGAAAATAATTAAACTTCAATTTCAAATAAGTAATTTAAAAAACTGTTTTGTATAAGTATGGGATATTATTGTATTATTATTGTATTATTATTATATTATTGTATGTAATATTATCCCAAATATTGTATGGGATGCACTCGCACCAAAACAATTATCGTATATATATAATAATTATACAAATATATATATTTGTTGATTATCTGAAGTTCAAATTTAATTTGGCATCTTGGATTTTATTGGGTAACCCTATGCTATTGATCCAGTATAATACAAACAACCCCAACACGTTTTTTATGGAATTTAGAAATAATCCTAAAAATCATATGGAAGAGTAAAACATGCGATATATAAATATGAATATGGCTTTTCCAAGAATAATGGGTAATATAAAGAAAACCTATATTACCCCTGTTTTTCTCCTTTACTCTCACATTACTATCAGACTCAGCATACTTCTGACATCAGCTATGGGGGGGTTTCTGCACACCAAGCAATTCTGTGACACCAGCTGGGTGTCCTACAATTTAACTCAATTCTGACACTATCTACTAGGAGATAGCATCTTACACCACAGGTTAAGGGCTCAGTCTCACAAGGCTGCCCCCATCCTCAGAGGCCAATAGCAAGTCTAGGGTACAGGTTGTTACCTGTACTTCTGACTGATCAGCTGTAAATCGGAGTTCCCATAACCACCTCCTCAGGTTCAATTAATTTTCTACAGCTGTTCACAGAATTCAGGAAAACAGTTTTCTTACTGTTTACCAAGTTATTATAAAAGAATATGACAAAGAATACAGATGAACAGCCAGATGGAAGAGATGCATAAGGAAAGGTATGTGGGAAGGATTGTGGGGTTTCCAAGCCCTCTCTGGGCACACCACTCTCCCAGCACCTCCACTTTGTTTAGCATCCCAGAAGCTCCTTGAACCTGGTACCTTTGGGATTTTTATGGAGGCTTCATCATGTAGACACGATTATCATCAACTCAATTCCAGCCCTTCTCCCCTTCCTGGAAGATAGAAGGTGGGGCTGAAAATTCTAAACTTCTAATCATGTCTTGGTCTTTCCAGTGACCAGCCCACATTGAGGAGCCCACCAAGAGTCACTGCATTAGAATAAAAGACACCGCTATCACCCAGGAAATTCCAAGGGATTTAGGAACTCTGTGTCAGGAATAGGATCAAACACCAAATATTAGACAAAAGGACACTCCTAGTTCTTTTATCACTTAGGAAGTTCTAAGAATTTTAGGAGATTTGTGCCAGGAACCCAGGGCAGATATACACATGTGTGTGTGTGTGTATATATATATATATATATATATATATATATATATATACACACACACACACACACACACACATATATATATATAATTTTTTTCTATTGTCTCACAGGCAGGTTTCTGCTTTAGACCTATGGTTAAAGAGATTAAAGAAATACTTAAAGAGACATTTTTAAGAAGCCTAACACAAAACAAGGGAGTGTCTTTTCCAAAGATAAACTCAATTTTTCACCCAGAACTCATAAAACTCAGCCCTGATTATACCTGCATTGGCCTATTCCTTCCTGCCAGGTGGCAAGGACAGGGGAAAGGAGACCCTCCACATCACTGGTCATTACTTTCATTCATTTTCTTCTCTTTCCTTCAGGGACTCAAAGAGTGCATTTGATTTGAGGCAATGAAAAAGCAAAAAAACTATTATCATTTGGAAATGAGTCATGACAGCTATTTCACCTCAATAACCACATTCTAGGCATGATCTGATCTTAGCCTCATCCTGGGATAGATTCAGCATCTCAAGAGAAAGTAGACCAGACCAGTGAATGGTGTTGGTAAGATCAATGTAGGATTCTATCCTGGTAGATAGATGCAACTGAGTAACAGGAAATTTAGAGAAAAAGCACACTTACATAAAAATGTTATCATGAGTAGAACTTGTATCACTTAGACTTTTAGGTGCAAGAAACAAAAATCAACCCAGCCTAACAAGCACAGAGGAATATATTGGAGGATTGAAGAACATGGGACATCTTTACACAACCTCAGAGTCAGTCTTGGAAAAGTCAAAAGCCAAGGTTTCTATTGGGAAAATGAAAAGGAATGGACAGTCACAGCCAGATGGAGTTGATCCACTCCAACTGCTTTTTCTACCTTTTCCCACATTCCACATGAGCTTCAAATTCCAAGGAGAGGAAAGGATCTGATTGGTATAGCTTGGATCGCATGTCCATCCCTTGGCCAGGGGAAATAGGGACATCTTGATTGATAGTTCCGTGGTTGCATCCAATAGTGAAGGAATAGTTTTCCCAATGTAAGTTCAGGGTACCATTTCAAAAGAAGGGGAAGTGGATTTTTGGCAGCCTTAAACAACAGATGTCCAGTGTATGACTGAATAACACAGGTTTTGAGAAATGTACCAATGTAGAACAGCACTGTGATTACAAGTTGAATTTTGGTGCAAGACCATGATTTTTTTAGCAAGAGAAAGGATTTTCTCAAGATCAGTCATTCTAGGAAGTGGTTAATGCTAGAGGAGGAAATGAGATAGGTCTCTGTCTGGAAGAGGAAGGGTCTTACTTCACTCTCTGGAGCTGCAGGCATCATGCTGACGCCAAGATGTTATCTTAGAACTACTCCTGCCTGTGGGGGCTTCTGGGAATCTCTGTGTGCTGTGCAAGGTGCAATAGCAACAATGAAGAAAGATAAGCTACTTTCTGGAGCTTCCTGTATCCGTGATAGTGGTTGTGGAGTCCTTCTGTTTCATGGACGGTACCTCTGAGTGAGTGGTGCATAATTGGTGTATGGTAAGAAAACAAAAAACAAAACAACCCCCCCCAAAAAAACCTGCCCTCGCCAACAACAAAACAACAAAACCCATTTATTTGGACTGCAGGAGTTTCTTCTTTGCTTAAGATCAGGATGGGGTTTCCTCAATGGTGACCAATAGATGGTCTGTGGCCAGCAGAGTAACACTCAAGAGAATCAGCAGGGGCAACATAGCATAGAAGCCAGATGAGAATGCTGGAGTGAAAGAAACAGCTTAGTCCAAAGCAAGCATTTAGTGAAAATCCATGTAACCATATCTTGCATAATGAGATTCATATAAAAAGACAAAGAGGGGGCTTCCCTGGTGGCGCAGTGGTTGAGAGTCTGCCTGCCGATGCAGGGGACACGGGTTCGAGCCCTGGTCTGGGAAGATCCCACATGCCGCGGAGCAATTGGGCCCGTGAGCCACAACTACTGAGCCTGCGCGTTTGGAGCCTGTGCCCCGCAACGGGAGGGGCCGCGACAGTGAGAGGCCCGCGCACCGTGATGAGGAGTGGCCCCCGCTCGCCGCAACTGGAGAAAGCCCTCGCACAGAAACGAGGACCCAACACAGCCAAAAATAAATAAATAAATAAATAATAAACCGTATTTACCTAGTGGAAGTGAAAGGATACTGAAGAAAGCTGATGGAACAAAATTCAGAGGTTTAAGTTTATCAAAGTTACAAAACTCACCAAAGAAGGGACAAAACAGTAGTGGAGGAAGGGAGAGTAAATTATTACAAGTCAACGAAATTCTCATATTTAAAAAAAAAAAAAGACGAAGAGGAAGCTAGAAACACACACATATATATGTAATACATATAAATGTGTACATTTATGTATGTATAATAAACACAATACATATTTCACTTAGGAAATAACTGCTCTAATATTTCCAACAGTTTTCATTCCACTCTTAATTTATGGTATTTTTGATGTACAGAAACTTGTCATTTTTATAGTATCAGATACCTTCCTTTTCCACTGTAATTTCTTGCATTTCTTTTATGGTTGGAAAGTGCTTTTCTGCAAAATGCCAGTGTTGTGGTATCTATGGTTCACTTTAAAGAACTTGAGCATAGACAGTGTGCTACAATGTATGTGCTACTTGGCTTAAGCTACTTGTTATGTGTAGCTATTTGCCCTAATTAGAATTTCCCATCCAAATGGTGATCAGCTAGCACTCAGTCAGAAAGGCCACACTCCAAAGAACCCCAATGCTTCAGCTAGCTTGTCTCTCATCACCAACAGAACTTTCGCTAATCAATATACAAATGGTAGAAAAGGATTTTTGTTGGGGAGATGAGTTCTTATTGGTGGAACTAATGGCATTTGAGATATGTATGTTGGATAAAAAATTTCAGAGACACTTCCTACCCTTTCTTAAATGTATGTAAGAATTTAGGGAGCCCTATATCCTGTTTGCTTAGGGATGACACCAAGACTTGATCCCTGAGATGTTTTGCCTACTTTCTAATAAAAATTGGATAAATGGCTGCTTGTGGGGAAGAATTTGGTCTGAGAATTGCTTTCTCTATAATCTGATAGAGAGGTTGTGAGGAAATAGTTAACCTTCACTTACCTCTAACCCTTGGAGGCTACCATTCTTTAACAAAAATAACCCGAGTTAGGCCAACTCACAAGAACCAGTTAAATATCCACCTGTGTTTTCTTCTAATTTATTTCATGGCTTTATCTTTTATATCTAACTCTTGATCCATCCAGAGTTTTTAATCTCAAATGGCTACAGGACTGGAACCACTCGTCTAAATGCGTGAGGCAAGCTGGCATAAAATGGGAGGCAGGAAGAACTGTGCCAAATTGCTGAGCACCAGGAGGGCCACCACTCCTCTGCTCCTGCCAATTGCTGCCATCTGGGAATGTGGGCCCAGCACTGCTCTATCTTCTGATTTACTTTTTCTTCCCAAGCTGTTTAACTTTTATATTTTGATGTAAAATTTTCTGATTTTTAAAATACAATGCAACAGACAGTATACATTTGTGGCCCAATTATGGTACAAGGGTGGCCAGCTTGCAATCTTTGCTTTACAGTATAAGAGATGGAGAGTAGATATTTTTTCCTCCAAGTATGCAATTTTTCCCCAAAATTGTTTGTTGAAAACACACAGCCTTTCTTGTTAAGATCTTATTCTTCCTTCATCAAACACTGTACACTTGTTTACTAGCAGCTGTCAATTATTTCCTGCACATTGCGGTAAATTTAAGACTAACTTGTCCATCTCCAACAATATCCTTTCAGATTTTGATTTGAAATTTTAAATTCAAAGTAAATCCTTACTAATTTGAAATTTTAAATAATATTAATAAAATAAATAATACTTATTTTACTATTTTAATAAAATATTAATTTTTATAATCTATTTTATATCTAAATATTTGACTTAAGTTTTTTCTAGTTCTAAGAATTTTACAAGTTATTCTTTTAGGTTTTCTAAATGTATAACTGAATAAATGGGCATCATTTTCTGGGCTATCAAACATTTTATATAACATGGAGAGTTTCCATTTACTGAAAGTTTAAAGAGCTCAACATTATAACTGTCATGGCTTGGAACTATTTTTTGAAGTAATTCCATGATTACTGGATATATGTTTTGTGATTCTTACCACTTTTTACTTTCCTAAAAAATTATTTTATTTATTTAAGCCTTTTATTGATACCAGCTATGTGCCTCTGTTTTATGAGCTTTGGGCAGTAAAGACATACAAGGCCTCTATTCTCAAGGAACTTACATTCTCAGAAGCAAAAACAGATAATAAACCAAGAAATAAATTTTTCAAATATCATGTAACAAAAAATGCTTTGGTGAAATTAAGAATGTGATATGATAGAGAATGACAGGCTGAGGGACGGTTGGAGAATTATGAGTAGTCAGAAAAAAAACTTCTCTGAGGAAGTGACATTTAAGGCGAAGACATCATTGACAAGAAAGAACCACCAAAGATCCAGGGGAAGAAGTTTGTCTTAGTCCATCTGGGCTGCTATACCAAAATACCACTGACCGGTTAGCTTATAAACAACTGAAACTTACTACTCACAGTTCTGGAGGTTGTTAAGTCCAAGATCAGGGTGCCAGCATGATTGGGTGAGAGCCCTCTACCAGGTTGCAGACCTCTCCTTGCAGCCTCACAGGTGGAAGGGCTAGGGAGCTCTGCAGGGTCTCTTTTAAAGAACACTAATCCCATTCATGAGGGCTCCACCCTCACGACCTAATCTCCTCCCAAAGGCCCCACCCACTAACATCATCACCTTTATGAATTTAGGATTTCAACATGAGTTTTGGGGAGACACAGTTATTCAGACCATAGCAAGATTTTATGTAGAAGGCACAGTTAGTCCAAAGTGTAGGAAAAATTTCTGTGTGTACAAAAAATTAGTATGTTCCAAGTTATTCATGTCACTGGAATTTTCAAATTTATTAGTATAGTGTTTTCAAGTGATGTTAACTTCTTCCATTATATATGACTGTTTTTCTTTCTTATTCTTAATAATAATGCTTATTTATATTTTACATCTTTTCTTAATAAAATTTGTCCAAATTTATCTATTATATTGTGCATTTATTTTTAAATCAAACAAAACTTTTGGACTATTGATTCTACTTTGATTTTTATATCTAGGATTTTATTTCTCTATTCTTGTGTCCTTTTAAAAATTCTTGGATTTGTTCTTTATTTTTAGTAATAAAACATTTTAAGTTTATGAAATTTTCTCTGAGGTTAGTTTTGCCCATGTTCAAAAAATGCTAATACATTGTGTTCTTGTTATCCTTGTTTTAAGATTGTCTCGAATTATAATACTGATTTTATTGTTGGTCCAAGATTTAGAGACTTTACTTGGAACTTTGAAATGAATTTTTTCCCATTTGATACTTTGTTATTAATACCGAATTTAACTACATTGTTTATCAGAAAAATATGGTCCAATAAACTTTTGAGAAATTTACTGAAATATTCTTTGCAGTCTAAGTATATGAGTTTTTTTTTTCTCTTTCTCTGTTTGGTAATTATTACATGGACATTTGAATATAAGGTATATCCTCTCTTATAGATATAAAGTTTATTGTATATCCATTGTTCAGCCTTAAACTATCATGCAGTTTCTCCTTGTCATTATCTTTTTTTTTCTATGTACTCTGTGGAAGGTTGAAAGATGTATCAGTTGTGCAAAAAAGTTTTTTCACACTTGCCTTATATTTCTAACAGTTTAGAAGGATTGTGAAAGTGTGAGAGCCAGAAATATGAAAGTTTGTAGCTAGACTATGGGATTGTTTGTTGCCGGCACTAGGAACTGAATCATGTATCAGGTTGTTTCTTGTTGCAAATACTACACGAAAAGCTAACTCAAACTGACAAACAATATAGGGGCTATATATGAGCTCACATAATTGAGAAGTTCAGAGAAAAGACAGCTTTTCAATGTGCTTCAATGAGGCCTCTGCCATTCTCTAAGTCTTGCTGTCCTCCATCTATCAGTTTCATCTTCAGCCGGTTTTCCTCAGGGTAACAATATGGATGAGGCAGTTAAAGGTGTGACACCTGCACTTGATGCCATCCAAAGGAGGAGAGGGTCTGTATTCCAAAACTCTCTGTAAAAGTCCCAGAATTTCACATCCTCCACTTACAAGGATGAAGTAATATTTCCTAGAATCTCAGGGACCCCTATGGATATCAGGGACAATGGGAAGAACAAAAGGAGAAACTCAGTTCTAGTCAGAGTTGCAGCAAATTCCTTGCCTGTTGATGCCCAACCTCACATTGGCACTTGTGTATTTTGCTTTATATCTAAAGGAGCTGGAAAAGTTATTTTCTAGAATCCACTGACCACTGGTTTCCTGCGTGGTTCTTTCGATGGAAGGTACTTATATGAAAATAGGAGGGGGAGGGAGAATGTGATTCTTTTCTTGTTCCTGGCTCTGGCAGTGGTGGGGTTGGCGACTGCTGGTCGCCATGAGTTCCTGGATTCCTGTAGGCTCAGCGAGCATATGGGTCCTGGCTTCCTACTGCAGCAATTCATACAGAAGTGCTCTATGGCAGCCTATGGGGGTATAAGACTAGGCTCCTGGGAACATCAATAAAGCCTTTGCTCCTCCAACCTTAGGAGAGTTAGTGAGTTTCCGCAGTTACTGATTTTAGGGTATCCTCATCTTCCCTCTTTTGGTCCTCCAGTTTCATAATACTTCTAATGCAGTTCACTGCATTAAATTCCCTTTGTTTGAAATACTTAGGGTGGTGTCTGTTTTCCAAACAGGACCCTGATACACCACTGTGAAAAGTATTTCAAGTTTCTAGGTTATAGTTGTATTAAACTGATCATTGATAGGCATATAATTCCATAAATAAATAAATAAAAATTCAAATATGCACGATTATAAAACCATTTAACATTGATTTCCTAACCTAACCATTTGGAGGCAAATGTGGTATTGCAAAACATATTTGCTGCCTGTATGACTGTAAGCTATTTCCTTTATGTAATAGGGTGCACTGTTTAAGTGTCAGTTTTATTAAAATAATAATCTAGCTTTAAAATAATAAATGATTCTGCCAATAAATAAAATAAAGCATGTATTCAATACAATGCTCAATGAGGTCATGTCCAATGAAATAAGCATGGACTTTGGAAATAATATAATAGCTAATATTGTCAATATAAGACATCTAAAAATCAATACATACATCATGTACAGATACAATCAGGGTTAGGAAAGGCGTGCTTGCCTTTACAAACTATAAAATCTGACTCAGTGACTGTTTCGTCCTGGGCTATTTCCCAGGCATACAACTGTCATAACTCAGTTGTAACTTCCACGGCTGCTGTAGAAGCACTAAGAATGAGACAAAGAGAGAGAACTGATTATCACATTAGGTAAAGGATGAGCACCAGAAAAACTGTCTAGTCTACTACTATTTACAAAAGAATTCTAGTAGAAAAGTACATATTTTTGATTACTGAAGAACATGTCAAATGGTAGGACAGAGACCAAGCTATATATCAGCTCTTGGAGCAAAATCTTCAACTGAAATGGAAAAGTTTGCTTTCTAAAACTTCCTCTTGGCTCTATTTCTATTCATCTGCTAGCTATAATGACTGGTGCATTCCTGAATCTGGTTTGTTCTGTTTCCAGACACATGAGAAAGTTGTGTCCACAGTTATCAGATGACTGCTGGCATGTGGGAAGAAATCTAGCTTAGGGTTGGTGCACAAAATAGTCCCAGACTATTTTACATTACCCTAGAACTAGTGTTCTCAAAGTTCTTGGTCTTGGGACCCCTTTATACTCTTAAAACCTATAGAAGGCTCAAAAGAAGTATTGTTTATATATGTTAATTTATCAATATTTACCAAACTAAAACTGAGAACTGTTTAAAATATTTATTAATTCATTAAATTCATTAAAATTAATTCATCAATTAAAATTAATCCATTAAAAATAACCCCATTGATGTTAACGTTAATAACCCCATAAATATTTCCTGATAAATAACTATTTTTAAAACCAAAGTTAACTTAGTGAGAAGAGCAGTATTATTT
The DNA here is from genome assembly GCF_949987535.1 of Balaenoptera acutorostrata. NCBI lineage: Eukaryota > Metazoa > Chordata > Mammalia > Artiodactyla > Balaenopteridae > Balaenoptera > Balaenoptera acutorostrata. Next base: position 35,924,326 of record NC_080077.1, on the reverse strand, counting down.
TATGTTTTGCAAATTTATTTAATGCCTGGCCTAATTAATATAGCCAAATTCTAGAATCTGCTTCTACATTCAATCTGTTGTTACATCACATAACATGTGGCCTCCGGAAATCTCCACTGTACTAAAGTGAAAGGGGGTGGGGGAGAAACAAGGCAGCTAGAGTCTTTGTATATATTATTATCCAAATTATTTTTACCTCTAGGATCCTCTGAAAGGATCTCAAGGACCCCCAGGAAACACTAGAAAACACTCTGAAAACCACTGCCCTAGACTAGCTACATCAATTGTTTTCAAAACATTTTCCACTGTAACACATACAATTTTCTCATGCATGTTTTCATGGATGTCTTCAGATGTTAACTAAACAGAATATTTTGATCATTAAACTAACAACATCAAACATTTTTATATGTTGGGGGGATAGTATAGGGAGGAGGGGGTACCTGAGATGTGTGGTATTCATGAACACATTTTATATGCTTGTGGGAAATAGACAGTCAGTTATGAATAATGAGCAATTCCTAGCAGTCTTTTGCAACTCCTTGATTCAATGAAGCAAAATAGAATGAAAATGATAATAACATTATTACAGAGATACCTTGAATCTGTTGGGCTCTGATTTATTTCTTTATGTAAAACATTTGAAAGTTTGGGCATCTTGACAATTACTGGAAACCAATTACGTTTCAAACAATTCTGTCCATGTTGAGAGGTGCCCTCCTGTATTACTCATAGACAGAAACTCATACTATCTGTCTGGTGTGGTGAAGGTGGGGTGCATAACATTCCATACACTCAATTTTCCTCTCTATATACAATTGCTGACAAATAAGAAGTTTTTATTCATTTATATATTATTTAGTATATAAATGTGTGTGCACATATTCATTCAATCATTCAACATATATTTCCAGAGACCCTCTCTAAATGTGTTAGGTACTATTCTTGGCAGTTGGAATACAAAATAGAACACAAATTCTTGACCCCGAGAGACTTATGTTCTAGTGTGCAGAGACACACAATAGAGATAAATAGGTAAACTAAGTCATCCTTTACATTGTGCTAAGTATTAGAGAGAAAAAGGTGAGAGGAATAAGAAATATTGGGAATGGGGGAATGTCACGATTTAAAATAGTTTGGCAAGTAGAGGCCTGACTGAAAAGATGGCATTTGAGCCCAGACAGAGGGAGAAAGCCACTATGGTGAAGAGTTTTCCAAGCAGAGGAAAGAGCAACTGCAGAGACCGAGGTTGAGAGACTTTGTAGAGTCTTCTTGGAACACAAAGCTAAGCAAGCAGTTTGTGAGGTCAGGGAGGTAATGAGGGGAGAGTCTTAGCACCACTGTTAAGGACTTTGGTTTTTACTTTGTTTTGGGAAGCTAGGGAGACTTCCAACAAAGATGTGGTATGACTGACTTCCTTTTTACTAAGTTTACTGTGGCCTCTGGGTGGAGAACAGACTCAAAGGAAAGCAAGGACAGAAGCAAGAAAACCAGTCCCTGGGCTAAGAGATAATGTAGGTTGTAGTAGAGGCGGTCAGTAGTCCAATTCAAAACGTGTTTCGAACGAAGAGCCAGCAGATTATTTGCAAAGTGGATATGGGGCATAAGAGAAAGAGAGAAATTACAGATAGGTGTGAGCAAGGAAAGATGATGTGAGCAAGAGCTATTCACTGAAATGACTAAGACTATAGCTGTGGCTGAGAGAGAGTTTGAAGCCTGTAACGGCGTTTTAGTGGGATTCCTGTTGATTAATTCCTTTCTTGTACGCAGATGGATAGACAGATCAGCAGATAGATAGGTAGACAGACAGAATAAAAGAAAATGCACATATATATAAACACTGAAAAATTTCCAACCTTGAAAATTAACCATAAACAGTTAATGAGAGTTCAAAATGCAACAGCATTGCAAGTTAAGAAGATGCTGGCAAGGAATGTTGAAACATATATTCTTTTAAAAATAAAAAAGCATGCTCTTCCACCTTTTTCATTTTACTGCAAATTAAGAAAATACAATCAGTTCCAAAAAAAGACGATGTATATGCTAAAATGAAATGGAGGGTACTGCCAGGATTCTGATGTTTGAAACCAAACACGTGCAATAAAATAAATCCAGTTCTTTAGTTTTAATTTATTTATTTATGGCTGTGTTGGGTGGGTCTTCGTTTCTGTGCGAGGGCTTTCTCTAGTTGCGGCAAGCGGGGGCCACTCTTCATGGCGGTGCGCAGGCCTCTCACTATCGCGGCCTCTCTTGTTGCGGAGCACAGGCTCCAGACGCGCAGGCTCAGTAATTGTGGCTCACGGGCCCAAGTTGCTCCGCGGCATGTGGGATCTTCCCAGACCAGGGCTCGAACCTGTGTCCCCTGCATTGGCAGGCAGATTCTCAACTACTGCGCCACCAGGGAAGCCCCATTTCTTTAGTTTTAGATTTTTATGCTGATTAATCTCTTCCTCCAGCTTCCTGTGTCCTAGTCTAAGAAAAATGAGCCCAAAGGAAAGTAAGATTTTTTTTCCTATTAAATTGCTCAGTGGTTCAAAAGATGAATAAATTGGAACTTCCTTCTTTTTTTTTTTTTTGAAAGAGAACAAGTAGTTTTGCCAAGGACTCTTCACCCCCAAATCCAGCTAGGCGCCCAAAGGGCTTCTCCTGGATCTCGAAGCTGGGTTTCTGAGCAGCACCACCTGCTGGTCCTACACGTGTCTTACTTCCTCGGCCCCAAATCTCTCTCTGGTGGACTTGCATTCTTTCAGAATTCTTCGGCACCTAATTACAAGTAAAGCAAAATATAAAGCAGTTAGAAGCGGCGAAACTGCAGCTCCCCAAAGATAGGAGAAGGTAGGCACCCTGCGGCGTGCGTCAGGAACGCGGCGTGGGGAACTAGGGCGGAGCTGGGCTGGCGCGACCTCACGGGTGCGCAGCGCAGCTTCCGCATCGCGCGGCCCCGCCCCCCGCGACGCTACCAGCGGTCACGTGACGGCCGCGCGCGCGTCCCCGGCTGCTGCGGGCTCCGAGGCCGAAGAGAAAAGACTGCGAGGCGACCGCGGCTGTGGCCACAGAGGTGGGAGTCGGGGCGAAGCCCAGTCGAGGGGCAGGGTGAAAGTCAGCCGTTCCGGGATCCTAACTCGGGGAGAGGAGTGATGGCCCGCAGTGTCACCTCCAATGGCGACGCGCTCTGGGTCGGCCCTGCGCTCCGGGCCTGAGAGGGGCGTCGGCGGCGGGGTCAGGGGCCGGTACGTAGGTGGACGCCCTTGGGCCGGGGCGACCGTGGCTGTTGCGCCGAGCCGGGGTGGGACAGCTCAGCCTTTTCCGTCGCTCCCAGCTTGGTTGCTGTCACAGGCAAGAAGAGGGTGACGGGCTCTGCGTTGCCTGGGGCCACCGCAGCCCCTGCCCCGGGCGACAGCCCGGAGCTGGTCACGGCCCGGGTGCGAGAGGCGGAGCAGCGGCCATTACTGCGCAGCCTCTTCCGCCGGGGTCTTCGTCGCTGCCTTTGGTGGCAGCCAGGTCTCTCTCCTCTCCTCTCCCCTCGTCGGTGGTGTCAGGCCTCTACACGGGGACTTTTGGCCTCAAGATTTAGGGGCGGCAATGGTTTGAGGGGTATCCTACTCCCAATTTCCCGTGCGGAGGCCTCTACCCGGGCCTTGGGTCAGGGCGTAGAGTTCCTGCATTTTGTCTTTTTCCGGAGTGTCTTTGGCTTCTTTCTCTTCCCTCTTTCCTTCCTCCTCCTGTTCAGTTTCTGGGTATTGCCTAATATGACGAGCAGTCTCTCGCCTTGCCCTGGTTAAGCCCAGCGTTGTTATTAAAGCATCAGAATCATTAAGAGATCTCTTAGTACCCGTTGAGCCTCCAAAAACCTCGGTGCATCTTAACAGAGGAGGCTGTTGCTTTGTTCTTTTGGTTGCTGGGTGCGGAATTCTCTCCCTACCCCCCATCCCGACTGAAAGAGTACGGGCCTTATATTGTTGCCGCTGCTTTATTTTCCGTGGGCACCTAGAGAAAGGCTGAAAAATTGTTTTGAGTTTACACACACTTCTGGCAACTAGATCTTTTCCCCTTGATATCGCTTTTAATATGTTTTTCTTTTCCCGAAGTGCCATTTTAGTGAGCACTTATTTCTCATGTTTCTAAAGTACGTACATTTTGTTTAAGTAATATTTTGTTTATTAAGTAATATTATAACTGTGGAATTGAGAGAAGAAAGCCAAGAAATGATAGAAAAACGCGTTGTCTTTGGATGATTGCCATTTCAGGTACCCCTCCAATGTGTGTACTTTTAAAATAGAATTTGAAAGTATGAAATTGGCGTTAAAAGCAGTATATACTTACGGAAACTGGAAGACTTAAAACTGTTTTTGTTTTTTTAATAAGTGAATCTATATTTAGACTTTTAAGAGACGTGGCATGTAGGACACAGGAGGAAAATGTCCTGCACAAATAACAGGATTTATGATGTTGGCTTTGCTGTTTTTGTGACCAGCAAATACTGTTTGTGTTGAATGTCTGGGAGTGCTCTAAAAATCAAGAAAATACATCAAATAATCCAATTTTAAAGAGCAAACTGGAAAAGTGAAAAACCACTCTAGAAATAGATTTTGGATGTGTTTGTTTTAGCTTGTACATCTTAAATTGGAGCATTTTGTTAAGCCGAATCTTTGATTTAGAATTTATGTTTCAAGTGGGCCAGTGTAAATTGTGGGCAAATGAAAATAATGGTAAACATTTGTAGGATTTTGTTATTCACTCGTTGTTAAAAACTTGGTAGAATTATAATCATCAGGAAAACTGTTTTTCCAAATAGCTGATCATTAGACAAGAGGAAGAAAAAAAGAATTTTTTTTTTTTTTTTTTTTTTAGGAGACATGTATCAACTGGTAAAGTATTTTGTTTTTGAGTTGTGCAAGGATGGGGCAGATTTTTTTTTTTTTTTTGAAAGGATCTAAAAATGATTTCTTGACTTAGTAGAAGAAAAAGATAGTATTAAATTTTTCTTTTCACAATATTGATCTGCATAGAGAATATTATCTCATGTATTAGCAATTTACTAGCATAAAACACCTGACACACTGTCAGTTGGGTATTTGAATGCTTTTTTCCCCCAGTGTTAGTAACAGAAGGTGAACCTTTTCCATCCTCTTGCCTGGTTTTTTTTTTTTTTTTAATTTTATTTATTTATTTATTTATGGCTGTGTTGGGTCTTCGTTTCTGTATGAGGGCTTTCTCCAGTTGTGGCAAGCGGGGAACACTCTTCATCGCGGTGCGCGGGCCTCTCACTATCGCGGCCTCTCTTGTTGCGGAGCACAGGCTCCAGACGCGCAGGCTCAGTAGTTGTGGCTCACGGGCGTAGTTGCTCCGCGGCATGTGGGATCTTCCCAGACCAGGGCTCGAACCCGTGTCCCCTGCATTGGCAGGCAGATTCTCAACCACTGCGCCACCAGGGAAGCCCTTGCCTGGTTTTTGATTGTGCCCAAGGAACCTGATTTTGTGCGACCAGCTGGATTAGAAACTGTCTTTATGGGTATGGAATCCATCTTATTTACATTCTGCTACAACCACCTGTGCTGTTTATGGACTGTTGAGTGTTCATGGCTTATTACCCTTTGAGTTAGTTAAAACAAAACCCGTTGTTAAATCGTATTAATTAAAGTATTTAGAATTATGGAAGTGTAGATTAGGGTGAAATAACTAAGACATGGGAGTTGTGACTTGACCAAGGTCACACAGATAATTAGCAGCAGAGCTTTTCTTATTTACAGAATGGTTGCAGGCTATGCAACTTCTGTTTTATGTGATTAAAAGACAGGTTCACATTCACATTTAATGTTTTGTTAAAATAAAATGCAAAGCCCACATTTTTGGGTGGAAAATATAAAGATTTAATTCTTGGGTATGAAGATTGTGAAGCCCGGAGATTGTCATACAGTAATGTTTTTTATGGGAAGTGTTAAATGCAGTGGTGGAAATAATTCTTTAACATAGAGTACTGTAAAATATTGAACCCCATTTAGTTGAAATGAGTTTTGACCAAAGACTTTTGTTTCCCAGTATGACCTGTGCTTTCTGTAAGCTGAGTTTTAGCAGGAGATGAGAAGGAAAGCTAAAAATGGAAACATTAGGGCATTTAGTTACATCTCTCAATTTGGGACTCTTTCTTAAGAAATATTAAGATGTAGCTGCTAAATTACACCCGATCTCTCTCTCTGTGTTCCTTCTTTTACTGGTCCTTGCTTTTTTTTCTTTTTTCTTTTTTGACTTTGTATACCAAAAGTTGTAACATGTGTAGTATTTTTCTTTTCTGTCACTCTTATCTTTTATATAGACATTTCCTGTTTTGTGTATTTTGAATAAATAAAGAGAACTATTTTATTAAACATTAGCTGTTAGTATAATTGGAAAAATACAGGAAATCTTCAGATCTTTGTAATTTGATATTTTAACTGTTACATGCTTATCTTTTTCTTTGATGAGTTCTTTTAAAAAAGGTAATCATTTATTTGAATCTATAATTTAAAAAAAACCTTTTTTTTTGACTCCATGACTGACTTGAAAAGTGGAGTTGTAATTAAGCCTAACTATTTTCAGAGAAAATAACAGTAGGTGCAAATAATAGGAGCATGAATTTGTTGAGTGGTCACAAATTATAAATAATACAATATTCATTTTCAGTTATACTTAATTGGTTGAATGGGTAAATGATTTAAATTAACTGATACTCTCTAATCTCTTTTATATATTTTTAAATTCAGTCTGCCACTTTTTTTCTTTAGAATTGTTAAGGGGCAGAAATATCTCATTTAGTTTCATATGTTTTCTCTTCCTATGTTACCTTCCTAATAGTTCATTTCTGTATAAGTTTGCACCTTAAGAAGGAACCTTAACCCATTAGCTAATTGGTATTTGCATGTCAAAATATTGTGGTAAATTTTACTGTAATAATTCATAAATTGTGTTGACTTTGGTCATAATTTATAAATCATTTGTTGCAGAAGGAATTATGTATGTTTGCCAAATTAATTCTGGCCTGTAGTTAGAATTATACTATTCTTTTATCTTTGGTTGAAAGTAAAAGCCTCCTCCTCCCTCCATTAAAGAAAAAATATTTGGTTTCAAATGTAGAAGTTTTCTGAGGGCTACTTTACATGACTGTTCTGAATATTACTGATACATGCCATACCCTATGTTGTGCCCAATTGGCATTGTAATTCTCAGAGGCTAGAGTTGATGGATCTATTTGGTAGAATTGGGACTAGCTAAACCAGTCAGTTTTGATCACAGCAAAATATGCAGTTTTCTCTTTTATCTGTGCCAGCAAAGGTGTGAGTAAAGTAACATGGAGTTCATTTTCTTTATTCAGCAACTCTTGTAGTAAATTGCCAGTTTTGTGTTGGAAAACACCTGTTGGTATGCAAGACATTCTAAACCTGCATTGCCAGTCTGGTAGCCACTAGCCACATGGCGCTACTGAGCAAACTATGTGGCTAGTCTGCATTGAGTTGTGCTATAAGTAAAATACACACTAGATTTCCAAGAGTGTACACACACACGAGTGTAAAATATCACATTAATTATTTATTTATATTAAATACCTGTGGAAATGGTAATGTTTAGAATATATTGGGTTAAATAAAATATATTCTTTAAATCTCCCTGTTTTCTTCTTATTGTTAATGTGGCTAATAGAAAATGTGAAATTACATATGTGGCTTGCATCATCTTTCTATTAGATAATGGTATTCTAGACCTTTTCTTTGAGATACAGCACATTGAGGAAAATATTTTTTTAAAGATACACTTGAGCTTGAATCTCATCTCCCAGTATTGATAGTTTTGTGATTTGGGGTTAAATCCTTGTGGGCTTGGGATGCCTCATTTATAAAATTTCTCACAGAGTCATTTTGAGGATTCAATGATATAATGGGTCTACTAGTGCTTCCTGAACTTCAATATGCATATGAAATACCTGGAGATCTGATTCTCTTGGTAGGGAGTGGGGCTTCAGATATTTTGTTTGTAAGGAACTCCCAGGTAATGCTGATGTAGCTAGTTGAGGACCACAGTTGTCATAGCTAGGATCTAGATTACTACATAGGTTTTAGTTTATTTTCCTCCCCTCAACCATTATCCATTTAGAGTCAGCTTTGAAATTTAGCCATGGGATACAGGAATTGGAAAAGTCCCTGTAGCTTGCAAGATTTACTAAAATTGGTTTTATTCCTAGATTTTTATCTGCATTCTGGAGAATTCATTGCCAGGGAATAAAGCTGGATAAATGATGTACTTGTCAAAAGATATAAAGATGGCATGAATTTTAAATTTGTAAATGTAGTAACTCCCTCTGTTAGATTTTAAGTTGTTTAAAGAAAGGATTAGAGCTTAGATATCTTTATGTCTTTTGTGGCTGGGTGCCTATTCACAATTAGAATGCAAATGTTGTGTTATGTTAATAAATAAATTTAGTTTTTCATTCATCCAAGAAATACCAGTTCAAGTCGTCAACAACTGATTGGCATTTTACTGGCTGCTTAGAGATATAATAGTCCTTGTCTTCAGGGGGCTCGTGGTTTACTAGAAGAGTCAGAAGTGAACAGATGATTGCAGTGCATATGATAAATTCAGTAACAGAAGAATTACAAAATAGAGGGGAGGGAACAGTTTTTTGGAGGTAGTCAGAGAAAGGTAGTAGCATTCTTTTTAGCCTTAAAAGAGGGAGACTATACCAGGCAGGAGGAAATACAGAACTACAAAGGGAAGTTTGGAGAACTGAGTAATTAGGTGTAAGTAGAGTATTAATTTGTGAGAGATAAATAAGACTAGAGAGTTATTTAGGTTTCAGGTCTTTAAGGCTTTTGAATATTGTCCTAAGGAGCTTTACCTTTGTTGTATAGGCTGGAGAGCCCATATAGGGCTTCGTGTATGGAAGGCTTCATTTTTCTTTTTAAGAGTATCACACTCAGAGACTTGGTGAATAAATTTAAGGGGTGATACTGAAGCAAGATAATCAGGCGGAACAGTAGTCCGGGAGAGAGAGGATAAAAGTCTAAACTAGGGGACTAGCAATGGCAAGAGAATGGAGGATAGATTCCAAAGGTGTTAGGGATGAAAGTTGACAGAATTTGGTGTGATGTGTTGGGAGGGGAATGAGAAAAAGAATTTTGTTTTTCTCTGTCAGCACTCATTGGTTAAGGCATGGAAGCTGAGATGTCACATTGTAAGATATATGCAGAGATGGGGGTGTGTAGAGTATGTGTAGATGAGAGACAGAGATATGAGAGAACCAAGCATTCTCTTAAGAAGTTAAAATGGTTGGGCTCCAGATTGGGCAGGAAAGGAAATGAGATCAGGTATTGGAGAAAGGAAAGGAGGTGGTCAAGAGACTGGAGGGCCCCTTGAAATTAAAGAGTGGGTGTGGGAATGAATAAGTGAGCTGAAAGGACCGGAGCTTGTGATCTGAGAGTGAGATTAAGATTTTAGAGAGGCAGTAGTTTTAGGAGGCATCTAGTTCCAAATGTGGCCATCATATTTTGTTGGGGGGAGGGGGGTGATGAAGTTCATTGAATTTAGGATTTTAGGAATTGGAAAAACAAGGACAGTGTTTCTCAAATTGTATTCGATGGACTACCTGCATCAGCATCACTTGAGGTGAGATTCCTGGGCTGAAACCCATCTCTACTGGCCTGCAGTACCTCGGGTTAGAGCCTGAGAATGTGTATTTCTAACAAGCCACCTCTGGGGGGCAAGTTCAAGAACCTCTGAGTTAGGTGTTGAATGGTTTATTCTCAAGGATATTTAAATAGGTTCATGGTGAGATGTCAGGAGATAAGATGAATAGGATGACCAGTAGTGAGCAGATTAAGTCAGTACCTTAAGGGTTAAGAGAGAATAGCTATAGGGGATTATAGCCAATGGTTAGAGACTTCAAAGAATAAGTGGGGGGTTTTTGTTTGTTTTTAAGAGCAATGATGTTAGAATAGTAGAGTGTTTCCTACTGTCTTGTGTGTGAAACTGGACCGTTTCTATTTTGAGTAGGCCACAGGAGGGAAGTGAATGATGGAGTATTCTTTGGTGCCATTGAAGTTGTAGGCTCTTGGAGGGTAAAGTGAAAGTGCTGTGGGGGAAAGTCAGGACAGTGGAGTCTTACCATGTAAAGACTAAGTTCTAAAGTCAGAGTAAAACAAAAAGTCAAGTTGTTTAGAAACCCTTTCTAGTCAGTTACTTTTGAAAGTTCTCCAGTTTTGAAACAGATTGCACACTGTTTGGTCTGTTAAACATTTGGTGAGATAGGCTGGCTTGTATTTAAAGGCCATATATCATCTTAAAAATCTTTAAATACTAAAATTACAAGTTTTTTAGGGAGATGGATTCCCACACTGTGAGCGGCACATGGAACTGAGAGTATTTGTCTCTCCTGTCTTGTGGTTACTGTGAAGCCCGTCATCTCTTTAGTCATCATGTATGCTTGATTCTAATTTCTGTGTGGTAAAATGAGCCTCCTACAGTGGGCATGATGAAGTGGAAGGAGGAAATACTAAATGAGAAGAAAGAGGATTAATGGCTGAGATGATGCTTTAGTTGGTGACTCTGGACTTCCTGGACAACAGGCATCTTGAGAGAAGGTTGGCTTAAACTTGGACGTACATATAAATACCAGGAGGTCCTAGTTAATGTGATGAGGACCTTGCCTTCCCATACATTACCTTCTTGTAGGAAGGCAGTGGCTATGGAATACATTCCATGTGGGCTACTTTGTCCATATAGAACTTGTTTCACTTAAATTTTTTTTCTTGTGGTAAAATATATCAGTTGGCCATAGATGGGTTTATTTCTGGACTCTCTCTTCTGTTGGTATCTTTGTCTATCCTTATGCCAGTACCACCCTGTCTTGATTACTATAGCTTTGTAGTAAGTTTGGAAATTGAGAAGCTTGAACTCACCAACTTTGTTCTTTTTCAAAATTATTTTGGCTATTTGGGGCCCCTCACAATTCCATATGAATTTGAGGATTTGTTTCTTCATTTCTGGAAAAAAGGCTCTTGGAATTTTGATAAGAATTATGTTTAATCTGTAGATCACTTTGGATAGTTCTGTCATCTTCATAGTCTTCCAATCCATGAACACCAGCTGTCTTTCCATTATTTACCTCTTCTTTAATTTCTTTCAGCAGTGCTTTGTAGTTTTCAATGTACAAGTCTTTCACCTCCTTGGTTAAGTTGATTTCTAGGTATTTCATTCTTTTAGATGCTATTATAAATGGAATTGCTTTCTTGATTTCCTGTTTGAATTGTTGACTGCTAGATACAGAAACAGAACTGACTTTTTTGTGCATTGAACTTATAACAAACTGCAACTTTGCTGAATTTGTTTATTAGCTTTAGTAGCTTTCTTGGGGATTCTCCAGAATTTTCTGTATAGAGAATAGAGGAAATTTTACTGTCTCTGCAAATAGTTAATGGTTTTACTTATTCCTTACCAATTTGTATGCTTTTCATATCTTTTTCTGGTCTAATTGCTCTGGCTAGAACTTCCAGTAAAGTGTTGAATAGCAGTGGTGAAAGCAGGCATCCTTGTCTTGAAATTTTTCCACTTTTGAGATAAAATTAGCCAGTGAATTTTGTTAAATGAAGAATCATACATAATTGACTGAAATTAATTTTTAATTTTGTTGATCTTAGTCTGTAGAGAAGTTGATGTTGAAATTTTTCTTTTTCAGCACAGGATGATCCAGCAATGGAGGAGAAAATACTGCAAACTGGCTGATTGCTCGTGAAGATGATGTTTTATTTTTGTGACAGGCATCTGTGGGATATGTAATAGAAATGTAAGTATGGCATCATGTTTGTTCCAAAGCTGCAGTAAATTAAGTGGACTGGTATAAAATGTAATAAATCAAGTATCTGTCGTAGTTAGTTTTAATTATACAAAATGAGCATTTTATATAGACTTTTAGATCTTTGAGTTGACAATTTTATTCACATTAAATTATTATTAATGTAGATTTCCAAAAAAAGTATCTTCATAGGGAAAAATCTCTATTAAAAAGTGGAACTGAAGACAGAGAAATTTGCTCATAGAAGGCTAAAAAAAAACTGGAAAGATCTCCAGGTCTTCTAGGTTCTACTTTTTCTTTACATAGTAATTTACTTAAATAACTAAGCTAAGGAGATAATATCAGCCTTTATAAATAAGAAAGACTTATGGGTTATAGAACACTAGTTATTAAAAACATGTTTCACTAATTTAAATTGGTTTTTTAATTAATTGGTTTTTTTAACAAGTTAGTACATGCATTTTAATTCCTATTGGAGTCACTGTAGTCCCCAGGTTTTACTAGTTCTGTTTTCCTATCAGTTTCTCTTTGTGAAATATGCTTTAAAATGTTAATACTACCTTGATCTTGCCCATATTGAACTTCGTTCTGTTATTGATGAAACTTTTTCACACAATGAACATCATATTTCCGTCTTCCAAGTTGATGTGAAAAATATCCAACTTGAGTCACTCATGAAAAATGCAGTGAACACTTTACTTTTACAGTTTTGGTGATAACAGTGTTTAATATACTTGACCAGAGTGTGACCCTTGTAGATACTATTTCACATGTTCTCCCAGTTTGACATGTAACTATTGTTATCTACTTTTCCAATATGGTGCTTTGATTATACATTCCCATTAAAAGTATGACCATATCATTCTTAGTCAGTGTTGAGAATTTGATAAAAGACAATTGAAACCAGTAAGCATTTTTCTTTAAAATTGGGACAAATATATTTTTTATTTAACCCTGTTCATGTATTATCTATCTATATACATATGTATATTTTTTAATCCTGTAGGTCAGATAGTCTGACCATCAGACTATCATGGCCATCAAGGAACTAGACTGTGGTCTAGTAAGTAAGACACATATGTAATTAATAATTACACAGTAGAAGAAATACTATATTGAGGCAACAATAAAATGCTTTCAGAACTGAGAGGATTTATTCCATCTGAAGGGTTCAGAGTGAACAGGGAACTTTTGGTTTGGTCTTAAAGAATGAATAGAATTTTAACAATCTGAGAAAACTAGGAATTATTTTTTAAGCCAAGGGAATGGGGAAGGGCACAGATGCCTAAATATCAAGGTATCTTAGGGGAGTCAGGGAGCAGTCCTATGTGTGAAGATGGAGTGGGAAATAGAGACTTCACAGGGAATGAGTGTTTATTTAGTGCCTACTTATTGCCAGGTGCTTACTGGGTATTTTACTTGGATTATTGAATTCAGTCAGAAGATAGTAGTAGCCTTATTTACTGATGAAGAAACAGAGATGAGGTCATTTTCCCTGGGTCAGTGTTTACCAAATTTCTCTGAGAATAATCTACTAGGGCACTTCTTGAAAACTGAGTTTTAGACTCTAACCCAGATGTGTCCAGATTTCCAGGAGAGAGCACACCAGCTAATTCTCATCTTCCAAGAAGTTTGGGAAACACTGTTCGAGGTCAACAGTAAGAATAAATGATAGATTTTAACTAAGTCTGTTTTACTCTGAAGGCTATGTCAGTATAATTGAAAGCCAGTGCTTAGGAATTTCTATGAGATTATGTAGGCAATAGAAAACTATTGAAGATTGAGTGGAGGGGAGACTAATTAGACATAATTGAACTGAGGAAAGATGAAGAAGAAAGGACTGAGGTCAGGAAGGCCACTTGGGAGGTCAGTATTTTGTACAAGAGTGTGTCCAAGAGGCCAGAATTAAGGTCACAGCTTTAGGAATGAAGGGAACACATTCTAAAGAAGTTTCTGTTGCAGAAAAGCAAAGTGGCCAAGGAATAGGGGGGCACTGAGGATGACTCCCAAGTTTTATCCAAGATAGAGACCAAAGGAAGAGGGTGTACGTTTAGGGGAGCAGATAATTTTGGTTTTATTAATGTTTGATTTCAGGTGGCTGGAGAATATTGAGGTAGACTTTTTGAATACAGAATTGGAAATACAGATTTTAGGTATCCAGAACAGTTCTGGATATTAGATTTGGGGACTCATGGGGGTTTATATATATATACCATATATCTACTGAGTATTCCAAACTAATACATCTATATAAGTTTGGAATATTCAGTAGATTGTCTAGGCATAGAATGTAGTATGAAAATTTGGTCACCCAAGAGCCCCTGTGAGGAATACTGATATTTAAGGGAAGGTAAAGAAGGTAGAAAAAAATGATACAGAAAGGAGAATTGGGAGAGAGTACCATCATGGAAATGAATAATATAAATTTTTAGAAAAAGAGTCGATGGTTAATAATATCATTTAGTGCAATGGGATCGAATAGATTAGACTGAAAGAGGTCATTAGACTTGCATGTTAGTTGATTTTGAAATTTAGGGATGGAGAATATTAATCGAAGTCTTGGAGGAATTGGGATGGTTTAGCTTTGAAAACTAGCAGTACCCCGTCCTGAGCCAAGAGGAATGATGATAAGGTAGAGTGAAGATAAAAATAAATTTTGAGGAGTCATTCATACCTTATTTCTTAATAAGGGAGTCCAGAATATCTTGTTACTAAGAGGTTGGAGAAGTTTTGTAAGTCTTTGTGGGAATAGGGAAAGAAAGATGTCTTAGCTGAGTAAAAAGTAATTGATAGCAGGCTTGATGGATTCTGGGAATCAAAATAGCTAATCAGTATATGGTGCTCACAATTTTTGCACCATATATTTCACTACAAATATGGAAATTTTCATAAGTTGAAGAGTAACTTTTATAAGTTCTCTCCTTGCTTGACCCTTCTTTTTTGCAAATGTCTCCCCTTGTGGCTTTTGAGGTGGCAGTCTTACTTTATTCCCCATTCCTCTCTGACCATTCCTCCCATCCTTTGCCTCACTTATAAACGTTGGAGTAATCCAAGGTTCTATGGTTGGCCCTTTTGTGTGCTCTCTCTACAGGTTTAATTTGGGCATTCGTACGTTTTTATGTCCCAAGAACCATGTATGTGTTGGTGACTCATGAGACTTCTTTCTGCCTAGATTTCTTCAGAGCACCTATCTAGTAAACTCAACTGTCACCTACCTGTCTTCATCTGAAGACTTTATAAATATCTCAAAGTCATTATGTCAGAACTCGCCTCAAGTTCTGAATCTTGATGAATGATGCCATCATCCATCAGTAACTAAATGTTTTCATTTCTGTTTGCTTAGTATTTCTTATATTCTATCGTTGGAGCCTTACATCTGTTCCCCCCCCCCCCCCCCGCCTATTATCTTATACCTGGATTACTATAAATTTTAGTTTCCTTTTAGCCCCATGCTACCAAGTCTTCCTCCAAACTCCTGTCCAAATGGTCTTGATAAACTGCTAAACTGACTGTCACTTCCTAACATAAAACCTTTCAGTGAATTCCTGTTGCCTCCTTAGGGGTTCATATATGGACCAGCTTCATAGAGATCCTTGAACTCCTTGACGTTATATGTAAGATTTCCTTAATAAGACTGTGAACCTAACAACGTTTAAGAACCATTTGTATTTAAAATAAGTGTTTAAGCTTACTAAGATAGTGTAATGTACAAGATCTTTGCAATACTTCTTGCATAGTACATTTCATCCATTCAAAATGTATCTATCCCCCTCCCTGCTAGTTACTGGGGAGTACAAAGGAAGAAATGGTATCCTACACTTATCAGAAACCATTAGGTAATGTAGTGTTCTTCAACTTAACTTTGATGGCAGGTTTTATTATCCATTTCTCTGCTAGCGCCATGGGCATGGTAGATGCTCAGACACTTTCTCTGTTCAAAACTGAAAAGGCTTAAGGAGAAATACGTGACAGCTCTTGCAGCAGGTGATAAAAATGTCATTCCTTTATCAGTCTATGAAATTTCTTAGTAACTTCCTGAAGTCTTATCTTTCCTAAAATTATTGATGGCGGTTCTTACATTTGGATAGTCATGATTATTTTAGAGGCATTCTGTAACAATTAAGGGTAAAGACTATGAAGTCAGATCACCTGGATTATGAAACCTAGATTTGAGGCTGGCTCCGTCACTTAATGAACTGTGGCTTTGGGTATTTCTTCACCTGAACTTTCTGTACCTCAGTTTCCTCATCTGTAAAATAAGGAAAATAGTGGACCCATTTCGTAGGGTGATAAGAGGATTAGATATAAAGTGCTTCGCAAAGTATCTGCCACATATTATGCAATCAGTAAATGTTAGTTGTTATATTTTAATGTAATAAGATATGCATCAACAGACATCCAACAGAAATTAAACACCCACCAATTACAACACACTGTACAATAGGAAAAGTTAAGAATTTTGCCTTAAGGACTTAGGAATGGTCATTGTTAAAATTAAAATTTTAATGTTATATTTTTAACTTGTATTAAACCTCAAACTCTTTATATTCCAGCAGAACTAAAGATTTGAGGAATTTTTTTCTTTTAAAAAATAGTCAAAGTTTTGGGAAGGAAGATGCCATTCTTTTTTGGTAGGTCTGCACAAAAGATGTTGCAGTACCTTATTCTTTATTCCCTTTTTTATGTTTTTAATTGGATTCTGAGCCCAGACTTAAAAATCTGATTTTTAATATTTGTAGTTTTTATTGCTGGCAGAAATTTCTTCAATACTATGTAAGCTAAAGGTCTTTTTCATTTATAGTAATTTTACCTTTCTTTTGACTAATGAAATGTCTTCAGGAAGATTAAACAAAATCTGAATACTTGGAAATTTCCACTAAATCTGCCCATATACCTCTATATTTGGTCTTGTTGAAGAGAAGGCTTACTAGCATTAATAGACGTTTATTTGTCTTCCAGAAATATTTTACATAGTTTAGAAGAAGAATGGGATTTATGCTTAAAAGTCATAATATCACATTAAGAGTTCAATTAGTAAAAAAGTCTTGGAAAAAGTGAAACATTTACCATGTTCTTCAGCAGAGTTGGACTAACGTCATTCCAAATTTCTACATATTATTCTTAATTTAGTAACCAGGAA
Source organism: Balaenoptera acutorostrata (assembly GCF_949987535.1). Lineage (NCBI taxonomy): Eukaryota > Metazoa > Chordata > Mammalia > Artiodactyla > Balaenopteridae > Balaenoptera > Balaenoptera acutorostrata. Next base: position 35,907,368 of record NC_080077.1, on the reverse strand, counting down.
ATAAATTCCCTTTTCCAAAATGATCTCTGAAGTTTCCTGAGACATTTATTAGGGAATACCTCTCTTTGATTAGCATTCTCTTTATCAAATCCTTGCTCTACAAAAAGGAAAGGAAAAAAAGCATTTCTTACACACCAGTATGATCCTCTGAACATATTCAGTCTCCAACCCATTTGAAGATCATTGAAACTATGCAAAGAAAAAAAGTCTGTTTTGTAGAGTAGATTAAAATGGTAATGAAAATTACCTTGAAGTGTGTCTGTAGATAGGCAGGCTAGTGGTTTGGGTTGCTTTGTCTTTATCTTGTTAAATATCTTAATGGTATCTTGTCCACTGTATGTGCCTCATCCAAAGTTATGTAAAAAGTATAAGTTCTCTCCGTTTCTTAGTTGGTGATAGACTAGGAGTGTATTTGGTGGGCTAAACAGAATCAGAATTTGATGTTTGCTATGGCAAATTGATAGTTGAAAGTGCTTTAGGTGAATGAAACTTTAACTATCTTGTGTCTGTTTTCTGATGAAGTTTATCCAATTTTACTTCATTCTAATGAGGGAACCAAAATACCTGCCCCAAAAGAATTGTTTTGCCTTTCTAAGCTTGTTGCTTTCACAGTTCATGTCTTCCCCTGAGATGGTTGTAATTGCTTTTTTTAGTTTGTTAATTATATGTTTACGTTTATTTGTGCATGCAAGAGTAAGAGTCATATAAAATATTGATCATATTAAACAGGATGGAGAGTAATGTTTTTAGGTTGAAAACTTTCTTTTTTGTAGATAACTGCATCTAATGGAAGATTGACTTTTGGGGTTAATTTTACTTAAATACAGCAGGGTTTGGGATTATGTATCTTTTAAAAGTATGGCGTTCATCCAAGTTGCACTGTTGGATATTTTATTTACATTTTACTAGACATTTTCTTTTTAAAATTTTGAACTTATTGGCCTGTCCTTTGCCCAGAAGGTACCTAGATAGTTTAGGATATGGACTTATTGTATATGAGATGTTGCTATTGTTTTTTCAGAGTACTGATGAGCATTAGCCCATTTCAACATTTTGTCTTCCAAATAGAATCAAACATCTCGCTTACTCAGTTAAATTATTACTTGTGGATGGAGGGCTTCCTTATTTTCTTTTTCTTACTTGGGCTTCAAATAAATTTGGAGATTTAAAAAAAGATTTTCAAGAATTTCATTGACAACTGATTTCTTTAACTTAAATTGAAAGGGATGAAAGAATATATGTACTAATCGTTCACCCTTTCTACAGCTGATTTTAGTTCTTTTTGTTACGAAAATGTTAAGTTATCCTGAGATTTAAATGTAGCGATAGGACCTGATGAATTAAAACTAGGTAGCCAGTGCCTTACAACTGTTTTCAGTTGTTCTTTTCCTGAGCACGGCCTATATATAGCTTTTGCCAATAAACAGAAAAGTGAGAAGCTAAGTTTAGTTAGCAGGTATTTATTATGTACTGTGTGATGAGCATGTATTAGATATCTTAGAAAAGGGAATTTTGAGTCAAAGCATGAATTTTTCCTGTTTTACTGATGAGAAAACTGAAGTCCCAGAAGCATGGTGTGTGAGATATGTTTTCTTTTAAATCTCTTAAAGGTACTTTGGGCACTGAGTATGGTATTTGGCCAAATTCAAAGTAGTGAACATAAAACTGTTATCACCGTGTAAGATTACATGGGGCAGACAAAAGTATTCTGAATCTTTTGCTAAATGACAAATGAAATATGTGGTATTCTGTCTCTTGCCATTTTGGAAAGTACTTAGATTTTGTATTCAAGAAATACATATGAGTTTTTGAGAGCCTAACAATATATTCTGTGTACAGCCAGTTCATTTTAGGGGAAATAGGTGGGGGATATTAATTGACCGGTTGAGAAGCATGTGCTTTCACTTATAACTCAGATTGTTAAATTACAAAATCTTTGACGGCACGAGTGTATCTCAAAATACTCTGAAGCTCCTGTAGTGCCTAACACATATTAAGAGGTCATATTTGGTTGACTTAGAATTTACCATAGGTTAGGAAAAAGTTGTATTTTACTAGGTTCTGTAACTTAGAGTTTCTGGTAAAGGAGTTGATTGGAAATGAAATTAAAGGTTGAAAAAAAAAAAGATTGGAAATTAAGCATTTCATGGAGATCAGTTCTTTCCCTTGAGACTGTGTGTTGCTTCCTTTTCTAGATAAGTGCAGTCTTTTCAAAAACTTACTATCATTTTGAACCTTGCCTGTTGAGGAACCAAGGACACAGAAAAAGCAGTAAGAGAATGGATTTTTGTTTGATTAGAAGTACTGTGATGAAAGCCTAAGAGATAGAGATAAGTGTGAACATTTTTACTGACTATATACTTTTTGTAACCATTGAACCCATTTTTGAGAGCTTGATCTTGGGGAAAAAAGCAGATATCCTTATGGTGATTAAATACTAAATATTCCGTATTTAAAATGGTAGAACCAACTAGTAGAGAGAGATTGCCACTCACTTTAAGCAGCAGTTAATTAAGGGCTGCTAGTCTCTGTGAGGTCTTCACCTCCATTTCTCAGTCTTTCACTTATCACTCATATACTCCCTCTTACCATTTTCTCCCCCTTTAAAATATCTGTGGTTTCCTATTACTATGGGATTAAACCAAATCAGATGTTTCTTTAGCAGGGCACAATAAGGTTTTCAGGTTGGGCATCTGGTTACCTTTTCAGCTTTATTTCCTGCTGCTCCATTGCTTATAACTCAGTGCTTTGCACATGTCTCTGCCTTGAATCTCCTCCACTCCCCAGCCTCCTGTACCCCAAATTTTCTAACCTATGTTTATCCTCTCATCTCTCTTATCATTGTTACTTTTAATAAGTATCCTAACACATTTCAGTTATTGTAGCAGTCAGGTCACGTTGTGAATATCTGCTTGTTTGCATGTACGTTTCCTTATTTAACAGAGTAGGTATGTGTCTTAGTCATCTTTAGATCCATCAATACTCAGAATTGTATATGGACCATAGTAGTAGTATAATAAATGTTTATCTGAATCAGTAAGGTGGAAGTTCCAAATTTTATGCCAGTGTTTAAGCTCTATACATCATTTGACAAATCTTTTTTAATTTTTAAAATTTTTATTGGAGTATAGTTGATTTACAGTGTTGTGTTAGTTTCAGGTGCATAGCAAAGTAAATCAGTTATACATACACATATATCCACTATTTTTTTTTTTTAGATTTTTTTCTCATATAGGCCATTACAGAGCATTGAGTAGAGTTCCCTGTGCTATACAGCAGATTCTTATTAGTTACCTATTTTATATATAGTAGTATGTATATGTCAGTCCCAATCTCCCAGTTTATCCCTCAAACTTATGGTACCTTATCCCCTGGTAACCATAAGTTTGTTTTCTACATCTGTGACTCTACTTCTGTTTTGTAAATAAGTTCATTTGTACCCCCTTTTTTTTGGATTCCACATATAAGTGGTATCATATGATATTTGTCTTTCTCTGTCTGACTTCACTTAGTATGACAATCTCTAGGTCCATCCATTTTGCCACAATGGCATTATTTTGTTCTTTTTTATGGCTGAGTAATATTCTATTGTATGTATGTACCATATCTTCTTTATCCATTCCTCTGTTGATGGACATTTAGGTTGCTTCCATGTCCTGGCTATTGTAAATAGTGCTGCAGTGAACATTAGGGTGCATGTATCTTTATGAATTATGGTTTTCTCTGGGTATATGCCTAGGAGTGGGATTGCTGGGTCGTGTGGTAGTTCTATTTTTAGTTTTTTTAAGGAACCTCCATACTGTTCTCCATAGTGGCTGCACCAATTTACATTCCCACCAACAGTGCAAGAGGGTTCCCTTTTCTCCACACCCTTTCCAGCATTTATTGTTTGTAGATAGTTTGACAAATCTTTGGGGTTTTTTCCTCTCTCCTTCCTCTTCAGGGCAACTTCGGTATTCATGTTATTTTCCCCCGTGGTCTTACATGATTTTAACATTTGTTGAGCTTTTTTTTTTTTTTTTTGGTGGGGTTGCTTCCCGTCTAACTTTTATGAATTCATGGAGGCTTTCTCAAAGAGAGATATAAGATGCGTAGTAGTTTGTCCATGGCGGGGCATGAGAGGCAAGAAGTGAAGAAATGTTCCATATAGAGAAAACCTATTATTGGAGGGAGTAGCCACTGTGGCTGGAAGCCTGATCAAGGGGAAGTTTGATGTGAGATGAGGCTGGCGTGGGAGCTGGCATCCAGACCATGCAGGGCATATAGATCCTGGTCTTTAACATAAAATCAACTTTTTAAAAAGGGGGTAAGGCTGGACCCATTAAAAGGCATATGCAGTAATTTAATAAGTAGTGTTTGCTTGGTGACTAGGGAAGGGTAGAGATGGATAGTAGATGGATTTAGGGGATATTTAGGAGGTAAAATATAAAACTTGCTGATGTTTTGGTTGGGGAGGGGTTAGGAGAAGGACAGCTTCAATGATGGATTTCTGGCTTGAAAAGCAGATGAATAGAGGTGTCTCCAGAGGGGCATTTAGGGAGTGAGTAAATAAGGAGGAAGCAGATCATAAATTCAGTTTTTGTGCCTTCAAGACATCCAAGAAGAGATCTAAAATAGGCAATTAAAAGTATAGGTATAGGGCTAAAAGGAGAGACCTGGGCTGGTGATTGTCAACTTATGAGTCGGTAACAGTTGAAGCCATGAATATAGATGAGATCATCTTGAAAGAGTATAGCAAGAAGAGCATATATATGGTTTAGAAAGAGGCAGCAACAACAGAAAAGGCCATAAGAAGAGAGTGTTTCACAGAGGGGGAATGAAATGACTGGTTGAACCAGTGTTTTTAGATTATACAGCAGAGAAAGGGAATTTCTAGAATTTAAACTCTGGTATTGATTTCATATGGTCTCCTTGTCAAGTACCAAAAGTACATTAATACATGGCAATATTTGCAGAACTGCACCTAGTAGTATCCTAAAAGGCTACAAAATTTGTTACTTTCTGCAACTGTAACCTGAATTACTTTTAGCGATTTTGTTTCTCTACTTTCCAGACTGATGTAAAAGTCTAGATGGGTTGTAGTGATACATTTTAAAAGCTTTGCATTTAGTTCTATCTTGCAAGTTCTGTGAATGAATAGAAATGGTGTATTTATTTGAAATCTATACTTTGGTTGTATGTTTTTATTCTTGGCTTAACATCTGTGTGCCTCATTGCCCCCCCCAAGTAAAAATTAATACAAATCAAAAAGATTTTTCTGTACAAGTTAAGAGTTTTTTCTCTACTTTCATTTTTGTATCCCCATTGTCTAGATGTGGCTTGCATGTAACAGGTACTTAATGTTTTCTGAATTGTTGAATTAAGATATTGGAAGAGTTAAAGCAAGATTTTAATATATGTATTTTCTCTCATTTTCTCAGGATGGCTGGCTGTGGTGAAATTGATCACTCAATAAACATGCTTCCTACGAACAGGAAAGCAAATGAGTCCTGTTCTAATACTGCACCTTCTCTAACTGTCCCTGAATGTGCCATTTGTCTGCAAACATGTGTTCACCCAGTCAGTCTGCCTTGCAAGCATGTTTTCTGCTATCTGTGTGTGAAGGGAGCGTCATGGCTTGGAAAGCGATGTGCCCTCTGCCGACAAGAAATTCCCGAGGATTTCCTTGATAAGCCAACCTTACTGTCACCAGAAGAACTCAAGGCAGCAAGTAGAGGAAATGGTGACTATGCATGGTATTATGAAGGAAGAAATGGGTGGTGGCAGTATGATGAGCGTACTAGTAGAGAGCTGGAAGATGCTTTTTCCAAAGGTAAAAAGAGCACCGAAATGTTAATTGCCGGGTTTCTGTATGTTGCCGATCTTGAAAATATGGTTCAATATAGGAGAAATGAACATGGACGTCGCAGGAAGATTAAGCGGGATATAATAGATATACCAAAGAAGGGAGTAGCCGGACTTAGGCTGGACTGTGATGCTAATACCGTAAACCTAGCAAGAGAGAGCTCTGCTGATGGAGCGGACAGTGTACCAGCACAGAGTGGAGCTTCTGTTCAGCCTCTGGTGTCGTCTACTGTAAGGCCCCTGACGTCAGTAGATGGGCAGTTAACAAGCCCTGCAACACCATCCCCTGATGCAAGCACTTCTCTGGAAGACTCTTTTGCACATTTACAACTCGGTGGAGACAGCATAGCTGAAAGGAGTCATAGGGGGGAAGGAGAAGAAGATCATGAGTCACCATCTTCAGGCAGGGTACCAGCACCAGACACTTCCATTGAAGAAACCGAATCAGATGCCAGTAGTGATAGTGAGGATGGATCTGCGCTTGTTGCGCAACACTCCTTGACCCAACAGAGACTTTCGGTTCCTAATCCCAACCAGACAGTATCTGATCGATCTGATCTATCAGGAACTGATCAGTCCGTGGCAGGGGGTGCAACAGTGGGTGTCAGTGTCAGATCCAGAAGGCCTGATGGACAGTGCACAGTAACTGAAGTTTAAGTAATAAAGTTTTCAGATCCATGCTCAAGGTAAAAATGGTTACCTGTACATTTCTGCCCACATAACATTATACTCATCCCTAGTAGTGCATTTTGGGAGTTGGGGTGGGAAGGGGTATGGTAAGGATAGACCTGTAATTAAAATGTCTAACATGTCTCTGTTGAGAAATTTATTTAATATAAGGAACTTGGGTGTTAATAGTTGAGAGCTGTTTAGTAATAACCCAGTTTTCTTGAGGTCTGTTTATAGTTTTTTTTAAATATCTTCAGTTCTTTTGGCCAGCGTGTATTATTTGTGCATTAACGATCCTCATCTGACTCTTGCATTGTCATATTTTTCTGCATGGAATGACATAAAAACCATTACTAAAATTTGGCACCTATGAGATGTCTGGGATCAGTATGAACAAGAAGCTTAATTAATGTGAGCATAGATGTGAATTTGGGGTTTTAAAATAGAAGAATAACAACTATTTAATAGTAAAGTTACTGAAATGGAAACGTAAAGAAAACAGCTTATAACTTATGTTTCAGAATCTTGTCTAACACACTTCATGGCGTTCCCATAGGCTTTGCTGTCTAGTCCTTGTAGTTTGAGGTGTGTCTTGATCCACATTTTTCTTTTTGATTACAGACTTTATAATTTAATAAATACTAGAGTTTATCAAAAATAATCTGTCTCTTGAGTCTGGAAGGGGATGGAAACATTTTGACATCTGTGGCCAAAAGGTCACTAAAAAGGGGGTGATTTGAATCGGTGGTGTATTCAGCTTACATAGTCCACCTGCTCAGAAAAGTCTGATTTCTTCATAGAGAATATTTAAACAGAGTCTACAGGGAATGTTCATGGAATAAATATGTATGGAAATAAACCTAAAGCCTGTGAGACTTAAAGGCCTTAAATAACTGATAGTAGAGACCGTGTATATATATTAGATTTTCTTTGCCAGTATTCATTAATGGCTAACCCTAATCTGAATTAAATGGTAGGCTTATTTTTAAACAGCATTAGTAGACACAAAGTGATTCAACACAAAATGTGGTACAATCTATATAGCAAGGTAGGAAGCATTGGGTTAACTTGGTAATCCAGAATTTGATTCTGAAGAAAAGTAACGCTGAGTTTCTCTTCTATATTTTCCTGAGTAAAACAGTAGGATCACGAAGCATACTCAAGTTGTCTTTAATATGATTTTTCAAAGGTGAATTGAATGTTACAATAGCAAATATAAACTGTCACTACTTTTATTTTTTATTTTTTTACATATTTATTGGAGTATAATTGCTTTCAATGTTGTGTTAGTTTCTGCTGTACAACAAAGTGAATCAGCTATATGTATACATATATCCCCATATCCCCTCCCTCTTAAGCCTCCCTCCCACCCTCCCTATCCCACCCCTCTAGGTGGTCACAAAGCATTGAGCTGATCTCCCTGTGCTATGCAGCAGCTTCCCACTAGCTATCTATTTCACATTTGGTAGTGTATATATGTCAGTGCTACTCTCTCACTTTGTCCCAGCTTCCCCTTCCCTCACTGCATCCTCAAGTCCATTCTCTACATCTGCGTCTTTATACCTGCCCTGCCACTAGGTTCATCAGTACCATTTTTTGAGATTCCATATGTATGCGATAGCATACAGTATTTGTTTTTCTCTTTCTGACTTACTTCACTCTGTATGACAGACTCTAGGTCCATCTTTTTACCTCTTGCTGTGATTGATAGGTTAGAATTAGGACTTAATTCTTTGACTTATGTTTTTTAAAGTCTGTATTACTGAGATGATCATAAAAGTCTGAGTTGCACATTGTTATTAACTTTACTTTTAAAAGATAGCTTAGTTATAAAAGAAGAAATGCTAGCTACTTTTCAGAAAAAAATAGAAATCTGATGTAAAATGCAAATGTATGTTACAGGATGCTTCCTGAGTCTGCAGTCCTTGGCAGTTTTGATCAAAGTTAAATTTGATTACTATGTAAACTGTAGTACTTCTTAACTACTGGTTTGGAAATTCTGGAGCACACAAATGAACTGGCCAATTTTGTAGTTAGTAGACTTTCTATATGGTGACTATCATTGTTTCATAGATAATTTAAAATAGAAATCTAATAATTATTTAAAAGATCAAATAAATAAGGTCCAAATTTGTAGAGGGTTGAGGTGAGGAGCATCTTTATTTAAAAGAAGGGCTGTTACCCATGACTTCTTTACTCCAGCTGCTTGGAGCAGAAGAAAAGGACTAATCATAACCTTTGCATATTTTCCTGTCCCCTGACCCCTCTCCACTTTTGCTCTCTAAGTTTCATTAAGCTATTTTTGTAAATTATTTCCAGGTAAGGCAAGACAAAGACTTTATGAAAAATAACACCAGAAATAGATTTTGTGTAGTTTTTTCTTTTAAAAACTGGTCTTTGGTTATAGCCTAAGAACTAATATGGGAATTTGGGAATTGCTAATAATTTTTAAGCTGAAAGTGTTGCATATTTTAGTCAGATGTTCAAAATTACTTGGTAAGTACCCAAATAGACTGAAAACTAGGCCGATGAGCTCAGGTATTCAAACAGTTGTTAAAAACCCAAATACTAATAGTAGCCTTCAGAGTAGTTTTGACATTCATATTTAATATCATTTGACTTTTATACATATTAATCATTGGAGTTTTACTTGCAGTACATATTTTTAAAAACTATTTATTAAACTTTCCTTTCCTAGCAATAGCCTCTAAATTTGCGGGTCCACCCCAAACTGTTCCTAAAAGATCTCTTTCAGTCTGTAATGCCTCCTCTACACAAAGCTCTTTGCCTGAAGAAACAGATGTTTTCAAAGCTCTAATTACTTCTGGTGGCCCTTTGATAAACTGCTGTAGCCACTCTTGTGCCTCTCTGAGACATTCGGTTTCATCTGAAGACTGCAAGACCTCCTCAACCACTCCTATTTGTAAAGCTTTTTTTGAATCCAGCTTAAGGGCCCCACTTAACACTTTGAGGGCTTGTCTACTGCCAATTATTTCAACTAGCCGGGCAGTACCTCCCCAGCTTGGTATTATACCCATCTCCTTGTGGACAAATCTGATCTCACTCTCGGTAGTCATTAATCTGCAGAAGAGAAAAGAAAAAACTTAATTGAAACTATATATGCTTTAGTCACAAAGTACTACCTATTCATAATCTGATCTGAAATCTCCATAGATCTTTACAGGTAAATGTGTTGTATTAAAAACAATGTTCAAAAAATCTGGCTAAGTATAGAATTCAATTTATTGCACAGTATTTAGCACTTCCCTTTGAAAACAAGGTCAACATTCTTGTGCTCGCTTATCTTTTACTTTGCATATAAGAATCTAATCTTTATGTTTACTTCTAAGAGCCCAAAGTGTATCTTTCTCAAGTGAGTGGTGGCCTACTGAGAAAACCTGGATTAAAGTGAAAATATGGGAGTAAGGAATGTTACGTGCATACCATGAAAAAAAATGCATAGTAAGTTAAACTCAATAGTCCTCAGGGGAAAAAAAAATGTTTGGTTTTTTTTTTTAACTCAGAATTGATTGATCCGCTCTTCCAACAAATATTTCCTAAGCACTACCAATGCTAGATGCGGGACTACAGGAATGACCAAAATAAAATCCCTATGCTGAGTTTACATTCCTGTTAGGAAAGACACTGAACAATATAATGTCAGTGGTGATAAATGCTATAAAGAAAATGAGGCAAGGAACTAGAGAATGAGGCTATGTGTGTTGGGTGTGTGCTATTTGAGATGGAGAAGCCCTCTGAGTATTTGAGCAGCTACCCAAGTGAGTGAGCGATGCAAAATTCTGGGAGGGAATTCCAGGAAGAGGGAATTGCAAGTGCAAAGGCCTTGAAGTAGAACTGCTTAGTATCTCTGGGGAACAGGCTAATGTAGCTTGAATAGAGCCAACAGAGAGTAATGGGGGATGAAATCAGACAGGTAAGCTTATAGGCACTCAGATAGGTGGTCAGGTTTTATTTTTAAAGTGTGAAGCTCTTTAGGAGGAGGCTGACCAAAGGAGTAGTATCTGATGTTTTGTAAGAGTAGCCTATTTAGCATTTAATAGCACACCAACTATTTAAGGAACTTTATGTTAACTAATCCTCAGAACAACCATGTGAGGTACAGTAATATGCTCATTTTACAGAGGGAAACAGAGGCAACAGCGATTGAATAAATAGCGCACCCAAGGCCATGCAGCTATAGCAGGACCAGAACTTTAAATCCAAGTAAGTTAGCTTCATTATGTGTGCTCTTAACCTCACAGTACATAAAATAGTTAACTAGATGAGAGTGGAAGCAGGGATACCATTAAAGTTTATAGTGGCTTGGGTTGGACTTGAGTGATTTCCTATAGCAGGGATTCATTTCCCCCAAATCTTGGGACTTTTATGAATAGGGGGATTAATAATCAAGTGGAACAATAAAAGGGAATAAACACAAAGAGATTAGTGGGCACAGCAATCACATTTGCCAGGTAAATATGTGTATAGTATTAATAGGCTGCATAAAGCTATACTGTTTAGAGAATGCAGCTATGAGTTTTATTTGGACTGCATGCTTCAATGCATTCACTATGTTAAAATCTCTAATTTGGACCAAAGGTCATGTCTGAATTTTAATTTTTTAAGAAAAATTATTGCTTTCAAACTACTCATTACAAAAACGAAGACTTTAAGATAGTTCTGGTTTTCTCCAAAGAGTTCAATGCTTAGCTGCAGGTGGTTTGGTTCTTTTAGCACCAAGAACAATAGACTTTCAGTCTCTGACCCTTTAATCAAGAGAAATATTCCAGTAGAGAATTCTCACAAAAGCCTATTTACTAACCCACTGGGAAAGAGAACTTTCTCTTCACAGCTGTGAATTCCTGTAAGAGAAAATCTGCCTCAATTATGGACAACTGCTATTAGAAGCAAATAGCCATGAAAATAGTAGTTTTCAATAAATAATTTTTAAATGGGAGGGAAGAAAGAACAAGTGTCTTAATCTGAATCTAGCCCCAAGTTGTGAGAGGAGTACTGTCTTACAGTAAACAGAAATCATGGTCAAAAATTAAGAAAGTAGAATAGAAATTACAATAATGTCTAATAGACTTGGAAATAGGAATATTGTTAATATTGAAAATCCTATAAGGCTTTTCACAGAATAAATGTGTCACAGTTCCTAATTATATACTGGAATTGACACTGATGGCTCAGATCTATGCCTACAATACAGAAAAGGATTATGTCAGGGAAAAATTCATTTAAAATCAGCTGAACATAAAAGTTGGTTAAAGTTCTAGATGTTGGGATAACGTAGATGAACTTATGACAACAAAAGTTATATATGTAAGCATATTTATATTTGGAATTATTTGCTTCTAAAGAAATGTTTATTACCATCTTTATACCATGTGTGGCTTTTCCCTTTTGCCTTATTTTACAAGGTGAGGTATGGTTTTTTGAGTCATATTTTATAACTCTAACAAATCCTGAGGTGATCTTTATAAAAATACCTATTGTGATCAAACTCTGACATCCATTCTTTATATGTCATGCCTAGGGTGTACTTGTGTACTGATGTACATATTATCAATACATTAGAAAATATGACCAAAAAATGTATTAGTGACAAAAGAACACAAAGTAGTTCAGTCTAACAATGAGAGAAATATGGAACATTCAGATGACAACCTTTCACAATACTCTTTATTAACCTAAAAGTTAGTTTAAATATAAAATCTTCAATGGTGATAACCAGAATTTATGAAGAAAACGTCATATCAACAAGATACATCCAAAAACAGAAACTGCTTCCTGATAGGCCTTATAGGATTATACACCAATTACTGCTAGAGTTTAGATGCAGTTACCTGGTACCACCTGTAATGTAATTTATTGCAAGGGATAATCTATTAATCTACGTAGAAAACTGGAAGACCTGAATCTTAAGATTCTGAAGCCTTATAGCCGACTCATTTATAAAACCATATTAAACTCTCTTATTTTGAAAAGTAAAAGAATTGTAAGTATCATCTGTTTATTAGTGTCATTATTATTGGCAAAGCTGAAAATTTCCTGTGACACCTTGGGAGAGGGGAGATGAGGAAATTAATCAAATGTGGATATACCTGGTGTTACAGTATGGATGCATCAGTGTTATAGGAAAAACTACCCATAACTTGAGGAAGAGTATCACCTTTGACAGGTGTTGCAAAGTCAATGTTGATACCTGAAAGGACTGTTCATTGTGCTACTACTTTCTGATGAGTTAGCTATAAGTTGCAGGACTTTGAACAAATGTATTCAAGAAAAACAATTTTAAAACAATTACCAAATTTTACTAAAACAGGAAGCTTTTTAGTAAAAGCTATAAAAAAGTTTTTAAAAAATGTTTATTATTAAAGAAAGGTACTTTTACTGATCTCTGTGGCAAAGAGTGAGAAACACATAAATAACTGCATTAGGATAGAGTACAGCCTTGACGTGAAGTGCATAGATGTAAACCAGACTGCCTGGCTTGGCCACTAGACCGGCTGCATTTCACACCTTGAAAAATACAGCAAAGAAAAAAGACACATGGTATAAAGAGGATGAGGAAGAGGAGATTACTTAACATCCCTGGGCCTCAGTATGCTTGTTTATAAAATAGATATAACAATAGTACTTATGCCATAGAATTACCATGAGTATTAAATGGTTAATATATGAAAGTTACTTAGAACATATATACACCACAATTCTTTTAAACAGAATCTTAGAGGAATTGTGTTTATATATGTTTAAAAAAAAATCAGTGTGAAATTTTCTGAGCCACATCTATAGAACACAGTATTATTTATACTTTTATTTGGAATATAAAAATTGTACTAGCTTTTATTATTATCAAGTTGGTTACATTAATAAATAAGTCACTACAAATACAGCAGTGTTTCTGCTAGAAAGACATTATAAAGTAGTTTCCTGGACTAAACTCACTCAGTCCCTAAAGTATTGACTGTAAAAGAGCTATACTCGCACTGGAAGCCCAGCTAATAATGATATACTACCTTTCCTCAATATCTGTTAATGGAGAATACAAAATAGATACAATTTTTCATTTCCAAATGAAGGTAGAAATAAGACTGTGTTCTGTTATAGATATGGCTGAAGCAGAAGATTCCAAGTTGATTTAAAAAAAGAAAAGTAGACATATATCTCTCTAAGACTAACTTAAGGAATACCGTGCAATATAAGTAAAAGCTGAAATATTTAAAAATTTTAAAGAAAGCAGTCCTGTTACAAAATTAAATCACATGATATCATAAATTTAAAGTCTGAAATCATTGATTTAAATAAACTTTAGGGCCAGAAATTGCTGGTCCTTTTACATGGTATTAAGAACAAACCAAATACAACAAAGCAAACTGGTGATACGGGGAAATACGGCACATAAAATTAATAGCAACAACATATCTGACCACAAACAATACTTTAAAATCATGCCTTGAACACAGACACTTATTTGTTTGTGCATGTACTTTCCTGGCACCTCCTTCCTCCTGTTTTCTACCTGCCATCACAACATAAGACAAATTAAGGAAAACAGAAGGAAAGACCCCAAAGATTCTCCCCATAGCTCACTGTTCTGATTTCCTGCTCTCAGCTGATTGTTCTCATGAGGCTCCGAGTATTTTATGCAAAGAGACTGCTTGAGTAAGAGAGTATGTGGTTCGATGAGTGAATATTTGTGTGTGTGTGTGTGTGTGTGTGTGTGTGTGTGTGTGTGTGTGTGTGTGGTGGTGCTACAGTGAGACAGAAAGACAGTAAAATGTTTTGGGAATATAAAGTCTGATTTTAATAGTCAGTAATCCTAGCATGCTCAGAGGTGCATTTTCTTGATATCACAGGCTCTAAAATAAGTCTTTCCGCATAATACGGTGATAACTCCAAAACAAAGCAACATGCGTGGGCAGCGTGACTGCTTCCTAAGGTGGACATCTCATATTTAGAGAACAGGCACTGGCCGCAGCAAAAATGGAATTTGTTTTCTAATGACTCTGGGATGTGCTGGTTGGTGTGTGTGTGCACGCGCACATTTGTGCAAGTGTGTATATTATGTGTATTTTGTGTTTTACTTATTAAGTTAGTATTTAAAGAAAAGAGCTACCCTACCTACAGTAGCTCCCTTGGGACAAGGCTGTTCATAGCTCCCTTTGTAATATACTTTGAACTAATGGGTAGCAGCTGGAAATGCTAATACCTTTGGCTGAGGGTTATTTATATTCATGAAAGCAATGTTAGAGATTGAAAACAAATTAGATAGGCAGGCTCTAAATTGCATAATTGAGAATTTTATTTCTCTAGGGAGATGGAGGAATAAAAATGTGTTTTTCATCCAGTATATAAACAGCTAAATCTTAGATACTCCAAAGAAGAGCAAAAAGAAAATGCAGACAATTCACACACACACAGACACACACACACATACACACATCAATGAACATGTGAAAATTTATGCCTCACTGAAACCTTTAAAAATGCAAATTAAAATAAAATTTAATTTTTGATTATCAAAATTAGAAAAGATCTTTTAAAAAAGTGATACTCATTGTAAGAAAGGATGCTCTCAGACACTCGTATACTGCTGGTGGTTGTATAAATTGGCAGAAACTTTCCTGGAGGATAACTTGGCACCATATATCAAACACCTTAAACATTTTCACATCCCTTGACTAAGTACCTGAACTATTTAATAAGTACTAGGATTTATTCTAAGGAAATAATCCAAAAGGACAAAGCCTTATTTACATTATAAGGCAGTTATCACAGCATTAATCATAATAGAGAAAAATTAGAAACAAAGAAAGATATTTTAGTAATCCAAACTGATGGAACATTTTAAATTTATTAAATTCATGTTTTCCAAGTACATTAAATATAAACTATATGTCATATGATCCTAATTTTTAAATAGAAAGTTACACGTCTGTTTTAAAAAGATGTGAAGAAAGCACACCACAGTGCTAATGCTAATTATCTTTGAATGGCAACAACTTTTAGTCTCTAACTGTACATTTAAAAAAAATTTTTTAATGTACAGTAAAGTATATTTTACAATATGTAAAATATGTTTGAAATAAGTATTTTCAAAATAATCGAGAACCTTGTTATTCAGTGTGTGGTCTGTGGACCAGCAACATCAGCATCACCTCAGGCTTCACCCCTGAGATGAAATCAGAACTGCGTATTAATAAAATCCCCAGGTGATTCATACTCACCGGAATGCACACATATCCTTTTACAATCAGAAAGCACAATAAACATTTTAAAAATATCATCACCTGTATTATTTACTATTGATGTTATAACACAAACTTATTGGCTTAAAAAACAATTATCTCAGTTCTGAATGTGAAGAACTCTGACAACTAAGTGCGGTACGTGACCTCGCAGTGGAGGAAAAGTCCAGGAGTGCTATACTGGATATTACTGCTGAATCGACACAACTGGAATATGGATAGCATGTTAGATAAAAGTATGGCATTGATGTTAAATTTCCTGCATTTGACAACTGTGCTGTGGTTAAATAAGGAAATACTCTAGTTCTTAAAAAAGAATATATATTTATGTGAGTATGTGTGTGTTTAAAGGAGCAAAAGGGCAAGACGTTTGCAACCTACTCAAATTTCTCCGAAAAAAAATTATTATATATATATATAAAACATACGTATACACACACACACACACACACACACGAGGTGAAAAACAAAACAGCAAAGTGTTAAAAATCGGTGAATTTAAGTGATAATATGGTATAGGAAAATTCTCTGTCCATTCCACGACTGGTTCCGGGACCCCCCACATATATCAAATCCTCAGATGCTCAATTTCTTCATATAAAAGAGTGTAGTACTTTTATGTAACCTACGCACATCCTCCCATATACTTTAAATCATCTCTAGATTATTTATACCTAATACAATGTAAATGCTATGTCAACAGCTGCAAGCACATGGCAAATTCAAGTTTTGCTTTTTGAAACTTTCTGGAATTTTTTTTCCAGAATATTTTCAATCCTTGGTTGAATCCTTGAATTTGGAACCCGCAGATACAGAGGGCTGACTGTATTTCCAAACAAAGAATGCAATTTCCAGTTTCTCTCTTATACCAAATTAAGTAGCAAAAACTAAATATTAGACATGAAATTAAACTGTTTACATGCTTTTGACCGCCAAAAGTTGATGCTGAAAAGCCAAGCAGTCTGAGTTTGTCATTTTCTATTTTCTAGGGTAGTTCTGAGAGATTTTCTTTTCTCTCCCCTTTGTCCCACCCCGACCCCCTTTTTTTGAATGATATGGAATAAGACAGCAGAATCAAGGAATGAGTATTCTAAGTACCTCCTAAAACTCATTCTGGAAACTTGAGCTTGAAACCAATCTAAGAAACCATACTATAATTACACTTAAAATAATGTTTATATCAATGAACATTTATAAATTTGGTGTATATAGGAACTATTATTAGTGTTTTCTAAAAAGTACCTAAATAAGAGTTTTAAAAGAGTTTACAAAGGTAGCTTAGAGTAACAAAGTTACCAATTTTAATTGGTGATCAAATAGGAATATAAAAGCAAAAAATCTGGCAACTATATTCTCTATGCCAAGCCTATATGATGTAGGTAGAATGGTCCCACAAAGATGTCTGGGCCCTAATCCCTGGAAGCTGTGCATAGTAAACATAGTAAAAGGGACTGTGCAAATGTAATTAAGGTTACATACATCAAAATAGGGGCATTATCCTGGATTACCTGAGTGGGCCTAATCTAACCACATGAGCTCTTAAAAGCAGAAAACTTTCTCCAGCTGGAGTCAGAGAGATGCAGCAGAGGGGAAAGTGAGAAAGATTCAAAGTATGAAAGGAACTTAACCCACCACTGCTGAAGCGGGGCCACATGGAAAACATGAGAAGGAATGCAGGCATCCTCTAAGAGCTAAGCCTGGCCCCTGGCTCACAGGCTGACAGAAAAACAGGGACCTCAGTCTTACAAGTGCATGGGGCTGAATTCTACCCGCTGTAACCAGGATGAACCTGGAAGTAGATGCTCCCTCAGAGCCCAGTCCAGCCAACATATTGATTTGGGCCTTGTGTGACCAGGTTTAGAGAACCCAGCTGAGCCCAGCCAGACTTCCAACTTATACATGTGTGAGATAAACTGATGTTATCAGCCACTAAATTTGTGGTCATTTGTTATGGCTGCAATAGAAAACTAATACTCAAATATTTTAATTTATATTTCATTCTAGATATTTTAATTAATCAAGACATTTAAAAATTTGAAGCAAATGATTTTAATACAGTTCTAGCTTTTTATTTCCTCATCAATTTTGTCACTAAAGGGAAAGATAATGTTAGAGTGACGAGACTGTGAGCACTGTAGAATGCCAATTTTTAATTCATAAGTTAATGTTTTGCTTTAGAAAATGTTTTTAAAAAGCCATTTTCTCTAAGAAAGTTTAAATGAAAATTATGACTCAACTGAAGGCAATTTAGTATGAGGGTCTATATATGCCATGTAGACCTGTTTCTGACATACTAATTCATTACATGTATTATCAGCTGGTGCTTAAAGGGTTTTGGGGCAGGGAGCAGGGTAATGCTAGAATGGTGCACAAGCTCAATTCTTTGGAATATTCATATTAAGATTATTTCTCATCTTCTGAAATAGTTTCCATTGGTAATAGAAGAGCAGCAGGAATGAAAGTGTCAGTTGAGTGAATTCCAGGCAATTCTCCAAGGTAAGAAAGTTAAGCTAAAAAGAGCCAACCTAAGGAAGGAACTTATCTTTTTAGCAGAATGCTATGAGAGCTTTTGGTGGTTTTTTTTATAACAAGCAAGTATTTTTAGAACATAATTTGTCATAGAAGATAACTGACAGGGTACTGATCAAGTTGGGGGGAAAATCACCTAGAGTAATTTGTACTGATTTATCACTACCTTGTAACGGTGGCTAGTAATGTACTTCAGTATACAACCCTCTCTATTAGCCTTTATCTTTTAAGAACTCTTGTATTTAGTATAAAGATTTAAAAGGGCTGAATAGTCTAGGACAGTGCTTTTCACACTTCTCTTGTGAAGGATCAGTTTCTATTTTTTTAAAATTTCTTATCAGTTGTGAATCAGAAATTTTATAAAATGTAATAAAACTGTATTACTAGAAACACTAAACAAAACCCCAAGACATACAAGTTTCTTAAATGGCAGTGCCTAGCTAGCCATGGTGCTAAACTATGTTTAATGAATGACTCTACTGAATGCAATTTAATATGAGGGTCTGTATATGCCCAAGTAGTTGGTCCACAAATGAGTATGTCTTCATTGGAAAAGTGACTGTATCTGGTTATGTTACTGAATATATCTGATGAGGGCAGTACCCTCAGATAACTCATAATCAAAACAACTAAATATTTCATGAGGCTCTAGGAACACATGACACTTCATTTAGAGAATAACATAGCAAGGTAAATTAGCAGTATTAAAGGACTAAATAATTTCTATTTTTTTCTGTGATTTTGCCTTTTGGCCTAAACCCTAACTGCACCCAAACACAGGTCAGGAATGAATATAAAGGATGATGCAAAAGTCTAATAAATGCTTAAAAGATGAACACCAGACTCTGTGTTAGAGGGCACACTTTCTCCAGAGTACATCTATAAAGTTTTAACTTGCACTTACTTTTATGCAGAGAATTTTTTTTTTTTAATGTAGAGAATTTTTAAGTGTAATAATGTATACTCACATATACCTTAGGATTCTTTAAATATATTAAATTATACTTAAATATATACTTTATATCTTATCTATATTATATCATTATATATTTAAATTATATATTCCACAAGTACCTGTGTTTCAGGGTAAAGTGAGAAAGCATTTAATCCTTTCACACACAGAGCATTTGTATTTAGTCTCATATTGTCCATGAAGCCAATAACTGCTTCCTCCTCAAAGAATGAAATGTAGCTTCCTAATGCAATCTGCACTGATGACAGCAGAGGTCACTGTCATGTGAAATGGCCATTTTTCGTTGTGTACACAAGAATCCTCCCCAGTTAGTACTAGTGTTCAAAGAGACTGGGATCTTTGTAAATTGTCTTATACACCAAAACTATTTTAAAATCCCGATTTATGTGAATACAAAGTGATATATTTCAACTTATAAATTGAAACCTGTCATAAATTTAAAAAAGAAAAATTAATATATCAATAAAATGTTACTACTTTGCATGAATTAGCTTACTGAATCTTTCCTCATAGTATTTCCATTAGTATATGATTCCATTTATATGAAGTTCAAACAGAAAAAAAAATAGAATATATTGGTTATAGAATAGTTAACTTATAAAACTATACAGGAAAGTAAGAAAGTAATTATCATAAAATACAGGGTAATAGTTTCCTATAGATGGAAATGAAGGGTCTATGACTTAGAAGGTGCATGTATGGGGGTTCAGGAATGCCGGTAATGTTTCAATTCTTGACCTATAATATGGTTACATAGGTTCCTATTTTGTAGCAAGTCATTAAACTGAACATTTATGTTTTATACACACAAAACCAAACTATAGAAGGCCTTATCACAATTGTGTCATTCCTATGAAGCACAGCTAGCCAATACTAAAACGAATTCTAGGGACTGAATGGTTAATTGGTCCCAAGTAACTTTCTCTAATTAAATTCCCTAATCAGCCCCAAAGCTCCACAAAGTTACTACAAATCACAGTAAAGACAGGAAATAGTTCTCAGAAAACCTCTTGTTATTCGTAAGAGGAAGACTTAAGCAGTCTCTTTCTCCCTTCTCTTTTCTTTATTTCTCTGGGTTTTTTTAGTTCTTTACTTTTCTTGTATAATTCTTGGGAATCTTAAAGTTTCATATATTTTCTTGGTTTCCTTCCCCAGGGACTTTGCTAATATGGATTTGATTTATTCAGATCCTTTTGTTAACTTTTTGAAATGCATAGTAATGAAGTAATTATGGAGTTATACTAGACTGACTAAAATTATCTACTTTAATGATTGGCAAAAAGAAAATATTCACTAACTGATTATCCTGTTTAAGAATAAATAAAATATTGATATTCAGGCAAACAATGAATTTGAGCATATGTTAATTATGCCTGTGCAAGGAGTAACACAGTTTTTACCCTACCTGAAATCACAGGCTGTAGTAACTTCCGCTCCTCCACCCAGTGCCCGACCTTGAACTAGTGCAACACTTATTAAAGGAAGTCTGTATATTGAAGGAAAAAGGAAAAATGGATGTGAATATTTTTAATTTTGATATTAATTTACAAATACTTTTAAAACTTAAGATGCAATAGAAACAAAATTACTGAACTATGTTTATAAAAATAATCACACCTCAAAGTATAGAACTACTAGCCAATGTATCATGAGCAAAACAGTATAATAATGAAGATATAATAATTCATACTAAATGCTATGTAAGCTTATCAAAATACCTCCCCAAATCATTATATATTTTTAAACTATAGACATATCAACTTTCTTCCAAATAAATGGATGTTTTTGTATAATGCAGGCACACCTCATTTCATTGTGCTTTGCTTTATTGCGCTGGATTAGGCTTTGGCTAACAGTTAGCCAAGTTGTGAATACAAAGGAAAAGTTCCTGAAGGAAATTAAAAGGGCTACTCCAGTGAATATATGAATGATAAGAAAGCAAAACAACCTTACTGCTGATAGGAAGAAAGTTTTATTGGTCTAGATAGAAGGCCAAATCAGCCACATTTCCTTAAGCCAAAGCCTAATCCAGAGCAAGGTCCTCACTCTGTTCAATTCTATGAAGACTGAGAGAGGTGAGGCAGATACAGAAGAAAAGTGTGATGCTAGCAGAGGTTGGTTCATGAGAATTCAGGAAAGAAGCCATTTCCGTAACATAAATGTGCCAGATAAAACAGCAAGTGCTGATACAGAAGCTGCAGCGAGTTATCCAGAAGATCTAAGACAATTCATGAAGGTGGCTACACCAAACAACAGATTTTCAATGTAGACAAAACAACCTTATATTAGAAGAAGATGCCATCTAGGACATTTATGGCTAGAGAGAAGTCAATGCCTGGCTTCAAAGTTTCAAAGGACAGGCTGACTCTCTCATCAGGGGCTAATGCAGCTGGTTACTACTAGTTGAAGCTAATGCTTATTTACCATTCTGAAAATCTTAGGGCTTTTAAGAATTATGCTCAATCTACTCTGTGCTCTATAAATGGAACAACAAAGCCTGGGTGACAGCACATCTGTTTACAACATGTTTTACTGAATATTTTAAGCCCACTGCTGATTTACTGCTCAGAAAAAAAAGATTCCTTTCAAACTATTACTGCCCAGGGCTTCCCTGGTGGTGTAGTGGTTAAGAACACACCTGCCAATGCAGGGGACATGGGTTCAAGCCCTGATCCGGGAAGATCCCACATGCCGCACAGCAACTAAGCCCGTGTGCCACAACTACTGAGCCTGCGCTCTAGAGCCTGCAAGCCACAACTACTGAGCCCGCGTGCCACAACTACTGAAGCCCGCGCACCTAGAGCTCGTGCTCCGCAACAAGAGAAGCCACTGCAATGAGAAGACAGCGCACCACAACAAAGAGTAGGCCCTGCTCACTGCAACTAGAGAAAGCCCACACACAACAACGAAGACCCAAAGCAGCCAAAAATAAATAAATAAAATAAATAAATTTATAAAAACCAAAAAAACAAACTATCACTGCCCACTGACAATGCACCTGGTCACCCAGGAGCTCTGATGAAAGTGTACAATGAAATTAATGCTGTTTTCATGCCTGCTAACACAACATCCATTCTGCAGCCTGTGGATCAAGTAGTAATTTTGACTTTCAAGTCTCATTATTTAAGAAATACATTTCATAAGGCTATAGCTGCCATAGATAGTGATTCCTCTGATGGATCTGGGCAAAGTCACTTGAAAACCTTCTGGAAAGGATTCACCACTCTAGATGCCATTAAGAACATTTGCGATTTATGGGAAGAGGTCAAAATATCAACACTAACGTGAGTTTGAAGAAGTTGTTTCCAAATCTCTTGGAAGACTTTGAGGGATTTAAGACATCTGTGGAGGAAGTAACTGCAGATGTGGTGGAAACAGCAAGAGAACTAGAACTGAAGCCTGAAAATGTGACTGAGTTGCTGCAATCTCATGATAAACTTTAACAGATGAGGAGTTACTTCTCATGGATGAGCAAAGAAGGTGGTTTCTTGAGATGGAATCTACCCTGGTGAAGATGTTGTAAAGACTGTTGAAATGACAACAAAGGATTTAAAATATTAAATAAACTTATTTGATAAAGCAGTGGCAGGGTTTGAGAGGACTGACTCCAATTTTGAAAGAAGTTCCTCTGTGGGTAAAATGCTATCAAACAGCACTGTATGTTACAGAGAAATCATTCATGAAAGGAAGAGTCAACTGATGCAGGAAACCTCACTGGTGTCTTATTTTAAGAAACCGCCACAGCCATCCTAGCCCTCAGCAGCCACCACCCTGATCAGTCAGCCGCCATCAACACTGAGACAAGACTGTCCACCAGCAAAAAGATTACGATTCACTGAAGGCTCAGATGATGGTTAGCATTTTTTAGCAATAAAGTATTTTTAAATTAAGGTATGTACATTTTTTTTAGACATAATGCTATCACATACTTAATAGACTATGGTAGAGTGTAAACATAACTTTTATATGCACTGGGAAACCAAAAAATTCTTGTGACTTGCTTTATTTCAATATCGCTTTATTGCAGTGGTCTGGAACCTAACCTGCAATATCTCTGAGGTGGGCCTGTATACAGCTCCTGGAACTTTTCAGCAGCTGGCAATCGGTAATAATTCAATGTGATATTGTCTTAGTCCATTTTTATTGATATCAAATTACGGATGGGAAAATTAAGGCTGTATCCAAAAGGAAGAATTGTGGTACAGAAGACTGAGTTCCAGAACTGTTATTGAAGGTTCCTATCAAAAATGTTTTCATTACTCACTGAAATGATCCAGAGACTGATCCTATATAAAAGAATGGTTCTGAAGTAAAAATAAGTCTTAACCTTTTGTGTTTGCAAAGACCCACTTTGCAAAGTGTGTATTTAAAAGGTGAATTTAAAATGTTCTGAAAGTATAGAATTTTTTGTAGGTCTAACCAAAATGAAAAGGTGCAGGTCTAAAGTAATTGCAAATTTCTTAACACACACTGCTTGCAAATAAAAGGATTTTTTTTTTTTTTGGCTGCATCAGGTCTTAGTTGCGGCACGCACGATCTTCGCTGAGGCATGCAGGATCTTTCGTTGCAGCGTGCGGGCTCTTCCTGGCGGGGCACGGGCTTCTCTCTAGTTGTGGCATATGGGTTTTTTTCTCTCTCTAGTTGTGGCACACGGGCTCCAGAGCACGTGGGCTCTGTAGTTTGTGGCACGCAGGCTCTCTAGTTGAGGTGCGCAAGCTCAGTAGTTGTGGCGCATGGGCTTAGTTACCCCGCAGCATATGGGATCTTAGTTCCCTGACCAGGGATCGAACCCACGTCCTCTGCATTTTAGGGACCAGGGAAGTCCCTAAAAAGGATTATTTAAAAAAAAAAAAAAAAAGTTTTAAGATTTATTTAAGAAAAAGTCAAATGTAATAGGGAGAAGTAGGTGAATAGGAGCTAAGACAATGAAGAAGGTATTTTAAATAGTAATGTTGATTCCACTTTTCTTTCTAGACTCACATACAACGAGTACCAAAAATACAGTGACGTCCAATTAACAAGTATGCTAAATAAATATGAATTTCCTTAGTTTTAATTATATTTAAATTGTTTACATTCAGAATATAGAAGTAGAAAGCTAATCAGCCCGATCATTTCATAGTTTGTAACCCCAAAAGCAAAATGACAGGCCCAAAATTTTCTCCTTTTTCTTCCTCATCTAGGTGCTAAGTGAATCCATCTTCCTCAGGAATCTGTAAAAGCCTTCTCCAATTGGTAACTCTTTTTCTATCTCCTTGCAGATACAGACCACTTCACTATACATTCTACTAATTTTGAATATTAGGTAATCTTTATGTGTCATCTCTTGACCAGTGTCTATTCTGCTCTAGTATCAGTATTTAACTTTCCCGTGTCTATACCTAAATATAGCCAGATTATACCTAAATATTAGCTCTTTAGGGAAAAGTGCTATGTCTTTAATTCTTTTTATCTCTCGTCTCTTATTTTTTAAGAGACATACTTGTATGTCCTTCAGTAACATTTAATTATATGACAATCCTTGATGGCACAAATAGTTCATCATTAGAATAAATATGATTAGAAAATCAGTGACTATTTTTTAACTACTGCAAAGCATAGAATGAAGAGCTATTTTTGGTTTTTTAGAAATTATATTTTAAAAACAAAGATACATTACCTCATAAATCTTGTTAAGGTGTTTTGCATGAACATGCATACGGCCATTCCATCCTTTAAATAAGAATAAACACAAAGATACAATGCAAATGTATTATATAAGAAATTATTAAAAAACACTTTCAGGATTTAGAAAGTAATAAAGCCAAAAATATACCAAACTTTTTAAAATGAGGTTTTCATTTAAAACTCTTTGAAGCTGTCTGAAATGCAAATGATGCAGTATTTAATTGTGTTGATCTTCTAGGGTTCCTTGAGCTCAGCTTTGCATGAGCTATCAGTAAAGACTTAGGTGTGAGAGAGAGAGTAACTCTCACACCTAAGTCATATATATACCCCAGAAAAGAGGAGAGTTCTACTCAGGGTAATTTGGAGGGAAGAGGCATAAGACAAACCCACCTATTATCCCAAACTCTGATCCCCTAAGAACGTAAACATAAAAAACAAGCTTCCTAATAGTGTAAACTCATTGCCTCTTCTTTTTTCCCTCATATACTTTCTTCAACCTAGTATAATGTGGTCTTCAGCCTTCTCTCAAAAGACTCTCCTCAAAGGTTTCTAACAACCTCCTATTTGTTAAATTAAATGGCTTTTCCTTATCCTCATCTTCCTCTGTGTCTCCATAATATACATAGCATCTTGCTTTGACCAGTTTCTTCACTTTGACATTCTCAGTTTCTAGCAACATCTTCCACTCCTGATCCTCTTCCTATTTCTTTGATTGTTATTTTCCAGTTTTCTTCTTTATCTCTTTTTATTCAGCTAAATGCTATTACCAAAAATCCAATCCATGATTCTCTTTCTCTCCTTTATCTACAATTTCTCGCTTGGAAGTCTCAACCATTCCCATTGCTTCAACTACTGTTTTCACGTAGAGTCCCAAAACCTGCTAGAAATTTCACATTCTGCTAATACTTCAAATTCAGCATGGCAAAACCAATGGGCTGTGAAAAAGCTGGGTTTTAATCCTAGTGTTGCCACATAATAACAACATAAACTTGAGCAAGTCCTAACTATGAACTTCAGTTTTCTCATCCATAAGGAAGCAATGAAAATTTTAAAAACCTGTTCTATTTGACTTAAAGAATGGTTGGAAAGATGAAAATGTACCTGGATACTCTGTAAAAGATCACAGAGTGAGTTCTGAGTTAACAGGAAAGGTTTTCTGGTCCAAAAGGCTCAGAATTTTGGTATTATCTTTAACTCTTCCATTTCATAGTTCTCCCATGCTCAGTGAGTTAACAAGCATGTCCCCTCAATCCTTCCTTTGAAATATTTCCAATGCAAATCCCTTCTTTTTCTATTTTCTCTGCCACAACACTAGTTCAGACTTGTGTTACTCATGCTTAGATTATGACAACAGCCTTGCTTTCTAACTGGTCTCTCTATATTTAATTTCTTTTTCCTCTGTGATATATCTTGCATCCTGCCTGAAAAACCTCCCTATAGGATATTATAATTTCATATCACCAATAAAATGAAGTCTAAATTCCTTGGGAAGGATTGATCCCAAACTATTTTACCAACTTTATTGACTACTGCACCCCTCATCCGACTACTGCACCCCTCATCCAAGCATCTTAACTTCTGCAACAACAAACTATTTGTCATTCTTTTAACACCTTACAGTTACTGTTGTTCCTGTGTCTTTGCTCACATCATTCCCACTATTTGGAACAGCCTGTCCTTTTCTCTACCTATTTCAAGGAATGCCCAGATCAAATATTTTTCCATCAAGAGTTTCTAAATCCCAGTTATAGTTTTCTCCTTTGTGTTTCTGCAGTATTTTTATTTTTCTAACTACACTACAGAATTTACAGATTGTATACACTGTGTTTGGATTTATTATCAGTCACATCATCTATACAAAGGAAGGATAGGGAACATAATCAGTAGAATGTGGTCCCAGTTCCCAGTCCTCAAAGATCTTGTGAGAAATAAAGAAATGCAACATGCATCAAGGTATAGTATATTAAGTATTTCAAGAAATGCTTGAACAAGCTGAGAACAGTGGCAATTAAGAAACAATTCATTTCAATTGCGTTGGGGTAGTTGAGAAGGCTTTATAGAGGAGAAGGGGAAGATGGCATTTGCTAGGCCTAGATAATAAAGTCTTTGAGACTAACAAAATGCCTTCTTTATCCTCAGAAGCTCGTAGTACAATGTTCTGCATATAGTATGTGCTTGCTGAAGTTAACTGACTCAGATGAATTTGAGATGGAGAACTATGTTGATTCATAAAACAAAGGCAGTCAATGAATGGTAAAACCCAGTATGATACAAATTTCCTAACTGAAAGCCTTTATCAGGAAGGTCAGTCTATACAATAAAGTGATGAGAAAATTAACACAAGCACAAAGAGCTAGAAGGTTTAAAACTAGAATAGTTTATATTCTATTAAAAATTTGTCCTATAAAGCCTGTTAAATTATCTCAACAGAGTAATTTTAATAGGCTTATTTTCTATTACTAGATTTTAGAGTACTTAAAATACTGATGGAATTATTTAGAATTGGTAGAAAAGAAAGTGAAGTGGGTATTAACCTATGTACTATCATACTTCTCATTCAAAAGATAAAAGTCACACTAAAAATGTTTAAAAGCAATATGGAATAATGGGTAACAACACAGACTCAAGAGCTAAACTGCCTAGGTTTGAATCTGGGCTCTACCACTTAATAGCTAGTTTGAATTTTGGCAAGATACTTAACCTCTCTGTGCCTCAGTCTCCTCACCTGTAAAATGGTGCTAGTAATAGTACCTATATCTCATTAGGGGAATTAGTAATAAATAAGTTATAACACGGAAGAGCTTAGAACAGTGCCTGACATAACAGTACTAGAACAAGAATGTTATCTATCATCGTTATAACTAATATCAGTAACAGCAATCAGATAATAAGGTATGCTTTGGCTTTAAATGTATCATAAAGTAGAGATGACACTGCACTAGCCAACATGACCTAGGGAGAAGAAATATTTAATTTATTAAATTTATTCCCAAAGCTACTGAGCCAACAATGACTAAATGTTCAGGCCTCTTCCTAGGCTACAGGATGAAAATAAGCCAGTGACAGAGAAACCCTGACTTGTGATAGAATAAACTCAAAGAAAGGAAACCAATGAAAATCTAGACCTACTCTGATGAATGAAAGTTGGGAGCTCGGAACTTAAACTTAATAAAGGTTTTGAGAGCTGCTGCAGAAGGGGATACTTCCATCCTATCTGGATGATACCCTGAGACCCAACCCTCCTCCTCCACTCCTCCTAGAATAACAAAGATGAGACACACGACGCCCAGCCTAAGTTCCAAAGGGAACTATCAACATCATATTTACTCTAAGCCACATGTATCCTGAGTGGAAAAATGCCCAGCCTGTAAACATATCTTATCCGAGAACTGTTAGGGAACCACTGACAGAAATCATCTGCCCTGGCCAGGCAGAATAATAACTGCTTGAATGAATTATCTCACAACAGGAGGTCCCGATAAGGAACACAGAACTGATGAGCTACCACCAGCCGGAAGAGGGGCCAAAATGAGGGAGGAGACGCCAGCCCATAATATGTCCTGCCAACCTCCCAGAAATCCTCACGCTGGAAACCATCTTGACTGAGAGATGTATGCGCTGCCAGGAATTGGACCAAATATGGGCACAAGCAAGATGATTAGCCAGAGACAACCTGGAAAGCTAACTCCATTACCATAAAACCTGAGACTGCAAGCCACGTGGCAGAGCAGTTCTCCTGAGTTCCTTATACCCGGCTGTTCTCCGCCCAGGCACCCCTTCCTAGTAAAATCTTTTGCTTTGTCAGTACAGGTGTCTCCTTGGACAATTCAATTCCGAGTGTTAGACAAGAGTCCACTCTTGGGCCCTGGAAGGGGTCCCCCTTACAGTAACATAACCATAAATGAGCCTCTTTTTTTTTCCCTAAGTGCTTGTTGTATGAATTTATTAATTTCCTCAAAATACATGGAAGGGTTTCAAGAAAATTATAATAGTTTGTCTACAAATTAATAAGGCTACAATGGAACTGTACAATAGTCATAGCGAAAGCAAAGAAGTTAGACAAGAACTTTGAGGTCGCTGTGGAAATTTAGGCAACAGAGAAATAGGGGGCAACAGATTGGTAGAAAAGTAACAAGGGAGGTCAGCGGACAAAGGAGGATATTATCTTCGAGCTAGATTAAGAGTATAAAGGTTTCTAAAATGCCAGACTTTTCCTTGAGGCATTAAACCCATTCACTGCAGAGTAAGCAGGTTTTTATTACCCCAAATCTTGAAGCTTCTAATTGGATTTTGATTACTTCTGCCCTCTGAAAAAAGACTTCTTTTAGTCTGCAGAACATTGGTAGCATCAATTCAAATCTTATAAATGGGTTAATACTTACACTAGATTTTTTCCTATTTTATTCTTTTTTTCTGTCCCATAACTTTTCAGGGCTAATGCTTGTGTTATGCTAATTCATCTCCCTGCCTGGACCTTCTCAACCAAGGATTAACTGCCTAACAGGAACAATTAGAGCTCTGTTCCTGCTCATTAAACAAAGGGTACAAATATGAAACCAACCTCTTAGGAGACCAGGTACATAAAGAAAAAAAAAACTGGAGTGATAGATAAGCAAATATAATGTTGATGACTGTTGATACTATTATGAGTACATGAGGGTTTCAACGTATTAGTCTGAGAAAAAAAATATTGCCTGTCATATCAGTAAACAAAGGATGTCACAGCCATCAGTCACAGCAGCCACCGCCGATGGTGAGCCCTGAGGGAACTCGGGATGGAAACAAGGAATGCCCCCCATCTAGCAGTCATCAGACTGCAGCCACCCCAACAGTGCAGATTAAGGAAACTCAGGATGAGAAAACACAGGACACTGGCCCCAGACAGCTGAAGTGCACATCAAAGGAATGACTTCAGTGATCCCAGACTCTTGCACCTCCCTATACACAGAAAAGCAGTAAATTCCTTAACTTGAGATATCTGGTTTTCTTTAATTAACAATAATCGTTTGACATTCCGACTACCTGCCCTTTGTTGCAAATACTCCTATATATCCTGGTTCGCCCTCACCTCCTCGGAGCAGTTTCTCAGGGTTATCTGAGATGCTGTCTCCAGGCTTGAAGTCCTAAGAATGTCCGCCGAAAAAAACATAACTCTCAACTTTTAGGTCGTGCACTTTTTTTCAGTGGACACATCTACTTTTGTTTATATTTGGTAATTTTTATTAATAAAATATTTTTCAAAACTGAAAACATACAGTGGCAAAAACATCAGCATAATTATCTTTTTTAAAAAAGCTATTTAATAATCACTTTCATGTATCTTATAATGAGAAGGGAAAGTAACCCAATTACTAAAATCATCTATTCTACTTATCTCATCATCCTCAGAAGAGCAAATTCACCAAATAATCACCAAATAAGCAGATGCAATGACGCATTTGCAACAACAAAGAGTAAGTATATTAGATAAAGAAGAGCTTTGTTGAGAGAAGGCTGTTTATACTTAAAGTCATGTTAAGCATCTCAGAATCTCTCAGCTGTGAGGGACAGATGCGTTTATATGTGCAGCTGCAATTTGTAAACATGTATGAGCCTCAAAAGTCCCAAGGCCATTGAAAATTTCAGTTTTACACATATTTATAGTTACTTCTCAGGCATATAGGACTATGTTCTATATGAGAAATGGAAATAGTTAACAGGAACTTTATGTAAACTGTTTCCAGTTCTTATTAATTTTAAAAATCATCATGTGACAAATACACCACACTTTATAAACATTACTGTCTTTCTTAATATTATCCATAAAGAGAATTTACTCAAATTGTTTATTTCTATGCTATATATTTCCTATAACTATGACTAAGAAGGTTTCATAAAAATACAATAAAGGATCCATCTACACAAAAAAATGCTTTAAATAAAATAAGGTATTTTAAATACCAATCTGGGCTTGAAGCATACACACTGTAAAGCAGAAACACAATTCCAGATTTTTTTTTCTAATGAGACTGGCAGATGTGCATAACTACAAGGGATGAACACGGGCAGTGTTATTTAAGCATTGGGGTCACACCACCCGAGTTCTCAGCTGTTGATCAAAAGTCAATCTTACTCTACTGCAGGCATTCAGGACAGATTACTTGGAGAATGTCCTTACTGGAAAGAATAAACTTTATTTAGTGATCTCTTACCTGAAGTCTGAATAAAAATGATACATATTTTCCCACATGATTTACATCAGACTGACTATATAGATGTGAAACAATTAGCATGTCTCCACTTTTAGTTTTTACATTTATAGGGAAAAAAATCCTGGCCACATGATCTAGTTAGACAGAAACAACCTTCTAACTAGAAGAAAGCAAAATAACCTTTCACATTTTTAGGAGTGTTTTCCTATCTGAAGGTAAGATCAAGCCACTCAAGATGGCTGTTCTCTGGCTCTCTACATTCCCTGCTCCACCAGTGCCTGCT
Organism: Balaenoptera acutorostrata; assembly: GCF_949987535.1. NCBI lineage: Eukaryota > Metazoa > Chordata > Mammalia > Artiodactyla > Balaenopteridae > Balaenoptera > Balaenoptera acutorostrata. The sequence goes on along the minus strand of NC_080077.1, from coordinate 35,875,955 downwards.
TTTACCTACACCCTACTCACATGACTGACCTTCCTACATACCTGCCCCAGGCCCCAGCTAGTGACTGTTCTTAACACAGGGGTGGTGAGGGGTGTGCCCTTCTGCTAGTTTCCCTGGTAACCAATGAGCCAACCTGAGGTTAATTCCCCTTGAAACTGGCAATCTCCAATCTCCCCTTGCCCTTGGAGTGAAGATTGTCCGCCCTGTCCCACCCGCCATCTGCTGCAGATGGTGGGGTGTTGCTCCAGGACCTTGCTTCAGACGCTCCCCCTATCCACTGAACCACTGATGTCTCTGTCACTGACTCCGGGCTCTTTCTTAGGTCTTGAAGCTGGGCAAATACAGGCCTTGCAGGCCTGGAGGGTGCAGCCCAACGCTGACAACACACCAGACCCACAGTAATCTATTATCTCATTCTACAATATCTTTATAGTATCTTTTGTGAACAAAGTAAAGTGCTTAGCAATACAATTATTCTAGAAATGAAAAATTATAATCAAATGACTTGCAGGTCACATAGTTAATTATCAGTAAAGCTGGGGCAAGAATCCATATATTCAGATCCCCAGCTTAGTGCTCTTGATAGGGACAGATTAAAGGGACAAAGTAGGTGATTAAATAGTTAATCCCACTAGGGGGTTGTAAGTAAAGACAAAGTATGGGAGACTCTGTAAGTTAATGATCACTCAAGAAAGCAGGTTTGCTTCACCACAAAACCAAGCAGGCTTGCTTAGCAGCAAAATCATGCAACAGAAGCATGAGACATGCCCCAAAACAATAAAATAATGGTGGAATGAGACCCACATCCTGCCCAGTGAGGTCAGTAAGTTAATGATTTCTAGGACATGCTTCTCTGCACACACTGAAAATAAAAATATAAGGAAAAGGTGACATTATACTGAAAGCTGAGATGATTTACCATATTTTAGTATATGTTACCACCTTTTTGCTCATTTCCATTACACCATGACAGCCCCAGTTTGACCATGTAGGGACAAGAAAAATCCCCCACCCGACATGGAGGAGGAACCAATGTTGGAAGTGTGATGTCTACTCAAGAATGAGGAAGAAGGTGGTCTTCTCCCCCTCCCCACTTTTCCTTTGATTATAAAACTGTAGCCCACTAAGTTCTCAGGGCAGCACCCTCCTGCCTGCCTGCTTGTAAACCTATAAGCATCCTATTCTAATAAATCATTTCTTATCTATCACTTTGCCTCTTGCTGAATTCTTTCTGATCTGAGACATAAAGAACCAGAGCTCCTCGGAGGCCCCCCGCCCCGAGATGCATTTCTGCAGTTTCACTCTAACCGTTCAGAGGCATTACAGATTTAAGGCTAGTGCTGCTACAAATTATGGATCATCATGGATGATGATCTTTGAAATAAAAATAATAGCTACCTTTTTCAGACACCATGCTAGTAGGCACTTTATATATATTATCTTGAATCCTCACAATAGCTCTGTGAAATATACAATTCTTATTTATAGATTAGGAAAATAAGACTTAGAAAGAATAAGTGATTTACCCAATCACTTAGCCAGAAAAAACCAGCATTCAAATACAAATCTATCAAAATTTCCAAAAGAGAGATCCTTCCTCATATATTATGCAAATAGAGATCATTATACTACATAGAGTGGTATGAGAGTTGTGCAATAACATTAAAACATTATTACCTACATACAGCTCACATCTTTAATTAAATGGCAACAGATACCTTTTTTTCTCTCCCCTCTCTCTCTCTCTCTCACTCTCTTTTTTTTTTTTTCTGCCTAGGGGATGTTAGTGGACGGCTGAATTCAAGAAAAACAGGTTGCTTGGAGGACAGATAATGAGAGATGATTCGGATTCCTTTTCTGTAATCATAATTCAAAAGCAAGTTTTTTAACTGTTAGCATTTGTTGAAGTCTACCATGTGCCAAAGCTATGCTAGGTACCTCATGGAAAACTCCTTACCATGAGATGCTAAGGGACTTCCACTTAAAAAATTAAAATCCTTGCTGGCTTTAATAATGAACTTTTTATTGCTAGTCTTCCTGTCCTTCATTTTATTCCCCATTACTTCACACTATTACAAGCTAATCTTTAATTTAAGAAGCAAAACAAAAACTCTGATCCTTGGAAAGCTATTAAAGAAAAGCTGTCATGATAATAACCATATAAGTAGAATATAAATATCTTAGCCCAGATGTCTGACAAACATGTAGAACCTATTGCATAATTCATACAATACTTGCCTCTGGAGTTCCTAGTTCTTTCACAGCATTCAGATCAGATCCTGAGGAGAAAGTATTTTTTGCTCCGCGGACAATGAGACCTTTCCCCTCTGTCCAATTTTCCAACTCAATCACTTTTTCCAGAAGTTGTAGCATCATAACACCTGCCAGAGGGGAGGGGGAATCAAAAACACATAAAATATTGGACAAATAGAAATAATTTAGAAACTGTAAGGTGTCAAACAAGACTCCTAGGTCACAAATTTTACAAATATTTACTGAATGTCTATCAAATGCCTATCATGTTGGTACTAAGGAGTATATACAAAAGAGGCAAGCATGACAGTCTCTGCTTTAAAAGTTTACAATTTGATAGTGACCTCTTTCTCTCCCTTAATTAAGAAGTCACATAAATATGTGGTTAGGTAGAAAAAATAATGCTGGCCCTAAGTATGAGAAATCTGTACCAGTAGTTAAAATAATCTTTTTGACTTTGTAAAATAAACATAAGAGTTGAAACAGACCTTAAAGAGTATCTGGTTGGCTCATTTTCAAACAAGGGCCTTGAGAGTTGTGTGGTGTTGGGCTCATTCATCATCTCACAACCCAACCCAACCCAACCCAACCCAACCACCATCATCCAAATCAAAGCAGTTCTGCTTGTATTAGTTTTAAATATTAGGCATCAAATTAATATTTGTTTCCGTTTGAATAAAAATTTGACTAATATAAATTATAAATTGTAGCTATTCAGTAGTAAGTTAAAACAAGTATTTATCTAGTCTAAATCCCTAGAGCAGCCTTACCTTTCTAATTTTATTTTTCCTAGGCTAATATAAAAATTGGCTTTCATTCTCGGAACCAGTTGAAGGTATGCAGCTGCACTGTCCAGTAAAGTAGCCACCACCCACACGTAGTCATTGGGCACTTGAAACATGGCTAGTCTAAACTGAGATGTGCAGTAGTGTAAACAGCTTTTGGCGGGAAAGGCCTCTTTGCAGGAAAGAGCTCTCTACAGGAGGCCCCTTTTGTCTTGTCACTAACCTTAAGCCAGGCACCCCCATCCTCTACTCATCTCTGGCCCTAGCACAACTTTCAGATCTTTTGATCACACAATACGTTGCCTAACCTGTTGGCTCTTTCCGTAGATCAAAGAAGCAGAAATGAAGAATAAGTAATTAAGAGATGACCAGATCTCTTCCCTAGCTTCCCCTTCAGAAATCTTGAGAACAAATCTGTGTGAACAAGATAGCATCTAAAGAAAAATCACAAGAAGTCAACAAGCCTGCACACAGTGGGGGATGGCGACGATTCTGACCCCTTATCTCAACGACTGAGATTACTTCCCCTTTTCCCTTTAAAACTTTCATGGCTGAGCAGAATCTTCAGAGGTGGTTTTTGGGGGACACTGAGTTCAACATCTCCCCAGATTGCCAGCATTCTGATTAAAAGCTACTTTCCTTTTTCTACCAACATTTGTCTCTTGAGTATTGATTTTTGAGTGGCAAGCAACCAGACCTAATTTGGTAACAGTTATGTAAAATACATACCAGATTTCAGAGAATTGGTATGAAAAAAAAAAAAGAGGAAAATACCTCATTAATAATTTTTGTATCAGTCATTTGTTGAAATATTTTGAGTACACTGGGTTAAATAAAATGTTATTGAAATTAATTTTACCTTTCTTTTTCCTTTTTAAAAATATGGCTACTAGAAAATTTTAAATTACATATGTAGCTGACACTTGTGTCCTGCATTATACTTCTATTGGTTAACATTAATAGAGACATCTCTGAATTCTGCTGAATGTAAAGAAAAGTCATCTTGTGTTTAAAGACCCACCACTGATAATTTACAAAGTTTACAGACTACTGAATTATGTCTATAAGTATGATTATATATACACAAAAGAAACTTTATTGGGATAGTTTTGAACCCAATATTTCAAATGCTACTATAAAATATAATTCGCTCCCCCTACAAAGAAGTATATAACTAACAAATAGAGATTGCCAAAATCACCTGGAAACACGAGTGCTGGGTAGTCAGTAAGGTAACTCATGAGCTCTTGTATAACATCATGGTAGAATAATTCGAATTTGAGCTTGGGAAAAAATTACAAATTATCACAGGTCCTGGACCTTGAGGTCTCTTAAATATAAAATTCTTATATGCCAAGAGTGCTGCCTAGTAAATAGAAGGTATTTACCTGTATCTCAGAGTTAGAAAAGGGGCAACAAGTAGGCAAGTGCAGTGTTTTCAGTGATTATTGGAACTACATGGTTAAAATGACAGTCTTATTTCAGTTCATAGAAAAAAAAATTTAAGCTAAATAATTTTTTTTTCATTTTAGGCTTTTCTCTTTAGGTTTTAAAATCTTTGAAACATCCTTCCCTTTGTCTCCCAGTGACATTAGCTGAACACAAACAAATGAAGTTATTAAGCAGTTAAAATTTCAATGGAAAAAATAATCAAGATTAATTTGATGGTTTCCTTTTTACCAACATCCATATTCACGGATTTTTAAAAAACATTAAAATATTCACAGTTAGTAAAATATGTTCCTGGTTCAGGTGATAGTTTTGTTTTCTCATGTTCTACAAAGAGTACCATGACTTTCAAGAATTCTTGAAAGTTCAACAGATTTAAGGATAAAAGCATGGGATAGCAGGTTAGATTTCGTGTCATGTTTTAACTAACAAAAGAAAGCTCTCTATACCTGAGAAGGCATTCATTTTACTTGGATTGTTCAGAGTAAGAATGCCAATGCCACTGTCTTCCTTCTGAAGGTCAACAGATCCACCGGGAAACTGTTCAAGTTTTCTTTTCACTTCTTCCTCATGGAAGCCATGAGAGGTATTATAAAGTGACAATCCTATTTGATGTAGCAATTTTGTCTTCATAGGGATAGGTGATGTCGTCAAAACACGTCTTGCCATTTCTGGAAAACAGAGATAAGTATGCAGTTGTCCGGATAAACAGACACTTTTAGAATATCATACATTAATAGGCTTTAGTGAGAGACCTTTCTCTTTATTGGGAGGACTTGCCTACTTCTCAAAACACTCTCTGAGAAGTGTATAGGATTGCTTCCCTTCACCCCGCTTCTCAAACCAAAGGATACAAGTTACATTATTTCAGTATATCATCAGGAGATGATGACTAGCTATAGGGCATTTACTGAGACCCAACACACTAGGAGGATTTAGAAAAATGTTGCTGCTCTGTAGTTAGCACCATCTCCTGCCGTCAGGGAGTCTTCCCCATGACAGCAGTTCTTCTTCCTCGAACTCTAAATCTAAGAATAAATTCAGTCCAGAAGTCCCCTTGGAAACAATCTCTATGCAGAAATGCTACAGAGCAGTTCCAGTCTCTAACAGAAAATTTATTCTTAGCATTATCCTTACCTTATGTAATGCTTTATAGAAAAAGCTGGAAGGGGTCCTGAGGAAAGTGGGCAAAGAAATAGGAATGTATGTGTGTGGTTTTTGTGTTCCCTAAAGTTCTGTCACTCTTCTCACTTTATATATCTCATCTCTGGGTAATCTCCTATCTGCCCAAATGCTTTTTTGCCCTATGTAAGTACTTTTGTTCACATAAAAAATACATTCAGAAAATTATACAAATCATAAGTTACAGTTCAATGAATTTTCACAAGGTAAATACATTCAAGTAAATAGCACTCAGATCAAGAAACAGAACATGACTCCAAATAAAAATAACATCTATCTTGATTTCTAATACCCAAGATTAGCTTGCCTGCTACTGAACTTTATATAAATTGAAAAATATAGTAAATATTCTTTTGTGTCTGGTTTCAACTACGTTTGTGACACCCATTACTATTATTATGTGTAATTAGATTCTAAATAGTCCATTCTTTTCATTGTCGTATTTTATTATATGAATCTACCACAATTCATCTATTCTAATGTAAATAGTCATTTGGGTTGTTTCTGGTTTTTGGCATTACAAGTAGAGCTGCTGTGAACATTTTAGTATCTGTCTTTTGGGTCAACAAGTATGCATTTCTGCTGGCTATATCTAGAAATGGAATTAGTGGGTCAGGCAGCAGCTGGCTAAAACTGCTTGTTAAACACTGAAGAATTTTGCAAGTTTCTTTTTAAACCATGGGTAGCTTGAAATTAACCATGGTGAGAGTATTAGCAAACTCTACATATCAATCTCTCCCCCCACCCACACACACAGCCATTTTCCGGGTACACCACTGGTCATAATGATCACATCTGTTCATTTATTTCACTTTAAAAGATACTGCCTAAGAGTTTTCACATCCACAGCTAGTGAACATTCCAGTTGTTCCACAACCTTGTTATCACTTGTCAATGTCTTTTTTTTCCCTTTCTTTCCATTTTAGGCATTCTAGAGAGTGGTATATCATTGTGGTATCACTTTGCATTTCTATGATGTCTAGTGAAGTCAAGCTCCATTTTCATATGCTTATTTGCATATCATCTTTTGTAAAGTGCCTCTTCAAGTTTTCTTGCTCATTTTTTTGCCTTTTTAGTACTAATTTGTTGGAATTCTTTTATTCATTTGCCTACAGTTTTTATTAAAACTCATAAGATAACCAATTCTACATTTCCATCTCTAGTTGAGACCTTATGCCCAAGTACTCCTAAATCAAACAAAAATCTACTTCCTTACTCCTCACCTCTAGATGTACCACAGGTTTCTCAAAATCACTGTTTAAACCTGAACTCACACTTTTAAAACCTGTAACTACTTTATTCCTTCCCTTAACTATCCATAGTATCCTCAACCCAGAAAGCCACAGCAAAAAACCCAATCTCCTTCCCCACCTTCATTTCTCATATGCAACCTTTTTTATTTTTCCCATCCTTTACTTCTTCTATGACTAACATAGTTCAAACCTATGTACCTGGATGAATACAGTGGTCACCAATTAGTTGTATACTACACCTTAAAATCAGAGCTATCTTTCTACTGTATGCCCCTAGAAGTACAAATCTTCATATACATTTTCAAAGAAATTGAAAAGGTTTAAAATTAGTCCTTCTCAGGACTTGAGCATGAACCTAAAAAATGAACCTGAAGGGGAAATAAAGTGATAAAGGTGGGAAAATTTAGGTCTATGGGAAATGAAAAGGATGGGGGGGAAATACAATGTTTTTACTAATTAAAAAGTATGAAATAGTTATGAAAAAACACAAGGATTTTGGAGGCTTCCTAAATTATCAACTAAATGTAAGTATCAAGTTCTCTCAAGATTCTCTTAGCTAGCAGAGGAAATCTACACTAAAAATTTCAGGAGTTATTGAGAAATGACAAGCAATGGGGCTAGAAATAAATTAAATTAGCAAAACTTATATTCTCATGACAAGATATATATGTATATTTATATGTATGCTCACAACTCCAGCAATGTGCAAAAAAGCCCTCTCATCCCCAACCACTGTTCTTTCTTTGTCATCTCCCCTTTCATTATCCCTAGATTCAAGTTCAGTGATCAAAGTCTGTGGGAAAAATAAGCAAATACGTCAAAATATGTCATTCAAAATGAGTCTGGAAGGCTTCCTCGCTTTTTAAAAGACAAATGGCAAGAAACATACATAATAACTAGATTAGCAATTAAGATAAATCTTTTAAAACAGGACAGTATTCTTTCTTGGATTATTTAAAGTAGATAATAGCTTCATTCTAAGAATAAAAAATGGTTGAACAGTTTCTTTGCATAAAAGCCATTATGTAAATTACACCATGTGTATATAGGTTTTTATAGCCAAGAAGTTCAAAGGACTGGGATCCCAGTATATAAACATACATGCATATGATAAGAGCATTTGGTAAGATATAATTGGTAACAATTCAATTGGTATTTATTGAATTCCTATTTAGTGATCTCCCCTTTGCTAACTAGCTATTTCAGAGAGAAAAAAAAAAAGTATTTTTACTTTTTTTTGTATGTATGTACAAAATACATACACACTCAGCAATAATATTCAACTCTCTAGTTGAAAACAGAACAAAATCCCTCCTTTTATTAAGCTCTATTAGAGACCTGCATCAAATTTAAAATATAGCCTTAACTTCATAAAAGGATTTTTTTCTCTTCACCAATAAACTTTTATCATGATGTCTAAGAATTTTCTATAGGCAGAAATGGATCCAAAGACATTAAATCAGTGCATAGGATTATACTTTATTTCCCTTCATTCTTTCCAAGTTTTAACATTCTAAGCAGAAGTAGAACAAAAATCAAGCAACATCCTAGTTCTGCTGGGGAGTAACCAAAGAAAGAAGTAAACTCAGATCAGCTCTTTTTTTGCAGTGTCTTGTGGCCAAAATATTGGCAGAGGGCACTACTTTCAAAATACTCTCATCTTACGTATTTCCAGAGTATCAGTTCGTCACCTGATTACGTTAGCACTAATCTATTAGAATGAAAATTATATAGTCCCACTACCCTCCCAAAACAAATCTAGAAAACAAACAAACAGAAAATAGGGCCCACATTTCCATTTTACAAGTAATGAAAGCTTACCTTTATGTGAAGCTTTCCTCTAGAGAGTGACCTGCTTACTGTCAAATTCCGAAACAACAGGAAAGCTCTCGAAGTTCTCACTCTGCTTTTTCTCCAAATAAATACATGCAATTTTTAAAAACAAATTATTAATTTATAAAAACCTTTAAAACTTGAGACACTATTTTAGGTAACTAAATAGCTGCCTAGAATCACAAGTCTTTCGAATAGACAAGAACATACTTTACATAAAGGCTATCTGATGAAATCAAAACATTTATGAGGTTATGAAACTGTGCGACACTACTATTCATGTATTACTTCTATAAAAGATTGCTTTCATTTACTTACTTTGAAATCAGGTTGTATTACAGTTAGCCAGAATGAAAATAAATGTAGACATGAGGAATGAAGAAAGCTAACCTAACATACTTTTGAAAAAGTTAGGTTTCAGAATGAATGTGTTGTAGTTCTTAACCTAAGTAATGGATACACAGGTATTTATTTTTGTTGTTGCTGTTCTTTAAACTCTTCTATGCTCTTTTCACTATATGCATGTATGCTACATTTCTCACTAAACATTTTTTTAACTGAAGGATATCATTCCAAATTTGGAGGGGATGGTCTCTACATTTGTCAGTAATCTCTCCCAACCTTCTAAACTGCCAATTTCAAAACTAGTTTTCTAAGTACTCTGTTTTTTGCATAGAAGATATTTAATAAAGAACACAAATTTTGCCATTGGTGGTCACATAGGTGTCTGAAGGTTCTGGCAGGTCTGACAACTAAGCAAGTGTCCTTATTAAAGGTAATGATATTTCTTAAAAATTGATGTACAACCAGAAACCAGGTAAGAAAGAATTAGAGATGAAGCTCCTGCCTCCAGTAAATTCAAAAACTCTTATGGGTAGGGACCACATCTTATTCATGGCTTTAGCATACAGAGCTTTACATTTAATATTAGCGGTACTAAATGATACCTAATGTGGTTATTACCATACAGGGATTACTGTACCTAACGATCATTTCCCAAACTAAATAAAAGATCTCAATTTGCCAGATAGAAAAAGTTTATTTCATCGTTGGGATTCTAGGAAATGCAAGTCCAGGATATGTAGCTCCAAGTGCTCAAGGGTATTACAGTCAGCCAGAGGAGGAGATCTCCTTTTCACCGGCCCCTGGTCAGTTTGATCCAGGACCACCACTCCGCCGTCAGTCCTAGCTTAGGAGCCCCTGCTCCTTTTCACAAAAAAGACAAGTGCTTTGGGTCTGATTTTTTTTTTCTTTTCATGTTTACAAATTGGGTTTGCATACAATACAATCTCTATTGGATCATTAATGAAAATACTAACACTTTTTAAGAAATGATGATAAGTAATAGATAACAAGACATCCATCTCTCTACCTATTTATAATGTCTGTAGTTGGTAATACATATTTTACAAGGGTCTGGTTAGTAGTATTCCTCATACTTTAACTATATAACCAGATTTCCCTCACAAGGGTTAGGACTAGCCTGTTACATTCTCTAACTTTCTAGGAACAAGAGGCAATTTACCCAGTGAGTACTGAGGTTAAGACCATGCCACAACTAAGACCCGGCGCAACCAAAATAAATAATAATTAATTAATTAATTAATTTTTAAAAAGACCTAGTAACTGTTCGTGGCAAATTTAAATGGGGAACCCATGACTTGACCTATTTTGCCCTACTTTCCCCACTCCTCCTTCAAAGGAAGATACTATCGGTTTTGAGCCAACAACATTCAAAGTACTATAGCTTTCTGCAGAAGGCAACAGAGTGGAACTGTTTCCACTGGCACTGCTGCCACTTTGGATTTCTTTGTTCTGATCTCCCTCCTTTCCTCCTTTTCCTCTCTACTGGGTTCTCTCTCTCTCTGTCCTCTCTTTCTTTTTCAGCTTGTGTGGTACATGGAAGCAGGGGCTGCCTTTATCTTCGGAAGGCATTTGAAGAAGGTTAAAGGCAGTAGGGCTCAGGGTTCCTTAGGCCTGCTTCTAGTCTAAGAAAAATAAGCTCTCAAGGTCACCTGCCAGATCAGTTCACAAAACTGAGAGGTCTACATAGAGAGTCAGAGCCAAACACAATATGACCAAGCTTGCTTTTGCCTAGAATATGCTCTATGCATGTTTTGCCCTTGGGGATAAGTCATATATAGAAGAGACCACTCAATGGAAAATTCAGTTGGGGCAGAGGTCTTTTCCACATTGACCATGACTTCAGTATAAAAGAATTGTGCCAAAGAAACTTGATGAGAACTTAAATGGCTATTTAAAAAAATAAATAAATTTGCCTATGTTTTCCATAGTATTCTGTTTAGGGAAAAGAATAAGAAGTTAAACTAGAAAATAAGAAGGGGTAAGGCTTATAAAATCATTAGCATTTTTAATTATTATGAAGGGATAATAGAATCAATAAACAACATTATCTTCTCTCATTGTAAGGAGTCTGTTCTGTCTTCATACACTTCCCCACCTCCAATAACCAAAACAAGGGCAATTAGTATAGACATCATCAGATCTGTATCTCATACTTAAATCATTACAAATTTAAATATTCATGTTACTAATATTTTTGCCTCACTGGACAACTTTGATATGCTGATTTTTCCATGGAAACCTTATAATAAAAACCTCATTATCCTTTTTCTCTATTGATTCCATTTTTTTTTTCTTTTCCCCCCCACTCTTGTCCCCCTTCCACTAACTCTCCCTTCTTTTCTCTCCTCCCCTCATATCCCCTTGTCTGTGCCACACACTAGTACCAGAGAAACTCAAGGGCACTGCTTAAGCCTATTAGATTTGCTGACCTCAAGTTTAGGGATCCGATTCTTGACATTTGAAATAGCCTATTATGGATACTTTCATCCCAATTCTAAACTCAGAGATTAAATTAGACAATAGTTCAGTACTTAGAAGATGACAAGGTGTAAACCACTATTAAACTACCATATTATCTGAAAGTATAAGTGAACAAACAAGGGCTGAGGTTCTGGTCTTTTGTAAGCATGTAGTTAAGCAATCAGCATTTTGGATTTGTTCCAGGATCAGAGGCAATGAAAAGGTTTGGAGGCATTTTTGATTTTATAAATTTTCTTCAGGACAAAAAGTATGTTTAAAACTCATCCTGCAGGATGCTTTGCTGTCCTACCACAAGCAGATTCAGCCGATCTGAACAAGCTCACAACCATACCATGGCAAAAGGGAAAGAGAAGAGAGCCCTGTGTACATCTGAGATCAAAGGTTTCACTTTCTCCATTTTTGTTTTAAAGTTCTTCAAAGGTGATCAAATAGCTCCCCTCCCTGCACAGGATCTAAGCTAGCTGTTCTCTTAGAAGTCATAACCCGTTTTACCAAGTGCTGAAACTGCTAAATCTAGACAATAAACACAAATGCATACTTAATAAAAAACAATTAGCTTAACGCAGGGAGTAAACAACAAAAAATCAAAACTATTCTACTTTAGACTGTCAGTATATGACCTGTTTTTCGTATTTTACTTTGGTTTTAGGCTGTCATTTATTAACCTACCTTTCAAGTGTCATTACGTGCCACACATACCCTTCTTCCTCTCAGCCGAAATGAACCTCTTTCAGTTTTTCGAATCCTTCAGGTGTTCTCTTCATTCCAAGCCTCTGAACATGTGCTTCCCCCACCCATTATACTTTTTCTTCCTCAGAGTAACTCCAAGTCATCTCCTTTAATACTCTAAACTATACAAAATACTTTTACTATCTGTTCTCACAATATTTATATCCTTTATTAACCCTCACTCACGCTTTCCTGTAATTACTTCTTTCACCGAATCTTCCCACTAGATTTAGCTGCAAGAGGGTATTTGCAGTGCCTAGTACAGTACTTGACAAATAATATTCACCAGTAATAATTTGGCACACAATGCTTGAGAATCCATAATGCCATACAAGGCTTAAGAATCTGTCCACAACCCAACTCTACCTACCCTGTTTATTATTCCCACCCTGTTTATTATTCTCACCCTGTTTCGGTTCCATTCTTCCTTGCAAGCTGGTCTCTCTTCTTGGAATGCTGATCACTGCCTGGGCCCCAACTAACTGAGATCTGCTCATCTTTCAGATCAGACCAATAAAATATCAAGAAAAGATCCTCTGTTTTATTACCATGCTCCTCCCTCCCCCAGCAGATTTCGCAATTAAGTGTGTGTAGCATTAAAAGGATTAATGAGTCTCAAAAGAATTCTAGAATGAAAGAACATTTACCAAAAAAGAGTTAGTCATTTTTGTTGTTGTTGAAAAGTTGGCTGCATGAAACGAAGGATGCAAATTTTACTTAAGCAAGATAATTTAATACAGGTAGTGAGAAGGACAATTACAGAGTTCCCAGGGAACATTACCTACTGTTGAAATCAATTTCTAGGCCCAAAATGGAGCTGTTCCTGCCAAGGGTGCCACATCAGCAAACCAAAACTTAGACAACTTCCATTAGATAACTTTCTGTATAAAGGCTTTATCCTTCCTGTGAGCACTCACTCACTTAGCATTTGACCCAACTCCTTTGGAATCGGGCTGTTCCTATTGGAACTGTGCTGGTATTTGACCTGCAGACTGTTTAGGAATTTTTCTTTTGCTCTAGGAAAAAACCCTGAGAAATGGGATCCCAGTAATCTACATGTTGGAGTTCCCCCCCACTCCCCTTTCAGGGACTCTGGACAGTATTATATTTAAAAATTGCAGTCCTACCTCATGCACATTTCAAACGAAGAAAGAAAGACGTGTCTTCTGAGGTCTCTCTTTCCCCTCCTCCAATTTTGTCTCAGGCCCTGCCTCCACTGCCAGCTTCCTCCTTCCCTTCTCCAAGACGGGTACTAACACGGTTCAGATAGTGGGAGTCTCTGCAATAGGCCTTTTTTTTTTTTTTTTTTAATAGGCTTTTTTTTAGGCCTTTTTTGAGAGATACCCACTCTTCCCTCCTTAACTTCCTCTGCCCCCTATTCATTTATTAGGCCAAGACTTTTTAGAAAAGTATCATGCTGGGATTTTTCTCTCCAAAAAGGAAATAATAATTCTAGAGTTTCACAGTAGATAAATAAGCATTCAAAGCAATAAACTCATTCCTTGTAATACCCCTATTTTACTTGTAAGAAAACCCGAGGCCAGGGATGGAGCTTTGTCCAGAACCTCTGAACAATAAATAACACTGTTATCTCTCAGTACCCTATTGTTCCTAACCCCTACAAGCTACTGACATCCATTCCTACTGCGATCAAATTTTTCGATAAACTCTTCTATTCTCTACTTTGTTACACTATGTAGATAATCTGTTTCTCTGCCCCCCTCCTTCTCAAATTTCTTCACAGAAAGACAGCATCCACCTGTTAAAATGTTTGGCCTTAAGGGGATGTAATGTCTCCAAAGAAAAATTGCGGTTTGCTCAAACCCAGGTTCAATATTTAGGACATCTGATCTCAAGGACAATGGAATGCATTCTTTAACAGGTATGCAGAAATTTCTAAAAAGACAAGAGGACTCCGAAAAGACAGCTCTAAGAGGATCCTTACAGTATGCAACTAAACAGGTTAACTTAGTCCATCTGCCAGAAATACAATTTGGATCCAAATATTCTCTTTGAGTTTTGTACCAGGCTATAAGATCTCTGTGTCTGTCTGTATGTTATGTGCATCCATGTATGTATGTCATAGATATGTGTTTTTATACCTCCAGATGTTATTGCCAAAATTAATTTATAAAAACAGTTCTATTTAACTGGCCTAAAAAAATTAAGTACTTATATAAATTAAATTATCAGAAATATAAGAGAAACTCAAACAGATGCTTTTGTGGTTCATGTGATCTGGGAAAATATCTGGCATTAAAGCTAGTTTAAATTTGTTAGTCTAGTTGAAACAGGCATGTCTTTAGAGTTATCAGTATTAAATATAACACTTTTATTCTACTTCGGTTTACTAGTCAAATAAATTCATGTTATCTCTGTTGCAAGTGTGTTAGAAAAAAAATTTGCTTGAGTTGATGGCTGACTTTGTCTAATGTCTCATTTTTGAGAGTAATTTAAACAGAAATGTTGGGAACAAATAATTCAGATAGATGAAAATGGGTAAGAGTTTTTAGGTACAACAATTATGTTTTATGATATGTCCTTAAGAAAACAATAGCATTCTCAAATCTTTATTGAGTGCCTGGATCATTCTCCAAACATGATAAATCACTAAAACATTAATTACTGAACACAGATCTATTGACTTTTGGCTTTCTATTTTAGAGAAACCAAAGATAAATTTTTGTCTTTTAGTAACCATGTCTTGTGTCACACTGAAAGACTGTACAATTTAAAAGGGCATATGCCTTTATGAATTTTTGTCTTTTAGTAACCATGTCTTGTGTCACACTGAAAGACTGTACTATTTAAAAGGGCATATGCCTTTATGAATTTTTGTCTTTTAGTAACCATGTCTTGTGTCACACTGAAAGACTGTACTATTTAAAATGGCATATGCCTTTGGAAACTAGAAAATACATTTATAAATTTGCTAGTCTAAAATTGCTTATTTCTTAGTTTCCACTAGAAATCAAAGATTCTAAGGGTTATGTATTCTGATTAATAAATATGAATAAAGCTACTAGAAATGATAAGGAAAACATCGTTGTATGCAAAGGAAGTAGTTTTGTCCTCAAGTAAAATAGTTGCCAGAATAAAAAGGAAAGGATAAGACAAAATCTGAATGTAAAAAGAAAACTGTAGAAGGGTTTGTGAAACAAGAATCTTTTGAAAGAAATTTTATATGCAATAAAGTAGGATAAGATTAAATATACTTGCTATAAGGGCTTTTAAAGTAAGCTTTAATATCAATACTGTACTTATGTAAAACTGGAATTTAATTTTCTTTCAGCTGCTAAAAGGACAAAGTTTGCTTGGGCTATTGGTCTGCTCCTGGTAAGAGATTGTGAAAGGTTTTTCCTTATTGTTTTGTGTTTTATCAAAATTATTTCCTGTGCTTTTATAAAAAAGCTGTCTTTTTTATAAAGAAGAGCCAAGGGTTTGGTTTGGTTTTTTGTTTCGTTTTGCAGCTATGTAACCTTCTCTATTTGTCTTTTGAAATCTTTTTGTCATTTTGATTAAATAGATACTTAGTGTTTTGTAATCTTCGGTAATCTTATTTGGTCAAATGTCCAAAACCTTTTGATATTTTTTGAAACACTTCCCAAAAATCAAAATCTAAATTAAGTCGTTTTGACCTGAAAATAACTTTGGGAATCTCCAGACGGCCCCTGGGACTTCTCAAAGAACTTGTTCTCTCTTCTTATAAAAAGGGAGATGTTAATCAGGTTTATCTGATATGTCAAATTATATGGGAAGCTTTGTCAAATAAATGATGATAAACTTTCTTAGGTTATGTTGTACACGTGAATGTTATTAAATGTTCTAGAGATTGTATGAAAATTCCTATGATTCTGATGTGTCCTGGCATAATGTTATCAGCCATGATTTTAAAGATGTAGTCACAGAAATAACCAAATTGACTTGTCAACTACATTATAATGAACCTTCATCACATCTTTAATCATTACTATTTTTAAGTCTTTTGTCATTTATAGACAGTTGTTGTTTTACTCTGGTGCTTTTGCAAATATCACTTCTAGTACCTTTAATCGTAGAAAAGATCCTGACAAATACTCTAGAATGCAGGTGTTAGATAACTGTAAGATATTACACAGAACTAGATTTAAAGGACCCTTTTCTTCCTCTTCTTTAAGAAAATGTATCTTTCTAACAAAAGTTAAAACATTTATTTTTTTTTCTCCCATCCTGATCCCTCCAGAATTCAAAAACTTAAGTATGTTTTTCATGACAGTATGTGTACTTGCATAAATTCAATGAGAATCTGTTCTCCTCATAACAAGACACAACTGGAAATATTGGCTATATTACCAAGGCTTTGGCTGGATTATCATATTCAAGAAAGATGTACATAGACAGATATGACCAGACAGCTTTAAGGAACTTCTCAAAAATAATAAATAAATCAGCCTGGTACCTTGCTTACAAGATTCCAGCAAAACAATTTTGAAAAAGAGCTTATATGGTCAATCATTATTCTTGCTGCATTTAGGTAAACAATCAAACAAAGTTTAATACCAACAAATTAGTTTTACTATGATTATCTTTGATAAAAGTGAGGACAATCAGAGAGAGAAAAATCATGTTTGCACTTACGTAGCTATTAAGTTCTAGTCCTATCAATTATCTTCAAGGTTTTGTTATATACCTGCACACTGGAGTGGATCCTAAATTCTTCTAGTCTCCAATAACGTCTGGCTACTCCTCTCCAGACTAATGTTTTCAATTTTCTTCCACTTTTCTGATTTGAAATCAGTAAGAACAAAGACTGCCTTGAATCCTCTTGGAAGGGACTATACCATGGCCTCCTCACTACCTAGAAGGCAGCCAAACTTCAGGGACTCGAACCCTGAGTACACATCTCACAGCTAGAGAAGACCGCACCTGACATGTGGTCCTATACAAACACTGGAAACCTCCAAATTGAAATGACTAGGAAGAGAAGCAGCTGACAACTGAGGCATACAGCTTTCCAAAGATGACCTGACCAGGCCTGTATACCCTTTTTCTCACTGTTGCTTTTTTTTTTACTCTCTCTCTCTTTCACAGAAAGACAATGCCCTTGTTTGTTATTTCCCAAATCCTCTTCTTTTGATTATGGCCTTTCAGAAACTACCTCATCATGACCCCATAACAAATTAGCCTTTTCACCTGCTTTTTGTTTTTTTTTTTAAGAGTTAGAAGGTTCAGAATTCACTGAAGTCTTTCTTTCATCTGGACTATTAACTGTTTCGGGATTTTTTACCTAGATTCATGGTCTTTGAATTTGCAACCTTACAGGCTGTCTTACTGGATAACACATTTGGTTCTAAACAGCTCTTTTGGGGTAACAATACTATTTTAATATGTCTTTGAAGTTCTGCTGTTTTTGCAAAGAGCTCGTCAGCTATTGCGCCATACTTATTCCTGCCCTGTCTTCCCAACATGCTCAGTTAATTCTTTCAGTTTGTGCTGTTGCTGTATTCACTGTTCTATTTTCTCTTCAATACAAAACAGAAGCCTCCCATTGATCCATTTTACTAAACCTTCATGGCCACCTTGAGTGGGAACTTCCAGAAGGCATACATGACTCCACGTCTGCCTCTGTAGGAAGGGCCTTTTTTCCCTCAGGTCCAAGTAAGTGCCAAAGAAAACATGATTAGAGCAGCAGAAACTCAATTGCATGGAAGAATCGAGGAGGAAGAGCACTGACTGCAACAAGTCTCACCTGACCCTCTGTGATTTGTTCAGTTGGCTACCCTCAGGCCTAAGGTCCTAGTTTAGACCATCATAAAATTCGGAGTTATGTTACTTTTAATTCCGGTTTGCATAACTGTTTTAATTTCTGTATTTTGTTGCCTGTCACACCTTTGTAAAACTTATGTGTCCAACAGGTAATGCTGGCTCAACATTTCAAGATGATCAGAATGGTCTCCAACGCTTATGACCTTAAGAAGATACAGACTTTATATGGTAAGTGCCTGAGATTTCTCCCTCCTACTCCTCCTTGTTACTTGAACATGACCTCAGTTGGTTTCCAATCTGTGCACTTTCCCTTCAAGGTGGGACACAACACCCAGGAAAAGTCCTTCCTGGCACCAAGGGACAAAGGCCACTGAAGATGGAAAACCTGACTTTTGATCAGCGATGCTTTCAGAGAAAAGCAGAAAATGTCAAACTGAATAGAGGAAACCTCATTTAAAATAGTTGGGAGTCCAGAAGGGGGAACCCTCACACACTACCACAGGAAGCATCAACTACTCCCGTTAATTACATACTCCAACAGGAAAGCATCATTCACAGACCTACTAGGAGGGAAGATTTCCTGTTCACCGAGCAACTCAGCCTAGGAGGAACCATCACCACCTAAACTCTCACTTTCTACCAGGGAACTTTCTTCAAAACAACCCCTCCCAACTTCCTCCTTTTTCTCTGTAACAGAATGGGCCTCTCCTTTGTTTGCTGAACCTATCTATGACTTTTCCTACAGTTCGCTTGTCTCGAATTGCAATTCCTCTGCTATTCCCAAATAAGCCCATTTTGCTGGTAAAATAACTGGCTGTTTTGTTTTTATCTTAAAAGCTTCATGCCTTCCACCTTATTTTGCATGTCTCCAAAAGGAGACTGCCCACTTCATGTCAGTGTGAACTTAAACTGTATCACCTAAATTAATTTCTTTAGTCGTTTTTTTTAACACTGCTGAGAAGAGGGCCTGGAAAATATTCAGCATTTAAATTAGTGCACTGAAATCATGCCTCCCTATTCTTTTGAAAACGTTTATGTCAGCTGTTTCTCCACTCTCCCAGGAAAGTTCGACTCATCTTTTCCCATCACCCTCCCCTCACCTGGCAAAGGGCTCTGCGTCGCTGTGCGCGGCGTCCCCACGCCCAGCAGAGGAGAGCGGGCCTGCGGGGCGGCTTCACACGGACCGCACCGCCGAACCCCCGCGGGTCGCCGTCTGGAATTCCTGTGGAGAAGCACTAAAGTCCGTTACGCAGCGACAGCTAGGGTCCTCTCCTAGACGGTACTTAAAGTGAAGCCCCTACGGCCACAAGGTTCCGCAGCTCCCACGGGGGCCAACTTCCCCTTCCGCCCCGCCGCGCCCCCCTTCCGCTCCGCCCGGATCCTCTTCCGTTTCCCCGCCCCCGACCCCGCCCCCGACCCCGCTTCCGCTATACTCCGCTCCTCCGCGGTCCGTTACTTGTCTTGCGCGTCGGGTGTTTTTCTCGACGCCCCTGTGCCAGGGCGGGCACCCCAGACCCAGAAGCCCCGCCGCCGGCGCCGCGTAGCACCCCGTTGTTGCCCGGGTTCCCCCCCTCGTGTCGTGAGCGAGCCCTGAAAGCGGGTTCCTATCCGCCGAGCTTCGCGACGCAGGGCCGGGGCTGGTGCCCGGAAGCCCCGAAATCCTGCGCTGTTTTAGGCTCCTGTGTAGACGTGGAAAAGAGTGAAGGAGAAGGAAGCCAGTTTAGGAGAATTTCGAAAGGGGAGGGTAGAGGAAGTTATCTAGGCTGTGCCTTCTTACACGTGTCATCTGTGTTATTGAGTGGAGAGAGGCATTTTTGTGTTTTTTGTTTTTGCCAAAAAGCATATGCACCGCGTGTAATAGCGTCATTGTAACGCTCAACAAGCTTAAAATTATTTGCCAATCCGAAGTGCTTTGGAAGGTAGCTGAAAAGGTGCTCAGGAGTTTGGAGGAAGGGGAACAAGTTTGGCAACTAGTGAAGATTCATGGAAGGTAGCACAGAAGATGACAGTTATGCATTTCAGTACTGTGACTAATACGCTGATAGACCAGTATTTCTTTTCTGTAATCGCACTTCACCCACAGAAGTGCCTCTTCACCCACAGCTATGGGCATATAGTTAGAGTAAATGGGAATCTGCAATGACGTGTCAGTGGTGGTAGGCAGTGGGCCTAAATAACGAATTCTATTGATATTTACTTGAATTTCATGTTGAAATTCCCTCACACCCCCTACACACACACACACGTGTACATTTGTAATTAGCCTTGATAAATTGGAATCTACTTTGGGGCTAAACCACAAAAAGTATTTATTTATTTAAGTGTCCTGGGAGGACAGGAAGGTGGGAGCTGGGAGGGCTGAGACCAGGATATCTGATACTTGCTTCCCATATCCTGTAGAAAAAGTTTTCTATTCCAAGACCTAGTCTTTCACATTTTTTTTGTTTCCCAGTAGTGTTCTGGTTGCCCATCTGTATGAATAGCATTTCAGTGTACATTTACATACAACTTAGTGTAAAAATGCCGTTTACTACAATAACCGTTGTGCCGAACCACAAACTAAAAAGTTAATGTGCTGTAATATTAGCATGTCAGTGCCTAGTCTACCT
Source organism: Balaenoptera acutorostrata (assembly GCF_949987535.1). Taxonomy (NCBI): domain Eukaryota; kingdom Metazoa; phylum Chordata; class Mammalia; order Artiodactyla; family Balaenopteridae; genus Balaenoptera; species Balaenoptera acutorostrata. The sequence continues at coordinate 35,855,270 of NC_080077.1, read as the reverse complement.
TTAACTGCTGGCTCAATCTGCAAATATTGGATGGCCATTTCTTTAATCATTTGAGTTTTCATAAAATATATATCCAGTTATTCTTCCCCTCCTTCACTTGACTTACTGTTAAACTGCGTTTCTTCCTTTTACTCCATCTCATGTTCTACAGTCAAGACTTTTCAAGACTTTTCAAGACTTCTCTTCTGCGAGATTGGCTCAAAATAGCTTTCAGTCTTGAGGCACATAAAATTTTTTTCTGTGTCACACTTAATTACTTTTTTTCTGCATTTTTATAACAATTCCAAAAGACTTTTGGGACCTTAAAAAGTATTATGATCCAACTTTATATCTGGATAGGTCACCATTCATCCCTTTCTAAAGAGTTTGGATGTCCAAGAAAAACCCAATTGAGAGATAAAAGTAGATATTTTTATCAAATATGAAAAGCATCAAGTGACTATAACTTGTGTTACTTTGCGATTTTCTTCTCTCCTCTGTCTCTTCCATGCCTTTCCCCTCTCCCTCTCTCTCTTTCCGACACTTCCTCACTTCCTAGATAGTAAGAGATATTCCCTCCCATCTATTTTTAAAAGAGTGTAATTCTCTGTTGGCATTAGAAAAAAATAAGTTTTTTCTGTTTAGGAATATAATGTTACTGTGCACATATGAAAATTTTAAAAAACAACAAAAACCTTCCCTAGTCCCATCCACAGAGATAACTGCTAATATTTGAGCATATTCTAAAAATATAAATTGATATATTCCATCTATAGCAATATCTATATCTGATGGCCATATGTATATATATGTATATATAAAGGAATATTATTAAGCCATAAGAAAGAAGGGAAGTCCTGCCATTTGCTACAATGTGAATGGATCTTGAGGGCATTACAGTAAGTGAAATAAGTCAGAGAAAGATACTGTATGATATCACTTATTTGTGAAATCTAAAAAAGCCAAAGTCATAGAAAAAAAGCCAAAGTCATAGAAACTGAGACTAGAAAGGTGGTTACAAGGGGCTGGGGGATGGGGAAAATGAGGAGATATTGGTCAAAAGGTACAAAATTTAAATTACATAGGATGAATAAATCCTGGAGATCTAGTGTATAGCATGATGACTATGGCTAGTAATGCTGTATTGTATACTTGAAATTTGCTAAGAGAGTAGATCTTAAGTGTTCTCACCACCCACACACACACACACACACACACACACGGTAACTGTGAAGTGATGGATATATTAATTAGCTTGATTGTGGTAATCATATCACAATGTATACATATATTAAAGCATCACATTGTATACATTAAGTATATACAATTTTATTTGTCAATTATACTTCCATGTAGCTGGGAGGGGGAAAGAAGTGGGATAATGACACCTTCAGCTATTACTGTTGAATTGTGTTTGTCTAAGTCTGTTTCTCCCTTCAATTTTGTAAATTTTTCCTGTATTTTGTGGTTCTAACTTTAGGTAAACATGTGGTTATGAATGTTTTATCTTCCTAAAGTTGACACTGTTATCATTTTTAAAGTCCCTCTTTGTCTCTTGTAACATTTTTTAAAAGTCCAATTTGCTTTACACCAGCATACACATTCCAGCTTTCTTATTGTTACTATTTACATGATATATATTTTTCCATCTTATTACCTTCAACCTATTTGTATCTATAAATCTAAATTTGTCTACTCTCGCAACATATACTTGGTTCTTGTCTGTTTTTTTAACCAGCGTCACAATCTCTGCCTTTTTATTGGATTGTTTAATTCAGTCACATTTAATGTTGTTATTAATATAGTTGATTTACACCTGCCATTTTACCTTTTGTTTTCTCTCATTTCTTTCTTTCCTTTATTTTTCCTTCACTTCTTAGTTTTGCATTAATGATTGTTTTCTCTTGTTACATTTTTTTTCCTTTTACAGTTTTTCATTATTTGGGGGTTATATTCTTAGTGGTTGTTCTGGGGTTTGCCATATACATCTTACCTTATCAGAGTCTACTTCAGATTTATACTAACTTAATTCCAGTAACATATAGAAATGTTACTCCTATATAGTTCTTTTTTCTGCCTTTTGGTTCCATTATTATTATACATACTGCATTTCTAAATGTTACAAACCACACAGTACATTGTTATAAGTGTTCATTTATATAGTTGTATATCTTCTAAAAATAACTGAGAGAAGAAAAGAGCAAATGTATATTTATAGCATTTATTATATTAACCTTATTTATCATTTATGGTTCTCTTTAAGATTTGAGTTACCATCTAGTGTCATAGCCTTATTCCAATACAGCTTTGCTCCCACCAATCTCCTCTGTGCTATTATTGGCAAATATATTACATTTCTATATGTTATAGACCTACTTATATACATGCTGTTTTACATAATTGCTTTTTAAATCAACTAAGAGAAGGAAGGAGAAGCAATACACATTCAATGTTTTATCATTACATAATTATTTTATCAGTATCTTTTTTCTTTTTTTCATATGGTTTCCAACTACTGTCTGAGGTCACTTGCTTTCACCTTGAAGAGGTTCTCGTAGTATTTCTTTTTAGTTGGGTTCACTTACAATGAATTTTTTTCAGTTTTTGTTTATCTGACATTGTCTTTATTACAGCTCCATTGTGCTGCTTTCAAATTTTTCTCTTTAGACAACGATGTCTTTAGACAAAAATGTCTTTGAACATTTAACTATCATGTTTCTGGGTAGCTCTCTTTGTGTTTTTCCTACTTGTAATTTGTTGAGCCTCTTGGATGAGTAGATTAATGTTTTTTTATCAAATATGAGAAATTTTCATGATTTCTTTGAATAAGTTTTTGCAGTTTTGTTTGTTTGCTTGCTTCTTTCTCTCTCCTTTCTCTGCTCTGGTAATCCTATTACATGTATGTTGGTGAGCTTAGTGATATTTTGTGTTTCTCTTAGGCTCTGTTCATTTTTCCTTCATTCTTTTTGTCCTCTCTGTTTTTTTGGATTGTATACTCTCTATCAACCTTTCTTTATATTTGCTAATTTTTTCTTCTGCCAGTTCAATTCTACGGTTGAGCCCTGTAGTGATTTTTCTTTACTTGCTTATTGTATTTTCAATTTTAGAATTTCTATTTGTTTCTTTTTTGTAATTTCTTTCTCCTTTTTGATATTCTCTCTTTGGTGAGGCATTATCATTGTACCTTCCTTTAATTCTTTAAGCATGATTTCCTTTGATTCTTTGAAGATATTTGTGATAGCTGCTTTGAAGTCTGCTATGGTCAACATCTGGGCCCCCTCAAAGTTTCTATTGCCTGCTTTAAAAAATAACAAACAAAAATAAAGCTCTGTATGTGTCACCCTTTCCAATTTCTTGCATGTCTCCTTTTTTTTTTAACTTTACATTTTAGATAATATATTGTAGTAACTCCGCATATGATTCTCCCCCACCCATTTGGTGCTTATCATTGTTTACTTGTTTATTTCTTTAGCTACTGGTGCTGTTATCTTAGTTTGAAGGCTCTGATGTTGCTCCTGAGAGAGTACTGCAAACGCTCCTGGGATGATAGTGGTTTTAGCAGGGCTTTCTTTGACTGTCTCTTTCCCTGATCACACCCAGATGTTAGACTCCTTCAATTGCTGGCTGATCTGCTGTATTGTTTTATAGTGCCCTTGGGCATAAATTGCTCCACAGTTTGATGCAATTAAATTTGGGCCTCATTTTAGGGGTAGTGTCTGAAGCCAGCGTATGAAGATTGCTCTGACGCCAGGAGTGATTTTCTTAGGCATCTCTTTCCCTGTTTCCCTCTAGCAAACTTGCTGGCCAGCCTTTTAGCTTGTCATTCTCACTCCCAACAAACAGCTCCATTGTTTCTAAGAGCACCCTTAGGTTCGACCTTTCCCACACTCTGTTTCATGTAAAGTTAGTTCATCTGGTAGAGCTTCAGAAATTTCTGTTCTAAAGGCCTATCTGTCCTCCTGAGGAAAAAAAATCTCTGACTTCTATGTATGGTATCTTTCCCTCAGGAGGAAGGCGCTAAGTGTAGGCAGTAGCCTCTGGTCCTCTTGGCTTGCCTCTCCAATAATGAAACCTCCACCTCGAAATCAGCTAGCATGAGAGAAGTCAAGGCCCCAGTCTTCTCAGCCTACCACACTGTGGTAGAGCCTCTGGCCTATGAATTGAGGCTGGGTGAAAGAAGAGAGCCTCTGACCTCTATTGCAGTCACCTGGAATTTAGCCTCTGCAAAATGTAGCTGGGGTATTTGATAAACACTGGCAGCCTGTCCCTTGCATAGCACTTAAGAGGAGAGGGAACCCTATGTTCTTGGTTGCACTTGTCTGGAATGAACTTTCTTTCATGCTGATGTGGAGCAAGGGACAGAGGGAACAGGTTGTGATTCAAATGGCCCAGATTCTCACTGTTCTTACTGAGTTTTAGTAGATTTTCGTGAATAGATGTTTATTTGTCATATGTCCTTATGCCAATTTCCATATACATTAAAATGTCATGTTTTTTTAAAATAAGTTTTACTATTTATGCTTATTTGGTTGGGGACTGGGTCCATGGAGCTCCTCATGCTGCCATTCCAGAGGTGGGACTCCTGAAATTGGTCACCGTTGAGAGAGCAGCTTTAATTAAGGTGGGAAGAAGCAGTGCAAATGATTAAAAACTCAAAGGATGGTAATGAAGTGAAGGCAAAGGCTGGCTAGCAACTACTCTTTTAGATGTTTTGATGCAAGGTAGGGTAGCTATAAAATCATAGACAAGAAGTACAAGGGTGGAGAGGTTTCTTTTTGTTGTTGTTTTTTTTTAATAAAGGCAATCTCTTAATAGTCTGTGGATTTTAGTGTTGAAAGTAGATAAGAAGTAACATGGCTTGACAAGGAGAAAAGACAGCTTTTCTCCCAAGTCAACAAGAGTGGAAAAGTTAATTGGGGACGTTACTGAATATTTTTTGATGAGGGGAGTGGTGTGGCAATGTGTCTTGAGATGAAAAACAGGAAAGATAAAATATATTAATGAGAGCTGGCTTTGATCTTCTCGCTAAGGCACTGATTCCCAAAAGTGTATGCACTTTAGAATTTCCTAGTGTCTTTTTTTGCCTCCACCAGAAGCATACCTTAACCCAAGGATTCACATGCAAGCAGTTTATTGAAAGTAGCCAGGAACACGGGTGAGGTGATACAGAGAAGTGAAGGAGGTGTAATTAAGCATGATACCACAGTGGGGGAAACGGAGCCTAATCCCCAGGGAAGCTCTAGAAGACAGTGTAAAACATGTGTGCAAAATTGTCCCATCCAGGGAATGTTGAGAGCTGGAGTATATGTATTCCCACACCAGCGAGTCATTTTCCTGGCACTTCTGGCCTGCTGTGATCTCCAGCAAAGAATTCAGGCAACTAAGATCCCACATGCTAAGATCCTGCATGCCACACCACACGGCCAAAAAAAAAAAAAAAAAAAGAACAGCAAAAGATTCCTGGAATTGAGGTAAAAATTGCAAGAACTCATATGATTCAGCATCACCTTTGACATACAGGAACATTAGGCGTTCTAAGGAAAAGAAGGGGATGAGTGTAGCAGTTATCAAGGTTTATGACCTGATTTTGTAAGTCGGTGGAAGGTTAGGGTCTAGGGACTCAAAAGTGCTGGGAAAAAAGGGCAGAGTTGAAATGTGCAAGCATGGAATTAGGCCAAATAGAAAAGTAAGAGAAGCCAAAAGGGGCTCTAATGTACTGAAAAGATACAGAAGGGGAAAGGACACCAGAGGTCTTCCTGAAGAGTAAATGCAACAAATAGGAGAGGAAACAGAGCAGGAGGAAAGGATTAGATAGAAGTGGAGTCTTGAGATTTAATCTTCGAAGTGGAGCAATTCAGAGCTGTAAGACTGACTGAAATGAAGTGGAGATAAAAGGTTTTGGAAATATAGAGCTTGAGAAATTATGAGGCTAGACTTTCTGATGAGTCATTTATATACATATATAACAGCAGGAGATGAAAGGAAAAAGAAAATTCTCAGCCTAGTATTAAAGGTGTGAAAGAAGATGATGTGGGATGTTGGGATGTTTCATAACCAGGAGATGTTGCAAAACGATTCAGAAAATGATGCATCACATATCAAAATTATTTTGACATTTGACACAGAGACATAATCTGTCTTATTTAGTATTACCCACAACATTAGTCTTTCTGATTCACACAGAAGAAATTCAACCAAGAATAAATTCTTTAATTTCAACGATTATTTTAAGATTTACTAATTGGAATAATAACTTTTTGAATTTTATAGTTGGCTCCCATAAAGCATTTGCTCCGATATGGAAGCAGTAGGTTCAGTCTTCAAACTATGAAGGCATGTCGGGAAGTGATCTTTAAATTTCAATGGTCGCTTTCAACAACCTAATTATTTCAGAATTACCAGTTAAGCAATCAATTACTAAAGTGGAGCCTGCATAGCAACATGATTTCAGGACCTTTCTCGTCCTAAGAGGCCTTGTTCTAGGCACTGAAGATCAAATAGCGAACAAGATAGACATGGTTGCAGGTGTATAGGAGGAGGAGGAGGAGATGACATTGAAAGAAGAAATAGGGGTTTCTTTCTACATAAGTTTCTACATCGGTTTATTCCAAATGGCTGTAAAAAGATGAACACGAACACTGAGATGACAAAACAAATACTTTTCCTTTCAACACCTACCTGAATTCCAAATGAATGAACTACACACAAAATTTTACTTAATGATTTATAAACATAATAAAAGTAACTTTTTATTGAGCACCTACTATGTATCCAAGCGATTAACATGGCATTAACTAATTGGTGGCAGTACCAAAGTGGGCAACTGCTGTTTTCTGTGCAAACATGAGTTTAGCTCTCATTCTCCCACCCCCAACCAGCTTGCCACCCCTACGTCTGATATATGGAAATCCTTGCAGCACCACTCAAGGTAAGTATTGATATTATTAACTTTGTTTTATAGATGAAGAAACTGAGGTCAAATTGGTTAAATAAACTGCCGAAGAGCTCATGGCTTGTAATTGCAAAAGATATAATTTGAACCCAAATCTTGCGGGGGTTTTTCTTTATAGTGCTTCGATAATGACTACGTTTCTCCTTTGTATCTATACTGAGCTGCATATATATAAAACTCCCCCTCCATTTGGTCTCTTATACCATTTTTAGAGCTTCCTCGGCCTCATTTTTCTCCTTTCCTCAGATCTGTGTCTGAGTAAGAAGAAGGAAGAGTACTTTAAGACTGGCAGCGAGCATTTCTGACCGTGTGGCTACGTAGCTAGGCTGATGTAGAGGTAGGAAGGGAGTAGAGGGCTCAGAGCTGATATCCCCAGTACTGCGTTAGATATTTCTAATTCTCTATATTCTCTGTGCAGGTCCTGGGTCAATTTGTCCTCAAATCTCCTTCTTGGTCTGCTCTATTTAGCAAAAAGATAAACTCCCATGCCAGTTTGTTTACTGCCAATGATGACTACTGTAGAGAAACTGAAGGGTGGGAAGAAGAGGAAAGCCACGGTGTTTCCACATCTCCTGGCCCGTGGTGTCATAACTGATGGCAGTTGTGTTTCCTAACATGGCTCCAGTTCCCACCAGGTGACCCTGGCCCCTGTGCTCTCATAATGCCACCTCTGCCTTTTGTCCCTTCAGACTGAAGTGAGGAGATAATGGATTCCTATTGTTGCCAGCCTCTAGATAGCCTCAGGGTCCTCAGGGTCCTCTGTTGGGCTTCTCAGTTTTTTTTGTTTTTTTGTTTTTCTGTGCCACCAGGGGAGCCTGAGAATTTTTATTAGCACCTTTTAATTATTATTTATTTATTTATTTTGGGCTGTGTTGGGTCTTCGTTTCTGTGTGAGGGCTTCCCCTAGTTGCGGCAAGCGGGGGCCACTCTTCATCGCGGTGCGTGGGCCTCTCACTGTCACGGCCTCTCTTGTTGCGGAGCACAGGCTCCAGATGCGCAGGCTCAGTAGTTGTGGCTCACGGGCTTAGTTGCTCTGCGGCATGTGGGATCTTCCCAGACCAGGGCTCGAACCCGTGTCCTGTGCATTGGCAGGCAGATTCTCAACCACTGAGCCACGAGGGAAGCCCGGGCTTCTCAGTTTTTCATCACCTGGGTCACCATTCCTTTGCAATAAATTTCTGCTGTTTTAAATACTCAGTGGTTTTTGTTTTCATGATTAGCTCTTCACACACACCCAGTATACTTTATACTTCATTATAAGGCTCAGTGTGCTTGTGAATATATATTTAATAAATGTCTTCTTAGCCAAACTCTAAGTTTCATGAGGACAGAGACCATTACTATCTCCTTTAGCTCTGAATTGCCATGATTACCATAGGAGAGGTGCTTGATAATTATTTTTGAATGAGCAAATGGATGAATAAGATGTGCAGTAGTTTTTCTCTCCTCAAACCATCTCAGTCACCTCCTCATTTCTTATTCTTGCCTTGGAAAAATGAGGTAAAGTAACAGACAAAGCAAAGTTCTTCTTGTTCTATACTTGCTGACACTTCCTCATGTTTTTCAAGCACCTAGAAAAGTCAACTCACACACACAAATCAAGTAACATCTGCCCAAATAATTAAAATAAGAGAGGACTATTTGAATGTACCAAAGGAAAAACTTTATGAAACTCACTTGAGAAGCTGAGAGAGAGAAAGCTTAAAGATGTAACTTTATAGAACCAGAGGAAAACCCAGTGAGCACTGCACTGGTTTTATTTTAACATGGAACTGGTTTCTTCCTGTCATTTTTACCTGTCAGATAATTTGGATTTGAATGAGTCATACCCGTGATTCAAACAGTTTGAAACGATATTACTCTTTACCAAATTTAGTAGGAAAGAGGGGAGAATTTATTTTGAAATTTCAGAAATCTTAAAAGATGTATTACTTGGTCAGAGTGCAAAGTCATGGATAGTCTCTCCAGAAGTCACAATTTGGACAGTGCTTGTGGATTTTTCAGATCTGTTTTCATCTCAGCAGAGATCACTGTGTATCCTCCTGACATTTTTGGAGGATCTTCTATCCTCCCTTCTTTTCCTTCTTTATGAGGACAGCAGGAGGGGATCATGGTGGGAGGAGGAAAGAAGTTGTCAGTCAGTCTTTTGCTTGCCATTATTTAGAGAAAGTAACCCAGTTCCTGCAAAAATTAAGTGGCAGAAAGTGAAGCAGTACTCAAAGTAAGCAAAAATCATTTGGTCAATGTCAAAAACAACGAGCTGAAAATGATCTTTGTGTAAAGAAATTGCATGTTAAATATCCCTCTGGAATTCAAATTCTCTTATGTCAGTGATATGTCTGAAATGCTACTCTTGGTGTTCTTATGCTCAACGTAGGGAGAGGTAAAGAGAACTTCCAACTGTTGTCTAAATTTAAAATACAGGCATATCAAGAGAGTGGTTCAAGATGGCAGAGTAGAAGTATGTACGTTTACTCCCTCTTGCGAGAGCACCAGAATCACAACTAACTGCTGAACATTCATCGAGAGGAAGACACTGGAGCTCACCAAAAACGATACCCCACATCCAAAGACAAAGGAGAAGCCACAATGAGGCAGTAGGAGGGGCGCAATCACAATAAAATCAAATCCCATAACTGCTGGGTGGGTGACTCACAGACTGGAGAACAATTATACCACAGAAGTCCACCCACTGAAGTGAGTGAAGGTTCTGAGTCCCACGTCAGGCTTCCCAATCTGGGGGTCTGGCAATGGGAGGGGGAATTCCCAGAGAATCAGACTTTGAAGGCTAGCAGGATTTGATTGCAGGACTTCGACAGGAATGGGGGGAACAGGGACTCCAGTCTTGGAGGGCACACACAAAGTAGTGTGCGCATTGAGACCCAGGGGAAGGAGCAGTGACCCCGGGGGAGACTGAACCAGACCTACCTGCTAGTGTTGGAGGCTCTCCTGCACAGGCGGGGGGTGGCTCTGTCTCACTGTGGGGACAAGGACACTGGCAGCAGAAGATCTGGGAAGTACTCCTTGGCATGAGCCCTCCCAGAGTCCACCATTAGCACCACCAAAGAGCCTGTAGGCTCCAGTGCTGGGTTGCCTCAGGCCAAACAACCAACAGGGAGGGAACCCAGCCCCACCCATCACCAAACAAGCTGATTAAAGTTTTACTGAGCTCTGCCCACCAGAGCAACACCCAGGTCTACCCACCACCAGTCCTTCCCATCAGGAAACTTGCAAAAGCCTCTTACAGCCTCATGCACCAGAGGGCAGACAGCAGAAGCAAGAAGAACTCCAATCCTGCAGGCTGTGGAATGAAAACCACATTCACAGAAAGACAGACAAAATGAAAAGGCAGAGGACTATGTACCCGATGAAGGAACAAGATAAAACCCCAGAAAAACAACTAAATGAAGTGGAGATAGGCAACCTTCCAGAAAAAGAATTCAGAATAATGATAGTGAAGATGATCCAGGACCTCGGAAAAAGAATGGAGGCAAAGATCGAGAAGATGCAAGAAATGCTTAAAAAAGACCTAGAAGAATTAAAGAACAAACAAACAGAGATGAACAATATAATAACTGAAATGAAAAATACACTAGAAAGAATCAATAGCAGAATAACTGAGGCAGAAGAATGCATAAGTGACCTGGAAGACAGAATGGTGGAATTCACTGCCACGGAACAGAAAAAAGAATGAAAGGAAATGAAGACAACGTTTTTCTAAGGAGAGACCTTCAAGATGGTGGAGGAGTAAGACGTGGAGATCACCTTCCTCCTGATAAATACATCAAAAATACATCTACATGTGGAACAACTCCTACACACATACTGAACGCTGGCAAAAGACCTCAGCCTTCCCAAAAGGCAAGAAAATCCCCACGTACCTGGGTAGGGCAAAAGAAAAAAGAAAAAACAGAGACAAAAGAATAGGGATGGAACCTGCACCTCTGGGAGGGAGCTGTGAAGGAGGAAAGCTTTCCACACACTAGGGAGCCCCCTCACTGGGGGGTATGGGGGTTGGGTGGTGGGGGGAAGCTTTGGAGCCATGAAGGAGAGCACAGCAACAGAAGTGCAGAGGGCAAAGTGGAGAGATTCCCACACAAAGGATGGGTGCCAACCAGCACTCACCAGCCTGAGAGGCTTGTCTGCTCACTGGTTGGGGCAGGTGGGCACTGGGAGATGAGGCTCAGGCTTTGGAGGTCAGTCCCCAGGGAGAGGAAAGGGGTTGGCTGCATGAAGACAGACTGAAGGGGGCTAGTGCGCCACAGCTGGCTGGGAAGGAGTCCAGGAAAAAGTCTGGACCTGCTGGAGAGGCAAGAGACCTTTGTTTCAGGGTGCGTGAGGAGAGGGGAATCCTTCCCAGTGTGCCCACAGAAGACAGAGCACTGCCTAAGTGAGCTCCAGAGACGGGTGCGAGCTGTAGCTATCAGCTCAGACCCCAGAGACAGGCATGAACTGCTAACACTGCTGTTGCTGCCACCAAGAATTCTGTGTGCAAGTGCAGGTCACTATCCACACCCCACTGGGAGCCTGTGCAACACGCCACTGCCAGGGTCCTGTGATACAGGGACATGTTCCCTGGGAAAGCACACGGCATGCCTCAGGCTGTTGCAATGTCACACCAGCCTCTGCCACCTCAGGCTCTCCCCATATTCCAATTCTGACTACCGATCCCCTCCCTCCCCCTGGCCTGAGTGAGCAAGAGAGCCCTGATCGTTGCTGAATTAACCCCTCCTCTCTGGGCAGGGAACAGACTCTTGAGGGTGGCCCACATGCAGAGGCAGGGCCCAAACCAAAGCTGAACCCAGGAGCTGTGCGAACAAAGAAGAGAAAGGGAGATTTCTCCCAGCAGCCTCAGGAGCAGCAGATTAAATCCCCGCCGTCAACTTGATAAACCCTGCATCTGAAGAACACCTGAATAGACAATGAATGTTCCCAAAATTGAGGTGGTGTACTTTGGGAGCAACTGTAGACTTGGGGTTTGCTTTCTGTGTCTAATTTGTTTCCGGTTTTATGTTTATCTTAGTGTAGTATTTAGTGCTTATTATCATTGGTGGATTTGTTTATTGGTTTGGTTGCTCTCTTCCTTTATATATATATATATATTTTTTTTCCTTTTTATCTTTTTGTGAGAGTGTATGTGTATGCTTCTTCGTGTGATTTTGTCTGTATAGGTTTGCTTTTACCATTTATCCTAGGTTTCTGTCTGTTTGTTTTCTTTGTTTTTTTTCTCTCTCTCTCTTCCATTTCTTCTGAGCCGTGTGGCTGGCAAGGTCTTGGTGATCCGGCTGAGTGTCAGGCCTGAGACTCCAAGGTGGGAGGGCCGAGTCCAGGACACTGGACCACCAGAAACCTCCCAGCCCCATGTAATATCAGTCGGTGAGAGCTCTCCCAGAGAACTTCATCTCAACACTAAGACCCAGCTCCACCCAACGACCAGCAAGCTCCAGTGCTGGATGCCACATGCCAAACAACTAGCAAGACAGGAACACAACCCCACCCATTAGCAGAGAGGCTGCCTAAAATCATACTAAGTTCACAGACACTCCAAAACACACCAGTGGATGTGGCCCTGCCCACCAGAAGGACAAGATACAGCCCCACCCACCAGAACACAGGCACCAGTCCCCTCCACAAGGAAGCCTACACAAGCCACTGAACCAACTTCACCTACTGGAGGCAGACACCAAAAACAACAGGAACTACGAACCTGCAGCCTGCGAAAAGGAGACCCCAAACACAGTAAGTTAAACAAGATGAGAAGACAGAGAAATATGCAGCAGATGAAGTAGCAAGGTAAAAACACACCAGACCAAACAAATGAAGAGGACATAGGCAGTCTACCTGAAAAAGAATTCAGAGTAATGATAGTAAAGATGATGCAAAATCTTGGAAATAGAATGGAGAAAATACAAGAAACGTTTAACAAGGGCCTAGAAGAATTAAAGAGCAAACAAACAATGATGAACAACACAATAAATGAAATTAAAAATACTCCAGAAGGAATCAATAGCAGAATAACTGAGGCAGAAGAACAGATAAGTGACCGGGAAGATAAAATAGTGGAAATAACTACCACAGAGCAGAATAAAGAGTGAAAAGAAGTGAGGACAGTCTCAGAGATCTCTAGGAAAACATTAAATGCACCAACATTTGAATTATAGAGGTCCCAGAAGCAGAGAAAAAGAAAGGGTCTGAGAAAATATTTGAAGAGATTATAGTTGAAAACTTCCCTAACATGGCAAAGGAAATAGTCAATCAAGTCCAGGAAGTGCAGAGAGTCCCATACAGGATAAATCCAAGGAGAAACATGCCAAGACACATATTAATCAAACTATCAAAAATTAAATTCAAAGAAAAAATGTTAAAAGCAGCAAGGGAAAAGCAACAAATAACATACAAGGGAAACCCCATAAGGTTAACAGCTGATCTTTCAGCAGAAACACTGCAAGCCAGAAGGGAGTGGCAGGACATATTTAAAGTGATGAAAGGGAAAATACTACACCAAGATTACTCTACCCAGCAAGGATCTCATTTAGATTTGACGGAGAAATTAAAACCTCTACAGACAAGCAAAAGCTAAGAGAATCCAGCACCACCAAACCAGCTTTACAACAAATGCTAAAGGAACTTCTCTAGGCAGGAAACACAAGAGAAGGAAAAGGCCTACAATAACAAACTCAAAACAATTAAGAAAATGGTAATAGGAGCATACATATCGATAACTACCTTAAATGTAAATGGATTAAATGCTCCAACCAAAAGACATAGACTCGCTGAATGGATACAAAAGCAAGACCTGTATATATGCTGTCTACAAGAGACCCATTTCAGACCTAGGGACACATACAGACTGAAAGTGAGGGGATGGAAAAAGATATTCCATGCAAATGGAAATCAAAAGAAAGCTGGAGTAGCAATTCTCATATCAGACAAAATGACTTTAAAATAAAGACTATTACAAGAGACAAAGAAGGACACTACATAATGATCAAGGGATCAATCCAAGAAGATATAACAATTGTAAATATTTATGCACCCAACATAGGAGCACCTCAATACATGAGGCAAATGCTAACAGCCATAAAAGGGGAAATCGACAGTAACACAATCATAGTAGGGGACTTTAACACCTCACTTTCACCAATGGCTAGATCATCCAAAATGAAAATAAATAAGGAAACACAAGCTTTAAAAGACACTTTAGACCAGATAGACTTAATTGATATTTATAGGACATTCCATCCAAAAACAGCAGAATACACTTTCTTCTCAAGTGCTCATGGAACATTCTCCAGGATAGATCATATCTTGGGTCACAGATCAAGCCTCAGTAAATTTAAGAAAATTGAAATAGTATCAAGTATCTTTTCCGACCACAACGCTATGAGACTAGATATCAATTACAGGAAAAAAAAAACTGTAAAGAATACAAACACATGAATGCTACGCAATCCACTACTAAATAACCAAGAGATCACTAAAGAAATCAAAGAAGAAATCAAAAAATACCTAGAAACAAATGACAATGAAAACACGATGACCCAAACCCTATGGGATGCAGCAAAAGCAGTTCTAAGAGGGAAGTTTATAGCAATACAATCCTACCTCAAGAAACAAGAAAAATCACAAACAACTTAACCATACACCTAAAGCAGCTAGAGAAAGAAGAACAAAAAACCCCAAAGTTAGCAGAAGGAAAGAAATCTAAAGATCAAATCAGAAATAAATGAAAAAGAATTGAAGGAAACAATAGCAAAGATCATTAAAACTAAAAGCTGGTTCTTTGAGAAGGTAAACAAAATTGACAAACCATCAACCAGACTCATCAAGAAAAAAAGGGAGAAGACTCAAATCAACAGAATTAGAAATGAAAAAGAAGTAACTGACACAGCAGAAATACAAAGCATCATAAGAGACTACTACAAGTACTCTATGCCAATAAAATGGACAACCTGGAAGAAATGGACAAATTCTTAGAAAGGTATAACCTTCCAAGACTGAACCAGGAAGAAAGAGAAAATATGAACAGACCAATCACAAGTAATGAAATTGAAACTGTGATTAAAAATCTTCCAACAAACAAAAGTCCAGGACCACGTGGCTTCACAGGTGAATTCTAGCAAACATTTAGAGAAGTGCTAACACCTATCTTTCTCAAACTCTTGCAAAAAATTGCAGGGTAAGGAACACTCCCAAACTCATTCTACGAGGCCACCACCACCCTGATACCAAAACCAGACAAAGATACTACAAAAAAAGAAAATTACAGACCAATATCACTGATGAATATAGATGCAAAAATCCTCAACAAAATACTAGCAAACAGAATCCAACAGCACTTTAAAAGGATCATACACCATGACCAAGTGGGATTTATCCCAGGGATGCAAGGATTCTTCAATATATGCAAATCAATCAATGTGATACACCATATTAACAAACTGAAGTATAAAAACCATATGATCATCTCAATAGATGCAGAGAAAGCTTTTGACAAAATTCAACACCCATTTATGATAAAAAATCTCTCCAGAAAGTGGGTAGAGAGGGAACCTACCTCAACATAATAAAGGCCATATATGACAAACCCACAGCAAACATCACTCTCAATGGTGAAAAACTGAAAGCATTTCCTCTAAGATCAGGAACAAGACAAGGATGTCCACTCTCGCCACTATTATTCAACATAGTTTTGGAAGTCCTAGCCATGGCAATCAGAGAAAAAAAAAGAAATAAAAGGAATACAAATTGGAAAAGAAGAAGTAAAACTGTCGCTGTTTGCAGATGACATCATACTACACATAGATAATTCTAAAGATGCCACCAGAAATCTACTAGAGCTAATCAATGAATTTGGTAAAGTTGCAGCATACAAAATTAATGCCCAGAAATCTCTTGCATTCCTATACACTAACAATGAAAGATCAGAAAGAGAAATTAAGGAAACAATCCCATTCACCATTGCAACAAACAGAATAAAATACCTAGGAATAAACCTACCTAAGGTGGTAAAAGGCCTGTACTCATAAAACTGTAAGAGGTTGATGAAAGAAATCAAAGATGACACAAACAGATGGAGAGATATACCATGTTCTTGGATTGGAAGAATCAATATTGTGAAAATGATTGTACTATCCAAAGCAATCTACAGATTCAATGCAATCCCTATCAAATTACCAATGGCATTTTTTACAGAACTAGAACAAAAAATCTTAAAATTTGTATGGAAACACAAAAGACCCTGAATAGCCAAAGCAATCTTGAGGGAAAAATAGGGAGCTGGAGGAATCAGACTCCCTGACTTCAGACTATACTACCAAGCTACAGTAATCAAGACAATATGGTACTGGCATAAAATCAGTAATATAGATCAATGGAACAGGATAGAAAGCCCAGAGATAAACCCACACACCTATGGTCAACTAATCTATGATAAAAGAGGCAAGGCTCTACAATGGAGAAAAGACAGTCTCTTCAATAAGTGCTGCTGGGAAAACTGGACAGCTACATGTGAAAGAATGAAATTAGAACACTCCCTAACATCATACACAAAAATAAATTCCAAATGGATTAAAGACCTAAATGTAAGACCAGACACTCTAAATCTCTTAGAGGAAAACATAGGAAAAACACTCTTTGACATAAATCACAGCAGGATTCTTTTTGACCCACCTCCTAGATTAATGGAAATAAAAACAAAAATAAACTAATGGGACCTAATGAAACTTAAAAGCTTTTGCACAGCAAAGGAAACTATAAACAAGAAGAAAAGACAACCCTCAGAATGGGAGAAAATATTTGCAAACGAATCAGCAGACAAAGGATTAATCTCCAAAATATATAAAGAGCTCATGCAGCTCACTATTAAAAGAACAAACAACCCAATCAAAAAATGGGCAGAAGACCTAGATAGACATTTCTCCAACGAAGACGTACAGATGGCCAAGAAGCACATGAAAAGCTGCTCAACATCACTAGTTATTAAAGAAATGCAAATCAAAACTACAATGAAGTATCACCTCACACCAGTTAGAATGGGCATCATCATAAAATCTACAAACAACAAATGCTGGAGAGGGTGTGGAGAAAAGGGAATGCTCTTGCACTGTTTGTGCAATATAAACTGAAACAGCCACTATGGAGAACACTGTGGAGGTTCCTTAAAAAACTAAAAATAGAATTACCATCTGACCCAGCAATCCCACTACTGAGCACATACCCAGAGAAAACCATAATTCAAAATACACATGCACCCCAATATTCATTGCAGCACTATTTACAATAGCCAGGTTGTGGAAGCAACCTAAATGCCCATTGACAGATGAATGGATAAAGAAGGTATGGTACATATATACAATGGAATATTACTTAGCCATAAAAAGGAATGAAATGGGTCATTTGTAGAGGCGTGGATGGACCTAGAGACTGTCATACAGAGTGAAATAAGTCAGAAAGAGAAAAATAAATATCGTTTATTAACACATATATGTGGAATCTAGAAAAATGGTACAGATGAACCGGTTTGCAAGGCAGAAAGAGACACAGAAGTAGAGATCAAATGTATGGAAACCAAGGGGGGAAAGCTAGGGGTGGTGGTGGGATGAACTGGGAGATTGGGATTGACAGATATACACTAATATGTATAAAATAGATAACTAATAAGAACCTGCTGTATTAAAAATAAAATAAAATAAAATTCAAAAACTAAAAAATAAAATACAGGTGTATTTTATTTTATTGTGCTTCACTTTTGTTGCACTTCAAAAATACTGTGTTTTCATACCAACTGAAGGTTTGTGACTGTGTTAAACAAGTCTACAGGCACCATTTTCAAGCAGCATTTGCACACTTGGGGTTTCTGTGTCACATTTTGGTAATTCTCACAATATTTCCAACTTTTTACTTATTATTATATTTGTTATGGTGACCTGTGATAAGGAATCTTTGATGTTACTGTTGCAAAAAGATTACAATTCACTAAAGGCTCGGATGATAGCATTTTTAGCAATAAAGTATTTTTTAATTGTTACGTACATTTTTTTAGACATAATGCTTTTGCACACTTAACAGACTACAGTATAGTGTAAACATAACTTTTATATGTGCTGAGAAACCCAAAATTCATGTGACTCACTTTATTGCTACATTTACTTTATCGCAGTGGTCTGGAACCAAACCTGCAATATTTCCAAGGTATGTCTGTATCCACACAAAATTAAAATAGGTGAGCTACATATAGCCCAGAGAATCACATTCCCATAGCACAGCGCAATATAAAATCCCTCACGTATAGCTACGGTGGTTCCGTTCAGAACAGGAGGGATGAGGCAATTAAAGGGCCATCAAAAATAAATAATTTCATATTATATCGTATTAGTTAAGTTGCCATTTTTTAGAGTGTCCACTACATATTTACCATAATGTAACTCAACCGGACAAACATGAACAATGACAGCTCAATCAAAGATGTTGGGATCTCTGTGATCCTTTTAACCTTTAAGACTTCCTCACAGAGCGCTTGTGAGGTTGAAGTGAAATACCATCTGTAAAAATGCCTTGTGAACTGGAGTATCTTTCCAGGTGTTATGAGGCCTGAGAGGGGAGAGGAGGCCAGGCCACATACTGTCTTCCAGGAAGACAGCCCTTCCAGCCCTTTAGGCTCTAGGATTTGGACTTCTTTAACTGTTTAACCTCTATGTTCCTGAATCTGAGTACAGCATATTATCTGTTACTTGGCACTGATTAGCTCCGGAAAGAGACAAGGAAAGTTGTCGGACATGTGTGGGTGAGTGGTGGTAGTGGGGTAGAGTGGAAAAGAAGGAGGCGGAACAAGATTTTATTTTTAAACGGTGACATTTCTGCTCGACCCACTAGGCAGTGGGAGGTTTCCTCCTCTGAGTTCATGCAGCATTTTGTCCATCCCTCTCTTCAAGTACATATAGTATCCTAATGTCTGTTTCTCCCATCAGATCTAGATATTTTGAGAGCTCAATAACTGTTTGTCACATAAATAAAAAGGCTGTTTCAAGCACTATTTACAATAGCCAGGAGATGGAAGCAACCTAAAAGTCCATCAACAGAGGAATGGATGTGGTACATATATACAATGGACTATTACTCAAAAGAATGAAATAATGACATTTGCAGCAACACGGATGGACCTAGAGATTGTCATACTGAGTAAAGTAAGTCAGACACAGAAAGACAAATATCATACGATATTGCTTATATATGAAATCTAAAAAAAGGTTGCAAATGAACTTATCTACAAAACAGAAATAGAGTTACAGATGTAGAAAACAAACTTATGGTTACCAGAGGGTAAGGGGGGGAAGGGATAAATTGGGACATTGGAATTGACACATACACACTACTATATATAAAAGAGATAACTAATAAGGACCTACTGTATAGCACAGGGAATGCTACTCAATACTCTGTAATGGCTTATATGGGAAAAGTATCTGAAAAAGAGTGGATATATGTATATGTATAACTGAATCACTTTGTTGTACACCTGAAACTAACACAACATTGTAAATCAACTATACTCCAATAAAAAATTTTAAAAAGTAAAGAATTACAAATAAAACATCAATGGAATTGTTTAAAAAAAAAAAAAGGCTGTTTCAAATTCAGTGGTTTCAGGACTACTGAAACTATAACTTTGTTACCCAGGGTCAAAATGAATAGCAGAATATAATTCATGTTTAATTATTTCAAAAAATTCTGATGAAACATTATTTTCTTTAAAAAGGGCACTATTTTAGATCCAAGCAACAACATAGTTTACTTGTACAGTCCTTGGCCTTAAGGAACTACAAGTGTAGTAATGGAAATTGATACATAATGACAAATTATACCAAAGTAGGAAATCATGGAAAACTTAAAATTGGGGGTATCATGTGAACTGAGTCTTGAAAGATTAGTAGTATTTTACTAGGCTGAATGGTGGAGAGAAAGGCATTTCTGATAGGGAAAAACATGTGCAAAGATATAAAAGTATGCAACAGTATTGTCCATACAGAGAACTGGAAATAAAGCTGTATAGTCAAAGTGGGGATAATAACAGACACCTCAATGCTAACTAAACTGCCTGCATTTCTCTATTTTTCTTGATTACATTGTTGAGGACTTTAAGGTGTGGTAGATTGAATTATTGACCCTATTCTTCATCTCTCCTTGTATCCAACCCTTTGCCATTTCCTGAGAGTGGGAGCTAGATATGCATATCTCACCCCTTCCTATCCTTCTGCTTTTGGGATCTGCCTACAAATACAGCCATCCTGCTCTCCTCCTTCTGGCAGAGTTTCAAGGAAAAGGAAGCTTCTGTGTGCCAAATCTGCTTTAGCTGGCTCAGGAACACTGTGTGATTCAGTGGTTGGTATTATGAAGCCAGAGTTCAAGTACACCTAAGCCTCATCCTCCAAAGTAGGTCTATCTGTCTGATTTCCTCTGTCTCTCTCTCAGTTTCTCTTTCTTTCTCTCTCTCTTTTCATTGATTCTGAAATTAGGCTGCAAAAAGAGGTGTTATGGGTCGATCCCCCATGTGTCAGCTCACCATTGCAACAACACTGCAGAAAAACAAACCACAAAATCTCAGTGGCATAAAGCAAAGAGCATTTATTTTACTCCTGGATCCATTGGTCAAATGGTGCAGCTCTGTTTCCTGTGTCCTTATTCTGGGGTCCAGGCAAAAGAAGCAGCAGCTAACCAAGGGAGGCTCTCCCCATAATAAGAGCAAAAGAGCAGAAATGCAAGAGGGTAAACCTTCCTCCTCAAACACATTCAAGTTCCTGCCTGCCTTACATTTACTCCCATCCCATTGGCCAAAGTAAAGGAGCTGGGAAAGATACTCTGCTTTAGAGAGAAGAAATTGAAGAGCTGCTACTTGTCAGGGTGATAGAAACATGGAAGGAGTGAATAAAGCCTATCTGCTCTGAGAAGACAGAGGCAACCAGTCCCATTTGCCTTAGAGCCCCGTGAAACCCTAGCAGAGGCAAGGGCAGCCTACAATGTGATGCGGCCGGGGGCACACGGAACATTTGGACCCACAGACTAGAGAGAGAGTCTGTGGGAGGATGATAAATATAAAGCTTCTGAATCCATCTACACTTGTCATTTTCAGCTTATTTACAGCGTTTGGATATGAAAGACAATGATGTGAGGAAAAACCTAAATAACTTAAAAACTGTATACAAAAATGGTTTAAGAAGACAAAATAATTTTCAGTTGAATAGTATGAAAATTTCAGTCTACCATCAATGCATACTCTGAAAGCTCTTTACTGGGGTGAAATATTTTCTAAAATTTGGGGAAAGTACATTTTTGCTCTATAAATCATTTTTGCTCTATAGATCGTTTTTTGAGCGTTCAATGGACCTCACTTTCTTTCTCTTTCCCTTTTTCTTTTGTACACACTCCCCTAAGCATTAGAAAAGGGAAAGGCAGAACTGTTCGTTTTATCCCTCAACAGCATTAATATTTGCTTCTCTTAAGGACCTGCTTCTCTGATCTTCCCATATTTAGTAAAGCAAAGAATAACAGAGTGAGATGCATTAATAACACAGGTTTATGTAGCAAAGCCTGAAGGTGCAAAAGGAAGAAAAATTTGGATACCGTGTAGACTTTAGAGGACACTTGAAACTTTCTATCTGAAATATTGTGACAGTTTCTTGGAAACATACTCTTGACAGTAGTAAATATTAATTTCCATTGTCTGGGACTTGTGACTTGCTCTCTGGTCTGTGTGGCAGGCTTGGGTTTATTCTGGTATCCTCAACTGGCCTAGGATTATGGGGTAAACATTTTTGTTGCCCCTCTCTTGAGCACAGTAGATGGAGGGAGTTGTGCTCTGCTGTATTTCAGTGAAGTACAGGCCTTCCATTTCCCCCTGTCTCAGTAGGAAACCTTGTGGCCATTGTGCTGAGTATCCATCCAGGTGGCTTTCAGAAGCATCCTCAAATGAATTTTCCCTACAGTCCAGAGCCAACTCACTCAGCAACATCATTGTAGTGCATATCTGAGCATTTTATATTTTTATCCAGCTTGTCTAGTTGTTCTCAGTAAGAGACCTAGTCTATAATAAAGCACTTTGCTCATACCAGAAGAGGGAACACCATATTATTAATTAACATGTGGAGAAAATATCTTTTTATTTTATTCTTTCAGGAGAAATACATATTGAATTTCACTGAATTTTGTTTCAGCTTCTAGTGAGATAATTTTAAAATTTTGGCTTTATTGATTGAATTAAGTATATGAATAAATTTTCTAATATTAAACCATTCTAGTACTTCTTGATTAGAGTTTATTACTTTTAGCATATGACAGTTCACTTTGCTTAATTTTTATTTAGGGGTTTAAGAATGTATGTTTATAAGGAAATCGCTGCTATAATTTTTTTTTTTTTTTTTTTTTAAAGATTTATTTTTTATTGATTAATTGATTGATTGATTGCTATGTTGGGTCTTCGTTTCTGTGCTAGGGCTTTCTCTAGTTGTGGCAAGCGGGGGCCACTCTTCATCACGGTGCGCGGGCCTCTCACTATCGTGGCCTCTCTTGTTGCGGAGCACAGGCTCCAGACACGCAGGCTCAGTAATTGTGGCTCACGGGCCCAGCCGCTCTGCGGCATGTGGGATCTTCCCAGACCAGGGCTCGAACCCGTGTCCCCTGCATTAGCAGGCAGATTCTCAACCACTGCGCCACCAGGGAAGCCCAACTGCTATAATTTTTAAGTAAAATTACAGTTTAAATAAAATACAGGTTTGATTTCTTCTTGGATGAAAATATGCTGAATCTTCTGAGTTTTAAATTTTTAAGTGATTGATTTTTGTTGTTGTTTATACTTTTAGTATTGCATTGGTTTAAATGCATTGTTTTCAGAGAATCTGTCCTATGCCATTTATGTTTTTTGTAATGTGAGCTTCCTTTGTGGCCTGATAAATACTCAATTTTTGTAAATTCTCCATGGTTTTTAAGAAATAAGTTGTCTTGTTTGTAGGGCACAAGTTTAGAAAAATTAATATATTTTATTAATTACATTATCAGATTACCTTCATTATAATTTCTGCCTACTTTATCATGGACTGAAAGCTACATTTATATTGTCTATTACTATTATGTTTGGGAATTTTTTTTCCCTTCAACTAAGATAGTTTTGATATCATATATTTTGATGCAATATTTTAGTATATATAGATTTCTCAACACACACGTGCGCACGCACACACACATACATACACAGAGTTTCTTGTGAATTTTATTAATATAAAATGACTGGCTTAATTCCATTAAATGCAATTTCCTTGAATTCCTTTCTCCTTGCTAATTGTAATATCACATCTGTTTTAAAAATCATATCCATCTATGATATTATTTCTGTTAGGGTGTGTATAAATTTAAACTGATAGCACAATTTTTGCTGGGGAAAGGCTTAATGTATTGACATTTATTGTTATTCCTGAGGTTTTCATTTTATTTAGATTATCTTGTTTTATACTTTCTCATCAGACTTATTTTCTTTGCTTTCTTTTACTTTGTTCTCATTCTTTTTATATTTTTCCATAGAATATATTTTCTAAAAATATCCATTCTTTCATAGAACTTTGTTAATATTGCTGTGAAGGAATCAAAACTCCATGTAATTGAAAAACTTTTTTGCCATAATCATTCACACATTATGAAGGATTCAAAATTTGAAAATAACATCATTCACAAATGAGTAGCTGAATCTTTGAAACACCATATCAACCTATTACTTGGCACTTTAGGCTGAAATTTTAGCGTCTCATTTTCTATAACACTGAGGCAAATGAAAGCTGATTAGAATAGTCCCACTTTTACTATCTCCAAATACCATGCCCATATTTCATCAACCAAAATTTAAGATAATTGGGAATATTTAAATATTCCCAGCAAAAGGTTCTGGCAGTTTTACGAAACTTGGGATGAGGAGGGAGCAAGGGGGAAGGGCTAGGAGTGGAAATGTACAGAGTAACTGAGTCAGGCTGGTGGAAAGTGTCTTCAACGCTTCCCCTTCCTCCCCCTGATAATGAGATCCCAGCAGAGGTGCCTGAAGAAGAGCCCACCCAAAGCCTCAGATAAAGAGCCTTGGGAATGAAGGCTTGTGCGGAGAGCACCGCCTGCCAGAGGAGCCTGAGTTGTTGACTGCAACCCCCTTCAGAAGCTGCAGAGGGAGGGCTGTGTGCCAGATCCGGGGTGGGGAGGGCAGCTGTCTCCAAGCGGCCTTTGGTCAGGCCTGAAACATCACACAAAGCGTTTTACCCGGGAGCCGGACTCCTCTTATGCTGCAAGTCTTCCTCCTGTATTAGGGTTAATTTTCAACTCCTTAAGGGCGTTAAAATTCTTTATTGATTCTTGTCTGTCCCAAAGTCATACAGTGCTCCCTTATCATTCAAAAGTCTTATGCTTCTGCTTACCATCTTTAAGACTTTAATTTGATATTGAGTTTTGTGTATGGTGTGACTTATAGATATAATTTATTTTCCATGGTTATAACCAATTATTTAACACCATTTATTGAATTGTCCACATTTTCACTACTGATTAGCAATGCCACTTGTCATATATGAAGTTTGTTTGTGTGTGGTTCCGTTTCTAGGCTTACTGTTTTGTTCCTTTGATCTTTTGTTTGCTTCTGAGCCAACACAGTATTGTCTCAATTATTATTGCTTTGTAATAAGCATTGGTATATAACTAGGCAAATCCTTCTATCCTGTTCTTCTTTTTCAAAATTGTCTGGCCTGTTCATGGCCATTAGCTGATACATCTGCATTTTCAAACCAGTTTGTCAAATTGCATAACAAACTTGTGTGGGATTTTGAAAGGAGTTCACATTAAATTTACAGGTTAAGATATGATTATAAGCAGCTTTGCTATATAGGAGTCTTTCCTTCAGGTACTTGATTTATCTTTTTAATATCTTCCAGCAAATTGTTCATATTTTCTCCACTAAGGTTATACATTTATATTATTAGGTTTATTCCTCCTTGCTATTTTTTTGTTTTGTTGCTGTTATGAATGCTATCTTTAAAATTATCTTTTCTAGCTGTCTTTGTTTTGGAGATATATATATATATCTTCTTATATCCAGCTGCTGTTTTTTTTTTTTTTTAAACTTTTTTTTTTTTTTTTAAAGGATTTTCTTATTTATTTATTTATTTATTTATTTATTTATTTATTTATTTTTGGCTGTGTTGGGTCTTCGTTTCTGTGCGAGGGCTTCCTCTAGTTGTGGCAAGCGGGGGCCACTCTTCATCGCGATGCGTGGGCCTCTCACTATCGCGGCCTCTCTAGTTGCGGAGCACAGGCTCCGGACGCACAGGCTCAGTAATTGTGGCTCACGGGCCTAGTTGCTCCGCGGCATGTGGGATCTTCCCAGACCAGGGCTCGAACCCGTGTTCCCTGCATTGGCAGGCAGATTCTCAACCACTGCGCCACCAGGGAAGCCCCAGCTGCTGTTTTTAATCTTATTAAATCAGATACTTTTCTATACATTTTTTTACAAACACATTTTAAAATAATGACTACTTGATTAGTTTCTCTTTTTTCTTTTCCTTTTCTAACTGTACTGGTCCAGCTTTCTTTATGACATTCAATATGTTGATGATATGAGCATTGTTGTCTCAATTTTAATGTGCATTGACCTGACATTTCACCATCAGGTATAGTAAGTTTCTGCAAGTTTATGATAGGTTCTGTTTATCGGGAAAGAAGTTTTCTTCTATTCCTAATTTCCTATGAATTGTTGTGATAGAAATTATGAATTTTATTATTAATGTTTTTTTCTCCATTTAGTGAGATGATCAGATAATTTTTTCCCTTCAATATATTAATGTGATGAACTCTATTAATAGGCTTTCAAATGCTAAAGTATCCTTGCATTCTTGCCTGGGATCAATCCAATTTGATCATGATGTATTATTTTTAAATACACTGTTAATTCAGTTTCCTGATACTACTACAACAGTTTTTGTATCTATGACTTGGGAAAAGACAGATTTTCTTTCTTATTCTGTCCTTCACTGGTTTTCATATTAAATTTTTCTTATTTTAAGCTTTCTGTATATCATGATTTTTAGGTTCTCCTCTTCTTCTGAATTTCTTTTGGGTTACTGGAGTTTTTTAAGAAACTTCTACTGTTGTGGTTTTTTTTTTTTTTTTCTCCCACTGACTTGTAAATTATAAATTCTATTTATCTTGGTTTTTTCTTTGAAAATTATAATAAATATAATATATAGCTCTGATGAACTCTATCTTACTATGTAATTGTCCACTATTTTTTTATATTTTCTTTTTTCGTTCCTGGAGTTAGACATTGATACTATTATTATTTTATTCAGTCCTTTAAGAAAGATTTACCACTTTTTTATTTTTATCAGTTTCTTGATCATTATTCCTTCTCTTATCTGGAATCATTTTCCTTTTTTCTGAAATATAGTTTGGAATTTCCTTTGTTGGAGGAGAATGAACCTATTTTTGGTTGTTGTTCTGAAATGTTTTTATTTTTCCACATTCTTGAATAATAATTCATCTGTGTATATAATTACAGGCTGAAATTAATCTGTATCAGTACTTTGAAACACTTCTCTTTTCCGTTGTTGAGACTGAGAAGTCTGCATTGAGTCTAACTGTTATTTCTTTGTAGGCAATCTTTTTCCTCTGACTGCTTTAAAGATCATCTCTTTGTCTTTGCTGTTCTTTATTTTTACTGTGATAAGTTATGGAAGAATTTTTCTTTATTTATTCTAATTATGTGGATTTGTCTTTCATCAATTATAAAAATTTATTGACTATTATCTCTTCAAATATTGCCCTTTTTTGTCTATTTGTTCCTTTCTTCTGGAACACTATATACGTACATATTAAATTTTTTTCTATAACCTCTATTTGTTTAGTTTTCACATCTGCCCATAGAAGTATAATACCTGGTTAATTGCTCAGTTTTCATTTCTTACTACTTCTTCAAGCATTTAAAACACTTTTATATCACCTCACACCAGTAAGAATGGCCATCAATAAAAAATCTACAAACAATAAATTCTGGAGAGGATGTGGAGAAAGGGGAACCCTCTTGCACTGGTGGTGGGAATGTAAATTGATATAGCTACTGTGGAGAACAGTATGGAGATTCCTTAAAAAACTAAAAATAGAACTACCATATCACCCAGCAATCCCACTACAGGGCATATACCCTGAGAAAACCATAATTCAAAAAGTCACATGTACCGCAATGTTCATTGCAGCACTATTTACAATAGCCAGCACATGAAAACAACCTAAATGTCCAAAGACAGATGAATGGATAAAGAAGATGTGGTACATATATATAATGGAATATTACTCAGCCATAAAAAGGAACAAAATTGGGTCGTTTGCAGAGATGTGGATAGACCTAGAGTCTGTCATACAGAGTGAAGTAAGTCAGAAAGAGAAAAACAAATACTGTATGCTAACACACATATATGGAATCTAGAAAAATGGTACAGATGAACTTATTTGTCAGGCAGGAATAAAGGTGCAGAGGTAGAGAACGGACATGTGGACACAATGGGGGAAGGGGAAAGTAGGATGAATTGGGAGATTAAGTTTGACATAAATACACTACCATGTGTAAAATAGGCAGCTAGTGGGAACCTGCTGTATAGCACAGGGAACTCAGCTCAGTGTTCTACGATGACCTAAACGGGTGGGATGGGTGGGGGAGGGAGGTCAAAGAGGGAGGGGATATATGTATACATATAGCTGATTCACTTTATTGTACGGCAGAAACTAAAACAAAATTGTAAAAACAACTATACCCCAATTAAAAAAATTTTTTTTAAAAAACTGTTTTAACTTTGAGAGTTTTGTAATTATGAGGTGTGAGATCTTGTTACCCTGACTATATCTGCTTGACTTTTGAACTTCTGAGAATCCAAGGTTTAATCCACAAATCTGGATTAAATTTATGCCCTTAGGGAGTGTGTTCTGCCAGACACCCAGGGCTCTGCCAACGAGGACCAGTGTGAGTATATTTCTCAGCTTGGCACTTAACCACCCAGGAGGTTTAAAATAAAACCCTAAGACCGCCTGAACCATGCCTGTGTTTACAAATTCTCAAGGGAGATTTCTTTCCTCACTCATAGCTCAAGTGAAGTCAGACACATTTTCTGGTTGTATAGATTTTGCCTCATTTATCATTTTTCAGAAGGCACAGCCCTTCAAAGATCACAACCTTGTGCAGGGGTGGGAGGGCAGGACTCAGTTTAACTCTCCACCTGGAACGGTCCCAAGGTCTTATTTCTTCCCCCCCCCCACCACCCCGCTCCTGATTTTAGAACACAAACCTCCAGATAACCTAGATCAGAAAATACCCTGAAGGCCACTTTAACTCACCATTGTAAAGCACACAGAACAGTAACCAGCAGATAGAAGGCATTGTATATAAATAGAATTAAGTAAATAATAGAAAATATCATGTAGGAAATCGCTGATGGTATCAGGAATGTTTAACTTGGAGAAGCTGTGACATTTTGTCAGGATTGGGAAGGAGTAGACAGATCATCTGACAGCTCTCTCTACCTAGTTTCGAATATTTGAAAGGTGAAGAAGTTGAAATAGATTTGTTCTACGTGACTTAAATGAGCAGGATTAAGACTGATCCCTCATTGAATATTACAGCTATTGTTGTCTGGCAGTGGAAAATATAAAGAACTGAAATATTTTCATTTGAGTTACTTTCTTTTTTACAAACTTGAATGGTCACATATGTAAAATTTTACTCATGAAATTGCAAAAAATTAACATTAAATCATAAACCTTTAAAAATAATACTAAGTTTTCAAAACATGGTTATGGGCTCCACAATATTACATAATGTGGAAATGGCATGATTTGTTTAACCATTCCCTTGTTGTAGAGTTAATTTTTGCTCTTAAGAAGAGTACTGTGCAAAACGTCATATTGCCTTTTTAAAAGATCACTGACAAATTCCTTAGATAGATTGTTAGAAGTGTTAAAATGTCATGAATAAGTTTTAAAGGCATTTGATTTTTTTTTTCATTTATTTATTTATTTATGTATGACTGTGTTGCGTCTTCATTTCTGTGCGAGGGCTTTCTCTAGTTGTGGCAAGTGGGGACCACTCTTCATCGCGGTGCGCGGGCCTCTCACCATCGCGGCCTCTCTTGTTGCGGAGCACAGGCTCCAGACGCGCAGGCTCAGTAATTGTGGCTCACGGGCCCAGTCGCTCCGCGGCATGTGGGATCCTCCCAGACCAGGGCTCGAACCCGTGTCCCCTGCATTGGCAGGCAGACTCTGAACCACTGCGCCACCAGGGAAGCCCGGCATTTGATATTTGATTCCAATTTGTTTTCTAGAAAGGTTAGACCAATTTACTCTTCCACCAGCAGTGCATGATCATGTTTGTCTCATTTCTGTAATTTCTGGGTGCGTTTACTTCAATTTTAAAAACAGAAACTCATGTTTGCAACCTGTAATACTTAAAGTACAGGTGTTGCTCATAAAATATACACTAGATCTGTGTTGTAACAAGATACTAAGATCATTGCCAAATTGATGGACATCACATGTTATTGTTTTAATAACTTCCCATGTCCTCATTCTGCTGTTTCTGTTGAATTATCCCCTCATTTCTTTTGCCTGGGGGAGACTACTCACAGTTCCAGATGGTATCTGTTTGAAAGCTGTGTGGTTTTTAGATGCCAACTGTAACTGTCTTTTGCAGCAATAGACATAGAATCTAAAAGTAAATCCATTTTAGATTCTTTCTCATATGACATTTTCTCTTCCTAAAATAGCACGAAGTCCTTGATATCTAAGAAATAGTGCTTATTAAAGATCAGAGACTATACTCTTTACAATTGGAAATTTTTTTTTTTTTAAGTTTGAAGGCATTGGGTTACAATTTAAATTTTACTCAAAACACAGATTCTGTTGTTTTGGGTGGTAGGAAAATCTGAAGCTGCATTTGCTAATGTATCTTCAATAAGTTATTTAGAAAAGTAAATAAGTGATCCAGAGTGTTTACTACTATTCCACACTGTACAAAGATATACTATGCAAACTTACCCTGGGCAAAGAGAGCTGTGATATGTGGTCAAATTATCTCATTAGATCAAAAGTGAGTATTCATGAGACTGGCATGACTGGATAAACCTCATTCATTTATATCTTCAAGCAAATGTAAACCAACTCCTTATATTGCACAGAGTATCTTCACTTAAAAGTCCTCTTTTTAGAGAGAATGAAAAGACATCAGAAGTCAGTCTATAGACAGGGGAGTTGTTTTGAGTGACAGGTACCTTTTCTGTTAACCCTGAAGGAACATTGCCTAGGCAGCCACTGACTCTTCAGACAAGTAAGGGTGGCTTTGACATCATGGCCTCTTGACCTCATGGCTAGAACACATTTGGACACACAAGCCATATCCCACTGGAACTCATTTGCTCTTACAGTTGAGTTCAGTAATCAGTATGCTTTTTTTTTCTCTACTGCAGTCATCATTTATATTTTAGAAATGCTTCCTTTGAGATCTTTAAAAATTGAATTTCAGGAAAGAAAATATCACAACTGTAAAAAAGCCATACTTGTAGGGAAAAATATCTGTGCCATCTGTCTTTAAATTGATCACCAACTGTTTTTGTTTAGGTGAATGTAGCAATTTATATTTTAAAAGATGGCAAGACAAACAGAAAATACAACTACCACCCACTTTGAAATTTAATTAATTGAAATATTATCCTTTATGATCTTGCAGAAGTGCCAGCCTAAAGTTTAAGTCCTCTATTCATCAGCCTCCGAGACTCTATCTCAAGTTACATGGCTGTAGAACTGAGGCTATTACCCACTGTGCTGTGCCCCTGTCCACTCTGCCTCCCCCTTGCCTGGCTTATAATGGCCTGTGATTCCTTGTTCCCTGATATACTTCTCAGAAAGACTACTCTCCTTCTTCTCTCTCCCCTTTATATTCTCTGTTCATCCTGTTCTCCCAACCAGAGAAGTCTCCCATCTTTTTACTATCAATTAAAATGCTACACTGTCTGACTAATGCCAAGTTACCTATTAACATTTTACTTGATGTGTCCAGAAACATATCTCTCTATCTTGCTTATGTCATATAACTTCACCTTTAGAATTATATTCAGGTTGTTTATTTTTGTATACTTTTCATGTTTATTGTTTTGAACTTATCTATTTATTGCTTTATTAAATTTCATAATATCTAGTACAAATATGGATACAATAGGCCTTTAACAAATACTAGTGATCTAGAAATAAATAATTTTAGTTCATTCTAAAATATGTACATTTTGCAATGATCAAAGAGTTGAAATGTTATCAAGATAAAAGATTACAAATGGGATAATAATGACAACAACAAAAATCATAATTTTCTTTCTTGGCTTTTGGCAACATTTGAGAATATTTTTTCAACAAAGATTAAATAAAAGATGGTAATGCACACAATTTGGGTCTAATTTTTCAAGGATGGATACATATAAGTGTGGAAGTATAGGTGGGGATGGTAGGTGGTGAAAAGAAGGTTCCTTGCTACCTGTAGTGTTTAATGTATGAGCCTAAGAGAAACACAACAAGCCACACTTCTGTTGGGAAGTAAGTTGACCACATAAGTTGTCTGCAAACTCCTCAAAGACTGAGCTGCTGTTACAGTCAACTAAGGCTGACGATGGCTTCTGAAACAAAAAATAATAATTTTGACTGAACTAAACTGAACTTGCCATTAATGTTGAGGCAATGAATATTTCTCATACCTAGCACATTAATTTGAGTTTTTAAAGATATCTTGCCTGCATTATAAAAAATATTTGAAACTTTTTAAAAGTTAAAGGAAATATAAAAGTAAAAGAATTAAAACAGTGCCAAAAAAAAACAAAAGCAAATTGATATTTACTACCAGGCATCTGACTATAGATTATTATGGCAGGTAGATATTCTGTTTTACTTTGAGATTTCTGACAGATAAGATACAGAGAAAATCAGATGAGGTGTTATAATTCTAGTGATCTTATAGCAGAAAGCGTGTCCTTTGGGTTATAGTGGCAATCTTTTTCTTATGCTGCATTTAAAGAGAAATTTTCAAGTCAGTTCTTATGTAAGGGAAATTAGGTACTATTTTGATAAATAATTTCATGCTTTGTTCGAATGCTTTTGGAATTTGGAGTTGAGCAATCCTGAATTTGAATCCTGGGTCCTGCTAGTTGTGTAACTGTTACACACATTCTTTAAGTTTGAGTTTTTGCATATGTAAAATAAGAATAATACCAGCACCTATCTTGTAAAATAGTTTTGAATCAATACATAGGATGTAGAAAGTGATAAATAAATGATAGAAATATAACACTGTTATTGTTTCACTGAGGGCTAATTTATAATATAGATGCAGACTAGAGATATTAGAGGATTTGGAAAATGAGCAGGTCCACTACAATTCCTTTGTAGTTTCAGATATCCCAAATAATCTTGTGATAAGTGTCGAATCACAGTCAACTTGGGGTCATTTTTATGCTATACTTCAAGTGTTGGTATTTCACATTCCTCATCACAAATACAGCTATGAGAAATCACATTGATATCCTATTGTAAAATTTTAAGAACATAGCTTATTCTTACACAAGATAAGCAAGCAATAAAAATCTATCAAGAATAAATAATACTTGGAAAACAGAGGTAAGTGAAGCTTTCAGAAGTAAAAAAAGTATTTGTTAAAATAAAACCAAAATGGATAGTTAAACAGTAAATTAGAAGAGAATTACTTAAATGGAATTTATATCTGAAAAAATATTACAGACTATAGGATAAAGGGAAAACAAATATATTAAAGAGTACTTAAAAGAAATGCATGAAAATGTCTAACTTTCATCTAATTGAAGAGCTAGAAAAGATAGATTTGAGAGACTAGAGGAATAACAATGTTCAATGAGGTAATGACTGAAAACATTCCAGAACTATTGAAAAATATGAATCTACAGATCCTGGAAGCAAAAAACAATTAAAGATATACTGTAATTTATAAAAAATCAATGCATACATAGCAAACCATTGTGAAACTGCATAACACCAAAGTGGGGGGGGGAGTTCTTAAATTAGTTGAAGAGGAAGAACAGATACCTGTGTAAAATCACAGACTCAAACTGTTCAACAGACTCACACAAAACACTGAAGTGTATTCAACATCAATATCCAGGAGACCCCAAACTGTCAGACACCATTTTCAGAATCCCTTTCCCTCACCAGTATGTGGTTGCTTTTAGAGTGTTGAGAACTGAGTATGGGCCAAGTTAGCACAGGAAAGCCACTGTACACACCTTCCATTCTTCAGTGCAATGGCAGTATATAAATTGCAGGTTATTTACAATGACCAATCTGCATGGAACAGATCCACCATGCTAAAAGCATTCCTAGCTCTGTAATCAGCACATCGAAACCCCTGCATAGCCCTCATGTACTTCTTAGTCAGTAAATTCCACCAGTTAACATTTGCAAGGAGTTCTGCCCAGGGTCAAGCTTGCCTCTGGTATCCTTGTGGAGCAAGGAATGGCTTCCAGACCCATTGTTATTCTTTCCATTCCAAACTACAGAGGAGTAATAACAATAATAGGATTACAGCAAACTTTTCAACAGCAACAATGAAATCTAGAAGAGAGCGGAATAACATCTTCAAATTATTGAGAGAAAATAACTCTCAACTTAGAATTGCATGTTTAGCAAAACCTTTTAGAATGAAAGGAAAATAAAAATATTTACAAGTAAAAAACTGAGTTTACTACCTTCCCAGAGTCCACCATAAAGCAGTATTTAAAGACACATTTCAGAAGAAGTAAGATCATCTTAGATGGTCTGGAATGCAAAAGGCTTGCTGAACTAATAAAATGGTAAGTTTTATTATGTGAAAATTATGTAAATTAATATGACATTTTTCAAAAAGCAAAGCAAAGAAGAATGTCTGACAGAAAGATAGACAAAAGACTGTTCTAGTATGTTTCCTTTCAAAAAAGTTATATGGAAATATTCACTTGAATCCAGAAGAGGAAAGCCCAAGTTTCAGTGGCAGGAAACGGGCATTTTAAAGGAGTTTCAAGACGCTCAGTGAGAGCAGAGCATGGATTACACGGTATGTCGGAAATGAGTATAGAGAGACACCAAGGGGCCCTGTGACTGAGGTCTTGTGGGTTATACCAAGCTGTGTGGATCTTATGCTTTTTATATGCCATCACTGCTTCTAATATCCACTTCCATAATTGTACTTATACCAGATTATGATCATTTACTTACTTATCTTTCCTGCTATAATGTGAAGCCCTCTCTAGAAGTATCTAATTTGCCTTTGTATGATCAAATGCTTAGCGTTCTTGGTAATAATCATTGCTAAAAGCATGCTCACTAAATGACTAAATAGTTAATATTATGTTCCTTTGCCTCCTCACGTAGATTTAAGTACTTTCTTGTTTGTGGCCCCATATAGCCTGTACATACCTCTAATATTACCTGTTATTGTTAAAAAATTTGTCTCTGTTAGACTATTAACCCTTAGAGGGTAGAGTTAGTCTTTTTATCTCCCATTTCTGTCACAAGACACTTCATAAGTGTTAGTTTAGTAAATGAATATAAGTATGCATGTGTCAGTTAATGAAACCAAACACCATGATGGACTGAGGTGTGTGATAAACACCCTCCAAGGAAGAGGATCAGTGGTGTGTTGGAGTTTACCTATACCAGCTCATGAGAATCAACTGATAAATATTCAGGAATTTTGTGAGCTACTTGATATCACACTGGTACCTGGAAATTGGCCATGTTAGAAACAATGTACACCATGGAAATCAGCAAATGCTACAATCACCACATTTTTTGTTTATTATTCCCCCCCAGAAAACCAGTTGTAAAACATTTACCAGCACCCATATTCGGAACCCTAACTCTTAGGTCAGATGTTTATACATGTTATATCCTGGAAGAAAGGAAAATTTTGTAAATAGGCAAGTCAGGATCTAGTTGCTCCGCAGCTGTTTTAATCCAGACTCAGATTGCTCACCAGACAATAACCTCCCTCACTCCTTTCAGCTAAGCCCAGGATGTGAGGTTTCTGCTTCTAATGCTTTGCAAACTGCATTAGCTTCACTAGATACCCATCGGCCCACCAAGAGATGACTGACTTTCCACTGAACAGAGGATCAGATGGAGAGGTATCTCTCTTCTTTCTCACATGAATGAATGGATCAGAAAGAATAATCTGTTGGGTCAGCTGTTTGTAGTTCCTTGCAAGTACATTTTTGTTATTTTTTTGTTAGTTAACACTTCATTTTCATCAGTTTTCATGTTTGAAACTCAGTTTCTGAGTAAAGTCATGATCTTACGCTCATGAGTTCAGGATGAACATAGCTCTATAAAACAAAGGAATTGACCTAGGTTTAAGATTTAGTAGAAGAAGAAAACTGTATGCCAGTATAAACGGAAGCCCTGCAATAAATCAAAAGAACATAGTATTAACAATTATATGGTGATAATACAAAATGAACTTAGCCAATTTTGCCAAATGGACCACGGTAAGGATGATAAGGTGTCTAGCTCATTAACTGTTTCACTCAATAATATTGGCACAACTATGAAATGTCAGGCCCTGTGCTAAGTGCATGGGATTCATTAATGTGCAGATTACTAATGTTCCCTTCCTTTGTGAAGCTTACAGTCTAGTGGGGAATCTGACAGTGAAACAGACAATCCAAGTATAGTGTGTGGTTAGGTGCTCTGATGGGGCAGCACACAATCACTGGCACAAGATTCCACTGAAAACCAGAGAATGCCAATTCTTCCATGCAATCTCCTAGGAATGTGCCTTTCTTTAACTTCAAGTCATCTCTATTTTAAGAGCATTCATTACATTCTTTTGGTTGGGAGCAGTAGGAACGAATTCTGACTAGCATAAGCAAAAACAGGGAATTTGTTGGAAGATGGACATATCTCACAAAATCAAAAGAAAAATGAAGATGCAAGAAAGGAAGGAAGAAGGCAGATCCAGAAACCCAGTATCAGGAGACTGTAAACATTGTGGTCCAGATTCTCCCTGCCATTTAAAGAACTCAGCTCAACTAACTCCCAGGCTCTCTATTCTTTCTTCTGATTGACCAGTTGTTTTGTGCCAATCCCAGCCTGTCAATAACCAATGTTGTGGCTGGATCAGCCCTGTGGTTCTTATTATGATTGCAAGATGCCTTTCAGCAATAACCATCAGGAAACTTTGAAAAAAAAAAAAAACGGTTTATTACCCACAGGTCCTGGAAAGCACATGGCATACCTGGGGCCTAATGGTGAGGTTGTTTGGGGGCGGGGGGAGAGAGAGAGAGAGAACAGGCCTGGAGTTCTGCTTTTACTGGAGTCAAGGATGGGGGCCTAGAGTTTCAGGGGTGCACTCTACTCTTTCTTAGTGAATTTAAAGTATAGGAGCTGGAATTTAAAGTTTGGGAAGAGAAAAAACAAGTGGTCCAACTGGTCAGTTATTGAAATCAACAAAGGTCTCTAAAACAAAGGGGTCTCAGTGGGGGAAGGTGACCTGGCTCTTTATCTAGTCCTATGGCTGGCAATGTGTTTATTCTAGAAAGCCATCTTTGAAGTGGATGCCTCTTTGAAGTGGATGCCTCAGCAATCCAAACTTAACTCAGGCAGTTGTATTAAAAAAAAGGAAAAAAATTAAAAGTCAGGTTTTACAAGGCATTCCAGATGGCTCTGAAATCCATCCTTGGATCAAATAGCTATGGCTATGTTGACAATGATACTTTCCACAGATAAGGGTCCTTAGGAACCCTTACTTCCTGGTGTTAGGGTTGGTTCCCAGAGAAAGGTGGGTTTTATTTAACCACAGAAGGTGCCAAAAGTACCAGCGCTACTAGAAATGCATGTAGCAAAGAGGCAGATAAACCGATAAGCTAGTAGGGGTTGAAGCAGCAGAGTAAAAGTAAAGGGCTCCATGACCAGCACTCTCACTCCTAACTCCCCCAGAAGGATCTATTAATTAGCCACATTCAAGGACTTTGTTACTGAGGCTTTACTTTCTGATGCCATTTTTTTTGGAATCAGGAAGCAGCACAAGCTTGCAGAGTTTACTGTGTCTTCTCCTTAATAGCAGTTGTGTTCTTTAGAACAACTCAGTTCATTCAGTCAATTCTTTTTTTTTTTTTTTTTACAGGCTAGTGTAATTCACATCAAAAAAGAATACTTGAAGAGAAGAAAATAATAAAGACAACAACTTTGTGTAAAACACAGGACTCATGTCTGTTAATAGCATTAAACCCAAGTGGACCCTGGGGTGTGAATTCTTTGAATCTGCTGTAAAGACCTTTGCCTGTGCTGTCATTCTAGATAGTGCAGTGGGCCAGCTAGTGACCACTCAGCTAATACCCAGGTCCTTTCCTCTGCATCGTGTTGAGGGTCAGAAAAATTCCTCAGACAATCAGTGGTAGTGTGAAATTTTATCTCTTCTTCCTTTCAGAACTCCTTACTACCTAATATTCCCTATACTCTTCCAATGGAAGTTGGGTTCTATTCTCCCCATTGTGAAACTGTCCTTACTAATTGCTAAATTTCTTTTGGGTGCAAATCTTCCACAAGGGTCCATTACTAGTTCCCGCCACCTTCACCCTGCTCCCTTTTTTTTAAATACCATCTCTTTCTAGGCAGTTTTACCTGCAACATTTTATCTTCAACATTTGTAGATTATTTATAAATATTCTCACCTCTGTACTTGTAGTTCAGACATCTCACCTTAGCTCCAAAGAGCCTATTAAATATGTCTTCCTGTTTTTAAGAGCTGCCTTTTGAAGTCATCAGTGGCATAAATTAATAAAAATAAAGAAGAAAACTTCAACCAGTTATTTAAAGATGTTGAAGAAAGAGATATATGGCATCCTAATTTATTTAATATTTCCATTACATAAAAATGTCCTAATAACACTTCCCTTAGAATTTAATTCAGCATATCAGACAGATTTTGATATTCTATTCTCTACTAGAACTAATAAAATAAATGAACTCAAAGTACCTTTTGTGAGAAGAGGACAGAGGCAAGCCAGAAATTGTGTCTGGATGAGAACACACAGTTTATAAGGCCAAGAAATCTCTGGGCACTTTAACGTGACTGAATAAGATCAGACGGCACTAACTATAGTGTGGGGTAGAGAGTATCACGCATTTTTGCAATGCTGTAGCTATTTCCATGACTAAGAATACAATGTCTTGGAGTCATCGTGCACTTGGCAGGACAAGTGTGCACTGCATTGCAGTGACTGCCTGATGTAAGCTAAGTGAAAACTTCATAGCAATAGGGTATGTATAAACAATGCAACCAGCTCAGACAACCCATTCACCACCCTGTCTCCCAAAGCTCATAATTTTCTGAGTGGTTCACCTCTGACAAAGCCTGAGGCCACATCTGTGTAATGTCAAGAATGATCTGTGTGGATTTGTAACATTCCATCAAATTATAAGCTATTTTGCCTGTATAACATCACGCTGAGAGGCATTCATTCATTTTCCCATTCATTTATCACACAAAGATTGCTTTTCTTATTTGGATGCTTGATATCATTTAAATATGATCCAGGACTTATTCAGGAATTAAAAACATTCTTTTCTTATACAGCTAAAATGACCAACATGATATTACTGCCCGGCTATAAATAATGGGCATATCAATTATCCTGTTGCCTCCCTCAGGCCAGGTGGATGATAAACTCCTACCCCTTCTCTCCAGTGGAAGCATATGTTTTAGTATTTACAGTTTATTGTTTATAAAAGACCTAATACACAATGTTCTTCTATTTTTACATCTACAAAAACAGAGCCTAGGAGACCCAGGAGCTATTTAGGATTTTTAGCTCTGCTCGCCACGTGGACTCAAGGACATCTGAGAGGCTAGTCTTCTGTAGGTAAAGCTCAGCACACTGTTGGTGACGCGGCTGCCTACCTAGGCCAGGTGGCTCACTAGGAGGGTGGCTTCTCTCAGCTCAACCACTGCAAAAGTCTCCTTGAGTTATTATGTCACTCTCAACCTCAAAGCCTTCATCCATGGGATGGACTAGTGATTTTCAGCTGGCAACCTACCAGATAAGCTGTGTTACTAGTATAACCTGATATTATCATTAGAATCACACAATTTTAGACCTAGAAGGAAGCTTCTGGACTATTAGAGTTCCTCTCCCTTATTTGGATAGGAGGAAGCTGAGGCCAGGCCAGGTGTTGGTGAGTTACAAGGCTATCCCACGAAACAAGGTGAAGTCGTAGGGTTGTATACAGAACAAGGCCATGTAGTTCTTAGGTACATGACTCAGAGTAGTAGACAAAGAATGATAAAGACAAAGAGATGACTTGCACCGTAAAAATGCATGAAGACTAAGAATCGTCACAGGCCGAAAGACAGCTCACAGCGATTTGCTATGCAAGAGGGGTGTCATCTTTGAGCGGAAGGCCTTTCCTGCTCCTGCCCGGACATGATTGGCAGATTTCACCTTGTCGTGAACCAAGACTCTCAGCCCCTTTTTCTGCCATTGCTTTGAGTCATTTCCAAGTTTGATCTAAGGACTCTTCTTTTGGATCCCAGAGAACTTCCATTCAAAAAACTGCAATATACATATGACCAGACACATATGTATATTGATATTCTGTAAATTTCAAATGGCTGAACATTCCTAACTCTTTATTTCCTAAAAAGTCTTACCTCTTCCCTGCTTCCCCCAGAGATGTTAGCTTTTTAATTTCATTCTATTGTTATTCATCCATTTGTTTTTTATTTATTCTTACATTCATTCATTCTACATTTATTGAATACTTGCTTTTTATGATGCACATTCCACATCCTGAATGAGATATAAAGATGTATAAGAGATGTTCCTTATTCTGAAGGATTTCATAGTCTCTGGTGTCAGGCAGGCCTGTAAACAGATAAATTAAAATACCAGAATACCACAGAAATGATAGAATTGCTACTGGAGCACAGGGGAGGGTGTTGCTTAGTATGTTTGGGGACATTTGAGACAGACACGAAGGATGAGAAAAGTTGGCCAGACAGAAAGAACAATACTTCCTTGTAAGTAACAGCATGTACAAAAGCACAAAGTTCTAACAGGAACTTGTGATGTTTGGGAAATGATGAACAGTTTCATGTGGGCAGAATAAAGAGATACATCTGCTGTAACCAAGAGGTTTGACTGGATGGATGTTGGAAAAAGAAGCTCAAAGTTTTCTAGCTCAGGAAATAGAATAAATACTGCATATAGTAGAAATGCGTTAAACAAGTCTAAGAATATAGCATAGAGTTCAGTTTCGGACATCTGAGACTGTATAAAACCCTGAGGTCACTTGTAGAACAATTATTATTCTGCTTTTCCAGTAGTTAAAAAAAGTTTTCACTAGTATAGATGGTCTTGCTTTGTTCTCAATAATCAGGAAATAAAAGAATAGGTAAATATAGTGACAGCTACTAGCTTAAAAAAAAAGACTTTATTTCCTGCTATTGATAATAATACTGGAAAACTGGACCATATTTCTATGGCACTTATTTAATTAACCCAGGGGGCTTAAATAGAAGTGTGGTCCAGCTTTCTGGTATTATCCATTTTTTAATTAATTGAAACAGTAACACAGATAACTTGCAATGCTAGTTACTAAAATAATTGAAATTAGAATGGATACAGATGGATAGGGCCAGAACAAAGTTGTAACGCACATATTGAAAATGAATTAGACCCTCTTGCACTGTTGGTGGGAATGTAAATTGATACAGCCACTATGGAGAACAGTATGGAGGTTCCTTAAAAAACTAAAAATAGAACTACCATATGGCCCAGCAATCCCACTGCTGGGCATATACCCTGAGAAAACCATAATTCAAAGAGTCATGTACCACAATGTTCATCGCAGCTCTGTTTACAATAGCCAGGACATGGAAGCAACCTAAGTGTCCATCGACAGATGAATGGATAAAGAAGATGTGGCACATTATACAATGGAATATTAGCCATAAAAAGAAATGGAATCGAGTTATTTGTAATGAGGTGGATGGACCTAGAGTCTGTCATACAGAGTGAAGTAAGTCATAAAGAGAAAAACAAATACCGTATGCTAACACATATATATGGAATCTAAAAAAAAAAAAAAAAGGTTCTGAAGAATCTAGGGTCAGGACAGAAATAAAGACAGAGGTAGAGAATGGACTTGAGGACACGGGCAGTGGGAAGGGTAAGCTGGGACAAAGTGAGAGAGTGGCACGGACATATATACACTACCAAATGTAAAATAGATAGCTAATGGGAAGCAGCTGCATGGCACAGGGAGATCAGCTCGGTGCTTTGTGACCACCTAGAGGGGTGGGATAGGGAGGGTGGGAGGGAGATGCAAGAGGGAGGGGATATGGGTATATATGTATACATAGAGCTGATTCACTTTGTTATACAGCAGAAACTAACACACCATTGTAAAGCAATTATACTCCAATAAAGATGTTAAAAAAAATACATTAGATCATGATGGGGGAGATAAATCTATTATATATATTAAAAAGTTAACTGATTTACATCACCAATTTGGTTTTCTGCTAATTTGGTGTAAATATGTTTGTTTTATGTATGTATCTACATGAAGTAATCTATTATAAAGTACTATGAACTATTGGAATAGAATAATATAACACATTTCTTCTATGTTTTCTTTTTTTCCAAACTTTTTATTTTAAAGTAGTTTCAAATTATAGGAAAGTTACAAGAAAAATTTGAATAACTTATACTACCACAATATCGCACTCAGTAAGTTTAGCATTGATACAATAGCTTTAACAAATCAACAATTTATATTACCATTTGGACAATTTTCTCATAATGTTTATGTAGTCTTTTTTTTCAGTATAAGACTAGTCTAGGCTCACACATTGCAGGAAGTTGTCACGTTTCTGTATTCTATCATCTGAAATAGTTCACCAGCCTATGAGGTTGGTATTTTGGAGACTATGGTCAAGTTATTTCATAGCATATTCCTGAATGTTTATTTGTCTGATGTTTTTTTCATAGTTAGATACAGATAGTGCCTTCCTGGCCAGAATGCTACAAAAGTGATGTTGTGTTCTTTTTAGGGTGTCATATCTGGAGTCACATGATATCCACCAACCCCTTCTTGGTGATGTTAATTTTGATCACTGGTCAGTATGTTGCCTGGTTTCTCCACTGTATCCTTACTAACTTCCTCCTTGAAACTGATAAACAGTCTATGGGGTTGAAACAATTCTGCTATTCAACAAACTCATCGAACTTATCTCTAGCCCCTGCCTTCATATCCATCTATTGATTATTCTTGCCCAAATCAATATTTACTATAATGGAGGCAAAATAATTTCACAACTCCAGTGCTCGTTCCACGTGTATTAGTTGTCATTCTACTCTAAGGAAGGGCTTTTCCTCTCCTCTATTTATCTATCTCTAATGTGGACTCATGGATTCCTATTTTATTTGATGACATTACCATCTTTATGTATTTGAATAATTAAAATGTCTCAGATTGCCGAAGTGGAGACACTTCAGGCTGTCTTCTGTATTACTTATTTGTGCCTGCATTGTGGGTTTTTGTTGTTGTTTTTTTGTTTTGTTTTGTTTCCTTTCTCATGAGTACTTCCTTAATTTCTGGCACAACAATGGCTTCCAGGCTCATCTTGTACCTTCCTTGCCCCAACTCTGGAATCAGTCATCTTATTTTATCAGCTTTATGGAGCCATTTAAAACATTTTACTTTTTAACATTCAAAACATAAACCAAAGATTTACTCTGGCATTCTGGATCTATTCCTCATTATTGCTTGCTAGGAAAAATATTTAAAATGTTCTCTTTTTAATAAATGTACGGCTCATTTTTAAATATAATCACATTTCTGTGGATTAAAAATATCAACACTAAGAAATCTCTGATAGAACTTGTAAATCAGAGAATATCATGCTGGATTAGAATATTTTCCTTGGCCTCTAGGGCATGTTAACAAGGACTGAGGTACTAACCACACAATTAAGTATTGCTCAAATGATGGGAGCAACTGTGGAATCTATGTTTGTCTGCCCGACATCTGTTGCTTGTTTGCTCGGTACATCTATAAGTTCTGGTGATGCAGCTCTTTGCATTCTGCCAAAACTGTCAGCAGTAAAAATTTGCTTTCATGACTAATTTCTAAACAATTTGAAGCACCACCTGTTATTTTTCTTAATATGATCTTTTTATCACATGATCCAATAATGACTTTCTGCTTCTCAAAATGAAATACTGTATATTCATTGATCAAAAATATCTCAGTTAAGTAACATCAGAATACAAAGATGGGGTAAGTTTGGGAATAGAGTAATAGACCCTGATTCTAAGACAAGTTATTGCACAATGAAATGAAATTGCAATCTGACCCATTTCATTTCTTTAGTGCATTATGCAAGTTATAGAAATCATGCTGCAGTACTTTAAGTAATGCAACTTATATAATGTGGGATGCACATCTGAATAAAACCTTACAGCAGACAAAGGAAGAATTTTGAAATTAGTGTTCTTGGGCTTTTCTGTGAGTACTATTTTTCCTTCTAGAAGCTTTTTTATATTTCTGGACCTATGTGAGAGACAGCAAAGACAAAGAATTATCCTATTATTTTGGTTTGTTTGTTTTTAGTATTTTAGCCAATATTTCTAAAGGGAAGAATATGGTATGGTATGATATTGTATGATACGAGAAATATTTGATAACCTCTGAAGACTTTTTCTAAGATTTTGATGTGGCATCAGCAACTTTGGGGATAGAAGACCCAAAGCTTCTGTTTCATCAATTGAATTAAAAGTTGAGCAAGGCTTGACTGACTGCACATACAGTGGTTTTCAGCGTTGCCTTCCTGAAGATTACTCCCAACATGTGAGACACCTGTTCTGTGATAGCAGAGGGTATGCCAGCATGCAGTTGTCAGAAAGCATGAGACTGGGAGCCAAATGGGTCTCTATTTGAGTGGTGACCACTTCAAAGTTGTGTGAATTTACAAAGGACACTTATACTGACAGATTTCACTCTACAAATCTATTAAGTGGGTGATGATA
This sequence comes from Balaenoptera acutorostrata, assembly GCF_949987535.1. Lineage (NCBI taxonomy): Eukaryota > Metazoa > Chordata > Mammalia > Artiodactyla > Balaenopteridae > Balaenoptera > Balaenoptera acutorostrata. The sequence goes on along the minus strand of NC_080077.1, from coordinate 35,811,203 downwards.
ATAACCATTTCATAGGATTATGTGAAGTTTAGGCGAGATAAACTAATAAAAGTGTTTTGAATATTTTGAATTGTTCCTTCTTCTTCATATTAACATTATAGGCTTGTCTTCATCTTCTCTGGATTGTCAATAAATAACTTTGGAAACAATGCACTTGGACAAATACTAAACATATGAAAACCGTAATAAAACACCTCTACTGAGAATTTTTATTACATCAAGCACTATCAAAATACTTTTATAAATACTCATTTATTCTGAACAATCCTATAAATTATAACTTACTCCCATTTTGCAAATGAGAAAAATGAAGAATGGAAATGTAAATAATGTGCCATAGGTCTTTAAGTGACAAAGGTGGTGTTTGAACTTAGATCTGCTGGACTTCTGTCTTCAATTTCTGTATTCAGTGTTAACTTTGTTATGTGTCTTGCTAATTTTCATTCACAATCAGAAGAAAGATGAGATGTTATAAGAGGAAAGAAATTTCCATGGGCTATAACGAACTGGGAGTGGAACTGGGAGTGCTCATCTGTGAAATTCATTGAAAACAACCAAGAATATCAGCAGAGAACATCACTATTAAAAGTGAAAGGCAAAGGAGAGCCAGAAAGAGAAAATTTGCTTTCTGTTTTTTCAGATGGTAGACTTCATCCAAGAAGGAACTGTGAGAAGAAGCTCTGGAAAATGTTGTTTCTTAAAGATCAACGAGGAAGAGAAGCTTCTTTTTTTTTTATTAATTTTGTAAATTAAAACAAAAGAGACACATCAACCAACAACAAAACCTAGAATCAAACAGGTACGAGTTACTCTGAGAACAAAAGAATCAGAGTACCTGAAATCTAAGGTATGGCTCCTACTAAGGGAATGAATCAAAAAAAGGAGATTAAGAGGTTAATTCAGAATTGGCTTACTTTCACATACTATCTTGTCTTAAAGAACACTTATCGGATCAGACGAGGAAGAGAGACAACATACATGGTTATGGTTGAATTTGCTCGACTTGCTTCTTTCATTTTTATTTCTTATGCTTATAATGTTAATTTACCGATTATATATGTTGGATTTCGCTTCACACCACACCAAAACTTAACTCCATGAAGCAAGAAACATTGATTTGGCTCATGAAATTTTGTTTGGGCTCCACTGGTCTGAGTCTGCAGGTCTTACTATGTGTCTGCAGTCAGCCCAGGTTGGCTGGCGGTTGGTCTGGGAGGCCTCAGCTGGTATGGCTTGTGTCTTCTCTATGCGATCTGTCATCCTTGTCTTGACTAGCCATGTGTGCTTGTTCATATGGTCAAGCTCCAGTGTGCAACTGCTTGTCAAGCTTCTGCTGCTCGTGTCTCCCTTGCTAATGTCCAAATTAAAGGTGAAAAGATTCCACCTATTAATGGGAGGACCTGTAAAGTCAAATTGTAAGGACATGGGTTCAGGGAAAGAAAGAGTTTGTGACCATTTTTAGAATTCATCACATTGGTCTACATTTTAATATGAATCATATAAAATTATAAATAAATTATTAATTATAAGTAATTATTCTTTTACATAAATACAGATAATAGTTCCATACTGTTCTAAGTTTTCAGGAACTGAAGCCTCTTTGTACCTATACCTTCTTGTCTATTATAGCATTTAATTAAAGGAAGAGACACTGCATCATGGTAAAGTGAACACAGTTGTTCTGCACTTTCTGTGGGGGATTGGTTCCAGGACCTACCACCCTCCTTCTCCACCCCACCCCTGGTCCACAGATACCAAAATTTGAGGATGCTCAAGTCCCCTATATAAAATGACATAGTATTTGCATATATCTCATGTACATTCTCCTGTACACGTTAAATCATCTCTAGATTACTTATAATACAATGCAAATGCTATTTAAATAGTTGCCAGCATGTGGGCAATTTCAAGTTTTGCTTTTGGAAATTTTCTGGAATTTTTTTCTGAATATTTTTGATCTGTGTTTGGTTGAATCAAAGGATGTGGAACCTGTGGATATGGAGGGTCAACTGTGTGTTGGACATCTGTTATTTATTGCAGATGTTCCCTTGTCAGCTGTTCTGGTGCCTGTTAATAGAACTTCACTTTTCCTTTTGGAAGTTGTCCCTCCCTCATCCCAGATTCAAAGGGGTAGAGGGCAAGCAATGCATGGATTCCAAACTGTGCTAATTGTCATCTCCTAAAAATCTCAATCTGAAGTGAAGTCACACAAACACAGAAGGCAAGGCCCTAAAAAGACCATCTGAGAGTTTCCATGGCTGAGATCCCCAGAGCTACCCTGATTCCTATATTTCTTGGAATCTGATTGTTCAGCATTTCCTTCAAATCTGTGAGTTTGTATCTTTAAAAATGTTTTGCTTTGCATAAATATATATTTAATACATATGTATAATTTACTATATTATATATAAACTATATGTGAAGCAGGACATTTATGAAGATATCAACATATATATCTTAAACAAATATGTATATTTGCTGCATTTTGACAGAATTTTTTTTTTCAGACAAAGTAGGCTTAATAATAAATTAATATAACAATTCCAAAACGACTATTACAAACCCTGAATCCCAAAACCTTACTGAGGGCAGTACATTCTTTCATTTAACAAATATTTACTGAGCACCAGCTATGGCCAGGTCCTATTTGATGTGATAGGGATAGATCAGTGAAGACAGCAGATAGTAACACCTGTCCTCCTGAAGCTAATGTTCTGACAGGGGATGACAAGGCTGCAATGGCTCTAAGAATTCACAAAATTGTAAATCACTGAGCCCTGAAATGCTCAAAGAAGGCTTCATGGAAGTAAAGGTGAGCTGTGCATTCAATGGTGTGGGATTTAGATAACCAGAAAGAAAAACCCAATAGTAATGTATTCTTGGAATTTAATATGCATTTTATGGGTTAAAGTAGTAGTGTTTTAGTTGGTGCTGGTAACAAAAAATCTGAAATCTACATTTAAAAACAATGCAAATAAGGCCAATCGATTTAAATCCTTCACTGGCTTTCCATTGCTCCCGCAGGATAAGATCATAGGATAAGACCAGGCTCCTCCAAGATCTGGTCCCAGCATACCTATGAAGCTCCTTCTCTACCCTTTCTTCTCCTTGGTCAATAAACTCTAGCCACACTGACCTACTTTCAATTTTCATAGCTTTCAAGTTTCATGCCAGGCTTTATGATCACTTTGCCTAAAAGGCCCTTTCCCCATCAGTTCGTTTAACTAACTCCTACTTATCCTCCATTTCTCAATTAACTGACATTTTCTCAGGAAAGGCTTTTCTAATGCCATAGTTTAGGTCCCCTGTTATATACTCTCAACATCCTGTATCTTTCCTTCAGAGCATTTAATAGAATATAATTAATTAATGATCGGTGTAATTACTGGCTTCATATGTTTCCTCCCTCTTGACTGTAAACATTTTTGAGGACATTCGATATTTGTTAAATAAATTAAGGAATAACATGAAGGTATTGTACCTATTGAGACCCTTTCCTGATCCAGTGACTGTTTACTGCAGGTACTACTCATGTCTGGGAACAGATGACCCTAGATTTCCTCACAGTTGGATTTGCTAACAGTGAACTTTCCAGCCGAGAGTATAACCTCTACCGTCTCCCTTGTCAAGAACAGGTTAGACACTGAAAGAGAGATTGTTTTTAGGGCACCAGGAGAAAGAGCCAACCTTTGAGAAGAGGAGGGAGTGATGGTGTGATGTAGAGAAAGGTAACACTGTTCTTGCAGAATGATTCCTATTTTTCTTTCTTTTTTTTTTTAAAGAAATATTTCTATGTTTACTAACTTTATTTTTTTATTTTTTTTATTTTTGGCTGTGTTGGGTCTTCGTTTCTGTGTGAAGGCTTTCTCTAGTTGTGGCAAGCGGGGGCCACTCTTCATCGCGGTGTGCAGGCCTCTCACTATCGCGGCCTCTCTTGTTGCGGAGCACAGGCTCCAGACGTGCAGGTTCAGTAGTTGTGGCTCACGGGCCTAGTTGCTCCGCGGCATGTGGGATCTTCCCAGACCAGGGCTCTAACCCGTGTCCCCTGCACTGGCAGGCAGATTCTCAACCACTGCGCCACCAGAGAAGCCCCTATTTTTCTTTTCTTTCAGTTAAAAATAAGATAAACTGTTGAAAACAAGGAGGGAATATGAAATAGAGGGTTTTGGGAAAATGTAGGACTGAAATACCCATAAGGCAGTAGGAGAGAGATGGCTTGGGAAAAATAAAAGAGTGGCAGACACTGAGGCCCTGATAAGCTTGACGGTTGCCCCTTGTGGCGACATATTAACTCTCAGAGGTGTAGGATTTCCTCTAGGTTGCTCAGTAGATGAGAGAAAAAAACCAACAGGTTGATATAAATCGGAGATTTTCCTACGTGAATGTCATGGCTAGGTGCAAGAACCTTCCCGTCCTCCTAATATGTGTTATTTAAATCATAGAAGAAAGTCTAAAATTTAGAAAGCAGAGGAATGAGGGAAGAACACACCTCATCACATGAACACACATACAGTAGCACTTTAGTATAATTATTTGCGCCCTTCGAATACATGGTTTTATTGTTTATATAACGAAAATCAATGAATCTATAAAAAGGTATATTTTTTTCACATGTAAGATAACCTTTACAATAATAAAACTATGTCTCAGGCATGTGGAAAATTTAGATTTACAATACTTTAGTGAAAATGATTGGTAGTGCCCCTGATCCCTTGCCTCCTTTTGATAATATGCAGAATGGCCTGTCTTCTTAATCTCATTCCTCTCTTGCAGCCAGTTTGATAATTATCAAGTATTTTGGCCCAGATATGATCTTGTAAGTAAATGCTTTTAGCACAGTTTTCAAAATTGCTCTGTTGGACTGGGAGAAAAAGCAGAGTAAATATTCTCCATGTTCAAAGCTTACAACGTGCTCATTCAAATATCACCTCTTTGAGAAATGTTTAATTAGAAGAATTATTTTTAAATTATACCGTAAAAAGATAGGAGTCAAAAAATTAGAAAGTTTCCTGTTTTCGTTTTTCACTGTGATCTAACCAGAAGAAAAAAACCAGTGAGTATTTGTCAAATAAATAATGAAAAAAGGTAAATATCAACATATATCTACGTATCTGCCGTCCAGAAAGAAGAGTCACAAACAGGCTACCTTTGGTGGTTACAGGCAGTAAAACATACATTTAAAAACATACACAATTTCAGGGAGGAAGTTTGCCATGCCTTTCTCTAAGTTAACATCCATCTGAGCTCTGATATCAATATTAATGTTTTTGTTACATTTAACCCCAGTTTGGATGAGATTCTTCTGTCCTTCCTGATCTAATCCTTTTCCTCTCACTTGTCTTTCTACCTACCTAAAGCCAGCTACACATCAAATTTAACAGCTCAGGAAGGGGAGACCTGTACCCCACTTGTTTCTTTGTCCGTACTGTTTCTTTGTCTCGCACCGGGACAAACAACGTTCTCTTATAACAGTTGGTTAGTCACTGATTGTCAACAGGCTCTTTTTTTCTCTCTCTGCCTATCTGCCACATCTTTGGCTGCTTGGCCTCCTGGCCTGTTGCTCTGCTCCGAGTCACGCCGAGTAGTGGACGCTGACCCTTACTCTCCCTTCCTCCCAGGCTGCCGCGTGGGAAGTGCCAACTTCGCGTGGATACCGTAACACCTTTCCCCGCAACTCTCCTCTTCTAGTGGGAAGGAATTTAATTCCCTGCCCCTGTGATCAAACTCCAAGCCCTATCCTATGCCCACACATCCTGAATGTGCCAAATCCCTGGGTTACTTCCACACCCAAAACTCCAGATTAAAAGGGAATGATATAAAAATTTTAAGCTAGATTTATCTGAATCTGCTTTTCTTTAAATTAGCTGGGTACTAATTCATACCAGTGACATGCTTAAAGATGCAAAACCCGTCTGACAGACTATAAGTCACTTACAACTACTTTTCAATTTCAAGGTTATTTCTGGGAACTCCTAAGTCCTTGATTTCACAGATACTCTTTGACTTACATAGAACATGAAATACAGTTTTATGGGAGGTAGTTTGGATGCTATCCCTTTCCTCCTGTGACTTTATAAAGAAATTCTTTCCAGGATGTCAAGTTTCGGTGAGGAAGGAGGTTTTTCTGGGTACAGTTTTCTGGGAGCTGCGAGATCATGCCGTCCTCCAGGCGCTGCAGATTCTTCCTGTTTACAGAGCCAATATTATTCAGTCCTCTCCACCTTCCCTCTGCACTAATAATCAGGCTCATAGTTACTCTCTTGTAACAGGGCATAGCATGGCCAAAGGTGGACTTGGGCTAAGTCAGGTTCTTGAGCTCCAGCCCTTGTTCCTGCCATGTTCTTCTTATGTCTGTTCAAGGAAAGGATTGAAGGAGCAATGATCACTATCATCTTCCCTGCCTCAGAAATAAAATGAAAGGGGACTTATCCCAAATTAACGTTAGACTGCTCAGTGCCTAGTTTTATCTAAAACATGTGAAAGTCAATACGTACTATATATATATATATTTTTAAATTTCAATAGTGTTTTACTTAATCCAATATTTACAAAATATTATATCAATATTTAATCAATACAAAAATTAATGAGATACTTTACATTCTTTTTCTGGGGTAGCAAGTCTTCAAATTCTGTGTGTATTTTATACTTCTAGCACAGCATTACTGGTCTTCTCAAAATGAAGACAAGAAAAATAAATTTAATAGAATGCATTAAATTATTCATTAATTATGCTTGCCTTTATTTTATTACTCATCACACCACCAGTCTATAAATAGAATCCTGGACATGTGTAACAGTAATTGAATTCAGCCAACTTTGGTGTTTCTCAGATTTTCAAGTTATATGAAAACCGTAGTTTTACAGGTATTTTGCAATTTTGTTGTTATGAAGGTACGTGACACGTAGAATATGGGTCTCCATTTTGTACAATTGGCCCAGGCCCCATGAGGGTTAGGGGTGGGACTGACTATTTTCTCTCCACCATATGACTAGGTGCAGTGGAGGAGAGCATCCTTAGGCAGCCATAGACCCCCTCTGTGACAGCACTCATCACTGAGCTTTCTTATTCCTGAATTCTTCCTACATTCCCTCTATTCTCTTCAATCTGTCCCCTTCAATGAAATAAATATTTATTGACTAAATAAATTCATGTGATGTTTTTATTTTGTAATCTATAAGGACTTTCACATATATCATCTAGTTGGCATATAACACACTATGTGAGGCAAATAAGGAAATGGGCTGAGGAAGTTTAAGAGACGGGGGTCAAAGTTTAATAGTCACCCAGGCTCCTCATTTTAAGTTTTTGCTCTTTCAACTTCATTTTGTAGCTTCATTTTGGATCAGGAGAAGTGGGAGTTAGGGAAGCTTTTCAGGCAGAGCAAATAACATGAGCAAAGGAGCAGAAAATGGCTGTTTGGTTTGGCTAACGCTCACTGTCTGTGTTCAGAAAAAATAGAAGATGGGAGGAAGAGCAGGGCTGTGGTGATGAGGCCTTGGATGTCAGGTTTGGGATTTTGCATTTTACCCTGAGGATTGCGTGCTGTATATATATTTTCCGAGAAAGTAATTGAAGTAAAGAAACCTTATTTTTATCAGTAAAAATGCTGTTTATTTGCTCTTGAGATTAAGCTGATTTTCATCTTAGTAGGAACAGGAGGAGAGAGAGAAGTCGTTCACTTTGCACTTGCCAATGATAAGCTCCCCAGGCCCACGCCTTCCTTCATTCCCTGTGTGGGAGGAAGCACCTAATCCTGGCCAGCTGGCTCCTCTGTGTGCGCTGGGCAGGAGCGTGACAGGGTTAGACAGGGTGGAGGCATCAGCTCCAACTTTACCACCATTTTTCTGCCAAATGCCCAAACGAAAGAGCCACATCTTTGTACAAAGGACAAGGCATTTCTTTTTTCGATTGATAGATACTACTTCTATGGACTCCTTGTTTTCAAGGCAAAGGAGAATTGTTTGTTTAGATTTTTCTTTTAAATTCTCAACACAACATCAGAGCCATGCCTTTAAAACATGTGTAAGATCATGTCGTTCCTTTGCTTAAAGCCCTGCCAGGACTTTCTGTTTTGCTTGGAGTGGAAGTGTAAGCCTTTAAAACATCTCAGCCGGCCTTACACAACCTGGCTTCCCATGACCCTTCCAGTCTCTTCTATTTTTCTCTCTCTTGCTCCCTCTTCTCCAGCCACACTGGCCTCTTTACTGGGTCTCTCACTCACCAGACACTCCACTGCCTCAGGACATTTGGTCTTGTTATTCCTTCTACCTAGAACACATTTCCCCCAGATACCTACAGAGTTCACTCCCTCATGTTCTTATGAGCCTGGCTCAAATATCCTCTTCCCAATGAGCCCTCATTAATCACTCTGTTTAAATTGAATCCCCATTCCAGCACATTCTGTCTTCTTTCTAGTTCATTTTCCAACATCCTACTTCCCACCTGGCGTCCAAAATCTTTTCTCTGTATGTTTTTTCTTGGTTTTTCTTCCTTCACTAAACTGTAAGAGCCAAGGGAAGGGATTTTATCAGCTTGTATTCACCCAGACCCACAACAATGCCTAATATGTAAAGGTGCTTGATAAATATTTGTTGAACGAAATAAATGAGATCTTTTATTCTCTGAATATCGTGCATAGCATTTCTTTGGGTCTTTTGGCTTATTAAATGACCGCTAATCTTCTTATGGATTTCTATGAATCTAGAGGAATTTCTTCATCCCCCTGCGTATTTTGGGTTACAGTGTTAGAAGCTTCATTTTTGTTTTATATTCAGGACTGGCAATGTCATCAGGTTTTTAATCAGATGGAACAAAGATGACCTATTTTGTGTAGGTCATAGAATGGGGCTTGGCAAATCCTGGGAACTTGAAAAAAAATCTCCATCTGCTGAGTGGGACAGAGGCACCATATGTGGTCAGAAATATTATTACTCAATCTGTCTAGTCTGTCAGAAATATTATTACTCAATCTGTCTAGTCTGTCATTTCCACATGTATGCATTTAATTTGTGCTATTACAGTATTGTTTTATGCTTACTGACTGCTAACTTTGGAAATGCTTCAAAGCATGTATGTTTTTCTCTATAACCATGTTTTAATACTTGAGGGCAAAGGCCCAGGTTACTATGATGTCTAAAATGGTGGTGTGTGCAGAGGCTCAATAAAATATAGGTTAACTCATATTTGTGGTTCAGTGATGACTGTCTTTTAATTCTGAGAGTCAAATAATGCCATAAAAATTATAATCATATTCCACGGGTATCAATTATACCAAGCTCTTCAAGATATACATAAGAACAAATAAATCTTGCATGTTTTTAAAATATCAAGATATGTGGAATCAGAGAATAGAAGAAAAGGAATAAGTGAAAGAATAACTTTCCATTATGTTGCTTCTACGTTTATCTCCAGTTATTTAAACGTTGAGAACATTTTCAGAATGCTAATTAATCTTATCCATCCTGGTGTGTCTTGTTTCCATATAGTGTTATAAAATTAACTGGCATAGTATTCATAAGAACAATTTTAGTGAATCCTTCAGACTCATAGATTCTCCCTATGCTTCACTGACAAAGAGTTTTAGAAGAGGGACAAAGTTGTGTTTGAGAAAGAACCAGTGCTATACACCTTTATTCTATCGCAAGATGGAAGCTAGTCAGCTCTGACCTGGAAAAGAAAGACAAAGAAGCAATGTCCCCTAACCCCAGACTGGAATCTATTGGCTGTCTTAAAGCCCCACCCAGTAGACTCCAAACCCATGTCCCTGTTGTGCCACTCACTTCCTCTCTGCCTTGTCTCTTCCCAGTTTCCTGGAATCTCAAGGATTGAGAAACAACACTGCCTCAGAATATGTTCAAAGTCCCTGAAAACAAAGTCTATTTATTAAGATAACAATGACCTAAGTTTCTTAACCAGAAAAATGGTCCTCAGAATTTTGGGGCATTTCTACAAAGAAACAGTTGACATGAATGGATATCCTTTAGCTACTATCAAATACAATAGGAGCATCTGGGAAGGGATTTTGACAGTTGGTACCTATAACATTTTTGCCAAGTTTAGTGGTCTGAAAATATATTCTGGCATAGTATGGCAGTCCTGAGTTCCTAGAAGTAATTTCTTAAAAATATAATGAACGTTTTTGACTCATTTACTTTATTGAAGCCTACTGTCATTTTCTTCAAAGATAAAATGTCACTTGCTTGTTTCAAAATTTTCATTAGTACCCATTGGTTTACGTAATCAAGTATAAACATTTTAGCCTTATCATTCCAGTCTCTCCTGAAGCCTCCCCTCCAGGCAACCTGGTCCACTCACTGTTCTCCAAATTCCAATGGAGGCCTCAGGAATTCCTATTTGTCATGCCTTTGCCAACAAAGTTGTCTTTCACTTAACATGACCTATGTGCCTAGGTCCAGTCAAATCCAGCATCTGTCATAAACACTTCCCTCCAATTTTGATTTTCTAGACATTTAATTGCCTACAATACTCAGAATCATGAATTTGATGTCAGACTTTATCTCTTACTAGAAGTGAAATCTTGGGCAAGTTCCTGTCTCCCTAAATCCCAATTTCTTCATCCATTGTATGGTGGTAATAATACCAAATTCAGAGTTTTAGTGAAGGCCAAACTTTGTACACTTTAATAAATTATAGAAATATTGAGTATATCATAATTATTGTTTAATACCATGTATTGTTTTAGTTACAATTTTATGTATTGTATTTTATTGTATTTTTTCTCCATCTACATCCCGAATTCTTGAGAATGCTGTATAGTTCTTATACTTTGTCTCCTCAATACGCCTGGCCAAGTACTTTTCTATTCTATATAAACAAAGATATTTGTCAACTAATGGGGTGGATTTGATACAGTGATAAAATGCTTCCAGAGTATCTCACGTTAAATATCTTATTAGTTGGTTAGCAATATGTGAAGATAGCGCTTAATTCTTTGTTGTTGTTAATTACAGGGGACGTGGGGTAATTTAAAACAGAATTGTGACAAAGAGGAGCTAAGTTCTGTATATTAATAAAAAAATTATATACCCCTCCATTTTATCTCTCTGCCTGAAAACGGATGCTGAACTTGATCAAATGTAACCTATTACTCACTGTTTTAGCTTTAAAAGCTAGAACACTGACTTGAATCTCTGACTACAGAATGACTTGTAATTCAACCTATTGGGCGCTGCCTGTGTATCAAAACACAGTGGCTTTAATTAGATCTTTCAAACAGCTGACAAAAGTGGATGGGGTAGGGAGAGAGAAAAGATGCTTTGTTTTAGGGACCTATTTTTTTTTTTAATTCATTGATCAAAGGACCTCAGTGGCTGCTTCAGTGACTCAAGTCAGTGGAGTCTCCAGGGTTTACTTTAGTCGGTCTCTAGGGTAAACAGGACAGCCTGCAGCAGAGCAAGAAAAATATGTACTGCAGCCAAATAGATTATTTCAAAGTCACCTTTCAGTTATTAATTTGAAGTTGAGCAATCTGTTTTTTCTATATGAGGATACAATTATCACAAGTGTTCATTAAGGCTTCAAAGCATGGTCAAAGGCAACGTGAGATTCATCCAGTATTCCTTCTCCTCTTATCTTTGGTAGCTGCTATTGACTTGTCAGTGATGGCTCACTGTCAAGTGATGGCTTCCAATGAGGGCAAAATGTGTGGGCTCTCCCTAAAAAGAGGGGAAAAAATAACAGAACTATTTTTTTCATGATTCCCAATAGTTCTAAATGCTTTAGAGGATTTAATTGGATTAAGGAGAAGGAATTGTTCAAGTCACTTTAAAAATCAAAGGAACTGTGCAGTTGCTTGAAGAATGAGGGAGAGAAAAACTACTGGATAAAACATACTGTGTTATTTAGAAAAGTAACTTTTAGCAGCTCAGCAACATCTATCAAAAGCTTTAAAAGGTTCATTCTTATTTACTTAGAAATCTTATTCCTGATAATCTTTCTTTTTAAAAAATATTTATTTACTTCTTTATTTATTTAGGCTGTACTGGGTGTTAGTTGTGGCACGCAGGATCTTCGTTGCAGCATGTGGGATCTTTTAGTTGCAGCATACAGACTTAGTTGGGGCATGCAGACTCTTAGTTGCGGCATGCATGCTGGATCTAGTTCTCCGACCAGGGATCGAACCCGGGCCCCCTGCATTGGGAGTGCAGAGTCTTACCCACTGGACCACCAGGGAAGTTCCTCTGATAATCTTTCAAAAGAAAATAATGTTAAATATGCAGGAATAAAAGCTTTATCCACCAAAATATTAGCTGCTGTATAAAATGAACCGTAATACAACAATTAAAATATTACCATTAAAAGCAATATTTGTAATAACATAGGATAACGTTAAGAGAAAAAAGTCAGACACAAAATTATGTCCATATTGTACAATTAAAGCTATAGAAACAAAGTGACATATAAAATATTATAAAAGAAAATATACCAGAACGCTAAAGGGATTATATCTACGTATAGGTAGTATCAAGATACCTCCTTAACTTTTCTTATAATATTTAAGGGAAAATACAATTTAAAAATAAGAGGCTTATTTCTTTTTGTTGAAAATAAGGGAAGAAATCTTCCTCTCTTCCTTTATTCTCAGAGCATTTACTTTAGAAAACTTGTAACTGTAATTTCTCCTCTTTTTGAAATATATGTAAATCCTTTTGGAGACTAGATAGTCCTTTGTCAGCTTTATGAACCAGGAACATTTTCTCTCAAAGATCTGGGGACCATCTCTTTGAAATGTAAACATCAAAATTTCTGCCCTTTGAGGACACAGTGAGCACAATGAACCTGGAAGTCTATGAACCAGGAAGGGTCCTCACGAGACACCAAATCTGTCCAATCTGTCGGCCGCCTTGATTTTGGACTTCCTAGCCTCCAGAGCTATGAGAAGTAAATGTTTAAGTCTTCCTGCCCCCTCCACCGCCCCCATCACACACAACAGGAAATGTAAACACTGAGGAAGACGGCATCCCTATCTCCCAGTCTCTGTGGATGGGCAGGAGCCTAACTTCAGTGGGCACCTGGCTCCAAGTTGCAAAACTACCTTCTGCCATAAGAACGTGAGAAGTTTGTTTTCCCTCTGGATAGGTCAGTTAGCTAACACAGATGGCCACCCCAATTACCAGGTGAATTTAGGATGAACTCTACGTGCCAGACGGTGCTGCCTGGTCCTCCCTTTGAGGATTAGTTATTATTACCTTGAAAATAGATGTTCTAGAGTCTGTCATACAGAGTGAAGTAAGTCAGAAAGAGAAAAACAAATACCGTATGCTAACACATACATATGGAATCTAAAAAAAAAATTGGTTCTGAAGAACCTAGGGGCAGGACAGGAATAAAGACGCAGACGTAGAGAATGGACTTGAGGACATGGGGAGGGGGAAGGGGAAGTTGGGACGATGTGAGAGAGTGGCATGGACATATATACACTACCAAATGTAAAATAGATAGCTAGTGGGAAGCAGCCGCATAGCACAGGGAGATCAGCTCGGTGCTTTGTGACGACCTAGAGGGGTGGGATAGGGAGGGTGGTAGGGAGACGCAAGAGGGAGGAGATATGGGGATATATGTACATGTATGGTTGATTCACTTTGTTATAAAGCAGAAACTAATACACCATTGTAAAGCAATTATACTCCAATAAAGATGTTAAAAAAAAAAAAAGAAAATAGGTGTGCAATGGAGTGTATCAGCTTGGCTATATAACAGGGTAAGACTCCTTTCTGTCTTCGCAATCTCTTAGCCGGTTACCTGTGATGTGCATTATAGTCTGGTTTAACACCTATTCAAAAATAAAAGTGCTGTCTTTCTCTATTACTTTTTTGGGTTGGGAAAACATAGTGTTTTTAATTATATTTCTCTAAAAATTTCAAATTTTATATAATAAGCATTATTATGAATACAATGGAAAAAATAGCTTATTTTGTAATTAGCTTCTATTTTGTAATTGATTTCTTAATCTTTTTGTTAACAGTTTATAACTACTTTATTAGTTTCTCCTACTCTAAGCTATAAACTCCTTTTAGCTCCAGACTGACTTTTCGAAGTCAAAAGAATTCTTTGATTGTTCCATTTTCTTCTGAGCTGCATGTTGTAGGGTTTTAAGCTTGAGAAATACATATCTTGCAGCAACTAGGAGCTCCACCGGTCTCCCACGGAGATCAACTTAAAACCTCCTCTGCTTTTCAAAGCAACCAGTTTATTGTTAGTCTGGTTAGCCCTTCCCTTGGTCTCTGCTTTCTGGTTTAAAAAACCAGAACGCTAATTCTTTTTTCTTTCTTTCTTTTTTCTTTCTTTTCCTCTATTTCTTTTTTCTTTCTTTCCTCTATTGAGAGGAAAACAACAAGAAATGCTTAGCATGTGTGTCCCAAATATTGTGTTCTATCTACCTACCTATCTATCTATCTATCTATCTACCTATCTATCTATCTACCTACCATCATCATCCATCATCTATTTATCTATCTTTGTGTTAACAATCGGTTCAGAGTAGAATAAACCAATAAGGTGACTATGAACCGATTGTTGTTTATCTGAAGTTCAAATTTAATTGGGCATTCTGTATTTATAATTGTTAAGTATAGCAACCCCACATGTATGGTCATCATAAATATGCTTATTGGAACAGTTTTCCTCAGGATGGTAATTTCTTAACCCAGGTCAGGGTCATTAGCTCAGTATTTTATAGTCTATTATTTAAAATAAGTTAATAGATTAAACACAATTAAGCTAACAGATAATGCTTATATAATTTAAATGAATAGAAAGTGATTTATTTATAAGATAAAAAGATTTTTTCTTATTCTTTAGAGGAAAATTAAGTTAATTTTCTAATTAGGACACTAGAAGATCAAAATCATTTGAAAGACTAAATAAAATAAATCATATTTTGTTTACATCTTTTAAAATTTGTTTTCTCTTTACACATATCTGTTTCTATAAAATTTTGAGTAGAAAATACAAAGGTATTTGCTATATATAAGTGAAATCCCATTACATTTTTCCATTCTACAGTATAACAACATTTTTTCCTACAGTCAAAAGATTAAGTGCCTATTTGCTACTAAGTCCTCTAAACTTCTCTAAATTCTTCTTTCTCTTTCCCTGGCTGCTACCGTTCACAAATATAAGGAGAGACACCTTGAGATGGCTGGTGTCAGTAGCTCATTTCCTCCCCCTTTTGGTAGCTAGCTAGACTCTGGTCTGAGTCAGCCTGATGAAAGAACAAGCTGACAGCAGTGCCTGAGCTCTGGGGCTCTCCCTTTCCAACAAGGCTGTTTTTAATGTCCCATGACATTATTAAAAGAAGCTCCCCTTGTTACACTGTCAAAATCAAGTGGCCATTTCCTGCCCCTCTTTCTCTATTAGTATGTAGAATAGTAGTATCTGGTGAGGTCTTTCTCCTAGAGCCCTTTCTATGATGAGAGAGTTCTGCTCTCCCCTCCTCAGCTTGCCTCTGTGACCTATGCCGGGCATGCAGGTCAGTGGGATGGAGTGTGCCTTGCTGTTGTTGAGTGTGCCTGACTGTATGTTTCCCCAGCACAACCACTTTACTTTTATACCTCTGGCCGCTAATGTTGTGTGTGTCTGTGCCCCCATTGCATGACATGCACTGCCTGAATTTGGAAACAGTAACAGTCATGTGATTTAGAACCAGATCTGTCTTTTCATTTAACTAATTATGGAAGTTTTGTTTAATAAGCCATGAACATTTTAGAGTGTAAATTACAGAGTTGGAGAAGAGATACCAAGTGAATGAATATATTTTCAGGTTTTGTAAATTAAATTAGGATGACCTGGGTAAGAGGTGCTTACTTAGGGCACACAGGTGAAGTGCAGTTTAAAGGATGATCCTCACTGATTTATTAATCTTCTCTTTTTTTGAATGGATTGAATACTTTTATGGTATTCAATACCATAAAAGAAGAGCAGACTTATTCCTTGCTCTTCTCCTTCACACAAACAAGTTAATATCCTGAGTACAATTTGGGAAAAAAAACCCCACAAACTTCTTTGTCCTCTTACTAGCAGTTTGAAATTTCTATGTAGTACTCTGTGCCAATTTAAGCCTATAAACCCTCTTTGTCACTTTTACTGAGATCTATAAGTAAATGATCCTGCTACATACTGGTGCTAATTTCATCTTGCTGTAAAATATTGGGGTAAAAAATAAAGTTTCCCAACAGGTGCCACGTACTATCATTTTTCCTGTTAAGGCATTTTAAATCAAATGTTTAATTTTATAATAAGTTCTGCAGAAGCATTTTGGATTTTCCCACTTGCCTTTGTAGACTCTGCTGTGTATGGTCAGGGCTGGGAGACTACACATCTTAAGCTCCTTTGATACTGGCAGGAGATCAGGATGATAAAGGAAAAGAGAAGCTTCTGGCTTCTAGCTCCCACCCAGTGGTAACTGCTGGTGTCGTCGTAATGGTAGTGGAGGTGAGGTGATTTCAGACTCGACAGTCCAAATGGAAGCTGCACTTTTCTATATGAAATGGTCCTTATTTCACATCCTAGAATCAGCCCTGTCAGAGCTTCCAACAGCGCAGCATAAAGTGTGTGCTCCAGGCCAGGAACATTAGCTGCTCCTAATCTCTAGGTATTACATCTTCTTCTTTCTTGCTCCTCTAGTCCCCAACATCAGTTTGTTCTTCCAGAAATGCCAGTACCTTTGTTATCAATTTCCTGTTCTTTTGTGTTTAGATTCCTACCATTGTTTCTGTTTTCCTGACTGGCCCCTGACTGATAAAGTACTGATACGAAGCCACTAGAAATCGTACACTACAAACAGGACATCTGTCTTTGACACCAGAATGAAGAGGCACCTTAAGAATTATGCTCTTTTTATAGCAAGGTATATGGTTTTACAAAAGAGTGATAAAGTACCTTCATGCTTTGGAAATGTAAATAGAAGTGGTTTTAATATTATAAACTCAACGCAGCTTACTGGAATGTATATTTACTTTGAGATTTGTGTTTAAAAAGACAATATTTTCTTCACGCTTAAAAGTTTTGGGCAGAAAATTTTATTACTGAATTCTACCAAACACTTGAAGAAAAATTAATACCAATCCTTCACAAACTCTCCAAAAAATAAAAGGAGGAGGAACACTTCACATCACATTCTATGAGGCCAGTATTACCAATATTACCCTCATACCAAAACAATGTATAAAGATATCACAAAAATTCTACAGACCAATATCCACTATGAATATAGATACAAAAACCCTCAATGACAAAATACTAGCAAACTGAAGCCAGTAACATATAAAAGGGATTATACACCATGACCAACTAGGACTTATTACAGGACTTCAAGTCTGGTTTAGCATATCAACTCAATCAATGTAGTCCACCATATCAAATGAATAAAAGACAAAAATCACATGATTATTTCAACAGATGCAGAAAAAACATTCAGCAAAAGCCAACCCCATTTCATGGTAAAAAAAAAAAAACACTCACCTAACAACAACAAAAAACCCCACTCAACTAAGAAATAAAAGGAAATTTTTTCAAACTGATCATGAAGAACTGTGAAAACCTATAGCTAACATCATACTTAATAATGAAAGACTGATGCTTTCCCCCTAAGATTAGAATAAGACAAGGCTGTCCACTCTTGCTGCTTCTATTTAACATTGTTCTGGATATTCTATCCCGGTCAATTGGTGAAGAAAAAGAAATGAAAGACTTCCTGATTAGAATGAAGGAAGTAGAACTATGTCTATTTGCAGATGCTATGATCTTGTATGTAGAAAATCCTAAGGAAACACCCCACCATATACACACAAATATTAGCACTAACAAATGAATTCAGCAAGATTGCCAGACACGGGATCAATATATAAAAATAAATTGTATTTCTATACACTCTTAATGAGCAATCTGAAAATAAAAAGAAACAATTCCATGTACAATAGCATCAGAAAGAATAAAATGATTAAAACTGTAACAAAAAAAGTGCAAAACTCATACACTGGAAACTACAAAACATTATGGAAAGAAATTAAAGAAGATAGAAATAAATGAAAAGATATCACATGTTTGTGGATCAGAAGACCTATAAAGATGGCAGTAGTCTCCATATTGATCTACAGATTGAATATAATCCCTACCCAAAACCCGGCTGCATTCTTCTTTTGCAGAAAGTGATAAGCTGATCCTAAAATTTATATGGGAATGTAAGGAGCCCAGAAACTTACTCTAAAGCTACAGTAATCAAGACAATGTTGTATTTGCATCAAGATAGACACACAGATTAGTGGAATAGAACTGAGAGTCCAGAAATAAATCATTTATTTTTATCAGTTATGCTGGGGAAATTGGGTATCCACATCCATAATAATATAGTTAGAGCCTTGCTTCATATCATATACAAAAATTGACTAAAAATGGATCATAAAACTAAAAGTAAGCTAAAAAGCAACATACTTATAGAAATATAGGAATGAATCTTTATAACCTTGCATTAGGCAATGGTTTTTTAGATATTACACGGAACATGCAAGTGACAAAAGAAAAAACAGATAAATTGGACTTCATCAAAATTAAGAATTTTGTGCTTCAAAGGATGCCATTAAGAAAATTAAAAAAAAAACAGATAATAGAAAATATTTGCAAATCATGTATCTGATAAGGAACTTGTGTCCAGAATATGTAAAAAATTCCTAAAAGTCAACAAGACAACAAAGTTAAACATTGGGAAAGAATTTGAATAGATAGTTCTCCAATGAAGACAAACACATAGCCAATAAGCACACATAAAGATGCTTAACATCATTCATCATTAGGGAGATGCAAATCAAACACACGGAGATACCACTTCACATTCAGCAGGACAGCTAAAATAAAAAATCCTGACAATATAAAGTGTTACCAAGGGTGTGAAGATACTGGAACCCTCATACATTGCTAGTGAGGTTGTAAAATGGAGAAGCCACTTTGGAAAAATATTTGGTAGCTCCTCAAAATGTTAAACGTAGACTTACCATGTGAGTCAGAAATTCCATACGTAGCTATCTGGTCAAGAGAAATGAAGCATATATTCTCACAAAAACCTGTACCTGAATGTTCTGAGCAGCATTATTTATAATAGCCCACAAACTGAAACAACCCAAAAAGTCTATCAACTAATGAATGGGAAAAAATGTGTTCTAACCATACAGTGGAATATTACTGGGAAACAAAAGAAGTGAAGTACTTACACATGCTACAATGTGAAGGAACCTTGAGCAAATTATGCTAGGTAAAAGAAACCAGTTATAAAAAGCCATATATCATATGATTCCATTTATATGAAATTTCCAGAAAGCCAAATCCATGAAGAAAGTAGATTAGTAGTTGCCATGGGCTTGTGTGGGGTGGGGGAGGGGAAAGGGGAGTGTAGGGGGTGAAATGGAGAGTAACTATTATTAGTGCAGGATTTCTTTTGGGGGTGATGAAAATGTCCTACAATCAGATGGTGGTGATGGTTGTATAATTCTGATAATAAACTAAAACCCACTGTATTATGCACATTAAAATCATGAACTTTATGGTTTATGAATTACATCTCAATAAAGGTTTTACAAAAAGATATTGCTTGGGGAAGACTTCTTGTTCTAGCCAATGTGAAGTAGCCCAATTTTTCCCAGGTTGTTTTTCTTTAAACACACTGGACATAACACAATAAACAAACATCAGAAGTCTCTGAAAGCTGGGATAAAGATGGAAGAGGGACCAGTTACCCCAGGATGTGAGGCACGGTGCGGGATTCAGTTCCTTGGTTTTTCTTTTGGCCTTTCATATAACTCAGACAGGGCACGGGGGAAGCCTGCAACCTGGACCAACAGGCACAGGCAAAACGAACTCCAAGCAAAGCCTATTTGTTCTGGTCAAAGGACCAGAAAAAGGCAGCCTAACAGAACATAAAAGCTTCTTGACAATACCCACTGTACTCCAGCAAAATACCACTACAATACAATACGCTGTCCACCTCACGGACCGCACACCCTCCGTGGTTTTGGCAAAGATAAGTGGGGAGCCAAATCTACCTCTTACTCAGTCGAGGAAGGTGGCAATGCTCTGGTATTTCTTCCTGGGTAGTAGTGGTAGTGGAGTCCAGCTGGAAGCTGAGCCTCCACCCCACCACGGCATCAATGAAGTAGAATGAGGAGGCGCAAGCTGCGCTAGTCTTTAGTCTGCATACCTGTTGTCTCCAGGGCCAAGTGGAGAGCCAAGTCTCCATCCTTGTCTGGCATCAAGGTGGACAGGTGGTATGCAGTGGGCTGGATGGCACTCTGGTTTCCTCCACTCTGGTGGAGGAAAATGCAAACAAAAACCACAGGGACATGCAAACAAAAACCACAATGAGATATTACTGCCTATTAGAACATCTAAAATAAAAATTATAATAATAACAAATATTGGGGAGGGTGAAGAGAAACTGGATTTCGAATACACTGTTTTTGGGAATGTAAAACGGTACATCCACTCTGGAAAATGGTTTTCCGGATTTTACAAAACTAAAAATACACTTAACATACTACCCAGCAATTATACTCTTTTTGGGCATTTACCCCAGTGAAATGAAAACTTATTTCACACAAAAACCTGTGAATGTTTAGAGCAGTTTATACAGTAAAATACTGAAAACTACTCAATGTCTTTAAGTGGATGTATGGTTGAACGAACTCTGGTACATCCATGCAATGGAATACTACTCAGCAATAAAAAGTAGTGAACTAATGATATATGCAACAAACCAAATGGACCCCCAAGGACATTACGTTTAGTGAAAGAAGTTAATTTCACAACATTTCATTGTATATGATTCCATTTGTATAGCATCTTTGAATTGATAAAACTAGAGGGGCTTCCCTGGTGGCGCAGTGGTTGAGAATCTGCCTGCCAATGCAGGGGACACGGGTTCGAGCCCTGGTCTGGGAAGATCCCACATGCCACGGAGCAACTGGGCCCGTGAGCCACAATTACTGAGCCAGCGCATCTGGAGCCTGTGCTCCGCAACAAGAGAGGCCGCGATAGTGAGAGGCCCGCGCACCGCGATGAAGAGTGGCCCCCGCTCGCCGCAATTAGAGAAAGCCCTCGCACAGAAACGAAGACCGAACACAGCAAAAATAAATAAATAAATAAAAATTTAAAAAAAAAAACTAGAGAGATGGAGAACAGGTTAGTGGCTGCCAGGGCACAAGGATTGGTGTAGTGCAGGAAGGAGGGAGACACAAACACGCAGAGGCAGCAAAGGATGTTCTTTTGTGATGATAGAACAAGCAATTATTTTGATTGTGGTGGTAATTATACAAATTTGTACATGAAAAAAAGTGCATAAAACTACACACTTACACACACACACACACAAATGAATGCAGGTTTTAAAACGGTAATATCCTGATGTCAATTTCCTGGTTTTGATTTTATACTAGAGCTTTATAAGATGTCATCATCAGGGGAGGCTGGGTAAAAAAGGATGCATGGGGTATTCTTTGTTCTATTTTCTCAACTTCCTATGAGTCTATTATTACTTCAAAATAAAAAGTGTAAAAAACTGTATTTAGTACATGCCAACTCAATGAAAAGTAGATAATCTGATTTTCTTTGTTGGTGAATATTTTGCTGCTTTTATGTAAGCCTAGAAAGCATAGCCTGCTTAGGCACGATTGTTGATTGGAAAATTTGGTACTCCCTTGCTGAGGGAATAAAGGGCTGACAACATTACCATCCCAAGAAATTAATCTGAACATGCTACTAGGGGAAGAACAGAGTGTGCTAAGGCTGCTCACGGCACTGGCTGCTAGAGTGGAAAAGCTGAAAAGCGAGATTTCGTCACGTGTCAGAGACTTGCACAGCCAGTCTTTAGAGAAATTAATTAGTTACTGCAAGAGTCAGTGTTTTCAAACTTTAGATTACATGCCATGTAAAGTCATTGATTCCAAAATGGAGTTTAAGAATTTCTAACAATTACTGTCATTGTGTATTTTGTTTACAAGTGCTTGATTCCTCCTAAGTTCTACTTCCTGCCAATAGCAAATATATATACTAAAAAAATCTGTACTGTGTGTGTTATCATTTTTTCACTTATACATTTAAAGTGTAGTAATTTAAAAATTGTATTCCCTACAGGAAATACACTTTGTGATTTAATACAGGAAGTCTGGATCACAAGCTGAATATTGAGTAAAATAAAACAGATGATTTAAAATTTTTAGTACATCCAGAAATCACCAAAGGTCAGAGAGATGAGTTTTTCCAGTGAAAATGATGGTGAAAAGGTCATAGACCATTCTCTTTACTGCTGAACTAGTACTAGGTAGCTGCCATCTAAAAATAGTAGGATGTACTTAGAGGCATATTTGAAATATGATCTATAATATCGTGGACCTGCCAAAGGTCTAGTCCTTTATATCTTTCAGTGGATAAAACCCTGAGAATAAATGCATAAACCATCACTGTTCTTGTGGTTAATATTAAAATGAACTGTTCAAACAACCAGAAAATGTCGCACCAACAGAGAAAAAAAAAATATTAGGTAGGAATGCCCTGTTTGGGGCTTAAAAAGAAACTGACAAGGTGAAAAAGATACAATTATTAAATGATGTTCAATAGTTCTAACACACCAGAAGTATATCCTGGAATGACTGATTGAGACATGAACGTTAACTTTGCTCGTTATTTTAACTGAAAAGCATGGACACTGATAATTTGGCAATTTAATTAATCCTTGCCCATTAACTTTGTATGGATGATTTAGAGTAAAATAACAGTAAAAATAAATTTTAAACTATATATGAGATTTATTTTTAATGAATGAAAATACACATTGGTGAGTGTATGCAGAGAAACGAATCTATGATGTTGACATTGATGGAGAAGGTCACTTTTTATATCCTGCATGAATCAGCAGCCCTGAAGCAGTGCATCAAAAATACCTCCTTTCAAAGAGTTTGTTTTTTGATTTTCTTTGTGTATTAGTGGGTTGGAAATAAATGCTGAATTTTGTTGAAAATTAGCAAAAATAATAATTTAGATGCTTATCTTTTAGATACATTTATAAGGAAATGGGAAATGAGTCTGAAAACTTGCTCTTTTATGTGCTGGTTTAGACAGAGAAAAATGCTGATCAGATTTTCAATTTAGTAGAATTACTCTTTTTTAAATGGAGAATTAAAAACTTGTAAAAATGGCTAAAATATGGGTTAAAATGATGAATCACTGCTTTCGCTAATGATAAACAGCAGTCCTCAGAGTTGGCTTATTTAGCAAAAACTTGTTAAGATTGAATTCTTTGTGAAAGTGAAATTGTGAAAGCTTTCACTGGGCGTGATAAGACAGCAGCAGAATTAAAGTGTGAGAGTTGTAAAGAGGTGACCTTATCGACAATGAAATGTTGGAAATTTTAATTCAATGACCTGTGATAAAAGTTAGTCCATATACTGTTATTTTTTTTCCTTCACAAAGGCCCTTCAACTGTTTTTCTCCTAAGACAATAAAAGAGACAGCCTTACAATATTTCATATAACATGTCAACTTTTCAGCTAAAAGATACTTAACAAAATTTCTACCAGCAGTCAATTCAAACACAGAGGAATACTATCTCTTTGGTAGTGATCTTGTATCTTGCCTCAGTGATTATGCTTATAAAGTTTACAAAAGAGTGAAAAAAATGATCTCAATTTGTATGCACATTTTAAGTGCTAAAAATATGGTGACACTATGACAAGAAGAGAAATGACTATACAATGTAAATTCAGGTGGCTCAATTTTAGGAAATAAATAAATTCAGTCCAGTGGTAATTAAATAAGGAAGCAGACAGGAAAACCTATTTTGAAGTTCCTGATAGGAGGTGATTAAAACATTTCATTCTGTTATTGTTAAACACCTAACAAAAACTTTTTGTTAATTTATTCAACAAACATTTTATTGAGCTTACTCTCTGCTGGCACCTTCCTAAGTGCTTGGCAAAGGCAGTGAACAAAGCAAACAAAATTCCTGTTTGTTTAAGGACTGTAAAAATTTTCAAGTTACAACCCTCCCAAATTAAAGAATTTTAGACAACATCAGAGACCTTTGGGTAGCGATTTCTTTTCTCTGCTCTTAGAGAAAAACTTCCTGGAAATAGTCAAAGAACACCAGTCTAGATGCTGTCTTACTTCTCTCAATATCTAGGTCGTTAATTTGAGAATCAGAAGGGTGCTTGAGTTAGTGTGGAAAAAGTGAGCTGATGGCATTGGGTGACCTTGTGGCACAGATCCGTGTGTGGGAACCTCTTCCTCCCGAGACAGAACCGAATAATCCTGTGGTCAGAAACTTCATGTTCTCAGACCCTGGCCTTTTTTTTTAACTGGACAACAGTGGATCAACACTGGATACTCTTGGTCTCAGATACCTTTTCCTCTGCTCCATGAAATCTACCTCCTTTCCATTCAGACAGAGCTCAGAGAAGTTGATTAAGTGTCACCTTCTTTAGTTATAATAACATTGCATTTCTTTTTCTCTAAGACTGTATTCTATTCTCAGATGAAATCTGGGTGTTACCTATGCTGATCCACTTCATATATACAGTAATTTTCTAAGTTCTTCTAAAAATGGTGTTACTCTTTGATGATGTGCCTATTTTTATTTTTTATTGAAGAAAAATGTCACTTTCAATCTCTGGGGTATCTAGTTTTGCTCTTATGGTCTATTATGTGAAGATACAGATGACTTATTTTATTTATGAGATTATCTAGATAAAATTTTAGATTCTGGCAGCAGAGTCACAGGAAAATGACAATAAAAGGAAGGTGAAAAGAAGAGAACATCAGTCCATACCTCATCGCCTTCACTTGTCTTTCAAAATCAGAGCTGAAGTTGCACTGATCCTCCATTTATTTTAGTTTCTGGTGGTTACACTCTTAATTCCCTACAAATGGGTCCTTCACTTGCTATGCAAGTCTTCTTGGCTCCCAACTTCGGTAAAGATCTGGTACGCTGGTGAAAACCTCTCCGTTCCTATTTCCAATGGAAATTTCCCTCCCAACCTCTAGTTTTATCTCTTAAATTTCCTACATGCTGGTTCCCAGGACTAGGTTTCTTCATCTAGTATCTTGCTCTTGCTATTTGCCTTCTCTGGACACTTCATTCCTACCCTGGCCCTGGATTCAGTGTCAGGTCTCTGATGCTTTATGAGGAATCTCCATGAAGATGAACACCTGTCTGACTCCTGAGCACATCCACCCTGGAGTCCTTGATATCGTACTTTTCCCAGGCCCTCAGTTTGCCTGGGAAAGCCTAGTGGTTGCTTTTGCTGTGTTGAAAATGTCATGAGTTCATTTAGCTTTGGCTCACTGGGCTACACCACCACCAGTTTCCGTCATTATGAAATGGTGACAAGCCTGGTCTCAGCTCCTCTCTCCTTGCCTGGGATTTCCCAGGAAGAAACTTTATTCTCAATGATTTACCTCCTGAATTTAAACATACAGAGATAGAATATTGTCCCCTTTTACTCCTTTATATAACTTCCTTTTAAAAATAAGTTTTTCTGGCTTTCATTGCAAATTAACTATTTCACTCTAGGTATCATTAACTCAGAGAATCCTTTACTGGGTTAATTTTAACACAAAAATTTCTTGCAAAGACTGAAATAAAAAATTTTATAGTTCAAGTTGTATAATTTGGTGCTACTTTGAGGCTGAATAACATTATGTGGAAAAAAATATGCAGATCTTGGGCTTCCCTGGTGGCGCAGTGGTTGAGAATCTGCCTGCCAATGCAGGGGACACGGGTTTGAGCCCTGGTCTGGGAAGATCCCACATGCCGCGGAGCGGCTGGGCCCGTAAGCCACAATTACTGAGCCTGCGTGTCTGCAGCCCGTGCTCCGCAACAGGAGAGCCTGCTATAGTGAGAGGCCCGCGCACCGCGATGAAGAGTGGCCCCCACTTGCCACAACTAGAGAAAGCCCTCGCACAGAAACGAAGACCCAACACAGCCATAAATAAATAAATAAATAAATAAATAAAGAGTTCTCATCACAAAGAAAAAAAAAAAAAAGACATTTGCATTGTTTAAAAAAAAAATGCAGATCCCAAATAGCTGGATTAAACTTGTTCAGTGATTTTTATAAAATTACATGAGTAAATAATTTAACTGGAGAATAAAGCCTCAAAAAGAAATTGATGGGACACAACTAATTTTAGAGTGAAATTATAAATTGGAAATAACTGCATGCTCCAAGGGAAATGTGTGCATTTATTCTGGAGTACACATAAGTCATATAGAGTGAACATTTTCTGTGATTCTTTTGAAGATTGAAGAGGTCAGGATTCAATTGCTGCTATAGATGAGAATTGCTTTGGATACTTATTGGGATACTTATTGGTTTTTACCTTTAACATTTTGACTTACATACAAAAGTTATACAATATCAGAGCATAAGCATCAAAAGTTAAATTATTTTCATAAAGTGAGACTTCATGACCTCTTGAATAATATCTCTTGGAAGAACTGAAATCATACATATCATGAATGATGAATTTTGGTTAAGATCACTGGAAGACAAAATTAAGAGAAATTCGTGGTCACCATTAAAATCCAAAAGGAGGGATTTCGGAGAGCTTCCAGATTGGTGACACAGAATGCCTCCACGGGCCACAGAATAAAGGCACAAACATAGAGAATGGACTTGAGGACACGGGGAGGGGGAAGGGTAAGCTGGGACAAAGTGAGAGAGGGGCATGGAAATATATACACTACCAAATATAAAATAGATAGCTAGTGGGAAGCAGCCGCATAGCACAGGGAGGTCAGCTCGGTGCTTTGTGACCATCTAGAGGGGTGGGATAGGGAGGGTGGGAGGGAAACGCAAGAAGGAGGAGATATGGGTATGTATGTATATGTATAGCTGATTCACTTTGTTATAAAGCCGAAACTAACAGACCCTTGTAAAGCAATTATACTCCGATAAAGATGTTAATAAAAAAATTAAGAGAAATTCTCAATGAAAGTAAAATAAACAATTCCATTGTCATGCATAAAACATAATTGAAAAGGAACTATTCACTCTTTGCCTTCCTCTTCTCTTCTTTGGGAAAAGAACCTGAACTAAGAGTCGAAGAGCCACTTATTTATTTCTAAACATTATCTTGGGAAATATTTATTCTATTATCTTGGCTATTTAATTTTTCCTTCTGTAATGAGAAATCACAATGGCTGCCTTGAAGCTTGTTGTTAACAAGTAAACAAGTCAAGGCATATGAATGTGCTTTGCAAACCATCAAGTCCCAGATGCACATGGGTGTACAAGGAGGCAAACCACTGGTGTTTGAATCTGGCTGGGTTCCTGGCCCTATAACCTTGGCAGCCATGCAGACCTCTCCAAGTTTTGGGTTTCTCTCCTCTAGATGAGATTGCTCTGGGTGGTTTCTAAGGTCCTTCCTATTCTAGATTCTTCTCTCATTTCTAGACTCCATCACAGCTTCATATAAGCAGAATTTTTTTTTTCAGAATTTGCCGGTCTTACCTGTTGGATTCACGAGATCATTGTAATATATGTCAGGTTTTAAGTCTTATGATTTTTTTCCCACTGAGACAAAGATTTAAAAATGTTGAGTAGACACTTGCCTTAAAACTCCTCCCCCAACTTTTTTTTCTTTGTTTTGATTTTTTTGCTTTATGAAGCTCATTTTTTGAAGGAGCATATTTTCTGAGCTATAGCAAAATGAGTAAGTTATGGTTCTAGATTCTGATAAAGGTACCTGTTATTTAAGAAGAAATGTGCAGAATTTGAAGTAAAATCGTACTATATTAGAAATTGTAATATGCCTAAAAATAATTTAACTAATTTCATCATGTAAAAGCAAATTTCAGAGGAGTACTCCTTTTTCAAACAAAACTTAATCGGACTCAATAAGTAGAAAAATGGGCACAAAATGGTGTCAGTACATGAGAAACTAGATGTGTTGGCATACGGCCGGGTGTAGGGATCAGGCAGGCTTGGTCTTTAGACTCTACTATCTAGAGACGTTTTAGGAGAAGCTAGGTTGAACTGTGTACATATTTGAGTTTAGACTTTAAAAAACTCTCAGCTGGGGCTTCCCTGGTGGCGCAGTGGTTGAGAATCTGCCTGCTAATGCAGGGGACACGGGTTCGAGCCCTGGTCTGGGAAGATCCCACATGCCACGGAGCAGCTGGGCCCGTGAGCCACAATTGCTGAGCCTGCGCGTCTGGAGCCTGTGCCCCGCGACGGGAGGGGCCGCGATAGAGAAAGGCCCACGCACCGCGATGAAGAGCGGTCCCCGCACCGCGATGAAGAGTGGCCCCCGCTTGCCGCAACTGGAGAAAGCCCTCGCACGAACCGAAGACCCAACACAGCCAAAAATAAATAAATAAATAAATAAAATCAAGTAAAAAAACTTTAAAAAAAAAAAAAAAAAAACTCTCAGCTGGAGTTTCACCAGAAAAGGAGGAAAATAAAAATGTTCCTCACGTATACCGATGCCACAGCAAGTGTTTCCCCACCTATTTTACTTGATAGCTTCCAATGACTGAAGAGATTTCATTATCAAGTTGTTGTTTGTCAGCAAGTGTGCCTAAAAATAATTTTAAAAATCTTTGTAGGAAAGCAGATTCTCCTTTTTAAGTCCAGATGTTTTCTCAGGATGATATGGAGTCTGGCTAAATCCTCTATGTAGAGGTAAATCATGTTTTGTGCATGTTAATATCTCGTCATCTTCATTGTCTATGTAAAAATAAATGAAAGTTATGGATAATTTTTGATAAAATGAATTATGCAACATCATTTATATTTGGCTTTGGGCATAAGGGAATATGGAGAACTCGGGCAAGGGTTGTGCACGTGTGTGCACACATGCACACCCACAGAAACTCAAGCACTCTTCTCTGCCTCATTCTTATTCCTTTCTGAGATCAACCCATAATATCAATAACCCTCTATTGAAATAATATAAGATTTCCCCTCCCAAAGTCTGACAGGGAAAACTTCTAATCAAGTGCTTCTGAAATGTTTACAAATCCCTTGAATCCAGCAATGATGGCATAATAAAGGGTATGTTGTTGGGAAGAAAATGCCCATCCAAAGTAGAAAAACTACTGGTTAAAAATCACGATACATCAAACATGTATTTTCAAGGATAATTTCCATTTAACTCGTAGGTTTTTCCATAAAAATTGTAAAATATTTAAAAAGAGAAAACAGAACATTCAAATAATCTTTGTTTTAGTTTTTCCGTCTTTACAATCAAGGAGTTGGACTAGATGCTAAGTTTTTTTTTCAGCTCTAATATTCTATGATTTTTGTCAAAATAAGATGTTAAAACGTGTCCCCCTGTTTCATTCAAATGGTTAGAACAAGTGGCATAAAATTGTGATGCCTGACAATATTATCCTTCTAATTTATAGATAACAAAGGCAAGTTCCAGAGAAGTAACATGATTACCCAATGGTGCCCATCCACTGGGGTATGAATCAATGTCACTGCTTCCAAATCTCCCTAATCAAATATTTTGCTTTGTTTCATTAAGGACTCAAGATTCCCTCCCCACCCTTGGAAATTCTGCTTTAGTAATTATGGGGTGAGGTCAGGAATCTAATTTAAAAAACAATCTTCAATATTCTGACTTGTAATTCAAGTTAGGAACCACAGATCCACATCAGACTACCTGGAATGCAGTGAAGGAGAGGAGCAGCTATGTCACACAGCCCTTGGGCAGGCTCTCCAGTGTTACACAGCAGAATCTTCCTACCAGGTCCATCATTTTATGCCATAGGCTACCACCTCCCCAGTGTTTTCTCCCTTCTAGATGAAAAGCATATTATATGAGTGACATCATTTGATGTCTAGGTTACTTTTCTCTGATAGTCTTCCTATGGAAAAGGATATTCCTGAAAGAAACAAGAATTAAAAGACTGGATCTATAGCCTTTACTTATCATCTGCTCCAACCTCACATTCTAGAAGTTTAATTCTGCTCAACTCCTGGAAGCTCTCCTATTGGTAAGTATGAATCTGTCCATCACCATGCAACAGTCTTGAGCCTTTAAGGCAGTCTGGGATTTGAAAATTAATTACTTTACCTCAAATCATGGTATAATGAAGTGAATTTCTCTAAATTGTTAGAATGTATCACAAGGAGAAGGTTCTTTGAATACTTTTGTCATAAGAATTCCTTAACCTTTTTGCTAGTAAAAGAAAAGCTTAAATAGAATTACTATCTAATAACGTAGCTGGTTTTATATAGAGACAATGGAGAGCAAAGTTGCTTCTAAGATCTTTCACGTAGAATTCCAAGCACCTCAACACTCATATTTCTGTCAGTTCTCAATATAGATATAATATGCTCACTGTTCATGAACTGTGGCCCAAAAAAGTTTCTGCCCCTTATGCTGCCCATGGATGCCAAAGGTTAGTTTAAGGCTTTTTTAATGTAGTACACTATAAGAAATATAATTCAGCTCTCAATGAAATATCATTCCTGATTTTCTTTGTTAATAAAAAAATTGAATTAGTCTCTTATCTACTAATTTTAGGGAAAAGGTTAGAAAAAGGAAAAAGTGAATAACTTACCTCTCAATATGTATGACTCCAAATAAAGTAGCTGAACAAAAATTTACTATAATTTTACCAAAGAGCAGAATTCAGCATAACTGAATTTCTTTTTATATCCTATTTAAGGTATTTTGTTACTGAAGTTGCCAAAATGAATTCATGGTTTAGTCACATCGTTTATAAAGCAGTCTTAGGATGCTGGCTCTGAGGATCAAGTATACAGGGAAAGCTGCAATAGACTGCTGAATGATATATCAAAGCTTTTGTGAACATTTTACGTTTGCTTTAGAAGGCTAATCTGTTTAAACCTGTGACACTTTAATTTATTTAAAAGAGTAAACAAGGAGATCAATGGTATTAGTCTATCTTTATATGGGTTAAAGAACTATGAGTTGTCTGTAGAAATCTACTAACGTTAGATATATGTATAATTAGTTTTGTATGTAGTTGGGACCAAGGAAGTGGTTAGTTAATATAGGTACCTCAAGAGCCTTAAGTGGATACCTATTAAAAGGTATAAAAAATATAAATAATACTGTATATTTTTAAAAATTTTAAATAAACACAAAGAATATATAGGTATACATGTTATAATTTCAAAGTCAACACTAGCACGTAAGTTTTTCTTATCTAAATACATACTGATACTTCCTATATCAACACATGCACCTACAAAACACACGGCCATGCAGATAACCTTGCTTTCTGCCACTTGCAAGAAAGTTGGAATATACAGTATAGTACATTGTTTCAACTTAAATCATATTGGCAAATTAATGAGGATGGCATTAAAAAATTCTGATCTAAAAAATCAAAATACAGGAAGATAATTGTTCCACAGATTAAAAACACTGAAGACTGATGGGAAGTTAAGATTTCAATTGTCCCAGTAATCTTGAAAGACACAGAAGAGACAGAATTGGTTGTAAACACTCAGAATACTCTGTTTGGCAATTGGGACTTTTGTAATCTAGCAATCCAGGCCAGAGACTCAGACCATCGATGCTTCTGATCGCAGAGAAATGGGAAAGTTGTGGACAGTTCTCCGCAAGGCAGGGGGTGCCGATGGAGATCTGGATGCCCACCTGGACGGGAGACGGCGATTTGCTGGTCTAGCAGGTCGGGAAAATCCTTTTCCATGTGAGGATTTCACTGCCATGGATTCCTTAAGACACAAATGAAGACATTCATCTCACTATTCAGGCACAAACAATGAGCTTAATATATTATGGATCCCAACTATACGATTAATGTATTGTATTACCACGTTTATAAGCAAGAAAAAGCATTGAAAATTTAAGAAGCTATTCCTGGTCTTGAATGTTTTAATCAAAACAATTCACTTTTAATATGAATATGGCATTTGATAATCTTGTAGATCTCCACACTGACAAGTTTTAATACAACTGATTTCTTTTTAGAACTAAATATGAGTTAATGTTATGTTAGAACTCAAAAGTTCATGTTAGATAAAATTGATATGATAGAACTAAAGATTTTTCTTAGTGGAGTGTTAGGATATTTTAGTGTTTTTTTTTTTAAAGATAATAATTTAAAGAAGAATTAATTTATGTCCAGTTATTTTATGTCAAGTTATTGACACTTTTAGAGATCATAAGCAAAAGGCACACAAACCACCAAATGATTTGTCTGATGCTATCTTTTCTTTTCCACTAAGAACCACTGTTACTATCTCTACAAAGTTTCAAAATTGTCATTAAAATACTTTAAAATATAACTTCATTCTATTTGCTAAGAAAGAGTTGCGATCTATCTTGGGTATCTTCCGAAGACTGAAAACCTTTCCCTTCTCTTTCTTTCATTTCTTCCTACTTCTCTTTCTTTTTATTTTAATGGAAGAAAAGCATTCTAGGACTCTTGCCATTAAGAAACAGTTAAAAAGCTTTCATGACACATTTTGTACCTTTGATTCTTATTGACCTTTTTAACAAAGCCTGTGCTCTTTCACCTGAGACAGGCAGTAAGGGCAGCCTTTATTTCTATGAGAGTAACCTGCATTTGCTTTTTCTCTCCTTGGAGTCTTATATTTTTAAACCTGTTCCTGGGGGGGAGGGATGGGGAACTACTCTTAACGATCGACAGCAGAGGACCCTTCCCAAACCTCCAATCAGTACAAAAATGGGAGATATTTAGTAATATTTGTTCATGAGAATTTTGGCTGATTATTGTATATGTGCTTTCATTTCCCATCTGAAGCCACAGGACCTTACAGGTATTTATGGGCTCAACTAAAAAAAACAAAAATAGAAAAGCAGGATAATTATTTGTACTTTGGGCAAACAGGCAAAGTTTCTGATAAACTACATGTAAACTGATACTTTTGTAGGGCTTGAAAGCCTCATAAAAATAATTTCTTACACCAGAAGGAGGCAACCTGCCTCGTTTAAAACAATGGTGCATATACATTGCACTATGTAAAACCAGGATTTTCAAAGCATTGGCTAATTATAACAATATGTCACCTTGTAACTTTTTATAAATTATGCATAAAAGGTGCTGATGGATAGCTCTTCATTGTAAATACAAATCTCCTCAACCTATTTTTATCCTCTAAGATTATACTCTTTTGCAAGCAAACTGGAATAAAGAAAGGGTAACAGTTTATTTAAATACCCATTTTTTTGGGGGGCGGGCAATTTCCACACAAAGAATTTATACAAATAATGATCTTAAATTTTTTTACGTTATACTATCATTTTTATTTTCATATACTGCCTTTTAGTTCCACAATAAGAGAACTGCACAAGGCACTATTTTAAATGATTTTTTTTCACCCAAACTCATATTCATGTGACTAATCCCCTGAGGAAGAACATGAATCAAATTCTGGGAATGACTGAACCAACCATAGCTAATAACCGAAAAGTGCAAGTTATTTATAAATACTTCCCATATACTTTAAAAAATATAAACACTTTAACAGGATAAGATTCTATAAATGAACAGATGCACATTCAGAATATTTTTTCAAGAAAGAAACACACCAAACATTTGATCTTTTTGAGGTTCTTAAGAATTTAATTTATTACATTGTGTTGTGCCATTTCAGAATTTAAATAAAAGTTATAATGTGCTAAACCCAGACTTAAAAACTATGCTTTTAAAAGTTCATGTTGAGTTACAATTCTAAGGTTTATATTTATTCACAAATGACGGGTCAAGGAACGAAGAAGATGTCAAAACATGTGCCTACATTCTATTTATATGAATGGGCAACTGACTGAACTCTGAGCCATTGCTAAATATGGATGCAGTTCTACCAAAACATGTTAAATTTCTTTCTCACCTCAGTTACCTCTTTCCGATCTGCTCCTTGCTTCACTTGCTGCGCTCCACACATAGCTGGCTTTTGCTGAAGCTCTTGTTCTATTTGGAACTTTTTAAAATGCTGACTTAATGTGGCTCCACCACTGACATCAGAATTACACTTGGTCCAATTAGCCTGGAAGCATTTAGAATTTTGCAATGCGGACCCCGCTGATGTCTCATAGGTTTTCAGCAACTTTTCCACCACACCATAATTTGACCTGGGATCAGCTGACCTTGGTCGGCCGGACAAATTACTTGGTCTCCAGTCATGCTCGTGGAGCATATTCCGGTAACTGCTAGGGCTTATGTGTTCCTGCATTTGTCTGAATAGGCCTGTTGTGGGTTTTTTGGTGGAATTATCATGCACATTTTCCCTGGGCACAGGTGTGGGGGCACTGGTTTTCAGAATGTCAGAAACACTGTCACTTTCTGAGATGTTACCTGTGCAAGAAATTAAAGGATCACAGGGCTGAAGATCTTCAGATGGTTCTGAGTAGCTTGGACTTTGCTGTACTGCATGACAATTTCTATTTGTTCTAAATACGATTCTGTTAAATTCATCAGTCTTTGCTGCCAGCTTTTCATTCTTAGTAGTCCTTTCAAAGCCACAACTGAAACTTCTCAGTGGGCCACTGCTCTGTGTCACCAAGGAGCTACAGACATTGCTTACGTGAAGATCAGGATGAGATTTAGCAGGATGATCTGGAATCACCTTTTCATATTTTGGCTTATTGGGAATAGAGCAGGTTTTCTGAAACCACGGTGTAGAGGGGCTATTTTTTGCACCAATCCCAGTGTCACATGACCACATGGTAAGTCCAACATTTTCATTACATGAAGGCTTTTTATCTATTTTGGTTTCTGGTGCCAAAGAAGAAAATGTGATACCATCTTTCAAAGTCTTCCCTTCATTTAGACACAGTATAGGCATCTCGTCTTGCCTCCAGAGGAAATGAGGGTTGCAGTTCTTTTCGCCTTGACCTTCTTGGGCCACCCAGCCGTTGTGGTCTGAACTTTCCTTCAAACTTTCATGGGCTTGTGCAGAACATGAGCTGGGAAAATTTCGAGATGTACTTCTTGGAGGAGGAACTGGTGGGGTTTCACTTCTTTGCAGATCAGTTGTCTCAATTCCACCTTTTTTCTTAGAATTGTTTTGGAAAACATCAGTACAGCTCAGATTCTTTCTATTTTTCTTTTTCTCTTTTTCTAAATTGGCTGAAGTAATGCACTGGTTGTTGTTGATCATGTGATCTCCATAAGGCATATTAATTACAACTGGTGTTTCCTGGAGAAAAGAATCTGACTTCATCCTAGACAATTATAAAACATGGTATATTAGTGATGACTTTATTTATGATAAGCTTTTAAAAGACACTGGGGCTAAAGCAATGGATTCTGTTATAGGAAAAGGAGTCACAACTTCCTTAAACATTATTTTTATATAAATCCCACAGTACAAAACTTCAAGTCCCTTTTACTGCAGGATGAAGGCCACCTCTCAGTGTTGTATTCAACTCCATATACATAGTCTGACCCAAACTATCTTTTTAACTGTGTCTCTCATTTTTTTCTATTACCTAAAACTTCACCTACGCTCAGACTCGACTGTGTGTAGTCTCTTGGGTGCCTGCTATTGGCATTCCCATTTCTATAGGTTTTCTCTTGCCATTTCCTTATATCCGCTTTGCCTACTGAATTCCGATTTATAACATCTTCTGAGCTCAAACTCCTCCCCTTGAATTTGAAATAACATTCTAAGTAGTGTGACAGAAATCTGAATCAAAGTGCAAACAGACGTGAGCAATACCAAATGGAAGGTGTTATTTGGGCATGAAAGAAAAGTGATCATCTTTTTTTTTTTTTATGAGTAAAGGACATATAAGCAAAAGAGAGCTGCAGTACAAATAGTGTGGCTATTCAAGGAACAGTGAGTACTTTGGTGTGGATGGAATATAAAAAAGTGGGAAGGATGACAGCAAATAAAAGAGAAATATTAGGTCAAACTGTAATGACTTTGAATTACATACTAAGGATTTTGAGCTTTTCTCGAAAGGCCATAAGTGGCAGTGAGAACTTTATACCAGGTGTGGTTTGTAAAAAAAAATTGGCAAGTAAGAATTATTGAAATAAAAACCTAAATATAGCAAGAATGTGGGTTCACAAATTAACATTAATTAATCATATTGATACATATAATCATATTTATATCTCTTCAACTTTTATTACGAGATAGCTTACAATAAAGTGCAGACAAATACCCATTAGCAGAGAGTAGTAGACAAAAGCTAAATGGAAAAGTGGAAGGCAAAATTATGTAAAAAACATGGCTGGGTAAGAAAATCTATTGTAAGTCAGTACAAAAATTCTCTCTGAGCTTCCAAAAAGCTAAAGAAAAATAAGGGTCCACATTCCTATAGCTTCTAAGAGAAGTATACTGCCCCATTAGGAGATAAATAATGATCCTAGAACAATCCATCTTTACTTAACTTGTAGAGAATTCCAATTTATTTTTCAATTTGGCTAAAACTTACCCTTATGGTTATAAGGGTGCTTCTGAACTGAAAGAGCATGTTTTACAGCACTGTATAAATATGTATGTGTGTACATATTTACAATATGTTATTCTGAAAATTATGAATGCTTCCATTATATATATAATAAATGTAGAAAAATAAATGGCTCAAAATGTTTCAGTAGAACATCATTATATAATTAAAACACCACATTGTTAAACTTGACATAGTTTAAAGATGTATTTAACTAGATTAACCCAGTATACTCTTCCACTGGCCAAATACTCAAAATAAAAAAGAACTCCATTGGAGTTTACTTGTTAATTTATTATTTATTATGGTTAGTATAACTTCACTAAACACCAAAAAAGTAAAGTACGCCTAAGAGTCAAACTACAAAGAGAACTAGAAGATTTGCTTTAAGAATTAGTGAACAGAGAAACATACAATTTAAGTTTTTATCTCCTAAGATAACATATTTTAACAGCATTATTAATTCTCACTAACAAAGTGTTAGATGCTAAAGGAAGTTTGGATTCATTAACTAAAAACAACTTTCTTTTTGATTTTCCAACATAAAAATCATCATAGATGTACCAGCCTACCTTCTGTGGTTAGAACGCTTTCGAATTTCCTCTTGAAAGCTGCATAATTCTTCACTAACTTTGGCAAGTTCTTCAAGAGCCTTTATACATATAAACAATAGTATGTTAGCCCTTTGAAATGTAAATATGTCTTTAGAAACAGTCCTAGGCCAATCCTGGCTTACTTACTGTGTTGAGGGCGCCAGAGCAGCTCTTGTTCTCTTCATCAGAAGTCCTCAGGTCAGGCGGGGTCTCACATTCCTTTTGGTTGTCTGTGGCCATAGAATCCATTAACCCTACTTTTGATTTTTTGATTGTTTTTTGTTCCTTACGCATTTGATTTCTTTCACTGAGTAAGCTCTGCTCTGTTTTACCTTTTTTTCCCAGACCATCCCTGTGATTCATCCCTGTAAATTCACATTGTCTTGAATTGGGACAATTTGGAGAAGATTCCATCATTTCGTCTTGAATGGCCTTTTCACGATCAAGATCAATGATCGCACGTTCACTCATGTTGATTTTCCTCCGAAGCTTTACTTCATGGCAGAGCTGTAAGGAAAACAAAGATAAAAATTTCCCCCTAATCCACTCTCTCAATATTTTTGATACTATGCATACTGTTCTGAGTTCTCTTTGCCATATTACTATATACTACCCCACGGTATTAACGCTTATGCTTCGAAATAACACTTCTGAAGTCTGGATTAGCTGGAACAACTTTGAGGAACCATAAAGACTACTTTTTAGTAGGTCAAAGCATGGATGGTAATTTCTATTCTTCTGAGTAGAAATCAACCCATTCAAAAATGAAACAAACCTGTGTTTATATATAGATAACATGATGATACAGAAGCACTGTTAACAAAATTGGAATGACTCGAATCAATTACTGGCAATGCTCTCTAACTGCTTTCAGAGAGAAGCAAGAGTTTAACTAACATTAAGGTCATATTTTAAAAATATATGATCCTATATGCCAACATTTAACTGTCTAAATAGTTGACAATCTCATATAGTAACTCAGCTAATTGTGTCCCTAAGTAGACATTTTGCAATCAAAATATGTTACTTTTGGAAGTTACATTGGTGAGGGATAGGTAATTCTGATACTTTTTTTTTTTTTTTTACTTCCAAGGCTACATACATTCAAAAAATGTTTCCTGTCCTAATTAAAACAAATGTGACCCTGTCTTAGGTAATATAATAGAACTCTAAGGCGTTGATCATCTATTAGTCTATGCTAAAGTGGGCCCCAAATTACTTCTTGAGAGTTCAGTTTAACCTGCAGGCTATTACTGGCTTTCTCTTCAGGCTTGTGTTCTGGGAAAGCTTGTCAAATTCCAAAGACAGTCAGAGAACTATTAAAGCAAATGACTCTACATTTTACAGTCACAACCTATATCTGCACTACATCTATTATTCAAAGAATAACAGAGAACTTCTGCTCCCAGATCCTTGCCCCAGCCGTGAGCCCCAGCCGTCCCCCGCCTCTGCAGGAGACCCTCCAGCACTAGCAGCCGAGTGGCTTACAGGGTCTTGGTGCTCTGGCCAGGTGTCAGGCCTGAACCTCTGAGGTGGGAGAGCTGAGTTCAGGGCATTGGTCCACCAGAGACCTCCCGGCTCCACGAAATATCAAACAGCGAAAGCTCTCCCAGAGACCTCCATCTCAACACTAAGACCCAGCTCCACTCAACAACCAGCAAGCTACTGTGCTGGACACTCCATTCCAAACAACTAGCAAGACAGGAACACAACCCCACCCATTAGCAGAGAGGCTGCCTAAAATCATACTAAGTTCACAGACACCCCAAAACACACCACCGGATGTGATTCTGCCCACCAGAAAGACAAGATCCAGCATCATCCACCAAAACACAGGCACCAGTCGCTTCCACCAGGAAGCCTACACAACCCACTGAACCAAACTTACCCACTGGGGGCAGACACAATACACAACGCAAACTACGAACCTGCAGCCTGTGAAAAGGAGACTCCAAACACAGTAAATTAAGCAAAATGAGAAGACAGAGAAATACACAGCAGATGAAGGAGCAAGGTAAAAACCCACCACAACAAACAAATGAAGAGGAAAGAGGCAGTCTACCTGAAAAAGAATTCAGAGTAATGATAGTAAAGATGATCCAAAATCTTGGAAATAGAATGGAGAAAATATAAGAAACGTTTAACAAGGGACTAGAAGAAATAAAGAGCAAACAAACAGTGATGAACAACACAATAAATGAAATTAAAAATTCTCTA
The DNA here is from genome assembly GCF_949987535.1 of Balaenoptera acutorostrata. Taxonomy (NCBI): domain Eukaryota; kingdom Metazoa; phylum Chordata; class Mammalia; order Artiodactyla; family Balaenopteridae; genus Balaenoptera; species Balaenoptera acutorostrata. Next base: position 35,771,957 of record NC_080077.1, on the reverse strand, counting down.
TAAGGAACCAATAGCAAAATAACTGAGGCAGAAGAACGGATAAGTGACCTGGAAGGTAAAATAGTGGAGATAACTACCACAGAGCAGAATAAAGAAAAAAGAATGAAAAGAATTGAGGACAGTCTCAGAGACCTCTGAGACAACATTAAATGCACCAACATAAGAATTGTAGAGGCCCCAGAAGAAAAAGAGAAAAAGAAAGGGACTGAGAAAATATTTGAAGAGATTATTTCCTATATTCCTTCCCTAATATAGGAAAGGAAATAGTCAGTCAAGTCCAGGAAGGGCAGAGGGTCCCATACAGGATAAATCCAAGGAGAAACATGCCAAGACACATATTAATCAAACTATCAAAAAAAAATTAAATACAAAGAAAAATTATTAAAAGCAGCAAGGGAAAAACAACAAATAACACACAAGGGAATCCCCATAAGGTTAACAGCTCATCTTTCAGCAGAAACACTGCAAGCCAGAAGGGAGTGGCAGGACATATTTAAAGTGATAAAAGGGAAAAACCTACAATCAAGATTACCCAGCAAGGATGTCATTCAGGTTCCACGGAGAAATTAAAACCTCTACAGACAAGCAAAAGCTAAGAGAATTCAGCACCACCAAACCAGCTTTACAACAAATGCTAAAGGAACTTCTTTAGGCAGGAAACACAAGAGAAGGAAAAGACCTACAATAACAAACCCAAAACAATTAAGAAAATGGTAATAGGAACATACATATCGATAACTACCTTAAATGTAAATGGATTAAATGCTCCCACGAAAAGACAAAGAATGGCAGAATGGATACAAAAACAAGACCCGTATATATGCTGTTTACAAGAGACTCACTTTAGACCTAGGGACACATACAGACTGAAAGTGAGGGGATGGAAAAAGATATTCCATGTAAATGGAAATCAAAAGATAGCTAGAGTGGCAATTCTCATATCAGACAAAATAGACTTTAAAATAAAGACTATTACAAGAGACAAAGAAGGACACTACATAATGATCAAAGGATCAATCCAAGAAGAAGATATAGCAATTGTAAATATTTATGCACCCAAAATAGGAGCACCTCAGTACATAAGGCAAATGTTAACAGCCATAAAAGGGGAAATCGACAGTAACACAATCATAGAAGGGGACTTTAACACCCCACTTTCACCAATGGACAGATCATCCAAAATGAAAATAAATAAGGAAACACAAGCTTTAAATGATACATTAAACAAGATGGACTTAATTGATATTTATAGGACATTCCATCCAAAAACAACAGAATACACTTTCTTCTTAAGTGCTCGAGGAACATTGTCCAGGATAGATTATATCTTGGGTCACAAATCAAGCCTTGGTAAATTTAAGAAAATTGAAATCGTATCAAGTATCTTTTCTGACAACAACACTATGAGCCTAGATATCAATTACAGGAAAAAATCTGGAAAAAATACAAACACAGGGAGGCTAAACAATACACTACTAAATAACCAAGAGATCACTGAAGAAATCAAAGAGAAAAATTTTAAATACCTAGAAACAAATGACAATGAAAACACGATGAAGTTTGTAGCAATACAATCCTACCTCAAGAAACAAGAGAAATCTCAAATAAAAAACCTAACCTTACACCTAAAGCAATTAGAGAAAGAAGAACAAAAAAACTCCAAAGTTAGCAGAAGGAAAGAAATCATAAAGATCAGATCAGAAATAGATGAAAAAGAAATGAAGGAAATGATAGAAAAGATCAATAAAACTAAAAGCTGGTTCTTTGAGAAGACAAACAAAATTGATAAACCATTAGCCAGACTCATCAAGAAAAAAAGGGGAAGACTCAAATCAATAGAATTAGAAATGAAAAAGGAGAAGTAACAACTGACACTGCAGAAATACAAAGGATCATGAGAGATTACTACAAGCAACTCTATGCCAATAAAATGGACAACCTGGAAGAAATGGACAAATTCTTAGAAAAGCACAACCTTCCGAGACTGAACCAGGAAGAAATAGAAAATATAAACAGACCAATCACAAGCACTGAAATTGAAACTGTGATTAAAAATCTTCCAACAAAAAAAAAAAAAAAAAAAAAAATCTTCCAACAAACAAAAGCCCAGGATCAGATGGCTTCACAGGTGAATTCTATCAAACATCTAGAGAAGAGCTAGCACCTATCCTTCTCAAACTCTTCCAAAATATAGCAGAGGCAGGAACACTCCCAAACTCATTCTACGAGGCCACCATCACCCTGATACCAAAACCAGACAAAGATGTCACACAGAAAGAAAACTACAGGTCAATATCACTGATGAAACAGATGCAAAAATCCTCAACAAAATACTAGCAAACAGAATCCAACAGCACATTAAAAGGATCATACACCATGATCAAGTGGGGTTTATCCCAGGAATGCAAGGATTCTTCAATATACACAAATCAATCAATGTGATACATCATATTAACAAACTGAAGAATAAAAACCATATGATCATCTCAATAGATGTAGAAAAAGCTTTCGACAAAATTCATCACCCATTTATGATAAAAACCCTCCAGAAAGTAGGCATAGAGGGAACTCACCTCAACATAATAAAGGCCATATATGACAAACCCACAGCCAACATTGTTCTCAATGGTAAGAAAATGAAACCATTTCCACTAAGATCAGGAACAAAACAAGGTTGCCCACTCTCACTACTATTATTCAACATAGTTTTGGAACTTTTAGCCACAGCAATCAGAGAAGAAAAAAAAAACAACAGGAGTCCAAGTCGGAAAAGAAGAGTAAAACTGTCACTGTTTGCAGATGACATGATACTATACATAGGGAGTCCTAAAGATGCTACCAGAAAACTACCAGAGCTCATCAATGAATTTGGTAGTGTAGCAGGATACAAAATTAATGCACAGAAATCTCTTGCATTCCTACACACTAATGATGAAAAATCTGAAAGAGAAATTAAGGAAACACTCCCATTTACCACTGCAACAAAAAGAATAAAATACCTAGAAATAAACCTACCTAAGGAGACAAAAGACTTGTATGCAGAAAACTATAAGACACTGATGAAAGAAATTAAAGACGATGCAAACAGATGGAGAGATATACCAGGTACTTGGATTGGAACAATCAACATTGTGAAAATGACTATACTACCCAAAGCAATCTACAGATTTAATGCAATCAAACTACTCTCAAACTACCAATGGTATTTTTCACGGAACTAGAACAAAAAATTTCACAATTTGTATGGAAACACAAAAGACCCCGAATAGCCAAAGCAATCTTGAGAAAGAAAAATGGAGCTGGAGGAATCAGGCTCCTGGACTTCACACTATACTACAAAGCTACAGTAATCAAGACAGCATGGCACTGGCACAAAAACAGAAACACAGATCAACGGAACAGGATAGAAAGCCCAGAGGTAAACCCACACACATATGGTCACGTTATGTTTGATAAAGGAGGCAAGAATGTACAATGGAGAAAAGACAGCCTCTTCAATAAGTGGTGCTGGGAAAACTGGACAGCTACATGTAAAAGGATGAAATTAGAACACTCCCTAACACCGTACACAAAAATAAACTCAAAATGGATTAAAGACCTAAGTGTAAGGCAAGACGCTATCAAACTCTTAGAGGAAAACATAGGCAGAACACTCTATGACATAAATCACAGCAAGATCCTTTTTGACCCACCTCCTAGAGAAATGGAAATAAAAACAAAAATAAACAAATGGGACCTAATGAAACTAAAATCTTTTGCACAGCAAAGGAAACCATAAAAGACACGAGAAGACAACCCTCAGAATGGTAGAAAATATTTGCAAACAAAGCACCTAGCAAAGGACTAATCTCCAAAATTTACAAGCAGCTCATGCAGCTCAATATCAAAAAAACAAACAACCCAATCCACAAACGGGCAGAAGACCTAAATAGACATTTCTCCAAAGAAGATATACAGATTGCCAACAAAGACATGAAAGGATGCTCAAAATCACTAATCATTAGAGAAATGCAAATGAAAACTACAATGAGGTTATCACCTCACACCAGTCAGAATGGCCGTCATCAAAAAATCTACAAACAATAAATGCTGGAGAGGGTGTGGAGAAAAGGGAACACTCTTGCACTGTTGGTGGGAATGTAAATTAATTCAGCCACTATGGAGAACAGTATGGAGTCTCCTTAAAAAACTAAAAATAGAAGTATCATACGACCCAGCAATCCCACTACTGCGCATATACCCTGAGAAAACCATAATTCAAAAAGAGTCATGCCCCACAATGTTCATTGCAGCTCTATTTACAATAGCCAGGACATGGACGCAACCTAAGTGTCCATCAACAGATGAATGGATAAAGAATATGTGGCACATATATACAATGGAATATTACTCAGCCATAAAAAGAAATGAAATGGAGTCTTTTGTAGTGAGGTGGATGGACCAAGAGACTGTCATACAGAGTGAAGTAAGTCAGAAAGAGAAAAACAAATACCGTAGGCTAACAGATATATATGGAATCTAAAAAAAAAAAAAAAATTGTTCTGGAGAACCTAGGGGCAGGACCAGAATAAAGACACAGACGTAGAGAATGGACTTGAGGACACAGGGAGGGGGAAGGGTAAGCTGGGACATAGTGATAGAGTGGCATGGACATATATACACTACCAAATGTAAAATAGATAGTTAGTGGGAAGCAGCTGCGTAGCATAGGGAGATCAGCTCGGTGCTTTGTGTCCACCTAGAGGGGTGGGATAGGGAGGGTGGGAGGGAGATACAAGAGGGAGGAGATATGGGGATATATGTATATGTATAGCTGATTCACTTTGTTATACAGGAGAAACTAACATACCATTGTGAAGCAATTATACTCCAGTAAAGACGTTAAAAAAAAAAAAAAGAATAACAGATTTACTGCTGCCCAATATTTACCCAAATCTCAGATGAGTGAAGCACTATAACATAGTTAATGCCTGAAGGATATGCCATGCATTTATGCCCTAAATACTTATAAATCTGTAGTTGGATGAAGTCAGGATAGCATCAAATTGCAGCCATGAATCAACTGTTTTGGCCCCTGTAAAATTATCTGTACTGAACAGTTGTGGCCATTATAGTTTTGGCTGACTTTGAGGGACATTATAAGAAGCAACCCTCAAAACACCATGCTAAATCTAAGGATGCTATTGGTAGCACTGTCCTCTTTTAGAGGAGTCATGGGTGGAAACAAAATTGCTTTAGTTGCAAAATCAGGGATGAAAGTACTATTCTTGGGAAATAGGTTTGCTTTTGTTTTCTGAATACTGAGAAATATGCATTTGATCATTTTTTGTTACTTACTAGTAAGATAGATTTGCTGCATGTATTTCACAAAGGATCCTTCCTCTTGTCTTCATCTCATCTTTCTCTTCTAGTTTTGGAATACTTTACCTTACATATAATTTTATTTGACATCTTAAATTCTCTTGGGGACTTAGGTGAAGTATGAATAAACAAATATCATTATATTATTGATGGAAAACCATTTATTTTGTAAAAGGAAATCTGTGTTACTTGGTACCCAGCTCTTTTCAATGGTTATCTGATCATTCAAACAAAGGAGACAATCAGGAAAGATGGCAATGTGATAAAAAAAAATGGCCAGGCATCTATTAACTCTATTAAGGGTATCTATCTGGATTAGTCCAGGTTTGAAAGATCCAAGTATGTACATCTTCGTTTTGTAATAGCAAATGCAATGATTGTGGATAGTCGCTGAACAAAGAATCATTAGCATCTTAATACCCAACACTGATCCTCTCACTAATGACATTTTTACTTGGAATCACAGAAGTTATATGCATGCACCGGGAAATGTATTATTTTCTAATATATGGCTTAATAAGTTGTGTCTGATTTAATACACAGAGCTTAGTGATAAATACGAAAGAAATACAGTCTATTATGCTTGTGGCATGTTACATTTTTTCCAAGTGTTGATTTTTAATTTTAGTTAAAAATATTGTCTTGATTTTCTGTGACATGTGAGGACAATTTCCTCCTGTTTTCTACTCCCAGCTTTGTAGCCTCTAAGAAGGTACATTCTTATAGGTACAAAGCTGGGAGTGGGAAAAAATACATACATACTATGCCATTTTATATAAGGAACTTGAGAGCATCCATGAATTTTGGTATCCACGGGGGCTCCTGGAACCAATCTCCCACGTATACTGAGGGACAACTATATTAGTATGAAAAGGGGAGCATGAATGTTAGTATTCAGTATCATCTCTGGGTGGGTAGTTTGGGTAAGCACATTATCTAAACATATTCCCAGGTATGGTGTTGTATACTGCAGGCAGAATGACATAAATAGCACCACGGCCACTGTCCAAGATAAAGAAAAAATATTCCAGCCCTTCTGTCAGTATTTTTATGGACTATCACCTATGTTTAAAGTATTTTTAATGCCTGCTAATTGATAAGGCTAATATTTTCCATAGATGGAATCTACAGAGCTGTCAGAATAATTATTTGACAATAACAAATTTAACCAGACAGCAGAATATCTTAGCTACATGGCTTAAACAACTGGCTAGACTAATCCTGATTCCCTTAATTATTTTGCTTGGATGCTAGAATTATCTGAGATTGTTACTAACTGGACCTTTCAAACCTTTGGAAGCCAATGAGTTCAGGTTTCGAATTGGAGTGGTGGATTTTGATTTGACCTAGCCATCTCCCTGTTGATCCAATCTGAGCCTCTGGGTGGAGAAGTTAAGAGAGCAAGCAAAACGCATTTTCCAAACTATAGAAGGATGAGAAGTAAATTCTCCTTTCAATCTGTAATCGTATACTACATGCCTGCCTTCTCAGCTCTATTTTAGAATAGTCACTTGGTTATTCTTTTTTATTTTTCCTTTTAGCATGCCAATTTGTATTTTATTCATAACCAATTATAGAGTTGTTAATAAGAAAAATATTTGCACTATAAACACATAAAGCACCAGCTTTGATTGTCTGTGAATAAAGGCCAAGGAGTCTGTTAAAATAACTGCCTTGGCAATGTGCACAAAACCATATAAGTCAACAGCAGGGAATGTTACAAGAAAGCAAGATAAGTATAAATAATTTTCAGTTGGAACAAGCTTGAATATACATCAATGCAGATACTTAAAGGAAATATTCTGGGCCAAACAGGGTGAAGGAATAAAATTATTATTTGTATCAGAGTCTCGGCATGTCATTTTTTATAAACTCTTTCCAAATAAATGTGCCAATAAATGGGCCACACCTTGCCAGGATAAATACCATGTCCACCTCCATTTTCTTTTTGATATATGACACTCTTTTTGATTATACTGAATTATCTAATACATAACTGCCTTTAGTAGACATTATTCATAAGTCATCTCAGAAAAAATCTGTATTTTAATGCCCAATTATAATTTTACTAAAATATGTTCCACTAATTATGTTTTTCTTCTGTTTTCATCCTGGGCCTGGAATTTGAAAACTCATGCAAAATACATACCTCACTTTTGATACCACGGCACTCTACTCAGAAAATAATAAATTGATACACTTTAGAAAGACATTTCAAGTTCTAATTTGCATGCAAAGCTATAAAATAAGCATAGTCTCTACGGTACCATTGGGTTAGGTTATGCTATTTTGGGTCTAGTAAATATCACTGAGACATGCATCTTTTAGGTGGAATTGGAAAGTAAAAATAGTTTTCAATACAAAACAAACCAAACCAGAATTTTCATTCTGAGTTTTAAGTTTCCAGTGCATTCAAAACAAATCAACTTGTACCTCTTCTATCTTCTTCTGCATGATCTTCCATTGACTTTCCCATTCCTTTCTTTCATTGTCAAACTGGTCCAGTAATTCCATCTTTTCCTTGCGCCAGTTAGTCTCTGTGTTCTCCCACTGCTTATGTAGGTCCATGGCAACCGTGTGAGTGTTCGTGAAGGGGTGTTCCTGCCCGTCTCTGCCTTCTCTTAACTGTTTCTTGGAAGCTTGGAGTTGTTTTATTTGAAGCAGTCTCACTTGCCTTTAAAATAAAGCCTAATATAAACATAACAAGAGAGAGTTCCAAATCCATGTGCTTTCTGGAAACATTTTATCAGTTTGTCAAGAGCCATTGACATAAACAAACTTTAGGAAAATTGGACTCAAAAGAAGAGATGACAAAAATATCTGCCTAAGGAGAAACTAACACAGTCAAAGAAAAAAGTATCATCCAAACTTTTTTTCTTCCCCTTTCTGAGACCAGACAGTAACATTACAGTGGATAGAATGGTTAAATGCATGTGTGAGATATAAGTATTCCTTTAACTAACCACCTAATCTAAACATAGAATTTTTCACGAATATCTAAGAGTGGAAGTATGAAATTCAACTGTGTGGTCACATCTACACAACTGTGGTAGATTCTGCTGCAATAGAATTACTCCTTCTGTTCTGATGCAACCAGATTATACATTTCTGTGACTTAAAGTCCTGAGATGGTATTGGGCTACAATCTTAATTTTACACTCAGAGTTCAAGCTTGTGGCAAACGTGATTACTGTATCAATAAGACCCCAATGTTGGTAGTAAGTCTGGGACTGATGTATCAGCAAGAAACCAAACCAAAGCATAAAAAAAATATTGTCATTATTTTATTTCATCAAGTAAAATGTAAAAGCAGCAAAATTATCCTGAAAGCCATATGTTAAAACTTATCCATGCTCTTTTTTCCTTCTAATAGACTATATATCAGAACCTATGTTCTGATACTGAATACAGAGAAATGAAAAAAATGTTTTCATCAGTTTGCAGGAAAATTCTTGATCATATTAAGGAGTGACTGAAATAAGTAGATTTCTAGCATTTAGGGCATGTGTATTCAGGATCTGAAGATGAACTTTAAAATACCTGATTGGTAACTCTGTTATAAACCACCTAAAATTTCTGAGATTTAGTTTATTTATATTAAAATGGGGGATATCCACAGGGTTATTACGAAGATTAAATGACATATGGACTGCAAATTGGTTTGAGAAATATAAAATTTCCCCTATTTTTTGCTTTAAAAAATCTTGTGCTGACTTCCACTGAGAATATTTTTATTACTAAAGTCAGATACATTTTTTAATGGGTAGAAAAGCACATTTAAAATGTTTGAATCTCCTTCTAAGATAATCACGCCTATAAGAAGTCTTAACTCTTCAGCTTTTAAAAAGCTAAAGAGTTGGCCAAAAAAAAGCTAATTTGGCCATGACCAAAATGCCTTAACTTACCAGGTGGCAGCTGATGCTAATTTTGAGCAAAGTTCTCGAGACTCAGTAGCTGCCTGGGTGCTGGCATTGTCTAATGAAGCCCACATAACCAGGAAGCAAGCCCCATTCTGCAGTCATAGAAGACGGCTGCATATTTTATATCCCAAATATAAGATAAACATTGAAGACATTCGATTTCTGTCAGACTGCTCTGAACATGCATATCCAAGTAGTAAACTGTTCCAAACATGTATTTTTGAGCTGCAATCTATTAATGAGTTATAATAGACTAATAAGGATTTTAAAATGTCAGTGCTATATGCAGGGCTCCACCCTCAAAAACACCCTAATAATATTGGGATCTATATAGTTACTCTTCTCTCAAAAATTTTGCTACAGATACTTTGATCATTCTTACCTATTTCTTTGGCACTCACAAAACTATGACTAATTCAGCCAAGAAAAACAAGTAATTTCAGATTTAGCCATTAAAAACACTATCACGTCTCATTTTATCCACTCAGCCATGCCCTTTTTCTAATCTCACTTTCCATCCTCTCTGTCATCCTTCCTTCCTTTTGCTACCCTCCAATCCTGTGAGACAGTGACCACAAGTACCTGCCACAGCAAATGCAAGTTGCCCCAAAATAAATCTGTCGATGGAGACATAACAAAATAAAGATAGTAAAGAATGTACAGAATTTTGTGTTTTGGTGAATCTGTTATTGATCTTGATTACCTATTAATTTCTAGGTTCATCTAATAACTATTCGCAGGAAATGCAGACAGTGCTAATTTTCAGAGACTGCAGACTGCTTTAAACTATATGTAATTAACTGTGAGCTGAAACTATCTTGCTGACTAGCAGGTATTTAACATTGAAACTTCTTAGGAAGAGTGAAGTGGTTTAAGACATCAAGAGGTAGTTGCAGATTTAACCAAGGGTGTTACAGAAAGAGAGCAGACTAATTTCAAGCTACCTGGAGAAGAGGTCCTATGATACTCCATGTTTCATTCCGTCTTTAAACACTGTAAATGTTCAGAAATCATCATGAAGTTTCTCCTACAATTATGTAGCAAATGGCTTCAATTTTTCTTTTTATTTCTAACTCTTCTTGAACCGCTTCCAGGTCAGGGTGAAAGGGCACCAGACCCCTTTCTTTTTTACCTACCTGAAGAAGATCATCCAGGAAAACCCTCAATCAGGCTTGCTCCTGGTAGCAGGACTATACATGAACCCAGGTAATGTTCCCGAAGCAGACAGAATCCTGCACTTAATTGCAAAGAGCCAAATTCATCACTTAATACGGAGAAGGGCCAATCTACAGAGCTTCCCCTTTCCAGGACCAGAGCAATATCTAGTGCCTTAAAATGTAATGGTTATGGATAAAAAACAAGCCTTGGAAAGAAAATTCCTGTAGGGCAATATCTGTGCCAATTTCTGTGGGAGGGTTTATTTCCCCTTCCTAGTATTTATGTCTTGTCATAAATGTCAAATGTAATACGGCTGACTATACCGCTTTCTCCTCTAAAAATAAAGTGGGGTCCATAGAGTTTTGGGAGAATTAAATGTGCATGAAAGAGAATGCATAATCAAAGTGACTAACACTGTTTTGGATCATAATGGACGCTCAATAAATGCCTGTTTCTTGGTTTCTTCCTTCTGTCCTTGTCTCCCTCCCGTTTTGTGTTCCCCCTACCCGCCTTCCTTTTATTTATCTTCCTCTAGAATAAAACTGATTTTGATTTTGATTTAATTAGAAAATTCATAGAAGCAAGTGTAATTGTGTGAACTCATATTTTTAACAGTTTTCCTTTGCCCTCAGTATTTTTCAAGTATTTTAAGAATACAAGGCAGGTTAAATATTTAGGAAATTTTTTTATTGTTAGCAAAAATTTGAATAGACAAATCTTATATGAAACTGCTTTTGTTATAATTCTCCCTAAATGTTAAAAAAAATCCAACTAATAGAGCAATTTTGTAGGGACATAACGTTCTGTAATGAAAAGTTATGGGGTAAAATGGCTCAGCCGATTCAAAAACTCAATTTCAGTGCTTTCTGCTGAGGCAAATATAAAAGTTCTCTTTGTTCCTAGTTGTCACTTGTTTTCGCCCACAGATATTGGTATCTCTGTGGGAGATAAGGAAGAATTTCTGCGATCTGCACCCTTCACTCTCCATTTCATTTCACTCCCTCCAGAATTTCATTCAGAATAAAATTTGATTAGAGCAAATGTAGAAGGACAGAGGGAGCTGCACTACTTAGTCATGCACACGTTCTTCCCCCAACAACTCTAAGCAAGCATTACATAATCCATTTTAACCTACTTCCCCCTCCCCAAGGCCGGAAGCCAGAATTGTGGAAGGGTTGTGAGTGGGTTGCATAAGTATGGTGATGGGAGGAAAATAGGTCTGCTAACCTTCCGGCCCTACTAGGAAGCAAAATTTAAGAGTAACACAGCAGTTTCACAAAAAATCATTTCTATTTCCCATGTTAGCCTCAAGTAGGTCATGGTAACACTTCTTCGTCTGAGGGGTGCTCCCTTCTTACTACACCTTGGTTGTTACCATTGCAACCTTCATCTCCCCTATTGAAAACTGGACTTTAGCCAAACAAATGAAACAGCGTTAGGGGAGTTGACTCGATTGCAACTTCTCTCTTCTGAGAGTTTTGTTCAGAGTGTTTGTTTCTTGCTCTCTGATTTCCTTTTGATAAACATACTGCTTTTCATATAATTGAAAAATTTTCATTTGTAGGAGGTTACCTATTCCAATAGGAATGCCACACACAGTAGGTACTGTCAATCTTACAATTTCTAGAACCATCATTTGCCTTGGAGATGCTTTGCTTCCTCTTAACTTTGAAGAATTAGGAATTCCCACATCTATAACCATCAAAGTTATGCACCATTTGCCTCCAAGATTCTCTAGCCCTTTCTCTAGGCTATCATGAATCACTTGCATCATTTCAACTGATTATAAGACCTTATTCCTCCCCTACTGTTCACTGGTGAATGCATTTTTCCAAAGAAAACTATGACTTGATTTTGTTACAAAGCAAAAGGGAATTTTAAAAAATTGCTATTTCTTGCTATTTCAGCATCGTTCCTCATGTTCCAATAGGGTCAAAGGGATACTACCACGTGCAATTCTGAAGAAATCAATTTTGCCTTTTCATTTTATTATCTTCTCCTTGTTTTCTCTCCAGTTATATATTCAAACTAGAAAATATCCAACATACAGGAGCACTGATTTTACTTCTCTTAGCTCATAAAAGCTTTGAAAGACGCATTTGGCTTGGATAAACAAACACCTAAACTTAACCAGCTTAAACAGTAGAAGCTGTAGTGGTAAGGTTCCCTCCTAATTGCAGATTAACCCATTATGAATGGCATGCACTTCAACTCAAATCACAGAAACACTTATCATGCAGTGAGCAAACCATCATCTTGGATGAAATTTCACTGATTTATTTTTCACTGCAATTTTCAAATACCAGCAATTTCAATGGTTGTGAACTTTACTCTGCAAATGTTAAAAAGTCTTCATCCTAATGAAAATAGTGTTCTAAAAAATAAATTTAGTGAAATCTTATGGTAGGGAAAGTGGTGTTCAAAGTACTGAGAAGCAGTGTTTCAAAAACACAGTCTCAGAGAGCAGATGGTACCATCAGTCCGGAGTCAGGAAATCCACTCACAGCAGCTGGACCTTCTCTTCCCTGGGAGTCAGTAAAATCCGTTACGCACCCTGCCCCACTGTTTTTAAGCCAAGGCACAGACACTGAATCAGGCAGATGTTGAAATCACCCTCCACTTAAACAGTATCTACAGTTTCAAATATGTCAAGAGCGGCCCCTCTATGTTTTACCACAATTAGTCACTTGCTTTCAAACTGCCAGAAAGAAACATACCTTTTTGCTCTGGGGAGAAATCCTATGGATGTCCGACCACTGGTCAATCTAGCAATGGGAAGACAGCCGGTTGTTTTAAAGAGAAAAGTCTCAGCACGGTGAATCTTGCTTCTTTGCACAAAATGGGAATGCAAAATAAGTCCAACCATTCAACAGAGAGATACTGACAAGTCCCTTTGAAACCTCCACCATTTCACAAATCAAAAAGCTGCTCCGCTCATGTCACAGCAGCAGCTGAGGCTAGTGTGATGTCAGTTTCTCGGAGGCGGCCTTCAAGCTATCTCTTCCAACCAGAGCTCTGTAACTTTAGAGCAGCTCCCACTCTGGGTAAACAACTCCAGGTCCAGGACATTTTTAACTTTTATAAGGGAGCCCAGTATTTCCAAACTTGCCAAAAGAGCTGGTGTTAATATCACACAATGACAATGGCCAATTTTACATTCCATTTATTTGGAAAAGTTAACTCCTTTTTTACAGCCAAGAATCATCTCTTTGCCTACCTCTCTCCCCTTTTCAAAATGTACTTTTTGGTGCCTTTGGAAGTTGGTGTCTGGATGTGGCAGAACAATATGTGCAGAAATTTTATGTATATAATCTCAAAAGATTTGTGAAAAGGTATCAAACTTCTGTCTTGAAATAAAGTAGAAATGGCATATATGAAGACCAGCCTTCTAGTTCTTTGTGATCCTATGGCAGCTTGCTGCTTATATCTATAGTGATGGTGATGTCTTTCTGCTAGAGGAAATCAGAGCCCATGGGAAAGGATGATACTTATTGTGGTAAGGAAAAAACCAATGAGATACCCATGTACTTGTTTTCAATGAAGGTGTGCTGCAGCCTAATTCAGCAAATAAGCTACATAAAAGTTTAAATAATAAGGGCTTATCCTCAAGTCTAAAGTCTGTGTGGTCATTAAAGCATTACATAATCCCTCTCACATTATTTTTGCCTGCTTCCAGATTCCAGATAAATATTTCATGGGGAGTTAAAAAGTTTACTAAGAATAACCTACTCATAGTAGGACTTTAGTACATGTAGGACAATTGAATGAAATCGTACTCTGTGTTTTGAAAGCCTGGCATCAAAATCTCAAAAGCCAAAAAAAAAAAAAAAAAAGCAACTCACCCCCTCCGCCCCCTAATCTCAAAAGCAATAACAACAACAATAATAATTAGAGTAATAATAGTGATGACTCATGGAGAGACTGCTCTCTGCAAGGCTCTGTGCTAAGTACTTCTAATATCTAATGTATCTTTATCTTAGCTCACTCTCACAGAAAATGTGTCTGTAGATATTAACCCAAGTTTACTGATAAAACCAAGGTTCAAAGAGGCAGAGTATCTTGCCAAAATTCACAGGAACTTGACCACGCAGAGAAGTAGGTCTTGGAACCGGTTTCTCTAACTGAAGACCCTGGAATTTTGTCACAGAGATATTGGTTTCAAATTACTGCCACTACTTATCTGTGTGAACTTCGAGTTTGTTACTTCTGTAAGGGGATAATTATATTTACTTTGTAAGGATGTTGTACGAGTATGAGGGGGTACTTACAGTGCCAGGCACTTAAGAAATGTTAGTTCATTCTGCCTTTGCCCTTATCAGGACACTCCGGACCTCTCTTCCACTCCAGACCTCTTAATTTCCACGTGTCATTGGTAAATCAAATTGAGACTGTTTTCTACACCCTATCAGAACTTCAGATAATCTGTAGCTAATTGCAGTAGGAATTATGTTGTGCTATCCTCTATATTATCCCTCAATAGCACCTGTTTCAATGCCCTTTTTCATGGATGTCCCAGTAATTGTTTATTGCAGGTGCTTCATCTGCTTCTTGTCATGGTAAACTTGACCTTAAATTATATCAAACATAGAATAAAAAACTAGGGACAAAAAACTTTGACAGAATTTCACCCAAGTCTACCATTAATTGTAGTACTTACCAACCCTTTCTGTTGAATAATTTTTTATGTATATTAGCTAAAATTTCCATGCTATATTTCATACCCCAGAGAAATAAAGCAATGCAATTAGATGACAGCATACAAAGGCAATAAATACTCAGCTCAGGTATTTCTGAACCTTTCCACTAAAAACTTCTAAGAAAGCTTTGTTTTAAGAAAAGTTCCTGCTGTTATGTACATAAAACGAATGGATTTTGAAAACAGATGCTGGTATACCCAGCCCTATAGTGATATTCAGACATCTTGAAGCGCCTGACATTTTCAAGCAGGTGTCAAATGGCTGAAAACCTTATGGAAAAAAATGCAATTTGTTGCACAATCCAGGTCACTTTTAATCCATTTAAATATTTAAACCTTCAAATATGAAAGTGACTTAAATTATTGCTCTATATATTAGAGAGAATTTGGAAGAATCATTCATATCTGATGTCATACTAATCCTATTTCAGTGTATAACAAATATGTAAAGAAATGCATGTAACAATTCTTAATGTAAAGTAAATGTAGAAACATGAGCTGCTATCAAGAAACAAAAAAAGAAAATCTTGGAAAGGGTTTGAAAAGATCTATATAAATGATGCTATCAAGCCACAAACTAAAACATTTTGGAAAGGGGGAAAGAGCAATGAGTGCATAAATGTCACTAGCAGGTGTTTCCAGACTTACAGAATTTTAGAGCCAGAAAGAACCCCTGAAATCATCTAGCCAAGCTTCTCATTTTACAGCTGAGGAAAGAGGCCCTGATGTTAAGCCATTTGCTCAAGGTCACAAAGGCACTAACTAGCAATGCCAGGAATAGAATCCAGGTCTTCTAATTCCTGAAGGAGTGCCTTAAAGTTTAAAATTCCAAGGGGCTCAAGGAAGGGAATAGAACCCAGGGATAAGAGTTTGGAGCGTGAGACATTTATTTCTGGCTTTATCAAATCTTAAATTCAGTTCTCTTCTAAGTCCCAAATGAGGGAGCTAATACTTCATCTTCCAAGTATAACATAGGAGTCATATAACAAGAGTATTTATCTTCATGGCTATTTATTTAAAGAGGTTTGTATCCTTCAATAATGTAAATCCTCAGTCAGAATACGAAGACAAAAGAATTTTAACTTAGTGATGGAAGAAAATCTAGGAATAAATGCACCAACTTTGCCTTTAGTATACCACTGCACATTTAATTTACAGTTTTCTGTCTGAAGGATGATCTTGAAGCACCACGAAGCAGTTACTTATTTAATCTCTTTATACTGGGTGGCTTCTGATTTCTTGCTTGTATAGTTTTTCAGCCCCTTCTTCTTTTACTCTTTAAACATATTTACCAGTTAAAGGAGTATCGTATTTCTATTTTCATTATAAACAATATGGAAAAAATTGGAAAAGAGGTGACTTTGAAAAACTGAACTCATTCTTATAGCATATTATAATTTAGAAGCTAGGGGACTTCGCTGGTGGCGCAGTGGTTAAGAATCGCCTGCCACTGCAGGGGACACGGGTTTGATCCCTGGTCCGGGAAGATCCCACATGCCGCGGAGCAACTAAGCCCGTGTGCCACAACTACTGAGCCTGCGCTCTAGAGCCCGCGAGCCACAACTACTGAGCCTGCACACAACTACTGAAGCCTGCGCGTTCTGCGGCCCGTGCTCCGCAACGAGAAGCCACTGCAGAGAAGCCCGCGCACCGCAACAAAGAGTAGCCCCTGCTCGCTGCAACTAGAGAAAGCCCGTGCAGCAACGAAGACCCAACACAGCCAAAAAAAAGAAGCTATTACATGTGGCATTTAAAATAATCCTTCCTTCTAGAATAATGTCTGCCCTTTACACTTTTCAAAGAGCTTTACGATACATCTCAGTTGTTTAGCAGAACTCTCTTGAGCATTAAACGATCTTCCATTCTTAGGGAGAGGTCTTGGGCATTCCAATTAACATTCCACTTAACAAATATTTGTGAGCACCCGCTCTGGGCCAGGTGTAGTGTTAGATCCTGAGGACTGGAAGAAAAAGACAAATCTTTGTCCTCAACAAGTTCCATCAACTCTGAAGATCCCTGAAATGTGACCTGCAGCATGACTGTCCACTTCCTGAGTATTCCTTGAAATAAATTTATAAACAAATGCGGAGTGCTTCTCCTGGTAGTCTCCATAGCGTTGCACCAAGGGGACCACAGTTCTGTGTTGTGTTACTCTCAGGCCTTGCTGCACACTGCAATCACTCAAAGAATTATTTAAAAGTTCCTAAAGCTGGGGCTTCCCTGGTGGCGCAGTGGTTGAGAATCTGCCTGCCAATGCGGGGGACACGGGTTCGAGCCCTGGTCTGGGAAGATCCCACATGCCGCGGAGCAACTAGGCCCGTGAGCCACAGCTACTGAGCCTGCGCGTCTGGAGCTTGTGCTCTGCAACGGGAGAGGCCGCGACAGTGAGAGGCCCGCGCACCGCGATGAAGAGTGGCCCCCGCTTGCCGCAACTAGAGAAAGCCCTTGCACAGAAACCCAACTTGCACAGAAGACCCAACACAGCCAAAAATAAATAAATAACTATTTAAAAAAAAAAAAGTTCCTAAAGCTGAAACTTTCTGAACTAGACCATCCAGTGGTGAGGCCCAGTTTTCTTAATTTTTATAAAGTTCTACAGCTGAGTCTGTCAAATTTGGTCCTGTGTTATTTGAGTCCTAGAATGACAGAGTTCGGCCTCTGTGTTAGTAAAAGAAATATGTTTACACTTATTAGAATCTGTTTTAGATTATAAAATTAAGAGAGTCACACAAAAAGTATTTATTATCCATGGAAGTTACATGCTTAGGTTGTTGTGTTTCAGCTAATGTGCTGTTTTCCCACTGCTGGATGTTTTTCCCTAGAATCATGGGATGCTGGCTGTCTCTTCTATTCTGAGGGATGGTGACATGTCAACAGATTTTTTAGCCAAGCAAATCTGTCATGGGGCTTATGTACAGGCATTTCCAGATGACAGAAATATTCAAAAGAAACAGTTTCAAACTATCTGTTTTATTTTATTTTTTAAAGTACTGGTCTATAGTTTGAAGAAACAAAACAATAAAACATTTTAAAAACGTGAGCTATTTAAGACTAGAGACAGATCTTCCCTACGGTTTTCAAATTTGTTTTTAGCATCTCACTATATTATTTCCAGATTCTTTACTTGGGAGATGTTGATAATGATGACAACAAAAGCTAAGTAATATAGGAACCATTCCAGGGCTACCTCTCATTTCATTCCAGAAAAGGGCCTTGGGAATGCCTGTCCACCACAAGAGGGCCACCCTGAGTCACTTCTGTTAGGAAGTTCTAGCAGGAAAGCAGGGCTAAGAGAGGCCATTTAGGGAGTATAATTTGAAGGACAAAGAAACTGATCTGTATTCTCCCCGTCCTGCCCCATCCCAGGGTGTTGCTACCCCACCTATATCTTCTACCAGAAATGTTAGATTTATCACCTTCAGGAGACAGCGTTATATTTTTAGTAACTGTCTAATCAAATGCCATTGACAAAGGAAGCGATTACTGGCTAGTCACAACTTTGCTCAGAAAAGGAGAGCTGCTACTCCCAATTAAAAGAACAAGAGAAATCCCCTGAAAGAACAAGCAATGAAACAGATCTCTCCAGACTACTAGACCCCTAGTTCAAAAAGGAGGTAATAAAAATGCTAAAGGAGTAAGAAAGATGATTGATAGAAGTGCAGAGCACTGTAACAAGGAACTAGAAACTCTAAAGAGGAACCAATTGAAGTTTAGATAACTCAATTGCTGTGATTACAAACCCATCTAAAAGAAAAAAAGGAACAGCTAACACACAAAAGGGCTGGAAGGAACAGTCAATATAGGTAAGCTTTGATCAGAGCCCGGGGAAAGTAGTCTTTTTCATTCGTGGGCCCTGGAGCAGGGAGAGAGACGGAAGATCAAAAAGAGGAACTGTATGAGTGGTGCTAGATTTTGAGGGGCTAATGTGAGAGGTCTTGGTGCCCAGGTGCAAAGAAATGTGGCATCATGATGTGAGAAGGCTACGGTAAAGGATCTGGAGATGAGGGTCCAGGAAGGGAGGCCCACATCCACACTTCAGTGTAGTCTTGGGTCCACTCCAATCAGAGGACTTCTGCAGAGACAGCTGGACCCACTCTCTACACCAAGATCTCTTAGTTAAGCCCACAGAGACTCTAACAATGCCTTGACGCCTATGCTTGGCCCTTACACTATATTCTTTTGTTGTCGTTGCCACTGAAATATTTTGCACAGTAAGATTCCTTCATTCTTTCTTTTCCAATTATTTTGCATCTACCCTACTATTTTTAATCCATCTACTTTCCACAAATATGAGTACTTCAAACAAATAGCTACTTGGGAATAAATCACATTCCCTCGAAAGTGACAAGTGTGACCAGAGGCATGAGTTTCACTTCCTGGAGAGCTTTCTCACTCCAAGATTTGAAGGTCCATTGCTGGGGGATCCTCATTTTCCTTCAACTACCTCCTCCGGCTGCTTTCCTGGGGCTTTTTCCACTACATGGAGTCTCAGCAGGTAGAATAATGCTAAGACCTTCCATACGGTGGTTCTGGTGCCTCTGCAGATACACATTTCCTTTCAGGTAAAGGAGCTCAGGTTCCAAAATCCAGAATAAATTAATTTTGCTGACTCATTATGTTAACCACCATCCCCTCACCCCTTCAAAGTTCTCAACGACTGATCTAGGCTGACACATAGGATGTCTATTTAAATAGTCTAAGTCTGTTTTATCTGTCCAGGAGTTAATAATACAGAGGGAATGACAAAGGGAATGGATTGTACAAAAATTGCACATGTTCATGAAAAAGAAAGGGAATTACAAACTAGATGCCAAACTGAGTTTTCTGACATTAACAAATAAAAGACACTATAAGGTATTTTTTTTAAAAAGCTCTTAAATTCTCTTTCCTTACTAAGCCATTTGAGGCAAGTGGACAAACTGATGAGCTTCTCTCTGCCCCTCAGACTCTTTAAATTTTCAAACACATTGGTTAAGGCAGGAACTTTCAACATGAACTCAAAGAGCTGACTTGCTGCCTTCACAGGTACATTATGTTGAACAATCTCAGAAAGGAACAAATGTTTGTCAGCCTTCGATGATCACTTATGCCTCTTGCTTGTTAACACAGATTTTATAAGCAGCTCAACTCAAAACACTCAGAAGAGACTACAGAAAATAAACATGTAAAGCACACTTTTTCAGAATCAATGATTTCCAGAGTTCCATCTTTGGAGTCGGCAGTATAACAAAGCTCCTGAAATAGTCGTATCATTCCTGAATACTTCAGGGTCCCTTCCCATTTTGTGAAATGAGTAACTCTTCTAAACGTTTCTGAAAGGCTCTAGTTTTTCAATTAGTGCAATCCTCCAACATACTGTTTATTTAATATCTATCTTGGTACAAGATAAAACTTTTAAATTATTTACCTAATCTGCCTAAAAATGTTCTGATAATTTAAAAGAAAAAGAATCAAAACAAAAGCAAAATATTATGAACTGAACTTGAAATACCCTAAACAGAAATTTTGGTTTAGACAACATACAAAGAAGCATTCTCATCCACAAGTCCAAACAGTTACATGAATATTTTTTGAAAGGCTGAAAAACTGCTAACCACCACTGATTATATGCTCTTATAGTAAATTTTATGAATTTATAAAATCTTACAATTTTATTTTCAGATGTTGGATTTTCATGGTATTTGATTTAGCTGTAGGAAAACTCAGATAACTATGAACTAAAAAAACCTTTTATAACTGTAACAATGAAATTGAATAATCAAGAAATGTCAATACATTTAAGCTTAGTAAACATAACCATCTGAGTCATAAGATAAGACGAGGTTCTTTGAGACATCACAGCCTGGTTTGACAGTGGGAAGTGTAAGGTGGAGATTTTTCCTTCTTTTTAACAGGCAAGTGTTGCCTTTGCTGCTCCTATTCTCTGATCAAGCGAGATTATAACAGCACTCTACTTGAAAGTGGTTCCTAAAAGTGCTGTCAACTTTTCCCACTATCTGATATTATCCTCTACCACTTTCTCTTCAATCCTTATATTGAATTAGGGCATCTCACCCAAAGCATGACTCTACCAGAGGAAAGTGGGCTGTGGTTCTATGAGAATATAGCCACCAACACCGCATGAATATTTAGAGTTAAGGCTTAGCTACCAAATTGACATTCCAAACTTCATTGGCAGCTGATGAAATAACCGTATCCCACTCTACCACACAGATTGAAATGAAGGCTGGAGAATGCAAGCCAATACACATTCCAGGCTGAGCACGGATTTTTCCCTTGTTTTATGAGTTTGAGCCTGTTCTGCTTAAAAGTAGCCAATTGAATTCTTTTTTTTCTTAAATCTAGGCCAAATTACCAAAGACACTCCTTCCTACACCCAAGAATGTGCACACAAAGGAATTTTTTGTTTGTTTGAACTTATTTTCAGCGTGATGTTTAAATAGCACAGATACAAAGGTGCAAACATGAGAAGATTCCTTGGCTCAATAATTGGAGGATTTTGTTTTCTTCACGAACAAAGAAGCCTGGGTGTTCCTCTTTTAGGGCTAGCTTTATACAACAAAGACAATGCAAGGAACAGGATCAAAGGGGAGGGGAAGGAGATACTGGGGACTCTCTTTCTGAGGTCTTGGGTGCCATCTTTGTTAACTTTTCTTCCCATGACTATGCCCTGTGGTGTAAGGGAGAGATGCACCCTAGATCCTTGGTGCTCATAGAACAGCCTGAAGTTCCAGGGAGAAGAAGGCAAGGGACAAGGTCACCTTGTGCCTGCTGGCAGTTTGCTGAGACCACCTTCCAACTACCGGCCCCCAGCAGTCCCCTAAGATAGATGCAGGTCTGAATTCTCTGACACTAGGTGCATTTCCTATTGCACACCACAGTGTGTAGAGGTGTGTGCATACACACAGGCACAAACTGAGAAGCCGGCTATGCAGTGGGTAGAGCACAGTTGGAAAGAGCCTCCAAGTCTGTCCTGTTTCCCCTCATCATTATCTTACTGCGGTTGCATATATCAAGAGCCTGGATGGAGTTCAAAATTGTCATGAAATTCTTCTATAAAGTCAATGCCTTAGGAAGCCATAGGTAAGATTAATACCCTTGCTGCCAGGATGACTTTAATTCCTCACAAGAGATCTGAGGGCAAGGCTGGTGTTTTGGTTACCCCAGCCATCCCTTGGTTAGCATCTCCTTTCTTGTTCAGGTCACAAGATATTGTTGAGGTATATGTACCACCCCTGCATTGATTTATGGTATTATTCCAACCAAGAATGCCTAGGGGTTTTATTGTGTTCTCTTAGGGAAATCTAACATGCTCTCAGGTACGCAATGAACAATAAGTTGCAACCACAAACCTTTTTTTGCACTTCAATAAGAGTACATGTCAGAGTTAGCTGTTTACATGTCTGTCCTGGTCAATCAATTAAAAGCTGTGAAAAAGTAGAAACTGAACCTCAATTTCCTCTATACCTAACATAGGGACACTTCAAAATGTTTGTTAAGTAGACAAAGGATCCATGCTCTATCTTTTTGCTCCATTCTCACATCTCTTTGTGTATGCTTTCTCATCTGGGTTTGAAGGGTAGACTCAGTTGGCATCCATCATTCTTGCTGGGACACCATATCCTCTCTGTGGATCACATGGGGAAGCTTTGTGGCAGAGATGACTGTATAATGACAAAGTGGTGGTTTGTTAGGGTGTGTGTGTGTGAGATCATCTTGAGGCTTTAATTCAGCATTCACATGTGTCTGTATCTCCAAGTGTGTGTGTGACCCTGCACACACACAATATTGACCTCAGTTCTCCTTTCTGTCATATATTATTCCTATTTGTCTTCTCTGATATTGTTTGCTTTAAACACCTGAATGAATGAAAGGGGAGTTTTCTAACACTATCATCAGTGTGGAAAGAGAACTGCTTTGTCATTAGAGGACTTGTGGCAAAGGCCGTATGACAAAGGTGGAAATGCCCTAGAGAGGATACAGATATCCACTGAATGCCTGGAACTTTAAGGTCTACTAAAACCTAGACAACTGATGATTCTATACAGCTATTATCACATGGTTTACTATAACCTTGGTATAAGCTGTATCTACATATTTTTGATAATTCAAACATCTGAAGAATTGGTTCTTGGGAGTTTAAAAAATTATATATATAAATGCCTGGGCTCACACATTCAGTTTCAATTAGTGTGAAGTAGGGTCTCAACTCTAAAAGCATGCCAGGAATTCTGATGCGTGGCTAAGGTTGAAAACCACTGATCTAGATATTTAGTTCTTGATTCTCCTTGTGGTAAAGAAAGTTTCAATTCTAAAGCCAGTTTCTTAAAGCCACACAGGGTACTGAATATCCACGATCCTTCTGAGGTGAACAAGCGCACTGCATGCCCTGCTTCCCCACAGGGATAATGTTAGGAATCTGGGCCGGACAGTTATTTGAAATTCTGACCCCTTTCCTCTAAATGCCAATGAGCTTCCAGTCATTGTGACTGGAACCGGCAACACCTCCATAAGCTACCAAATGCTCCATAGGTAGCTGAGAGTCATTGCTTAGCTGGCTGTATCTGGCTCCCAAGGCAATAAATATTTCAGATAAATTTCAGCCTCAAACATTTACCTTCAGTTCCACTTCCATTGCCAAAATGGTTCCTCTGAGATGGTGGTCTAGGGGTTGACCAAGGATCTAACAGACAAATTTTGATTTTTAAAGTGGTTGCTTTTCCTGAGATGAAAATTTTTTTAAAGTAACACTTGAATAATTAAGTATAGCATTTATGTTATTTCATTTGTTCTTGTCATGAAGTTCTATCTAGCCATTTGAATCGCTAAGACAAAAAGCCGCAAGTATGTAGTGACAGATTCGAACTGCTGGTCAACCACTCCTCACTCCCAGTCTCTCCTCCCCTCAAAACAAAACCAAATGAAAACCAAAATTAAATTGAAAACCATGGAGATTAAGAGCAGGTATTATAAACTAAATTTTAGACTATTATGTAGTTTTTCTTTTTATTAAATTAATACTCAAAGGGAAACTGACGTGCTGGGAGATGAGGACTCAAAAGACTCTTGCCAGTGCCAAATGTTGTATTAGAGCAAAGATTTTCCATATATTATTTTTTATGCTGAGGGCAAGATACTTCACTTTACTACAGATTTTCATATCCACCAACCAACATGCAAGTATCTCTACATCTGTGATGTCAACGAGTGCTAGTATTTCTGAATCTTGGTGGCAGAAGTGCAGTCCAGCTTTCCACTCTGTAAATTGCCAATGAGGTGGACAGAATAGGGCCTTTTGGGTACAGGAAACCTATCCAGGCCACCTTAGGTAGGAGGAGAAAGGGTAATGTTGAGGTTCACCAAAGTAAGTTTGTCTAGAGAGCAACTCCCACTGGAACTATGCTACTGGCTTTGGACTGTGATTTAATGAAATTCTACAGAATGACTATTCTTTTCCCTACTCAAAATATTTAATATACTGTATTTCTAGCATATTTCCTGCTCCAGAAGCAGTTCTGTGTGGTAACCTATTATAGAGAACAGGACTCCAGGCAAAAAACTTGATTAGCAATATATGGCTCCAAGTATAACAGGTAAATGCAGAAATGGTTGGTTTGGTTGGAATGGTTGAAGCTGGTCAAATCTAGTAAGATGAAGATAATTACTTTCTCAATGAACTAAGGCCTAATCCACTCTCATGCTTCCAAACACATCTTTTTAGACAGAACACCATCAGTATCACAATAAATAGTTTAGTTCCCATGATGGTCACATTTCATTTGTTCACCATAATTTTCATTGATATTTACTGGTTATCAAAATTATGTTGTTAGTCTGATGCAACCTAGCAAAAGTACTTTATAAATCTATATATTTTCTAAGATGTGACCAACTTGTGAATGTCCAGCTTTTGGATTATCATAATAGTCAAATACTGAGAAACAATTGAGAGATCTAGGCAATTTTTACAGTCATTCTTACAGTGATTTAAGAAGAGTGCAAATCAAGATGTAAAAGAAAGAAGTAAAAATTAAAATGATTTATAAAAAGAGAAGTCATACTTACTCCCTTACCTGAAACATTTAATGCTCAGGCTTCTTATTGAATTTAGTAGTGGTAAGATGTGTCTTTTTAAAGAAATAAGCAGTCTTCAGTGTTTTTATAGCATTGGTTACTACAGAAATTATACTTCTTTTACTTCTTGTCTTGAAGGGTGAACAAAACAAACAAACTGAAAATACTACAATGAATGGTAAATGATGAAAGATTTACAGTACAAAAAACAGTGTAAAAAGGAAGACAAGTTTAAATATTGTTGTGTAAGAAAGTGATGAAAATAATACAAGAATGAGAATAAGTAAAATGATAGGCTGGAACATCTGGGAAGGTAAATGCAAAGACAAAAAGAAGAATTCATTAATAATAATTTTTAAAACTTAAGTTTATATCAACTAATCTAAGCATTCATTCAACTTACGATAGAGAACCCTCCCTTATATATATTTACAAAGTCTGAAAACCTACTATTATGTACAGTACTTTCTCTCACTCTGATTTCTATCTCTTCACCCTGAGAGTATAATTGAAAAACCACATGCTCAAAGTATTCAAAAATCTGAAACTAGGAAATTAAAAACCAACTATGTGATATAATACATAGAGGGAAAAAATCTTTAACATTTCGAAATTCAACAAGTTTTATTATAAAAGTTTTTTTTTTTTTTTTAAATAGCAAAGCAAAGCAGCATGCAAGATAAATAAGCGATGGGATTGCAATTTTTCTAGTTGTGACTAACAGGCAGTTAATCTAATATCATGCTTCTGTGTATAAACTGATTTTTAAGTTTAACCCTCTTGCGTGTCTTAAAAGCCATGCATGCTGTTGTTCTTCCGTGGGGTCTCCAATGGATACAAGATACCAGCCTTGCTAGAGGAGTAGCACTGCCTGTTAAACTCTCTTCCGTGCTTAACCCTGACAAAATGCATCAGTCTTTGGCCACCATACCTGGCTAGAGCAGATCAGTCCAACTCATCGGGTGTGCCTCTACAATTAGGATGAAGGAAAAATGCTGGTTTTCCCTGTTCGGGAATAGTTATTACTATTTCTCTGAATTAGTGTTGCCTTAAAGCTAAGGTATAACACTGCTTCCCCAGTCCTGAGATTCTCCGTTATAGAGCCGACAGTGATTTTCTCTAGAAATAAAGATCATGTTACTTCGATGTGTGGCAGGTACGTCAGCGGCTCCTATTTGCTCCTCTTGGTAGGGATCCAGACACAATACCATCTCTCTTTACCTCTGGTTTCTACATTCTTTCCAGGAGTTATGCATCAATCCTGGTCATTTAGTGATTTGAAAATATTTTAAGCTTAATTTGAATCTCGGCTCGAAAACCACCGATCAGCAATTGAAGATTTCTATTCGGAATCTTCTTGCAGCTCAATCTATTAGAATCAGTAGAGTAATATTGAAAATGTCGACCTTCAATAATAATATATTTTAGAAATCCTTTCATCTTTACACAAAAACTGGGGGTGGGGGGATGGGGAGAGGGGGAGGCGGGTAAATTTCCCTTTTAAGCAAAACAGAGGGAGAATAGTTACTAAGTGATTGGATTACGAAAACCTCAGGCCTGAAGAAGGACAGTGTAAAAGAACAAGTGCGCCATGGGGCTTCCAAGCCCAGAGAGGCTCTGAGCTGGGACTTCCCTAAAGCGGGGCTTGGAGGTCGGTGCGCGGAGTCGCCCCTCCAGGGACCGCGGCTCCGCGGACCAGCCTCGCCATCGCCGTGGCTCGCAATAGGCAGAACTGTACCTGACTCACGGATATGGGCTCCTCGGCGCCGGCGTCGTCCGCGGACTTGGGCACCTCGAGGCGGTCGATGAAGGTCTGCAGCTCCTTGCGGAAGGCCTTCATCTGCGCGTTGATGCGGTAGAGCAGCTCGTGCTCGCGGATGCGGCTGCCATCGTCCTCCTCGTCCATCAGTCCGAACAGGTCCCCGTTGGCCACGTAGATGCGCGCCTCGGTGATGATGGTGCTGGTGTCGGCGATGAGCCGGTCAATGGTCTTGCCCAGGCGCTCGGCCTCCGAGCGGATGTCCTTCATCTGCTGCCGGTCAGAGAAGCTCTTGGGCCACGGCCCGGGCGCCGGGTAGAAGGAGCGGGTGGGCGTGAGGCAGCGGATGTTGCGCACCTCCTCTGAGTCGCTCTCGCCGCCGATGGGCCCTTCGCGCTTGCGGTGCGGCGGCCGCGAGTCGTCGTCGCTCTCCTTCTTGCCCGCATCGCTCTCGGCGTCGCTGTCGCGGGGGCTGCCACGGATGCCCAGGTGCGAGGCCAGGTCGTAGCGCTGCATGTTGGACATGAGCACGCGGTTCTCGTACTGCAGCTGCATGACCTTGCCGCTGAGCTCGTTGATCTGCAGGCGAGCCGCCTTCAGCTCCTCCTGCAGGGCCTCGGTCTTGGCGCTGTCGTGGTGCCGCGCGCTCTCGTGGCCGCCCGACTTGTACTTGTACTTGTTGAGCTCCGCCGTGATGCGCTTGTTCTGCTCCTCCAGGTCGGCCACGTTCCTCCGCAGCAGCTCCGTCTCGTCTTCCACCAGCTGCAGGTGCTGCCGCAGCTCCGACAGGGATTCGCTCTGCTCCCTCAGGAGGGGGTTGGCCGAGCCGTTAAAGTCGTCGCCCTTCAGGTCGTCCAGTTCCGCCTTCAGGCCTCTGTTCTCCACCTCCAGTTCGACGATTTTTCTGCCCAGGATGTTGGCTTCTTCCTCCACCAGCCTCAGCCGCAGCTTGAGCTCAGCCTCTCTGGTGCTGGGAGGCCCCCCGGCTTCTCCTTTAGGCAGAGGACTGTCCAGATCCCCATAAAAGGATCTGTACTTCTGGAGCTCGTGTTCGAATCTGTCCTTTTCCTTATCAATCTTGGCCATTTTCTTTCTCATCAAAGCAGCTTCTTCCTTCACGAACTGCAGCTGGCATTTCAGATCTTCTTTGTCCTCCTCATTTGGGGAAAAAAAAAAGGGAAGCGGACAGGAGATCATTTTTATGTAAATAAGACCACCAAAAAGGGACACCTGCAAAAATAATCCCTTTTTCTTGTAAATAAGATTTAATGAGACAGAGAGACAGAGAAGTAGATGCTGTACAATTTTTCCAAATCATTTAAATTCTTTGGCAGAGAAAAGATTAGGACAATATTACATCCTGGAAACAAAAAGAGAAGGGAATATAAAAAGAGAAAAACTGTGGTCATCACTATTCAGAGAATTATACGTTCTCACTGCAGACAACTGTTTGGCTGTCATTTTCAACAATGTTCATTTTGTTTGTTTTGTTTTTCTCATGCTTTGAGTTGCCCTGACTGTAGTAAATATGAAACCTCTTCCCTGGAAGGAGCATGTGCTTAATATGTACTCACTGCCATTTATTGAGCTCTGACTCTCAGCCAGATACTGTAAAGTTCTTCACATGTATGACCTAATTTAACGTGCAGAGTAAGCTTATGAGTAGGTATTAAAATTCCTGGTTTAAAGATGTTCAATAGCTTGTTCAAGGTTACATAGCTCATAAGTGGCAAAGGACAAAGATGAAATTGGAATTCGGTTCTGACACTAAAGCTTAATTTGGCACATGATCACTCGGCCATACAGCAAGTAATCTGTCCTCCATCTTTATTCAAGGGAGAATTGTTTTGAAAGGTCTTTAAAGTAGGGAAAGTTTAACACTGGAATGGTCCATCCAAGAAGAAATTGGTAAGTGTTCCATCTAGGTCACTTTTAAAATTGGATTTATTTCCATCAGTCTGAAATGGATAGAACTAGTTCTGCCTGGTAAAAGGATGATGGAGTAGACCCTGTAGAAGTTCTTCTCACACATTCTTAGGACAACCTTCAAACCCTAATCATTAACTAAATGGAAAACTGCAAACAGAAAAATGGAAATCAACTCTTTCTCAGAGAGCTAATATAAAAACACATTATTATGTCCAAGGACATATTTCCCAAGGACAATTACCCAAAACTCTCTTTTAAGTATGCACTTTGGGCATACCATGTAACTTCTGTGGACTTTGGCTTCCTCATTTTAAAAAATGGGAAGGAGTAAAAATGCCTTTCTTTTCCAGAACTGAGTCAGCTGTGTTTGAGATGAATTCTGGTAAAAAAGTAGCAACCACTGATGGTGAAGGTGAGGGGAATAATGAGCTCCTGCCAGAGATGCTCAATAAATATGGCCCAGAGCTTTTGCAAGAGAAGAGATGGAGAGCAGGGCACTGGGCTCCTATGCTCCCATCCACTAATAAGAATTAGTATGAGAGTTGCTGAGTGTGCAGAGCCTGAATAACACATTCCTTATATCATTATATCCTCACATCAGCCCCGCGAGGAAGATGATATATTATGTCTACTTTGCAGATAAGGCAGCTACATGGTACAGCGCAAATTGATGTGACAGAGCACATCTGTATTCAGACTGATTCCAAAAATCATATTTTTTCCACTGCACATGTTGCGTCTAGAAAAGATGCATGAGAGGAAAAAAGTAGGGCAATGAGGTAAAATAACAAAATCAGATGTGCTGGCTTGTATGCTTCCCTTTAGAAGGGGTTTAGAAGAAAAGAGAGACGCACAGAGAACTGATAGAACTCCAGGAGCATAGTGAAAAAGAAGGATAAGAATATATGTCACAGAAAGATTCGATGTGAGAATCCATTTCACAAGGGAAGAAAGAAGCTGCCCTGCAAGAGACTATGTGTTCGGGCCCCTGAACTAATTCAGTGAGGATGAAACCAAGGACGTATTACAATGTCTAACATCACATCAGCAGAAGAGTCAAAGATAACCCCAATGTTTTGAGCTTGGGTGTCTTGATGGACTGTGTTGCCAATAATAGGGACAGAGACTGAACAAAGAGGATCAAGTTTTATGGGAAGAATATGGACTTAAGTACATTAAAATGCTGCCTTTGAGGTGTGTCGGTGGAGGGATACCCAGTGGAAACATCTATCAACAGGCATGTGGAATCTCAGGCCCCAGATTACCAAGATTACAGCGCTGGACCTAGAGGACAGCTCAGGCCCAGAAGGGAGGACATGAGGATGAGATGCATAGAGGTGATGGTTGAAGCTATTGCAATGGCTTCAGAGACAATCAAAGAGGAGAAAAAAAGAAAGGGAGACTGAGAAGAAATGATTAAAAGTTGGAGCAGGGAGCAGGAGAGTCAAAGGTCATTAAAGCCAGAATTAGAAATAATGTTTGAATAGAAAGTTGACCAACAATATGCATATCAAACATGCTTTTATCTAGACTAGGCTCTGTGGGGAAGCAGAGCAGGTGAGATTGGGAAGCTAGCTGGGCTGCATGTTCTATCAAAGTCCTTGATTGCAAGGCAAGTCCTTTATTTGTTAGTAAGAAAAAAAAATGTTATAATACTGCACTTTGAATCTAACCAAAACAGCAATGGATGTGATATAAATCACAGACTGGAACAGAATAACACTTCGCTGGACTATGTAAAGCAAATATAAAAGAGGAGGATATTTGATTTGTGTACGTGTAAGCTCTCCTGCCCAAAGGGATGAAAACATGAAAAGTATTTTAAGAGTTGGACATATATTGCATGTAACAAAGTCATGATGAAGGAAGGAGAATGATGGGCATGATGATTATTTTATTTATTTTAAGAGAAGTCTTTTCAAGATACCAAGTATGGTAGTTTCTACAATGACAAAAGTTTAAGAATCCTGTATGCCAATGTGCCTTGCATCCTCATCCTATAACCTAACTATTGTAGGCTCTGTTTGGAACTGGGCAGGGAAATCCCATATATAAATGTGAAATCATTAAAATCAGAGATTGTATGGAAAGTGCCTGGTTGAAATGTAACTGATCAGAAACGCTTGCTCCTGTTTTTCACAGTGAATGCCAGCCAAGAAACATTACAATGCTTTGAGATGTGAAGCAAGCTGTCTCTTATTTTTGTGTATGTTAAAGACTCAGTCTGAAGAAGATACAGATGACATAAGAGGAAGGGGAACATAAAGATGATGAGGGCCCAAAGAAGTGAACTGAGCTTGGCTTTAACCTAGCCACTACTGGAAGCTAAGTTGCACTCTGATAAATTACATATATTAACTCATTTAATCTGTACAACTCTCTATTATGACCCCATTTTAAGGATGAGGAAACAACTTGTCTAAAGCCATGCAGCTGGTATGTGGCAGAGATTTCCATGTAGGCAACCTGACCCTAAAGTTACTGTTTTTAACTGCTATGCAATACCATTTCTCAGTATATAAAGTCACTGTGCTGCTGGAGGAACATGTGAGGAATACATAGAAGAAACTGAACAAAATGAAATAGAAAGCTATATAAATAATAGCAGGTTGAACCATATGAAATTGCCATTTGTGTAGGTCAGAACCAGCAGCATGTTGGCAATTTCATATGGCTCATCTAGAAAAGGGGGACATGGGAGTATTCAAAAGCGCATATTGATCCCGCTGCAGAGTGCCAGACACTAGACACTGATGAGTGCAAGCTGAATAAGATAGCCCCTGCCTACAATATGCCCTGGCTAAGTACAGGAGATGAATATGTAAATATGAATTACAACAATATGGGATGCTTGCCCTAACATAAGTATGTGACTCAATGGTCCTCAACCTTGACTGAGCAATAGAATCATCTATGGACTATTTTATAATTGAGATCTCCCATCTGAGACAGTCTGATCAATCTTCTGGGGTGGGTTTTTGAAAAAAGACAGGTAATAACCTCTGAAAATAAATGAATTGGAAATGATAGCAGGGACTTCAAAGGCCATAACAGCGTCCTTGTAAATTTCCAAGGACATTTATGTGCATGAAATAAAAACTGGTGGATTGCAACATGTCTTGACTGTTGTAAGGTCCCAGGTCCCACTGAGAAGTTGATGAAAGCTGCGTATGTCTTTTGCAGAAAAGTGCCCCTGTGCACATGGAGTGGGGGTCCACAGAGCCAGGAACAAACAGTTAAGAATTCCTGGATTAGAGAATGTTGTTGAAAAAAATAAATAAGCTTTACCATGGGAAGTATAAGAATAGGACAAACATGAGTTAAAAAAAAATAAACTGCTGATTAAAGCTGACTTAAGAGTTTTAGAACGGGGAGCATATAGCACCTCTCCCTCAGTGAGGTGGGGAAGAGAACTGATGCATAAAATTATGGCAAAGACACAGTGGGAGAGTTGCGGTGACAGAGCATATATCAACTTATTAAGGAGATGATGAGAAAGGTGCAAAAAGGAGATGATTTTGGTTGGAGACTCTGGGATTCTAGAACTGCTGAGGCCTATAAATGTTCATGTCCAGCACCAGGGGAAAAATTAACCAAGGACAGAGCAGGGAGAGTGAGGAAGAGGAAAATTAACAATTAATTAATATGTTATGCTTTTAAAAAAGTGAGATCAACTTTTTCAAATTTTGAATATTTAAGTATTGCTTTAGTTAAAATTATTATCTAATGAGAAAACCCCTTGTAAGAATAAAAAAAAAGTACATATGCTACAGTCCTATAGATCCCAACTTACACATTTAAAAATCAGTATCTAGCCAAGTATTTTTAACGAGCCATAATATCATAGCTGTCTCTAAATATTTCCTCTTCTGTTTTAAAATCTCCTTTATTACATCCACCAGCACCTCTGCTCACCCTAAAAGTAGACCTAGTCTTTACTGTGGCTGTGTTTCTAAGATTCTTAACAAGCCCACGTTGAAGACATGTTTTAAGTTTTATTTTTATTCCTTAATTTCCTTTCTTTTGCTTCCCCAGTCATTGGTAGAGAGAACTACTTCATTCTAAGACTCTCCATAGCCTTCAGGAGTCTCTCTCTCCCCTCTGCCACCCTTCCTACAACATTCCTTTCTTTACTCTCTCCTGATACTATAGGAATAGCTATTCTACTGTCCTTATTAATTATGAGTGAACAAGATTAGCACCATGGGTACAGTTCTTAAATGTAGCAACACATAAAGTACTAATGACATTCTGCTGTGTGCTTACAATGCAAAAGCAGTAATAACAGGGATGTTAGTGCTAGCTTTTAAAGAAAAGATACTGAATGCTTTATATTGTCTCCTGCATCTACAGCTACATAATTGATATGCATAATTTAACTGTTTTACACAAGTGTATCTGGTTACTATGTCTACTTATAGATGTAGCTTATTATTATATACATTTAGAGATGTTTGATGTACTAGCTGAAATTTTATTTCCACATACCTCTGTGGGAGTCTGTTGAGCCTTCTTTTCAGATTTTGGCAAATCTTTGCTTCCTCTTCTCTTCAAAGATAGCTGAAATAAAGCATGAATAGATTTAGTGTGGTAAACTAAAATTTTAATTCAATTTTATATTTTTAAGTGTCCTAATTTCCTATGATAAAACCAAGCCAAATGAAAAAACCAAGCCAAATGAAAAGTGTTAGTTTAATAGCCATAAGGGAGGGAAAAAAACCCAAACCAGATAGATTTAGATATATTTTACTCTGGAAGGAGATATATATCACAATAGAAGAGTAGCTGACAATTATCAAGTTGATTTGAGAAATACAGGAAACCTACTATAAAAATGCAGAAAAGCAATTTGGAGAAAATTTAGATCGATAACTCAATATATTATATTATTCAAATGAAAGAAATCCTTGTTAGCATTCTACATCATTAAAGAAAAAAAAAGGAATATGGTATTATTTGCAGTTGGACTTAGGTTGTTATAAGCTTATAAAGACAAACTTTCAGTGGATTTATGTAGAATTTGAAGAATTTCATTCTTTCCTCACCACACATGCATGTAGACAAACATAATACACATGTTTATATACAATCCTCCACACACATGTAATACAGTAGGGAATAGTAGGGGTTATAGTAAAATGGAGATGGCATGCTCCATCTAAAGGAGCCGGCTGAGAGGGAATCAGGAATGTAGGCTTTTTCAAAAGAAGCAGGAGATCTGGATTGTTATGTAAAATCTCCCCCATTTTATTGGCTGGCTCTAATTGAAATTCAAACAAATAACACTTTGTAGGTCAAAAAATACATATCTAGTGTCAAATCCTTTCATGGATGAGCAGTATTGATCTCTGGTGCTCAGTTCCATTTCTCACCACCATTAAAATAAAGTTCCTCTGTATGAATAGTAACTGTATGTATGAATATCTACCATGTACCAAATACTGAGCTGGATACACAATTAAATAATGTACCTACCATTAGTAAGCTCACAATTTAGCGTGGGAGACAGGGATGCAAACAAAGTACAAGTTGGCAAATGCCATGCTTTAGGTTCTGTAAAGAAGCGACTTTGTCCTAGTGTGGCATCACCACCATGAGAATAATAGTTGCCACACAGCAGATGTTGAAAAAAATATTTGCTGAACTAAGGAGTGAATATGAAATATGAGATTCTGAGGTCAAAGAGGAGGATGGCGGTACAGGCTGACAGTAAAAGGAGGCACGGTTTCTCTCAAGAGCAGGCTTCATGAATTTGCCAAGAACTGCAAATTAAATTCTTCACATGTTAATTTCTAACCCAGTTCCAGTGTTAAATGCTGGCATACGTTCATGCTGCAACTGCTTTCATTCAGTATAAAAAGGAAACTACAGAGCCAAATGAATAGTCTACGTGGTTATTTATTTCTAGTTCACAGACATTCTCCATGTTGCTTGTATAATTTTCTTAGAAACAGAAGCTGTGGGGACTGATTCACCATAACCAAAAGTGATTTAGGAACCAAGCAGCAAAAACAGTCTCAAGAAAACCAAGAATATAGTGAGCTGAACTAGGGAATCCTGGAACATTCTGTAGAGGGGCTACCTACAAAGAACCACCTGAGTTTATTTTGTTAAATATTTATGGAATGCTCTTACTTTGAATTTACTCCAATATGTTTACTTAGCACTTACTAATGCACTTCATAAGGTACCATAATAAAAACAGCACAGTCTCTGCTCATTATGAGGTTCTTGATTTACTTGGCAAATGGTCAGTTCAGTCTGCAATTTAATACAGTGCGATGAAAGCAATGATAATGCAGAAGCAATATTAACTGGCATTGACTGAGGACTAATTCAGGTCAAACACTTTATATCCATTACCCCAACTAATTCTTAAAACGCCCGTTTAGTCTCATTTTGCAGATGGTAACACTAAAGCTTAGAGAGGTTAACTAGATTATTTAAAGCAGTGGTTCTCAAAGTACGATCCCCAGAACAACATCATCAGTGTCACTTGGTAACTTGTGATAAATGCAAATTCTCGGGACCCATCCCAGAACTACTGAATCAGAAACTCTGGAGATGGGGCCCAGTGAGCCACAATTTAACCAGCTCTCCAGGTGATCCTGTGCATGATAAACTGTGAGAAGCACTGGTCTAAAGTCACTGCTTGGTAAG
This sequence comes from Balaenoptera acutorostrata, assembly GCF_949987535.1. Lineage (NCBI taxonomy): Eukaryota > Metazoa > Chordata > Mammalia > Artiodactyla > Balaenopteridae > Balaenoptera > Balaenoptera acutorostrata. The sequence continues at coordinate 35,736,400 of NC_080077.1, read as the reverse complement.
TAGCAAAATCAGATCTTGACCCAAGTCTTTCTGATCTTTTATTATTTACTAGAAAACAAAGAAGAAAGGCTTAATCCAGTCTAGGACTGGAGACGGTATGGGGAACTAGAGATGATTTCCAGAAAGAAGTAACAGCTTATCTTGAATCTGGTAGATGAGGACTAACACAGCTGAAGATGGAGAGGAGGGCGAAGGGAAGAACAAAGCATTCCATGGAGAAAGACCATTTCTGGAACACAAAGATATTTGGGATGGCTGTAACAAAGTGTGAGGAGAGGGGGACATGGGATTTACTATCAGATCTTGAAGGACATTGAATAAAGTTTGGATTTTACCTCATCAAGTCAAATTATTGTCCTAAGGTCAATTAGAAGTATTAAGAGGTTTAATTACTAAATTATTAATTTACTAAATTTAATTATCCAATTAATTAGATTAAATAATTAAATCATAATGACTAAATTACATTATTAGATTAGTTAAATTTAATTATTAAAGGAGTATCCATAATCATATTGTCATAGAAGAAATACAAAGACACAAAGGTGGCAGTCCAAATGACCATGAGGTAAAGGGATGACATGCAAGTGAAATGAGGGGAAGTATGCTCTGGTTCTGAGAACTTTTTGGGTGGGTTTTTGTTTTTCATTCATTCCATATATATTTGTTGAGTTCTGGCATATATACGGTACAGTACGGTTATACAAATATGAGAAATATTTTACTCTCCTCCCAAAGAGCTAACAGTTTATGATGGTAAAAAGAATGCAGATAATTAGTTAAAACAGTAGACAGAATTAACTGCATTTATGAATAAAGAACAAACAAACGATTGAGAGAGCAAAGAAACAGCTATGATTCCAGATGTGGGAAGATCAGAGAAAATCATCCAAGAGCGCTGACCTTTGAAGGATGTGCAACATTTCAACAGAAATAAAACCAAGTAAACAGCAAGGGCAAAGGTGTGGAGGAATAAGCATGCCTTACAGATGAATGGAGACAGAGACACTATAGAGACGAGGTAGAAGAAGACGCTTCAGGGACTGAGGTCAGCTTGTGGAGATGAGAAATTTAGATTTTCTCCTGTGGGCAATGTTAAAATGAGCCCTCTAAATTAATACAGGAGAAATGCTGAAACTAGGCCATCCTTTCTTAAGAGGCATTTTCTATTTTACTTTTATTTAAACATCACTCAAGTGGTATGTCAAACTCAAATAAAGCTCTGAGAGAAGGTTTCCCCCTAAATAAAAATATATTGCCTTTAAGGAACCCCCAGGACTACCTGTACCTTTAAGTATCACATTTAAATTTTCAATAAATATTTAATCATCTTTTCGTATTCCTGTAAGTTTTTATTAACTTTCTGACTCCAATGAAACAAAGATGAGAGATTCATTTGGGAAGAGAAAGCTGGAGAAATAAGGTAAGTCTAAACAGTCTCTTTCCCATGAGGATAAAATTTTGTCACCTCCCCCCAATCATCCCATCCCACGTTCATGCACTAAATCTAGGAACCTCCATAAGGGGACCAGTTTAGGAGGCTAGAACTAAATCTCATATTTTCATCTTTGTTCTCAAAGTAGGCACTTCAGGTGGCTCTCTAGATAAATATGTTGAAAACAAGACTTGTCCACATCTTAATCCTTTGCATTCCCATCCTCAGCTATCCAAAAGAGACTGCTGTTCTTTTTATCCAAGTGAAGGCCAGGAATTAGAGTTTTACCAAAAATTGTTTGCACAGCAATTATATAAATTGGATTTGTGTCCTAAAATGTTTTGAGACTGACTTTCTTCCTCGATTAAAATTTGGTACACTTCTTAATATGTGATCTCTTTGTGTTTTTAGCACTTAAACGACAGAGAAGAACCTGTCTAAAGTGTTATTTTTATACATATTATTTGTACAAAAATCTCCTATGTTTTTTTTTTGTTGTTGTTCAATATATCTATTTATTTATTTATTTATGGCTGTGTTGGGTCTTCGTTTCTGTGCGAGGGCTTTCTCCAGTTGCGGCGAGCGGGGGCCACTCTTCATCGCGGTGCGCGGGCCTCTCACTATCGCGGCCTCTCTTGTTGCGGAGCACAGGCTCCAGACGCGCAGGCTCAGTAGTTGTGGCTCACGGACCCAGTTGCTCTGCGGCATGTGGGATCTTCCCAGACCAGGGCTCGAACCCGTGTCCCCTGCATTGGCAGGCAGATTCTCAACCACTGTGCCACCAGGGAAGCCCCCTCCTAAGTTTTTAATAAAATTAAAGAGGGATCCATTTGTACAGTGATTAAATCAAGAAGGAAACTGTAACTGTATTAATATAGGATTTATGGAGCACTAAATGTGTGCCATGTACTTCCCTAAGTACTTAATATGTGTCCATTCATTTAATCTTACCAGTCTTAGGAGTTTGCCACCATTATCCAAAGCCCACAAAGGATAAACCACTTAGCTAGCAAGTGTTAGAGCCAGGATGTAAGTTATCCAGCTTCACAGCTTTTGCTCTGACAATTACATCCCACTGCTACTCCAAAAGAAGTAAAGTAGAGGGTTATATTATTTCTGGGCATATCCTTCTGTATGCTATTACATCACAGCTGCATGGGTTTGAGGCACTAGTTTACATATATTACACATGAGCAATGTATTTTTCTATTGTCAACACAGAAGTCAGCAGAAGTGACATATACACTCACTGCTTCTCATAGGCATCCTGTGAATGCTTGTGACTTCAGGGTGACATTGGAAGTGAGGCATGGGGATTTCTGACTGAAGGCTGGAGGAAAACTGAAAGAGCCAGGAACTCTGGCTCTGCTACCGTCTGAATGTTTGTGTCTCCTCAAAATTCATATGTCGAAATCCTAATGCCTAAGATGGTGGTAACAGGAGGTAGGACCTTTGGGAGGTGCTTAGATCATGAGAGTGGAGCCCTTAAGAATGGGATTAGCGCCCTTTTAAAAGAGACCCCACGGAGCTCTCGAGCCTCTTCTGCCATATGAGTATACAAGTTTGTGACCTGGAAGAGGGTTCTCACTTGGCCATGCTGGCATGCTGAGCTGAGACTTCCCAAACTGTGAGAAATAAATTCCTGTTGTTTATAAGCCAACCAGTGGGTGGGATTTTGTTATAGCAACCCATTTTGAAAGGGAACAGGAGAGGCTCTTCTCCCTAGAAGTCCTCCTCCTTGCCTTGTGTTACATCCTTGACACCTGGCAGAGGAGGGGCAGGTAAGAGCACCCAGAGATCTTGCACAGGACCACATTCTCCACCCTCTCCCCTAAACGTATGAGGCAGGGTCCCAAGCTTTACACAAGACATGATCTTGAGGAGCAAAGGGAACGTGGGTGAAGGAGGCATGCTCGGATGATCAGGTCTTGTTACTCTTCTCTGGCAAATCTTCCAGTGGCTTTCCACCTCGCTCAGTCAGAGCCATGCTTTACTAAGGCACAGGAGACCTTGACTACACACTGGATTTGTCCTGGTAACATTTTAAAAAGACATGACCAGGCTTCAACCCAGACAAATTTCAATAGATTCTGGGGTTGGGCTCAGGAATTTCTTCCAAGCTCCCACAGTGGGTAAAATGTACAGCTGGCTCTGATCCACAACCCTGCTCTATGTGGTCAGCCCTGCCCCCCACCCCAAACAAGCTCTCCAACCTCATCCCCACCTCACTCCTCCTCTGCTTTCCCGGCTCCAGTGTCACCAACATCCTTGTGGTTCCTCAAACATGCCAAGCATGCTCCAGATGAGGCCTTTCCTCTGCCTGCAACACTCTTCATTCATACACTCTCACCACCCACTCCCATAGCTCATTCAGCGTCCCTAATTAGAGAGACCTTCCCGGACCACTCCGTATAAAAAAACAGGCAAGTCCCTACAAAATACCTCCTCTACTCTCTTGCTCCACACACTCCTTGTCTTCCTAACCCCGCTTTATTTTTCTCCAGACCTCCTCTCACCCTCTGACTTGTGTATCTGTTTCATGTCTGTCTCATTCTGGAAAGTAAGCTCCACCCATGCAGGACCTTTGTAACGTTCTGTGATAGCTCTGGCTCTTAGAAATATACCTGGCACAAAGTAGTCGCTCTGACAATGTCAGTTGAATGAGAAAATAGCTACTTCAACCTTATTTTTTACCTAGATTTGTTTTTGAAGCATCCTAATCCAAGAAATTGGTAGGTTAAAACAAACAAGTCCATTTTAAAAGTTCCATTTAAAGCTTAGAAAAACAAAGTGTCTCAACCTTTTCAACAAAAAGACTAAAGAGTAAAAAATGTATGAGCTGAAAAGTATTTAAAATGCGACATATGATACACCTTTGTTCTGTTCTAATACTTTTTTTGATTTTTACCAATTCACCTTCCCAGCGTGATAAATTAAGATTCTAGGTCTCAAAACCATTTTGTAAAGGATATTTGGTACCAACACTCTTTGATGGCCTATCTGCCTTTGTGGCTTCTTCTCATCAGCACCTCTCCAACAGTTTCTCTTCTGTCCCTGGCCCTGGAAGTCTACAGAGTCTCTGCTTCTCTTCCTGCCCTCAAGCCCGGATCAAGACACTCTTCTCCAAAGTGCATTCTTAAGTGACCTCTTCTTAGCTCTCAGTCGTGGAAGGAACCAAGTCAATGACTCTCCATGCTCTTTCACTTTCCCTAGCCTTGGGGAAACATCAATGTGATAATTCTTATGTGAACTAAGTTACTTTCCATGTAATATAATTCACCAAGGATCTACAAAACATAATCTGGAAATTATGGGCATAAAGGAACCTAACCTTTGGGTTCCTACCAGTGTCTCTTATACATTAGACTTAAGACTTTATTAGTGATAAAGGCTTTCCACAGTGAAACCGTTTACAAAACTGGCTGTATTTTTCCCCTCCCAGTAAATAGTCCATTTACAATGTGCCCCATTAAGAGGCAGAGTCTTTTTCTGCACCTCTTCAAACTGGGCTGGCCTTGTGACCCGCTTTGACCAATAAAATACAGTAGGAGTAAAATGTGGTAGGAAAGATGACATGCTAGTTCTGACTCTACCCTCAAGAGATCGTGCACATTTCTGCTCATTCTCTCTTGGAAACATGCTGCCCCCCCCACCATGTGACAAGTCTGGGATAGCCTGCTGGATGAAAAGAGTCACATGGCCTAGTTATTCCCATTGTCCTAGCCAACAGCCAGCCAACTCCCAGAAGTAGAGCCTCCCAACTGACTGTCAGCTAACCACAAATATATTTGGGGACCCAAATGAGACCAGAATAATCCATACAGAGGGCAAAAGAATTAGGCAAATAAATGACTGTTTAATGCCACTAAGCTTTGTGATAGTTTGTTGCACATAAAAAGCTATTAGATTTACCAAATATTTTTCATCATTGAGTTTGAAAAATATTCAGTTGATATTTATTTTTAAAAATCCTTTATTCAAATCCCAGAAAAGCAAAAGACATACATAAAAGGCCGGGAAAAAGAGCTGAAGGGAGGATCAAAAAACATAGGAAAAAAAGAAAGAATGTACTTTCTTTGTTTTTATTTTTCCCCTACTTTTGTCAATATCTTGATTCCATAAAATATTTTTTTAGTAAAACTGAGCTTTAAATAAGTTATCATAAAAGCTTACCTTTCAGTTCTAAAATGCAGATGCTTCTCTTAAGGTGCTTCTTTTAATAGAAGAAGGTGTTTAATTAGCACCGAAGGTGTGATACAAGTTAAATGCTAATAAAGTTCATCCTAACAGTCAAGCTTAATACAGGGTCTGGCTCAGCACATTTTTGAAGTACTTCTTCTATTTGAACTTAGCTTTTATTCTTCCTTTTTCAGGAGAAGTGATGTACACATCTTTACAGTGCTTCCCTCAATCTAGGTTTCTAATTTATATCTGTCAATTTTATTTGTCCTTTTGTTTCTATAGTTTTCTTAGGCAAGGGGAGAAAAATAATTTTACAAAACTTCCTAATTAAGTCAATTTACAGAGTTGAAACATAAAAATTTCCAAGAAAGCTGTATTGAGAAAATTCACAATTGCGTTTTAAGGACTAGATTTCCCAAACTCCTACTGACTGTTAGTTTAAAAGGCCAGAATTTAGAAAAGAATAGAATAGAGAAGAGAGGAAAAGAAAGTTGTCATTAATAAATCTATTCCAAGAAACAACTTTGGAAGATTTGGGGAAGAAAATTAATCAACAGTTTAAATCTGGGATTTGTTCCCAGAAAATACTAATAAATAAAAACTGAATTTTTCATTCTTGGGTAAGATGAATATTATCTTCTGAATATTATCACAGAGGTACATGTCACACATGGAGAGGTGTATCTGGCATACAGAAGTGTGTGTCATGGAGGTGGAGGCCCACATCTGCAAGAATAAATCAACCGTCTTCTGCCAGAAGGTTATCTTTTCCTTCTGTCCCATAAGCCCAGGCCCCTTCTGAGTTATGAGGCTTCAAAACTTATTTTTTCTTACCTACAGTGAATGCCTAAGTAAACACTTTTAAAAGCTGGAAAAGCTAGTTTTCTGCTCTACTTCGAACCAATGCCAAATTGAAATAGCTGGGATCATGTTCTTTGTTATTTAAAGGGCTTTTTTAAAATAAAAGAATCCAATGAATTTTCCTTTTCTTGGCTCCTTCATCCTTCTCCCTTTGTGCTGATGTAGATATCCACAGCAGAGGTCAGACTGACTATAGAGTTGTATAAATTCTTTATTGCTAAAGAATATTAATGCGTGAATTTTGTAGAGCATGCTATCAAACAAAGCCACCAATGAAAGAGAAAACATTAGAACTTTTGCCTATGTGGGAGTCAGGATTATCTCCTCAGGGCCACATGGCTTTGAATGGCTCTAGAGTTGCATAGTGTCTTTCCTTTTTAAAAGTCATTCTTTGGTGCCAGTCATTATTTTAGATCTCTTCTGCTCTCTTCCTAGAATATTGCTTGTTACTAGTGCTTAAATGTTGTTAGATTGGAACTCACTTTCCATAATTAGTACAGTGAAATTTAGGTAAGCCAGAAACTTGAAAAGCAAAATATTGAACTTAACTCCAGAAAATCCAAAAGGTCTGAAGGACCATGTGATGTCAGAAGGGAAAAAAATGAAGGTTTCTCTCATTAATGGGATGTGGTTGCTATAGAACTAGAGGAAATGAAATTGGGAGGAAACTGGAGATAATACTATAGTAGTTGGGGCTTATAAAATCTTTGTAAAAAACAGCCCTTTTAAAAGTTAGGTTTGGACCCAATAATTGCCTGCCTTCCATTGTGTGTCTTATACTATATGACCAAACACCTCCGGTTCCTTACACAGAATTAGTCTCTGTATTCTCTAAGCTACTTGAAGATATTCAAAGGGTTCAAGGCTACTGGTGAGAGAGTTTCTGATACTAGAATCTCTTACATCATTTTAGAAATCCTCTATTGGAGTAGGGTGTAGGTTGTTAGAAGGTCTTCCAAATTATCAATAATAAACTGATCCCCAAACAAGACCACCTTGTTTTAAAAAAGCAAAGGCAACATGATAAGAGTGCTTCTCTGATATTCATATCACGTATTACACTTGGATAGGTATATCCTGAAAAGGCCTCAGAAAGTCCTGCACAAATGAATAGATACAGGACTGGAAGCTTTCTCATTTGAGACTATTTTTTTTAAACCTGAGAGCCTGGTTCATGACTTTTGAAGTAATAATCACTAAAAAATTATTTTATGTCTTAGATACTTGCTCCACAGTAAATGTATGCTTACTAAGCGATGAATGTCATCAGCAAATGCGGAGATTTATATTCCCTTCTAATTTGCTCTAGTTAATGAATTGAGTTCTAAGCACCACTGCATTTAGTAATTAAAATGCATTTAGAAAATTACGGCTGGGCAGTGAAGGCAGTTTCTTATGGCTTTTCTCTATAATAAGGCAAAGAAAAAAAATCGCGGCCAGCATTTGTACGTTCAAATAATGATTTGTCCAGTTTTTCTATTGTGTATCGACCAGCTTCTACTTAATTAATGCAGTGATATTAACATCATTTTTGTATCAACTTTAGAATCTTGTAAGAAATATGTTTGAAGTGCCAGTAAAGATGACAGGATGCTAAGGGGTGGGTATTACACAGGTGCTTTAAAATTATTCTTTGCACAATCACACATTTAGATATTTCGTGATAAAATTTCAAAGGTCAGAGTATTCAGTAATTCCCAAAATGCACTTCGGAGGCGGGGGAGTAGAAGCAAGTTTCTGGGATAATTCCTAAACTAAGTTAAAAAGTGATAGCCCGTAATTGTGCTTTAAAAATTTTGGAATTAGTTGCTAAATTTTAAAACGTGGACAGTTTACATTTTAAAAATTAAGATTTCTAGTTTCAGTTGAAAAATTGGAAGACTTGGTAAAGTTGGGTCCTGATTATGGCGTGGCAACCTTGGATTGGAACTGACTACTGAGACATACATACATACAGTATCCATTTAGCCCCATCACTCAGCACAGATAGCCTCACTCATTCATATCACCTGTCTGACCCCCGAGTGACAGCGGAATGATCAAACTCTGCTCTGGACTGCTAAGGTCACATATGTGGAAGGAGCCCAAGAAACTCAATCTTCCATTCAGTACCTTATAGGAATGCTTTCTATACCACCTAGACCCTGCCTGTGCTCTTCCAGGAGCTTGCTTCAATAGGCGACAGGCAATACAATCCCTTTACAAATGGCTCTAATGGATAAAATGTCTTTATTTTCATCTCAAATCCACTTAAAGTAGAAATCACTTAAAGTGATTCAAAGAATAAATCTACTTTATCTTCTATATTAAATCCTTTCATTTAGAAGGGAGTGATCACATCTCAAGTATTTTCTTCTCCAGTCTGTATATAATCCCCAGTACTTTTAAGCATTCATCATATGACATGGTTTCATGTCTAGCTTACAGTCAACTTAACTCCCTAAGCCTTTTTTGTGTAAATGGCTATGAATATATTTCTCTCCTTTTTGTATTGGTGTAAATTTTTAAAAATCAAATTGTAAGATATCACATTTATTCATATTAAATTTCATTATTAATTTGGGTTTACTGGTCTAGTACGTTAACAATTTTTTTTGTTCTGTCCTTGCCTGTATTTTTCTTGATTGCTACAAAAGAGGATTCTGCCTACATATTCTTTTATTAGAGTATAATAGGTATGTACTAGACATGTAGTTGAAATAAAACGAAAACATTTATAAATAAAGCATGCCAATCACAATCTCTGTAACCTCAATCCATGCACCAAGTAAAAATCATGAATAAAGTATAATCATAGAATATTTTCTCTACAAGTCTTAAATGGATTGGAAAAAAATCTTGTTTCCATGGTTTAATTCAATGATAATCAACTTATTCCTGGGAAATTGGCCTTTTACCATTTTTAAAGATAGAGAAAGTAGAGGCAGAAGTAATTGGTTTTAAAAAAATTCACAGAGTGTATTTAAAAGCAAAGAACCAAATCCAAACTTTTAAAAGCAAATAATACATCCACAGACTGTGTTTTGTTTGCATGTATACATGCACATTCATAGAGAAAGTGAGTATGAGTGTGTGTGTATATCTATGTGCATACATGCATATGTAAATATGTGTGTGTATGCATCGGACCATGTGAGAGTATGTGCACGTGTACACATGTATGTGTTTTAGGTCCTGGAAAGAATTTCAGCACATCTTAAAAATTGCTCAGTGAACTCTAAAACACAAAGATAGAATCTCTGTAACCTCTATCCATATACCAAACACATAGTTTGAAATCTATTAGAGATATGAGAACACACGCTCACTGAAATAAGTTATAATCTTATTTTACTTTATATTAAGGGATATCTTGATATCCTTTGGAAGTGTACTGTTTTTGATCAAATCAGCTCATTTCAAAGTTACTTTGGAATAAATGGAAAATCACTAAATTTCTGAAATTTTAATTTGAACAAAAACAAGTACCATATTTTAGGCTAAATAAATTTACCTAATTCCTTAATACAATGTTAAAGAATGAACACATATTCACACACATCTTCTTTAGACATGAGAGCAACTTAACAGCTACACATACATTAGTCCCTTTATAAATAATAAATAAGTACCTGGAAGATACATGCATGAACATAGAGCATGAGCTATCACCGGAATAGGAATAAAATATTCCATATATTAAGGAAGTTATGGAAAGTAATCACAGATGAACCAGATTCATTTCCTAACGTATTATTTTTTAAAGAATATTTACCCTGCTCACATTGTTACTTTAATTAAAAGAATTTGGGATAACATGACATGAAGCTATCTCTTTCTTCCTATTAAAATATACTTGAAGGCAAAGATTAAAATGTACATGCAGTAAGACTGGAAACTAAGATTAATGGTCAAGCATTTGTCAGAATCTGAGAAAATTTTCCTTCAACGATAGCATCAGTGGAATTCAACAAAGAAATACTGTATCTTATATGTAGCCTCTGAAACAAAAGAACTGGAGCTGCAAATCAATCAGGACTAGACATCCCTGTTGCTTAAAAGTTAAACACAAATTTGCCATATGACTCAGCAATTCCACTCTTAAGTATATACCCAAGAAAAATGAAAACTTATATTCACCAAGGACTTGCACAAGAATATTGTTAAGCATTATTCATAATAGCTCAAATGGGAACAACCTAAATGTCCACCTACTGATGAGTAGATACATAAAGTGTAGTATCCATGTAATAGAATACTATTCAGCAATAAAAAATGAACTAGTGATACATGATATGACACAGATGAGCCTCAAAAACATTATGTTAAGTGAAAGAAGCCAGGCAGAAATCATACATTGTATGATTTCATTTATATGAATGTCTAGAAAAGGGAAGTAAATAGATATAGGAAGTAGATTGGCGGTTGGGGATTAACAGTAAATGGGCATGAGGGATCTTACAGAGGTGATAAAACTGTTCTAACACCGATTTATTGTAATAATTGTACAACTTGGAAAATTTGCTGAAGAAAAAAACATTGAATCGTACAGCTGGAATGGGTTAACTATATCAGGGGTCCCCAATCCCCGGGCCACAGACTGATACAGGTCTGTAGCCTGTTAGGAACCGGGCTACACAGCAGGAGGTAAGCAGCGGACGAGTGAGCGAAGCTTCATCTGTATATACAGCCGCTCCCCCATCGCTCGCATTACCGCCTGAGCTCCACCTCCTGTCAGATCAGTGGCGGCATTAGATTCTCATAGGAGCGTGAACCCTACTGTGAACTGTGCATGCGAGGGATCTGGGTTGCGTGCTCCTTAAGAGAATCTAATGCCTGATGATCTGAGGTGGAGCTGAGGCAGTGATGCTAGCGCTGGGGAGCAGATGCAAATACAGGTTATCATTAGCAGAGAGGTGTCACTGCACAGAGACCATAATAAATCAGTTGTTTGCAGACTCATATCAAAGCCCTAACAGTGAGTGGCAAGTGACAATTAAGCTGCATCTTACGGAGTAGACTGGACATAAGCAACACACTTCGGGTGTCACTGTCTCCCATCACCCCCAGACGGGACCATCTAGTTTCAGGAAAACAAGCTCAGGGTTCCCACTGATTCTGCATTATGATGAGTTATATAATTATTTCATTATATATTACAAGGTAATAATAATAGAAATAAAGTGCACAATAAATGTAATGTGCTTGAATCATCCCGAAACCATACCCCCCTACCCTGGTCCATGGAAAAATTGTCCTCCACGAAACCGGTCCCTGGTGCCAAAAAGGTTGGGGACCGCTGAACTATATGATATATAAAACATACCTCAATAAAGTTATTAAAAAAAAACCCAAACAACTAGGCAGCCAACACTTCTACATCCCTACTTTCCCCAATACATGCAAAAATATTGCACAAGCTCTACTTTACCATGTATCTGGAGAAATGGCCTGGCCCCTTTGCGATCAGCAGCTCTCTGGTTATTAAAACTCCAAAGCAAGTAGGAACCAAGTAGGGAAGCAGCTAGATAATTAATTGTGCAATGAATCAAGAGAATCATGGGTAGAAGCACAGACAGAAAAGCCTTGGGGGTACCTATATTGGGGTTTATTGTTTTTCTTACACTAAAGTAGGCAAAGAACAACTACAAGCTGCTTCAAATGTTTCTAAGATTCAAATTTTCCTCATAGTCAGTGTGCCTGAGTGCTGCAGTAGTAGACTTTCCTATGTTCTTTCAGAATAGGCCAAAAAGATGAATGTCTACTAGCCAAGAGAAATTGGGCTGGAGTTGTGCATATCAAGTTGCACCGCAGCTTTGGATCTGAGAACTGGCACTGAGGGGGGACTAAGAAAAAGTTACACAGTGAGTGTCTTGAGCCAAGATTGAATTTAAAAAGAAAATCTGACATTCAATGATAACAGTTTCTAAAAAGAAACAAAAATTAGAAAGAGAGACGAAAGTGCATTGGACAAAGACACTTCAATAGGGAAAGGATAGTCTTTTTCACAAATGGTGCTGGGGCAACTGGAACTCCACATGCAAAAAGATGAATTTAGAAACCTAACTCACACCATACACATAAGTTAATTCAAAATTGATCACAGACCTGAGTGTAATTTCTAAAACTAGGAAACTCTTAGAAAAAAAAACCAAACAATAGAATGATTTCCCTGTGGGTTAGGTGAAGATGTCTTAGATGTGACACCAAAAGCACAAGTGATAAAAAAGAAAAAACATTTATAAATCGGACTTCATTAAAATTTAAAACTTTTGCATTTTAAAAAGCACCATTAAAAAAGTGAAGACAAGCCACAGAAGAAAACATTGCAAATCATACATCTGATAAAAGGCTTGTATCCAGAATATATAAAGAGCTTAAATTTGAACTCAAGAATATGTAGACTAATAATCCAATTCAAAATAAACAGAAAACTGAAAAGACATTGCACAAAAGATATATGAATGGAAAATAAGCACATGAAAAGATGTTCAGTATCATTGGGGAAACACAAATTTAAACCACAAAGGTATCCCACTTAACGTTCAATAAAATAGCTATAATAAAAAAGGTAGGTAATAAGTGTTGACAAGGATGTTGATAAATTGGAACCCTCCTCCATTGCTGGTGAGAATGTAAAGTGGTTGGTACAGCCATTTTGAAAAGAAGTTTGGCAGTTTCTTTAAAAAGTTAAACATAAATACATCATATGACCCATAAATTCTACTCTTAGGTATCTATTTAAAGATATTGAAACACAGGCCCACACAAAAACTTATATGTGAAGGCTCATAGCAGCATTATTAATAAAAATGGAAAAAAATCCAATGTCCATCAACTAATGAATGGGTAAACAATGTGATGTATACATACATATATATATATATATATATATATATATATATATATATACACACACACACACACACACACACACACACAATGGAGTATTATTTGGAAATAAAAAGGAATGAAGTATTGATACACGCTACAACAAGAATCAAGCTCAAAAACATTAGGCTAATTTGCAGCAACATGGATGGACCTAGAGATTAGCATACAATGTGAAGTAAGTCAGAAAGACAAAGACAAATGCCGTATGATATCACATATGTGGAATATAAAATATGACACAAATGAACTATTTAAGAAACAGAAACAGACTTAGGGTTACCAAAGAGAAAAGGGGTGGGGGAGGGATAAATTAGGAGTTTGGGATTAGCAGATACAAACTACTATAGATAAACAACAAGGTTCTACTGTATAGCACAGGGAACTATATTCAATATCCTGTAATAAACCAGAATGGAAAAGAATATGTATATATATGTATAACTGAATCACTTTGCTGTACAGCAGAAACTAACACATTGTAAATAAACTATACTTTAATAAAAAATAAAACAAAACAAATCAAAACATTAGGCTAAGTGAAAGGAGCCAGTTGCAAAGGCCATATATGGTATGATTACAATTATATGAAATATTCAGAAAATACAAAGCATAGATGTAGAAAACCTATTAGTGCTCGACTGAGGTCAGGGGTGAGAACAGAAGGTGACTGCAAATGGCCACTAGGAATCTCTGTGCAGTAACAGAAATGTTCAAAAATTGATTATGGAGATGGTTGCACAATTCTGCGCATTTACTAAAAAACATTAAATTGTACACTTAAAACAAGCGAATTTATGATATGTAAATTACACCTTAATAAAGCTGTTAAAATAAAATGTATTGGGTCAATTTTAAACAACTATTCAGGGAATTCCCTGGCGGTCCAGTGGTTAAGACTCAGTGCTTTCACTGCTGTGGGCCTGGGTTCCATCCCTGGTGGGGAGCTAAGATCCTGGAAGCCATGAGGCACGGCCAAAAATAAAGAAAGAAAGAAAGAAAGAAAAGAAAAGAAAAAGTTCAGATAAAAAGAAAGGAAAAAAACAAAAAAAAGTCTGAATATTATTTTGAAATAATTTTCAAAGTACAGAAAGCAGCTTTGAAAACTGCTTAATATGATAATAAATTCTTAATAATCTTACTCTTAATAAGATAATAAATATAGCCCCTATGAACTAAAAATAGAACGTCTAGAAGAGATTAATCTCTGAAATAGGGAGCTGTTGGGAATAAGAAAATTCACAAAGGACACTAAAATTCAATGCAAAAATTAAATTTTGCACTGGAATCTTTAAAGAGCATGACAGACACAGCAATTAACTCAGTGATATTAAGAACAAACTTGAGAAATCGTCCAACACAGGTGAAAAGGATAAAAAAGGTGAAAGGATGAGAAAAATAGGTATAAGAAGTACAAAGTGAAGAAAATCCTAGGGAAAAAATAGAGCATATGTGATTATCAAGCCTAGACTACAAGAAAGTTCCTCTGAGATAATTAATAAATAGATGTTAATTTTCCAATTAAAGGGTCTATACATTTTGGGTATATTACAAAGACCATCACCTAGATATGCCCTGGCAGTGTTTTTAAACTGGTTATTCTCCTTCAGCTGTCCAGATTCATTCTTGCCCCTTCTCTGCCCTGCTCTGTACTTTGAGAAGTTGACCTTTGCAGACCGTTTTATCCAGGCTCCCTCCCCTATTAATTACCTTCTACTTGGGTTTGGCCAATTGAAGGCACTGGCAGAAATGCTGTGGGATAGAGGGCAGGAAGAGAGAGAGTTCAGGGGGATTCTCCTTGCTCCCTCACTTTTTTCAACACCACATCTTAGTAGTAGCTAAGACCCCTCCAGATGACAGCTCCCACTAGGTGGATCCTCTCCACAGTTCCAGCTTTCACTGGCCCCTGTAACACGATTTCCTCAGCAATGTCCTCGTCTCTAGAGGTATTGATGGCTTCCAAGTGTTGTTGCTAGTCTTCTCTGAATGCCTCACCAGCTCAAATTAAGAGTTTGTTCCCTTAATCCTACCTACACCACTGTGAGTAATCCTATTCATTTCAGCCATCTAGGGTGAATTTTATTTCCTACTAAAGGACACTGATTTATACAAAGGGTAAAGAAAAATATCCATAAACATGCAGAGAGAAAATAATTTGATATACAAAGGAATCAAAGTCAGACCAATCACACGCTTCTCTACTGCAAAACAAATGCCAGAAGCTAATGGAAAAAAAATATATAATATGAGAAGAAAAAATTTTGACTCAAAAATTTCATTCTGCATTCCTATGGGAAGTCAACCAAATGCTAACTGGTTGTATTAAAGCTGTTTGCTATATATTAAAAAAAAAACAAAACTCAAAGTTAACACTAGTAGAATTAAAAATATCTTTAAAATATCTTTAGAACTTTTTAAAAATTTATCTTCTGAATCACTGTAGAACATAATTATTCTAATTTAGCCATATCTCTAAGTAAATGAATTTGATAATTGCATTTTATCCTTGAAGGACAATACTTTCCATATAACAGATCCTCCTAAATACAAACAGATGGCTACCGTTTCATAAAGTTCTATGAAAACCCTTTCATCCATGTGCAAGGAGGCAGTGGATATAATCACACACCAACATATTAGTCACTCATTATGCACTTGAATGCAATAATCAGTTGGGCTGTCTAATTATTTCTACTATTATTCAAGGCTCTTGGCCAATGTAAGAATGCTTACTTTGTGAAGGAAAGAAAAAATAATGTACTTAATTTTATTTACCACTATGATTGATTGGCTAGACAAATTAGAAATAACTGAGCTAGCCAGAAGATGAATATAGAACACTTTGAATTTTAATTTTAAGCGCTTCTGACTTGTCATGTTGAATATAGATGGCTCCATTAAGTAAAATATATAAGTATAAAATGGAAAATGTCAGGAGAGTAGCTAAATGACATATTTAAATGTCATCTTCAAATGTCATTTATCATCTGGATAAAGATCACTTTTAACTGACCCTGAAATGTAAAAATGGAATCAGAACAGACATCAAATAAGTGACTGTATTTCCATTAAAATGCAATCAAGTATAAAATATTCAATATATGACTGAATTTTAAATTTGGAAAATACTTCCTAATATACAGTGAAATTGCATGTTATATTTACTCAAACATAATACAAGTATTGGAAAACAGAGGAACCAAGTAAATTCTAATTTTAGGAGCTAAAGCTGGGCTCCTCTGACAGCAATCATGTCTTCTTAAACACTGCTTCTCTTGCCTGTGCATTTATTGATAGTTTTTGTATGTATTAACGGTGTGTGTGTGTGAATTAAATGAAATATGGTTCTTAAATTCAGAGAGCATAGAATTTAGCTGTGGAGTCAACAAAAGCTACAAAACAATCTAAAGTATCTCGTGCTTGAATACAAGAGCCCTCTTCTCCCTGCTAAGATGTTTCTTTTTAAGAAGCATGTTTATAGGGCAGCAAAGGTAGGAGAGAAACATTTATCCAGACAAATTAGCGCTGTTAGCGCTGTTGATGGATGCAGGGGCAGACAGCGCAGCCTCGTTGTAAGCATGTCCCCAAAACCATTGCAAATGTGAGCTAATGGATGGTGAAGCAGCAAGGACTAAGGACAGGCCCCATGCCTCATGCCTCAGGGCGGACAGAAGTTAGAATGGTTCCACAGTGAAGCTAGGTGTAAGGGCGAACTTCAGAAAGTAGCAGACATTCATGGGAAAAGAGAAAGCAAAAGTGTTTCAAAGGCCTGTATAAAAGAACAAGAGCCCTAGATAGATCTAAAGTTTCAATCTCATGGACTTAAAATTTCTTTCTAGGAGTTGTCTTAATCAGCTAATCTAGAGCTATGTGATAATAATAATATTATTACATATTATATTATTATACTAACAACAACAAAATCTGATGTCTATGTCATACCTTACAGTTTTTCAAGCACTTTTACCCATGTTACCTCCTGTTATCCTTGTGAATAGACTGGATAGGGAAAATATTTATTTTCCTTTAAGAGGTGATTAAATTGAGAATCAGCCATTAAATAACCTATCTGAAGTAACACAGGTATTAAATCTGTAAAACGAAGAGCCAGGATCAACAGACCTGAAAATATTTTTCTAGCTTTATGTTCTTAGTTGTTTTTGTTTTTGTTTTTTTTTCCTCCAAAGAGTCCCTTTTTGTGAGATAAAATAGATTTTTCCTGTAGACACACCTTGGAAGTATTCTCTCAAAGCCTGCCCAGAGCAGTCCCTAAATGTGTGCTAGAGGTATAGAACTTAAAGATTCTAGGAGTACTGAGGTCCCTACCGAGGGCAGGTCATGTGTGGGTCAGGAAGAAGACGGAAGGGGAAGCCTGAGTCCCTGCAGTGAGGCCAAGCTGGCTAGTGGAGACCGTGGGCTTGGAGGCAGATGGACTAGGGTGGACCTGGCCTGCTTTCTGAGCATTGAGTGTTCATCTCTAAGATGAAACTATTAACAACACAATGATACATAAAGTGACTGGCTTATAATTAGTACTCAACACTGGTAGCTATTGAACAACTGCAGCCCTGGGGTAATTTTCCACATCTCCCCAGCCAAATTAACTGCTGAATTGACTGTCCCAAACATTGAAAATTTAAAGCAAATTTAGATAGTTTTGGGGAGTGAAAGGATCTGCAGCCTTCTCCCATTCTCTAAACATGCAGTTCACACTTTCTCACCAAAGAACACAGAAGTTAAACTGCAGAACTGATACCCAGGATATCAGAGTTGTCCTCTTGTTTTTGAACTCCCGTCCTCATTCCCCCTCCCAAGAAGCCTATGAGATCTTGTTTCAGGGAAGAGTTGCTGCTTCTGGAGAATAACTGGGGTTTGCGAGAAGCAAGGTAGAAGCCTGGAAATTTCTAGGCGGTAGCAAAATCTCAAGGGACCTCTAATTCTGGAAGTGGGGTGAGGCTGGAGTTAGTCATCTGCTTCCTTCTCATCTTATTTGTATAGCCTCAGCACCATGGAAAGAGCCCTGATTCTGAGTCACGGTTTTTGTTCTCCCTGCAAAATAGGGCCTGAAACACCTCTCCTAATTTCCATTCACTCTGTCATTCAAAATTATTTATTGTTTGTCAAATTTTGTCAGCAACTTCCGGCTGTTGTGGATACAATGATGAATAAGACAGACTTAGTCCTTAACCTCAGGGAATTTACACTCTAGTGCAGGAAAAAGTTCTAGACAAATTAAATATGAAACAGAAGTTGTTATAATATTACAGAATATATGGTCTAACTGACTACAAGCCAGGCACTGAACTGGACGCTGAAGGTGCCACAGTGATCAAAATAGGTAGGGCCCTGTCTTCATAGTGTTCACCACACTGAGACAATGAACATCAAAGTATTCAGTACAGTAATGCAAATACTTTGCTGTCAAATACAACCTCTACAAGGTTGTCTTTTCTATCAGAAAGCAATTAACTTTCTGATAGGAAAGACTACTACTCTCATGGCGACATTAACTGTTACTCCCTTATACACACTCTACACATATTCAGTAAATGTTTGTTTAAAAATATTTGCTAAATTAAAGTCAGATCAAAGTCTTGGGATTTTAGCCTCATGGAAAAGGCTGAGACAGAGAGTAGATGCTGTTTTCTGCCACTGCTAGAGGCAGGGCCGTTCTCAGGCAGCCAAGGGTGGCCATGGGTAGAGGGCAGTGGTAGAGAACAGTGTTGATAATTACTGCCCCAAAGCCTAAAAGCACCACAGGGACAAGTTAGGTCATAACTACACCCCTGAGTAAGGAAGGGACTAGGTTGTTTAATGGGGGTTGGTTCTACACGAGGTTTTTGTCTGTCACACACACACAACAAAGGCCAAAGGACCTCAAAAAGATTCTTATTATGCTCTTGGAAACATAAAGACTTTCACCTTCAAAAAACATCAGAGAAGTCTCATATTATTTTAATAATAGCTAAAGACAAACGTTTGGATGTTTAACTGATGACCAGCACTTGTTAACTTGTGCCACACACCATAGGGTGAGAACCTGGCAGCCTTCCAGGGGCAGATTTCACTGCAGAGAATTATACGTTTAAAGAACTCACCTCAGAGACTTTCCGCACAACTCAGAATGTCTAGGTACCATCATTCAATACTCTGGTTTATTTCTTATTGGAAAAGATGGTGAATTCTTTGGTTACCATGATGTCTTATTGGCCTCCTGGGTTGGAGAACTAAGACTACATACAAAGTGGGGCTCAGATTACTCAGAAAGCTTCACTTATTCTCAGCCCTGCACATCGGGTCTTCAGGTCTGATTTCTACACTAAACCAGGTCCTTGAATGCTGAATAGTAGCAACAACCAGAGACAGTGTTGTAGGTCTTGGTCTCTGTGGTTGAAAACCCTTCAGCAGAGCCCTCAGTGAGTGCAAACTCTCAGTTTAATGCAACATTCTGATATCTGTGTGTGTGTGTGTGTGTGTGTGTGTGTGTACACTGCCCAGTGTATATATTCTGCCCAGTGTATATATTCCACTGCAGTGGAAGCGCAGAGTCTTAACCACTGGACCACCAGGGAAGTCCTCTGATATCTGTATATTTGTAGCCTCCATGGTATCCATATGGCCACATTCTAGCAGATAATACATTACTGTTCAATAAATACCTGTTGATTGACTATACAAAAAATTACAGTAATAAAATAATAGTAGTGATATGAAGTGGCATTCTGACTATGAAAAGAACTTTCAGGAAGCACAGAGATGGATAACTGATAATGTCGAAAATGACATTTTTATAGAGACCTTTGAGAGCATTTAGTTTCATTTCTGCATTTATGGATAAAGAAACTGAGGCCTAAAAATTTCAAATTATTTGCTCAACATAACAGGGAATGAGAGGTGAGACTTCAAAGCCAGTTTCTAGACTCCATGACCTATGTGATTTTTAATAAGTCACCCTCAAATTCACAGCTAATGACAAAATGTCTTAATTTTATCTTCTGCAAAATTTAAATCCCTAATTTATTAAGTGTATAGGTGAGAACTGACAATTTTTACAAAGGCTCATCCATCCATTGGTTGCCACCCGTCATCACATAAAGTCTGTTTATAATTGTCAACATTCTGCTGTACTATAATTGATTTTCTTCATGGTTATTCTGGAGACCTCTCATGAAACCTGGTGTTACCTCCACATTAGGTCACAGCTAGGTAAGAATTTCATTCAATATTTCTCTCCCTGACTTGACTGCTACTAAACTTAGATTAACAGTGTACATCCCCTGGACTAAGTTTTCCTTCATGTTCCCAGAATTCTTCTGTGACCAAAGTTTTAAACCCTTATTTCAATGGTTATGATTTACCAAGAACCATTTCAAACCCCTTTTTAAAGTAGGTTGGATAGAGAAGTCAGAGAAGTAAACAACTCTTCAATAACTACGTGGTAACATGCTTCCATGAAGATACTGAAACACAGGTCAGCTGCTCAGTTTTCAGGGGCAGATCACTCAAAGTTCAGCCTAAAGCCCCAGGTCCTCTGTTAAACTGGCAGAGTCCAGGGTGAGAGACTTAGCTCCCATGGATATGGTTTATCAACAAGTGCAACAACCATTTCAACATACATTTATCATTTATTAAACAATTTCTATGAAGCCATGGGAACTGCATGTGTACTCAATGGGAGGTGCTTAGTCCATTATTGTAAGAATTCATCATTTGTACAGTGCCTTACTGTTTCACGAATATAAAGTTTGAAATTCCAGCCAAGAAAAGAAGTGAAATCTGATCCACTGTACAGGGTGTGTAACGCTGATGTGTACTTTTATGTAAAAAAAACCCCAGAAATTTGAGGTTTATAATAAAAAATCAATATTTTTCACAAAATAAGCCACCAACAGGGATTTTCTGATCTGTGTACTACTTCACTTTTACTGGGAACTTGGCATCAGGGTAAAAGAAAAGTGCCATTTACTCAAATGAGTCTTGGGAATCACTTCAGAGTGCATATAGTTGCATATGTAATTTCGTTTAAAAAATCCAATAAGGTTTATAATTCCGAAATCAATATATCTTTAAAAATCCAACAATTGGTAACCTGGAAGACAAGCTTTTCTATGCTTACCTGGCACATTATTCTTTGCTTTTAATTTAGTTTCTTTTATTCCTGCCTATGTTATTCAACAAACTACTGCCTCAGAAGATGTGACTAAAGTCATAGTGTTTAATAGATGCATTTCAAAATATTTATGGTAATTTCATGAAAAATATCAATGATTACTGTTCCATTTTTCAAATTATAAGTTAACTACCAGAACCAGGGGAAAATACTTGAATGCAAAAGAAATTCCCCATTTAAACTGTCTTTTGGGCTGCTTCTTTGCTGATTTATCACTCCGTATTTCTTTTTGCACTTTACAACTTAAACATGCCCTATCAAAACCAAGTATGGTTACAATCAGTTCTTTATTTTATATAAGAAAATAAGTAGGTAGTTGTAAACAGTCAGGACAAGCATTTGTTTATTAAAGTGTTCTGCCTGTACAGAGAGTCTGAGTAAACAGATATATTCTCTATGTACTCCATAAAATTTTTTTAAAAAAACAGAGGCATTACTGTTGAAATTTATAGTACTAATTATTTTTGTGTTCTAGAATGAAAGTTCATTGTAATAGATAGGCTATATTAACCAAGTGCACAGAAAATATAAGTCCCAAGATAGATGGTGCTATTGCAATAGGCCAGTTAACAGCCCCCTAGAGCAAAGGCCAGTAAAAGCTAAGAAAATTATTTTCTTTTAAGATTCTTGGGTCGGGCTGAGGGATGAGACAACACAAAGAGATTCTGAACTGAAAAAGATCTAACAAACAGTTCTCATCATCATCATCTCAGTTACTGTTACTCTTTTTTCCTTTTCCATCTTTAAAGATCCTCTGTTGGTTCATTCTTTTCTCAAATATCTGTCAGCAGTGCTTCTCCAAGTACCAGACTTTAAAGGTGACATGAGAAGACGCCTTCCTCCTGAAGAGCACAGGGCTTTCAAAGCTTTGGAAATAAAGGTTGTTCCCACAGCGGTAGGACTTCAGAAAGGGCAGTGATCCTCAATTAACTGTAGCAGAGACTCACCCCGCATAGAACCTCCTCCATACTGTAGATAGCCTCTCAATATTCTCACTATGTGTGCATTAACCCATCCTGGCATTCAAAGAGCTAGTTGTAGTTTCCATAAAATAACTTTTACAAAAACCTCTGTCTCACTGACTGTTTGTGATGCTGAAAGATAGAAAAGCATTTTTCCCAGGTTACATAAAGGTAAAGGCATTTTTCTACTGCAAGAAAGCATAATGCCAGTAGTAATCAATGTTTTATAAGTGGGATGAGAATGCCATTAAGATTCTAAGGCAGCATCCTAAGAGATCCCTCTTGTTTACAGGTGGCAGAACATCAGCTGTTTCAACACAAGCAATGAGTAGCAGTAG
Source organism: Balaenoptera acutorostrata (assembly GCF_949987535.1). Taxonomy (NCBI): domain Eukaryota; kingdom Metazoa; phylum Chordata; class Mammalia; order Artiodactyla; family Balaenopteridae; genus Balaenoptera; species Balaenoptera acutorostrata. The sequence goes on along the minus strand of NC_080077.1, from coordinate 35,713,582 downwards.
AGTCAACTAATTACCTCCATCCTGCCTCTACTCAACTCTTCTTTCCCCCAGCACCGACTCCCTACTCTCAGGGGGAGAAGAGAAGCAGATGGATGTGAGCAGGTGCACAGGACCTTGTGCAGCCACCAGCCCTGAGAGCAACTGGTCAACACCCTTGAAGCCAGTTAAACTCTTAGAAAATGGTTTCCAAACTCCAGCAGATGGCCTACAGGTCCCAGTTGTGCTGTTCTACATCTATATGACTCCACATAACAAACTAAAATCTGCGAGTTGGAGGATTGCTTCTCTCTAGTATATTCTATTGGGCATTTTATGATTTTACTCCATAACTAGTGCATTTTCTTCAAAATGGAAAGCTTGGCCTGGTTCTGTTTTCTCCACTGGTAGAACGCCTCAAAGTGATAAAAGTTGTGTGGTTAACACTCACCAAGGACTTGAATATGTTTTCATTTTACAAACAAGAAAGCAGATGATTAACTGAAGTTGTTGCAGTTAGATGGGGACAAGTCAGGCTTCAAACTCACAACCTCTATCGTACAAAGTAAGCCAGTTATGACTGCAATTCAGTTTTTATATTTATTTTTTTGGAGGATAACAAAATCACCATTACAAAAATCTTAATTTTAATGAAACATTTCTGATTTCTAAACTATTTTTAAACTACTTTTTCTATTTCTGACACTTTTCTGAACACTATGAAGGTCAACCTCTAGTGAATGATTATGGAACTTTTCTGCCAGAATATATTTCATTTTCTCTTCATTGCACCATTTAGAACTCTTCAGATATTTAACTTCTGCTTTCTCTCCCTTCTTCTCTATTTCCATTTCTTTTCCCTATCACCACTCACCTACTCAAACTGTGAATGCTATTTTAGAGCCCATTTTAAAAATAAAAGGTTACTTTAAAAGCCGATGTCCTGCATACCTGCTCCTAAATTTTTTACACTTTTATTGTTGTAGTCTCTAATTAGGGATTGGAGTTTGGCTTTTAGAAGTTCAAGAAGGATGAGAATTTCTTCTTTGGCATGAACATATACCCACACTGCCTAATGCAGCAAGAGTATTTTCCTAATTCCGAGTTAGAACCCTCATGGAGGAAACAGTTATAAGAAAAAGTGTGGAGAACAATAGGAAATGCATTCTTACAATGATTCTCCTGAGGACATCCCCAGATTCCAGTCATTTTTTTCTGGTAGCCAGATTATCTTGGCTTTTATTTTAAGATGGGAAAAGTCTCATCTCTCTGGCTAATGGACAGCCAGTCTACAGGAATTTCCCCCTTTCCTGGACACAGGATGAAAATCAGAAAGCTCTTATGCCATTCTTAAATCCAACTTTCCAGATATCCACTTGAAAAACATTGATATAATGCCAAATCACGAGGCATTTCTTTTTTATCCCTTATGATCAGTGAAGTTTGTTTTGACTTGAATATTTTTAATTGGATAAACAAAGAGTATGGAAGAAGGCAAGTGAGGTCTGAATATGGAATGGAGCCTTATGGAACTGACAATGAGCTTTCTTTTTGCTTGTCCATAAGAAAGTATTTAAGAGCTTTTCTTAAAGGTTGAATTGTGTCCCTGCCCCAATTTACATGTTGAAGTCTTAACACCAAGCAAGTACCTCAGAATGTGACCTTATTTGGAGATAGGGTCTTTACTGAGACAATCAAGCTACAATAAAGCTATTACAGCGGGTCCTAATCTAATATGACTGGTGTCTTATAAGAAGGGGAAATTTGGTCATAGACAGCTACAGGGAGAATGCCATGTGAGTGTGAAGATGCATATATATAAGCCAAGGAGAGAGGCCTGGAATAGATTCTTCCTTCACAGCCCTCAGAAGAAACCAACCCTGCCAACAGCTTGATTTTGGACTTTTAGCCTCCAGAACTGTGAGAAAATAAACATCTATTGTTTAAGCCACTCAGTTTGTAGTACTTTCTTATGACAGCCCCACCAAATAACAGCTACCTACTTAATTTTTTCAAACTTTCCATTTTTCACAAACTTCAACTGTACATTATTATCAAAGAAACCTATCCTTATATTTATATTAATTTAATATTTGATCTCTCAATTTTAGAAAAAAATCTATGCTGTTCTTTAATGGTAATGTCCTGGACTTCACGATAAGAATCATGATAGCTGCAAGAGGTGCGGAGATTCACTGAAAATAACATTTTATGACTGAATACACTGAGGCAAGCAGAAGTTAGAGGACTTTTAAGTCACCCGATTAGTTACTGGTGAAGATGGTCCCAAGGTTCCCAGTCACCATGTTTTTCTGCTGTAGCACACAGCTAATACCTAAGAATCACATATCAGTACAATGATTTTGCCCTAATTTGTCATGTTAAAAATGTTTAAATTCAGGATAATATAAGTAGAAACTTAGACCACAAAACAGTTTACCCCACTGAAACAGTGTTCTACAAATTCCTGCCACACATTCTTAATTGACAACTGATATTTTCACTGTTACATGGTAGTTATATTTTTATACCATTTTGAGAAAAACACAGCAGTGGAACGTGCCAATATCTCAGTTAGTCTATGGGAAGATTAGGATTTTCATTTAAATTCTGCATATTTAAGCAGAGGAAATGTTCAGAGGACCATGTGTGTATTTGCTAATTCTCAATAATGGTTTTCACAAGTTGCACTGTACATTTTCAGGCAGTTTTCAAGGAAGAATATTATTTTAATTCAAACTGTTACTTATCACAAAGCTATTTTTTTTTAAACATCTTTATTGGAGTATAATTGCTCTACAATGGTGTGTTAGTTCTAATCATTTCTTGATACATCTGTTTTTTTTATTCTCGTTATTTTCTTTGATACTGATTTTGCTCTTTGAGAAGATTCAGGGGAAACATGGTAGGAATCTTCCAACAGCTGATGTGGAAGAGAACTCTGACTCTTGTACCCGAAAGGGTAGGACTGAGATGAATTTATTAAGGTTACAAGTAGATAGATTGCAACTGAAAACAAAGAAAACCTTAAACAGAGCTATGCTGTGATAAAATTGGCTGCTGGAGACGATCTTAAGGGCTAGTCACTGGTGAAGTTCTAAGTATTAGACCATTTGGGGGCTTTGTTATAAGGAGGAATCAAGCAATGATTAGATTAGACTGAATGGCCTCTATGGTCTTTTTCATCCTAAAAGTCTGTGGTTCTATGAACTCAGTAGTAATCTCACAGGATTAGTGCTTCCCCTCAACTAACAGAAGGCTTATTCCTTCATACTCTTGATATCCTTTGTGTTTGGTATAGCTGTGTAATTTATTTAATTAACATCCATTTAGATGTCACACACGAAGCATCTGTCACAGCTCATATATGTCAAGTCAGAGGTAGGGTGGAGGTCAGAATTTCTTCTTTGCTACTTATTTATTAGTATGAAATCATGTATTTGTTACTATATTGGGTGAGAAAAACAAACTGTCCTATAATCATAAAAAATGGAATTATTTTAACAGTCATATTAGTCTTTGGTACTCTCTATGAGGAGCTAAATATATATAGCACACCGTGAGATAATCGATTACTAACCTCCTTCATTTTTTCCAGTTCATTCTGCAGAGCTTGCTTTGCTATCTCAACTTCTATAAGCTGTTGCCTCAGTTTCTCATTTTCATCTTCTGTTGTTGTTCGCTTTTCTTCCACATTTTCCAATTCATGGTGAAGTCTCACAGATACATCCTTTGCTACCTAAATTAAAGTGTTTTTAACACTAAAATGTAATTAAAGACAATACAGTAAATGGGCTAAAGTTATATTAAAAGTACTAGAACCAATATGTATATAGTGTCTACCATATGCCAGGCATCATTCCAGATGCATTACATATAAGCCATTTCACATACATAAACCATTTAACTCTCTCAACAATCCCATGAAATAGATCCTATTATTATTCCTGTTTTATAGATGAGGAAAACTGAGTCTCATGGAGGTAAAATAATATGCTCAAGGTGACACAGCTAACAAGTGGCCAGGCAGTCTGGCTCTCCACTCTGTTCCCTTAATGTCTACGTGACATCATGGTTATAAATGTTCAGCTGTGTTTTATCATGTGTAGAGATTTCACAAATCTCTAATTCCACAACAAAACTATGAGGTAGATGCCTCCATTATCACTTATTTTAAAGACTAGAAAATAAAATATTCCCAGGTAGGGTCTGAGGCTTGAATTTTGATCCTATCATTCCAGGTGCTTAGTTTTAAGAAATATTTTAGTCTTTGAGACTTTGTTTGTTTAAATTAGTGCGCACATTTTTGCCTCCTGTTTTAAGATTGCCTCAGAAATTTTAGGGTTTGGAAGAAAAGTGGGGCAGTGTGGTGCTGTAACTCAGGACACAGGCTGTGGTTTTGGACTGAGTGGGGAGCCAGCCTGAACAACTACTAGCCAAGTTCCAGGGCTAGGGGCTGGGCACTTAACTTCCGTAAAAGGTTCATCATGGGCACCTGTAAAATGATGCTATTCATAATCCCTTCCTTACAGGCTTGTTTCCTTGAGAACTAAATGAAATACTAATATGAGTAACAATGGTTGCCACAGTGCCTGTTGCCTAGTCAACACTCGACAAATGTCAGAAAAAGGAAAAAAAGAGAAATGATACAACGGCTTTCATAAAATGTTTTCCCATGGCTTCCTTTTAAAAAAAATACAAGATAATTACACTCGGCTTTTAAATCTTCATGAAATTGATACAATTAAAATTATATTTCGTTTGTTGTCCCAGACCATGAAGATAACATCTGATTTGCGTTGTCAGTGAATCTGCCTACAGTGAAACCGAACGAACAGACCACACCTATCTAAAAAACGCACTTCAAAGTTGAAATTTATCCACTGGGTGAGAGTCTGAAGAAGCAACCTCACTAAGAACATGGTTCTTTCATTTAGCGCACTCTCCCTTTACTTTTCCGAAAGGGACCACAAGCTGGACAGTTTTCCTTTCTGGAAGTTATCTAAGTGGTAATTACAGAAAGGAAGGAGTTCGGGAAGAAGGCGTTGGGGACGGGGGGCGGCTTTCAGAGAGAAATCTTAACTCTAATATCTTCCCAGTGCTGTTCCTATTCTGGGCTCCAACTCCACTAAAGGGGTCTTCACCGCGCTGCTCCTGAGTGCCTGACTCCATCTGGCCTGCGCTTGGAGGACAGTCTCAGGAAGTCGGATCAAGGACTGCGCTCTGCCACGCCCTTGTTTCCGCCGCGGAAGGAGGCGCCCTCCTCCCACCACCTCTGTAATCCACCTCTCCTCTCCCAGGAGAGCCCACAGAGCTCGCTCTCTGCAAGACCCTCCCCCCCACCACCACCACACGATTCTTCAGACCCACCTGTCTGTTCTTCCTCTTCCCCTTTCGGGACCTTGATATTCTGTGATTGGCGCTGTGAAACTCCGTGTCCCTAGAGCTCTTTGCCAATCACCACTGAAGGCCTTTCAACGTAAAGCGCCCTTGACCGGAGTCCCCACCCACCGCCCCTGCCGCGCGCCCCCCGAGCCCGGGCGCCGCACACCTTGAGGTCCTGCTCCAGGCTGCGCAACAGCTCCCCGTCGATTTCGCCGGTCTGCGCGTAGCGGAGCCGTTTGCGCTCGGCTTTGCGGAGGCGGTACTGCAGGATCCGGCAGTTTTTGTTGGCTCTCTCCAACTCGTGGCGCATTTCCTGCAGTTGACAGGCATCCTCCTCGAAGAAAGTGTCCCTCATCTCGTCCATCTCGGTCCTCAGTTCATCGATCTCGTTCTGAGGCGGTGACAGGCCGCGGGTCAAAATTAGCTTCGCCTCCCACCCCTCGGACATACACCGTCTACACCCCATCCCAGCTCCAAATTCTCAGCTTTACTGCTCCCTCTCCATGAGACAGGAATGACCCGGAGCTGAATGAACGAGAAGAAACTAGAAAAAATGGGCCCTCTTTAGGCCTTCCCTCGCTCTCCTACTCCAGCTCTGTCCGTGAAAAAGTGACCCAAACCATAATGATCGGAGAAACGAAGGCCCAGATTTGGATCTAAATAAAAACCTAACGCTGCTGATCGCAAGCCCTTTTAGATCCGGAAAGGGCCTAGGGACCCCCTCCCCTCATTTCCTGTTCCCCTCCCTCTTGAAGGTTCCCTAACAGGTTAGCAGCCTCTCACTCCCGCCAGGACACGCCCTAATGCTCCGAGGCCCACACCTCCCCTCCTCCAACCCGTCGCCCCCCCCCCCCCCCACCTCCTCACCTTGAGAGTCTCGTTTTCCTCCCTCAGCTTCTCCATCTCCTCCTGCATTTCCTCCTGCTCCTGGAGCTGCTGCGGGTGCGGCTGCGACGAAGGGGGCGCCGCTGCCTGCATGCCGCCGCCGCCGCTCGCGCTGCCCTCTGCGCCCTGTTGGGGGCCCTCTGCTGCCGCCGCCATTGGGGAGGTGGGAGGGACTGCGAGGGGCTCAAAAATGGCAGGGGCGCCAGCGACCGGAGAGCTGCGGTTGCTGCCGCCGCCGCCGTTCTTAGTGTGCATCTGAGCCGCGGCCGCCGCCGCCGCCGCCCGCTCTTTCTTGAGATGGAACTGGATGAGCTCAGACTGCAGACATCCTTCCTTCCAGTAGCTCCCTCCGCCACCGCTGCCAGGCCCCACAACGCCAATCCCGGAGTTTCTACTGCCGGAGCCTGGGGTTTTGCCCGCAGAGGAGGTGGATGGCGAGGTGGAGGCCCCCTCCGCGCCACTGCCGCCCCTCGGCTGAGCGCGTACGCTTTTCCCTCGCCAGCCCCTGGGCGGCGGCGGCGGCGGCGGCGGCGGCTGCGGAGCGGCCCCCTCCCTTTCCCCAGAGCCGCTGCCGGCTCCTCCTCCTTCCCCACCCCCTCCTCCTCCTTCTCCGAGCGGAGGGGGTTCCCCGAGTTTAGAGGACGCGGGGTCTAGCTCCCGGGGCGGCTCCGCCGACGCGCCAGGCCTCCTGACACCCACCGGGGCCAGGGTCGCCACGGGGGCCGCTTCAGCACCAGCCAAGGACTGGACAGCTCCCGGCGCGGCCCCCTTGGGCGCCAGGGGCGCGGCCTTCTCCGCCCCTCCTCCGCTTCCTCGGGCGCTGGCCGGAGGCGCCGTGCGGCTCCCAGTCTTGTTGCCCTGCTGCTGCTGCTGCAGCTGCTGCTGTCGAATAGAATTGAGTTTAGTGCCAGCCCCTACCGGGGACCGGGTGGCCGCGGTGGTCTGTCGCACCGAATTGTCCCTCGGTCTAGCGGGTGACTGAGCACGCTGCTGCTTCCTGCTGCTGCCCTCCGGGTGCAGGCGAGCCTCAGTGGCAGCTGTGGCGGCAGAAGCTGCGGCTGTGGCAGGGGCAGCGCCCCCCGTCGGTGGCTGACTCATTGCGGTCTAGGAAGAATCTATCAGAGGCGATTTACAATAGTCCATCACCAGATCACTCTCTTCCCTCCTCACTGCCAGCAACCTTCCTTTCTAATCTGGGGCAGAAACAAAAGAAGGAAAGCACACAGCGTGTCTGCATTGTTACAGAGCAAAGAGTGATTTTCCGTAACAAGAGAAGCCCTAGAAAATGAGATTTGGATGGCGCTTAATAGAAGACCAGACTTTAGAACTAGGATGTAGAAGTGTCAATTCTCATTTTGCCCAGGGAGGCGCTATCTCCATCTCACGCCACCTCAGTAAAATGAAGATCTGAAAGCTGCTGAACCTCCCATTCTCACGGTAGCAGGTTATGGCAAGGATGGAGTCAGAAAGGAATTGATGGGAAGGGAGTTTGTTTGTTTGTTTCAGGAGATAAGGTCAAGAAGCTTCAGAAGGAAAAGAAGTCCATATGCTAGAACTGTCAATACCCTGATTTTTCAGCTTTGGTTTCCTCACTATCGCATCTGCGTTTCAAAGCCTAATTTCATGGAGAAAGTTTTAATTGATATTCCCAAGTGTCAATTAGATGAAAAGGGTTATGAAAGGGTTTTTCTTAGAGAACACTTGTTATGGATAAATGATACTCTTCTCAAACAGCTCTAACCCTTAATGTTGCACTTTGTGAGAGAAACACACCCAATTTCCTTTAGACTAGAACTAAAAGAAAATATAAATAATGAATGACTTTTAGCCGACTTCAGTTTCAAGAAAATATGGCATTAAAAATCATCTATGTGGTTTAGTCATTAGCAGCGCTGAAGGGATTTTTCTTTTTCTTTTAATTTATTTATGTTTTAGTTTTGAGAAATAAATTAAAAATCATTTGGAAAAACTTATTGGTGGCTCTGCACAATTTCTTAAATTACAGGTGATAACTTTTTCTACACTTATCTAAATTTCATTGTTCTTGTGAATTGCTTTAGTTTTAAGTGTAATTGCTAAACAGAAAGTATTTTCATTATTAAGCATCTTCTCAGATGGTACATAACAGGCAAAGGTGTACTTTTAAAGTGCCCAGTCCTTTCCATGAAGCCAAATTCTAAGACAGAATGACCCTGCACCTAAGAAGGCTGGTGCATCCTCACTCATGGTGGTAAGATCAACTTCTGTTTTGTATTTTTTCCATGATAAATCCATCATTGGCTTTTAAAATCTGGAAAATAGCAACTCAAAACCCACTGCCTCCTGGTTTCTTCTCCCTAGTGATCCAGCTGCTTAGTCAGCTACTCAGTCAGGTGCCTTTTCCTTAGAAATATAATTTCTCTCTAAAGCACTGAAAAGGGCATGACTAGGCAGAAAGTTCTGCTTAAAAAAAAAAATCCTCCTATTAGGGGAGGAGATACTTGCTAGTTACTTTAACTAGCATTATTCCTGTTACTGTCTAAGTATCATAGCTTAGTCAATGTGTAGTAATCCCTCATTTTATAAAGAAATATTACTGGAAGACTCCTCCACCTCCCTTTCTCTTTCTGGGATCTCCTTCCAACTCAATTTGGAAAATAATCGTGAACAAAGAAGACATGGGGTAGGGGAGGGAGGAGTCATCCATCAACTTATTTTCTACATGTTCTCCCAGAGCAACATGCTCCTAGAATATCTGGCTAGTTCATTGGCAGGTCACACTAACCAGGATCACCCAAACAAGTTATATTGCCAATGCAAACTTATTTTTGTTTTGAATTAGGCAGAACCACTCTGAAGCTGAGAGCCACCAGAGAACGCTTAATTCGGCCCCCATACAGCTCTACCGCAGGAGAAAGCTCGAGTTCCAGGAACTCGGCTCGCACAATCAAAGGTACCTGCCTGCTGTCACGTGGTTCTCACAAAGTGCCAGGATGCTGTGTCTCTTTGAGGCTTCTCCTGTGAAATTCGCCAACCAAGCAACCCCAGCACGGCCTAAACCAACACTTTTAATCTCAAGTTTTATCTGCCCACTCACCCTCCCCATCCCTTTAGAAAATCCAGAACTGCTCACTTCTTGGCAGAGGCGATGTTTTGAAGCTGAAGCAAATCAACAGCGCTTTCCTTCTGATCTTCCGGGGACCTCAGGGTTCTTACTGTGTCTCTTCGGAGACGAGGAAAGTTTAACTTCGTAGTATTATATATGCGACTATCTGGCTGAGCACTTTTGACTTTGGACCGGTTCGCCCCAGTTCCACACCCACTCTGTTTCTCCAGACAATGGCGTTAACGTGGAGGCTCAGCGGCCGGGAGAGCGCATTACTCTCTGGCGGCCCGCGGCTGGGCTGGAGCTGCGGCTCTAAGCAGGCGAACGCGCGAGGTACCAAGCCGTGCCAGACGCTCCCCGGGAAGTGCACTGATATTCGTGAGCTGGCCTCACCGGACTGGGCAGGGGAGGGGGCGGGATTGCAAGGGAGGACGGCGTAGAAGTAACCAAAGAGAGGCTACTTTCAAAAGGGAAGAGAAGGCGGAGTGCGGAGGCGGAGGGGCGGGTGGCAAGAAGACAAAAAGGCCAGAGCCACGCCCGCGATGGAAGACCCGTAGCCAAGCTCACAGTCCTCGCGGCACTTCCAGACCCCTTACTCGGCAGAAGATTCCCAAACCGCTCGAAATCGGATGCACTGGCTTTCCTCAAAGCTTTGTCCTGGACCGCATCAATCGCCACCAATTATTTACTTGAGCTTTTCTCAGGGAGGCGGATTCCAACAGCCTTCCGGGCTTGACTGATGTCTCCTGATGCAGCGGCAAGGCGCTAGCGGGCGGCTGCTGGGAGTTCTCTTTGTTCGCTCACTTTAACTCTCAGTCGAGCTCTCCACGCGGTGCGCCTTCCCCACCCCCAGCACGGGCGGAGTCTTCAGACGTCTTTTCCACGGATAGATAATGGTTGCCAGACCAACGGTCCCACAGACAAAGGGTTCTTGTCATGCCACGACTAATTTAGTACAAACTGAATAAATACCCGTTTACAGCGATCCTTCACAGATGGGTTTGCCTTCGGTACATTTTCTTCTCTCCTTTATTAAGTTCCAGTTTCCACTGTGAATACAAGGAGCAATTACTAGGATCCATAATCTTTATAGTAGTGCATGCGGGTAACAGGAATCATCTAATGTATTTATTATAAGATAGGCATTTAAAGGAAATTCAGGGAAAAAAGGGAATTCAGAATATTTGCCTTTACGATGTACAATAATCCATACTGCTTCACAGTAATACTATTTTGAAATGACCGGAAAATTCTCTTTTCCCTTCTAGTTTTGTTTATTTTTATTTTTTGGTGGTGATGGGAGGGGGAGTGGTGTGGAGGGAAGTATGAAGTTCTCCTTACCTTTAAGAATTCCTTGGTGAACTTGAAGATCGGAATGAAAATAAACACTGCTTTAGAAAGGGTATTTTATTTATTTTAAATTTCTCTTACGTTAATATTGTGGTTTTGTATGTAAAATGAGGTCAATATCTTGAATAATTTTTATATTCATATGAATTTTAGTGTAACAGATTTTATTTTCCAAGTGTAATACCTTGCATTAAAAATGAAATAACACAATTTAGGAGTGTTTTGCACACAAACAATATCATTACAGCAAAATAAAAAGATGTTCAAGCCCTGGTGATTAGTATCTCCAGCAATATATAAGACAAATATAGCAGCAGGACAAAATCATTCATGTACTCATCTGCTCCAAAACAGATAAATGCCTAGTTTATGCCTGGCACTGTCCAAGGTCCTGGGTATGCAAAGATAAGAAATAGTTCCTGTCTGGGAAGGCTTAAGCATATTGATGAGAATTGGGATAATTTCCATATAATCCTTTAAATACTTTTGGAAGGTGGAAATGTGATGTCTGTGACATCTATAATGAATAGCTCAGACTTTGACTAGCATACCAAAAATACAGAGAAAAAGGCAAAGTAAAATGTAATCACAGTTTACTTGGAATTTATGCTAAATAATAAATTGTCATTATGTACTCAAATTTGAGTTGTGATTTCCTTAAGAGATACTAAGATTCATTTAACCAAAATGGATAAAATATTTTTCAGGTTAATCTTTACAAATCAAATAATATTATAAACGTAGTCTGTGGACAGAAAACCTACCTGGTCCTGCTTCTTTAAGAACTTGTACTCTGTTCAGGCATCTATGTTTCAGTTTTTCCTAAGGCAGTATTATTTATTTCAATGCAATTAGTAACTTTAAGTCTAATAAAAATCAAGAATTCATTATCATGCATCTTAAACAGTCAATGTGCTTAAGTGTGTCATTTTATAACATAGTATTATGCAATTTCAAGGTTGAAAACTTTTTAATAATAAAGATTAAGTATGAGCAATATTTAGGATGCTTCTTTACTCATGTAAATATGCCATAAGAAGAACTTTTGAATTGGAAATTTATCTGATTTATTTTATTTGCTAGTTAAAATTATATTTCTCCTTAATTAAGCAAGCACCAAAGATGATTATTCAAAGATTTTGTCAGAATTTAGAAAGGCTTAGGTATTATTTTTACTGTGTTTCAAAAGCAGACTGGCCAAGTGACCTTTTAATGTGTGTAATAATAAATCATACACTCTATAGCACAGTAATGTGGATCTTTGATCAGGGGAAGGCTGAGGTCTCAACTTCAAAGCCCTTAAAAAATACATAGCTTAAAATATCTACCCTTTGATTCTCATGACTTTAACTTTATAACAGCTCTTTACCTACATAGCTTTACAGTTTGCAAGGGCCTTTCACTTTGTATGCTCAAAATACTGTGAAGTAAATACTATTTTCTCCATTTAAAACATAGAGTAGCTGAGTTTCAGTGATGTTAAGTGACTTACTCAAGTTCAGTTTCACAATCAGACTTGAACTTAGGTCCTCTTTTCCATTTCGTCTCCTTTTTAATATTTTTCCCACATGTTTTTCATGCCATAACTTAAAAATCTTAATCTCTAAGCCTGATTTTTCACCGGTATCCTAGTCTGATCTTTTCACATATGCACACAGGCTCTCTACATGTGGAAATAATACTATCACCTCAAATGCCATGTGAATTTTTCCTCTTTCCTCTAACTAGCATCGATTTCTATTCTATTTTTCTTTTAGTTGAGAAAAAACTGTATTCTATATCTTTTTTTCTTTTAGTGAAATCATCATTTTATATACTTTCCCACTAAACACTGGGTTCTTCATTGCTTAATACTTTTCCTTTGCTTCTATATCCATTTTTTTCTTTCAAAATATTTCCTAGGCTTATCTTTTTTTTAAAATTTCCTGTGCAATCACTATCAAAACCCAGATCCTAAACTACTGCAAACACTTTCTATATTAGATAGATTCTTTCTGCTAAATCCACACTGTCCAATGCTGCCAGTTTACACCTTTATTAAACAAAATTTTCCTCATGTCACTCTTACAGTCACTGAATCACGTTCAAACTCTTCTTCCTAGACTTTAAGGAGCTGCACTGTCCCCATCCTATGCCAAAATGTATTCCCTAATACATATTCTCTGTCTTCTTAGACTTACTGTCTCTTTTCCCCATAAGTATGTGGTATTGTTTTGCTTGTGTACTTTTCCTCTTGTCATTTTCCATACTTGGTACGTCTGTCTTCCTTTCTTGTCCAAAAGCTACCCATATTTTAAGGTTTAGTTTAAGTTTCAAATTCTTCTGTCACATGAATTTAGGCAAGTTATTTAAAATTTCTGAACCTCAGCTTTTCTCACACTAATTCATTCATCTATTTATAAATTTAACATATATTATTGAATTTATGTTAATAGTACCTAATTTATGTGATAATTATTATACAATGGTGAAAGTAATTCATATCGCAGTGCATGAAACGTGCACTAATTATAACTAATGATCAGTGATAATTACTATGTGCCTGGCACTGTAAGCTTTCAATAAATGTTAGCTATTATTGTCAATTAATACTTTAGGAATATAATTATATTACACCAAATTCTACTATTCTTGAATTTCCACAGAACTAATAAACAATGTGACACTGTTAGAAACGCTTGGTTAATCTTGGGTTATTTTATAATTGTCCACTCAGATAGTAAATATCTTAAAATAATACTCTTGTTTCCCTCATTGTCTTCAGCAGAGAGCTGGGCACATTGAGGCTGGTAAGTATAGAGATTGGATTGGTTGGTAAATTGGTTGGTTAGTGACAGAGAAAAGCTGATATTTTCAGAGCCATCCTCTGTTTTTGGAGAGTAATTTAGCTTGGATATGTGCCATTGTCTTGACCTTTACTGACATAGGTATGCAGTCACCTACCACATTTGTTATCTGGATTACATTTTAGATAATAATTTAAGAATCATAGACTCTTTGGGTTGTAAACACCATGATTTATCTTTTTATCTCTAATCAGGCTACCCAAACCATATAATACTTTGGGTTTAGCCTAATTTCAGCCCTCTCAATAAAGTCTATTACACAATCTCTTGGACTAAATGTACACATATTTTAATTTAACATTGGGACCAAAAACCTATGGTTTAATTCATATACTGGATTAAGATTGCTACTAGTGAATGGCAGAAATTGCTACTCTACCACAGATATTTTATTCACTCTTGCTTTTGCTGTTGTGGAAGTTTGCAACTGGGTATTGTGTAGCCAAACTTCTGTTGCATTACTTCTATAAATGTTCATGAATATCAATGCTTGATAATTCAATTTAATGTCTAGCCACTCATTATAGCCAAAATATTATCAGGCATCTGATTTCAATCCCATTCCATATTCAATCTTAATCTTAGTGGAGATTTTTAACAAGTCTAGTAGTTATTATGTAAATGTTATACACATTTAAGTTTGTTATTAAATTTCCCCTAATTCTAGTTTAATAGCTCAGAATTGTCAAATTTCATATAGCAGTGCTTTAATAATTTTTTATCTTCTTACCCTAAATCCTCCTGCATCAATAATTAAATTTCCCTAATATGAGTATCGTAGGCATCCTAAGTTACTCCATACTTCACTGGGAAATCTTAGTACAACTTTTTCTATATTCTATTTGTAAATATTGTCTGCAGAATGTCTTTTGCCTTTTGACTTTATGGTGTTTTGCACAAAAATTTTAATTAATATGTGGATACATTTTTCAATCATTATATTTATAGCTGTTAGTCTTTTTTTTTAATTTATTTATTTATTTGGCTGTGTTGGGTCTTCGTTTCTGTGCGAGGGCTTCCTCTAGCTGCGGCAAGCAGGGGCCACTCTTCAACGCGGTGCGCGGGCCTCTCACTATCGTGGCCTCTCTTGTTTCGTGGCCTCTCTTGTTTCGTGGCCACTATCGTGGCCTCTCTTGTTTCGTGGAGCACAGGCTCCAGACGCGCAGACTCAGTAGTTGTGGCTCACGGGCCTAGTTGCTCCGCGGCATGTGGTATCTTCCCAGACCAGGGCTCGAACCCGTGTGCCCCGCATTGGTAGGCAGATTCTCAACCACTGCGCCACCAGGGAAGCCCAGCTGTCAGCCTTTATATCTAGCTTAGAAAGGTCTTCCCATTACAAAATTATAATTATATTTTCATGCATAGCTTTAATTCAGATATAATTTTTAAAATTTAAAAATTAGTTGTTTCAAATAAATCTGGAAATTATTTTTGTGAATGATGTGATATAGTAATTTAAGTCTGGTTTAAGTAAACGAATAATCAGTTATCCTTTCTCCTCTGATAATCGTAGTAGTTGTTGTTGTTCTTTGTCTTACTGTGATGATGAATGTTATAAATAACATCATTTGATTGCTGATGAAGGTAGTCCAACCTTTCAAGTATTTTATATGATTTATAAATTTAATCCTAAAAATAGGTAGGTACTGTTACTACTCCCATTTTATACATTAGGATATCAAGGTTCAGCGAGATTAAATAATTTTCCCAAGGTGACAGTTTAGTGTCAGACTCAGACTTGAAACGAGCCATGCTAGCTCCAGAATGCATGCTGTTAATTATCATACTATTTTTATAATATTCTATATTCCGATAATAATGTTGTCTTTTCTGCATACCCAGTCTGTTCACTGATCTATTCCTATGCTGATATATGCTACTTTAATTATAATAAATTCATAAACCATGTCGCTTTCTGGTAGGGCTTGTCCCCTCATATTCGTTTAAATCTTTTCTTGTTTCCTTATTTCCATTTTCTCTCTCGTGTGAACTTTAGAATTAGCTTATCAAGTTTTATGGAAATTCTGCTGTGATTATCTAGCTTTATACATTTACTTGGGAAAATTCATGTCTTTATAATATTAGATTATTTTTGCTAGGAACATAATCTACCTGTTGATTTTGATTATTTTAAATGGTCCTTAATAATGTTTCTTTTTTGTCGTCGTTATAGTCTTGCACTTATGTTTTGGCCTTATTTTCAGGTATTTCAAAATATCTGTTTCAATTGTAAACAGCATATTTCTCAACTATATTTTCCAATTATTTGTTGCTATGTATGAAAACTATAATTAGTTGATTTTTGTCTCTGCCATGTAGCTGAATGATGTTGTAAATTTCATTTTTCATTCACTATTTTAAATTTTTTGTAGAAATGAAGAATATGAAAACCTTTTGAATTGCCTTTATAAATGAAGAATATAAAATCGTTACACAAATGAATAAACATTCCCTGAATCTACCCACTAAAAGTAAATTTTATGGATTTTGAGCTAGTTGATGTGTGTGTGAACAAATTTTCTTCACTTAAATGATTTTTTCTTTGCTGTCTTTTTTTTTCACTTTTTCTTTTTCTTTTGCATAAAGAAGTCTAAGAAAAAATGATATGCCTGTTTACATTATTATGATAATCTCAAATCTTGCTTAACCAACTACAGAGTGCCTGACAAAGTGAAAGGATCAGTATTGTGCAGTGATTTTTTTCACTACGTTTTGTCAATCTCAGCACTTTTAAAAGGCAAAAACTTCATACTATGAATGTCATTGATGGTCTGAGACAATCTGAAGAATATTTTGTTTAAAGAACACACACACACACACACACCACATAAAAGTATACAACTCTGAAGTGTAAAAAAATCATCAACGCAACAAACTAGTGTCAACCATTCTAGATGAAACTACCCATTTTGACCAAAAGCATCTTGCCCAGGATGGACAGAACTAGCATAAGAGCAGGTTTTAGTAGTTTAGAAAAATATGCTACTTTTACAGAAAGCTTCAAACTCTATAGTGTTTCCATACATTATTTCTTTTAATCTTTATCACAGAGTAATAGTGCTTTAAATCAGAAATATTTCAGAGGAAGTTAAAGTAACATGCAATGCCTGATGAAAGGAACCTTTAAATCACACATCTCATGATTGATAGCAATTGTACGGAATATGTGGAAATAGTACAGTTGCTTGATTTAAAATCTAAGAACTAAAATTAGGGAACAAGCATTGTACTAAGTCTTTCAACATTTAGTGGATTCCTTTTTGGGATGATATATATACATATATATATATCTCATATATATATGTATATATAGACAAATATATATATATATATTCAAAAGGTGGAAGTTTTCTGGACTTTTGGGAAGACTCTCCTACCCTTCCACACTCCATTTCCAAAAGCATTTTAAAGCAATGTAAGACATTTTATAATATTCAGGTATATTTTGTAATGTTTTTACAATATTTAGTGTTTACAAAGTTCAAAGGAAACTAAATAAGATAAAGTTCCTGCTTTCATGTTTACATTCTAGAGTATAACTTATGGATACTTCTAAGAAAATATAAACCTAAGCAAAAATCAGATGAGTGCTGATTTTATGTAGGTGTTAAGGAAACTTACTGGAGAGACATTTAGTTAGGGAAAACCTCATGGAAGGATAAAACTCAAGCTGGCCTTGAGAGAACTGAAGGTTTGACCCATTTATTGAATTCCCCTGGCTGACAGTGATCTATTTCTGCCTTAATTCTGTTTCATTCTTTCCATATTTTTCATTGAACTTTCACTGAACTTTCAGCATATGTTATAAGCTTCTTGAGAACAGGGGCCATGTCTTGCTCAGTTACATCCCTACAGCATATGTACCAATTCACTGTTCTTTGCTCAAAAAAGTTTATTTATCCATAAAGATGTGCATATTTGAATTATATTGCTGTATTATCACAAATGCATGTAATATTCCTCTCATACAGATTGGGATGTGTGAGGCCACATCTTGCATATTTTATATCCTTCCCAGCTTTTAGAACAAGGTTTTGCCAATTATGAGTGCGTCATAAATATTCTCAATTGAATGGGAATATTGTGAAAGGGAAGAGGAACCTAAGCAAAGGAAATGAAAGATATAGACTAAGGCAAGGAAGGAGGCCAAGGTGAAAGATGTAGAATCTTTCTGTTAATGACTACTCAGGTATCCTCAGCAGTTTTCCAACATCTGTAATAACTCCACCTTTCCAGTTATTTAATTCAAAATTCTTGACTCCTTTCTTCTTCCCTACACACCCCCTTAAGCAATCAGGTAGTCTCGTCAGCTGTAAATGCAAAATAATTTCCATATAGACTCATTTCTCACTACTCTCACTGCTACCACCACGGTCCAAAGGAAAATGATCATTTCCCTGAGAGCATCTCCCTGCTTCTACACTTGCTCTCTTTCCTATGTAAGTAATGTCCACAGGGTGACCAGAGTGATATTTTCAACTGCAAGTCAGAACATGTTGCTCTCCTGCTCAAACATTAAAACGGCTTGCCATCTCTCCCAGGCCAAAACCCACGGTACACGTATGGCTCACGGAGGCCAGGGGGTCTGGCTCCCTCACTCTCTCTGCCCTGCTCCTGTCCCACTCTCCCCTTTCACACTGGACTCCTTGCTTTTTCCTCAAACACTACACGCACACTCATGACTCAGGATTTTTGAAGCATTGTTTCCCTTCCGTTAAGAATGCTCTTCTCTAAAATAGTCACTTGCCTCACCTCCACACCTCCTCTGGTCTTTTTTCAAATGTCACCTTCTCTGACTGTCCCAATATCTTAATTTCTTTGTACAAATTTGTGCCCATTCAGCAATCTCTATCCTCCTTACCATGCTTTTTCCCCCTTCATAGCACTTATCTCCATTTAACATACTCATTTAACATATTTAACATAGTAATTGATTTTTCCTGTCTAAAATGGGAGCTACAAGATGGTAGAGCTTTGGGTTTTTTCACTGCTCTATCTCTAGGGCCCAAAACACAGGACCTTAGTAAGCACTCAAAAATGTTTTTATTTATTTGAACAAATGAACGAATAAATACAAAGTCAGTGCATAAGTAAATAAGAATTCATGGAGGTTTCAAATGTCAAAACAGAGTTTTGCTTTGATATACAAAGAAACAGAGATATACTATGGATACTAGAAGAAAAGATTAAAGATTACTTGCAGTCAGAGAGAGAATAACTCTCAGGAAGACAAAGAGAGTAAGGAAGAGATTACTGTAATCCAATCTGAGATCACCGGAATCTGGTTTAGGAATGGTTATAGAACTGGAGCAAAAGTAATGAATTCAAAAGGGACAAAAAGTGAATTGGCTGAAATAACTACAATGGGTGGAGGGAAGTGGCATTTCACAGATATTCTTAATAATACTGTGATCTTCAAGAGCTGGAAACTGTTGGGCCACTTTCAACAAGAAAGAAGGTGGGAAGGTTTGGAAGAACGACACTGCTGTTACGGAGGAAGAGTGATGGTTTATTGAGTTTTTTGGTTTTTTTTTAATTGTTTCGAACCCACAGTATTCTTTATTGCAATGATGTAGAGGATGAATGAAAACAAAATTTTTACAGTCATAGAACACTTTTTTAAAGCATGTTTTTACTTCTTATGTTTTATATTGCTCTTCCACACATCGGACAGCTGTATTTGACCTGCATACTAATCAACAGAGGAGCGATTCTGTACTGCTCCAAGTTAATTTAGGGTATGTTCCTGCTGGGTCTGAAAAAGTCATGAAACAATAGATGAGTCCCCAGGTTCTTTCTGATCCTGTCCCCCAGCAGTGTCCCCATCTTAAGACTCTGCTTTCAAAGTCATTAATAGATTGCAAGATACTACATTTTTCTGCTGAGACAGAGAGAGCTGGAGAAAAAGGGAGAGGGAGAGGAAAGAGAGAGAGAAAGAGAGAGAGATCTACATTGGTTTATTGCTTTGAGGTTCTGCACCAGAACCCTAGTATCTTCTACTATTTCCTTTAGTCTTGAATTTCTGAGAATGTAAGTACTGTGACATATATATTTATCCCATTAGTTTTTAAGAGTAGAATCAGGACCACTCTAAGTTAACAGAATAAAGTTATGCCACTTACCTACCCTCCAAAACTATTGATCTTCCCAGTAGCAGAATATTTGGGAAAGCTGAGCCATCCAGACTTTTAGGACTGAAGTGATGGTTGTAAGAGGCAACATCCATTTGCAAAGTGCTTGGCATTTCCGGGGAGGCACTTCCTTTCAAGGTTCTACTCATATCTAATGGGTCACAAGCTTGGAACTTATTCTCCTTATTTTGCCTTTTGCCGTCTTTGCACTTTTTCTCTTTTGGTATTATTAAATACGATGGGAGTTAGACTTGAACAGATTATGGGGTAAGGACTTAAACTGCTCGCTATACTTTTGAATGAACAGAATGAGTGACCACCTGGATTAGTAAGAATTCCTCTGGCTAAAGTGATGATAATCCAAGTCAAACTGGGGCAGAAAGGGATATTTATTGGAGGGACACCCTGTTTTCAAATGTGATAAAACAAGTGTGACTAATCAACCCTTGGGACCTGAACACTGCCAGGACTCTCTTGGCCTCTTGTCTCTGTGTCTCTACATTTCAGCTTCATTTTTTTTCTACTCAAGGCCAGTTCCTGCCCTGCTTCCCCAGCACCTGCCTCCCATATCTTGGTGATCCCACTTCCAAGGAGGCACTGGCTGGCTTTTCCTAATTCTAGTTTGAAAAAAACCCAGGGAAGGATTCTGAGTCACTCTTTTTAGGTCATAGGCTCACCCTTGGTGTATTCTGCCAAGACCAAGAGGCCATGACGTGGGGTCCTGCACGAGGAAAGACTTCTGCTCATTTCATGGATGAGGAAACAGAGGCACAGGGAGGATAACTGACTTGTCCAAGGTCATTCAACTAGTACAGTGCCATTTGATCACTACCTATAGAAGTCGTTAAATAAATATTAGTTAAAATTGGACTTGCAATCATTAAAAAGCCATCTGGAAGGAGCCTGAAACAGAGGGCGGTGAAAACAAGGTGGTAGGCTATATTTAATAGGTTATATAGCACCATCTAGTGGTTATCTACAGAATTTCATCATTCATATTTCACTGTAATAACTGAGGAAGTTTTGTTTACTGTCATCTTTAAAAAGGGATCATAAATTAGAAATATATTTATGTTCACAAATTTACATATTTTATGGGCCTAGTCATAAAACAGTGCACATTTAAAGGATCATTCCAATTAATATTTAAGAAACCAGTCTTGTAAGGCTGATGTTAACAATAACTTTGAATTGAAAAAAAAAATTAGAATGAATTCTCTTGCAGAAAATAGTCATTTGTTATCAAATGCGGTATAAAATGAGTCAGATTTCAAGGTTGGCAACAACCGTCTAGTAAAACAGATAGTCTTCTTTCTGGGAAACAAACAGTTGCTACTACGAATGAAGTTAAAAAGTAAGTGCTAGAGGCCTTTCCGGAGATGTGCTTGCTTACCCTAG
This sequence comes from Balaenoptera acutorostrata, assembly GCF_949987535.1. Taxonomy (NCBI): domain Eukaryota; kingdom Metazoa; phylum Chordata; class Mammalia; order Artiodactyla; family Balaenopteridae; genus Balaenoptera; species Balaenoptera acutorostrata. The sequence goes on along the minus strand of NC_080077.1, from coordinate 35,692,526 downwards.
AGGCGAGCACTGGCCCTGCTCTGCAGTTTGCTGCTAGGATAGGAGAGAAGGAGCTGCAGGGTGCAGAGCTGGCCAATCAGCCTGGTTCTGAATCCACGTATCCACTCTGGTGCTACCAAATGTGTGATTTACAACAGCAGGATTCTAGCATTTATCATTTCTACATAGTACAGCACAATTTTTAGGTAAGGGAAAAGTGATTTCCTTACACAAAAATACTGACCACTTGACTATTTTTAAGGTTATATTTAATTCAACATCATTTGATAATTTTTTAGTATAAACTTACATTTCTATTGCAGAAATGATATTTCATAGTGTTGCCGAAATACTGGCTTCCCTGTGCACCAAGACTGAACAGAAATACGGAGACAGGGATTTTGGAGGGAGAGAGAGATGGCTTTATTTTTCTGCCTGGCAGAAGGGAAGACACAGCAGGCTAGCGCCTCAAGAACTGTGCCCTCCCATCTTGGGAATCAGGGAAGATTTTACATGTGAGGATCACAATCCGGGTGGGGTATATGATAATGATCAAAGCAGTGAAGGTCTTGCATTCTTCCTTTCCTTTGTATTATTTCAAAACAGTCATCGCTGGCGTCAGGCCACCCGGTAATTGGGGTCCAGCAGTCTGGTTAATTGCATCCGTTTGCCTCTGGTTTATCAGCCGGTGACCTTGTTTCTGAAATGCAAAACTATAGGGGGTGATTTGTTACGAGGGGCTTATAGAATGTAAGTGCAGGGACATAATAAGGTTAGGGAGTGAGAGACACGGGATGTAACTCACACAGAGTTAGGGGTGATAGGTGCCGAATGTAAATTACATAGTGTCAGGGAGTGAGGTTAACTTTGTAAAGGACAAATCTAGTTACTACAAATTAGTGACAGTTAAAGTAAAACAAGGAGTGATTAACTCTTTCAGGCCAGGTTATGTTTCTTCTCTAGCCTGTTTGCTGTTCCCTTTGTTTTCCTTGCTCTCAGGAGAAGAAAGAAAACTCTCACTTCTATTTACATTGCCACATGATTAACTCTTTCAGGCCAGGTTATGTTTCCTCTCTAGCCTGTTTGCTGTTCCCTTTGTTTTCCTTGCTCTCAGGAGAAGAAAGAAAACTCTCACTTCTATTTACATTGCCACATGATTAACTCTTTCAGGCCAGGTTATGTTTCCTCTCTAGCCTGTTCACTGTTCCCTTTATTTTCCTTGTTCTCAGGGGAGGAAAAACTTCATTTCTATTTTTGCTGCAACAGTAGTACATGTGATCAATAAATTTGTTCCTGGAGCACTAGATGTGTAATAAGAGATTTTATGTATCTTTAGAGGATTCACCATACCATGCTCTATAAGACTGGAATCAGGCTAATATTTATAACCCTCCAGTTATTTTATGAGGTCATTCAAATTATGATATGATCCACAAAGGGAAAAGAAAAAATCATGAGTAAGAGGTAACTTGAACGTGATATTTTCTTCCCTTGAGGCAACTAGATTTCATGATGTGTGGAAATATCATTCCATCCTTCCCTTAGGTAAAAAAAGAGCTGCTATTCCAGCTTGTTAATTAGTCTAATTTTCAATTTCTGTATCTACTGCCATCATGGGAGCAGTTTCCAGGGCCCTGGTATACTAAGGTTCGGGCAAATGCAAGGAATTGAGGAGTAAGATATAAAACTAGATACATTTTGCATATAGATCTCTTTTATGTGGAAGCAAAGTTGTCTTTCCTTTTTAATGGAGTCTTACAATAATAAAATATATATCTGTAGTCATTACTATATTTTATTTGGAATTAATGAGTGGGGAATATATTTTACTAAGTATATCTGGAATATTTATTGAAACCATCTGGATTCCTAGTAGTTATTTTAAGTATCATGTTAACCACAATTTAAAAAAGGTTTTACAAGGCTATAGAAAGCAGCATGTCTCACAGTATCTCCCCCTCTACCTCATTCCTTCCTTGTAGAGAAATTTGGGGGTGACATAAGAATTGCCTGGGATTCCTCTCGAATCAACACTGGTATACACACTCAGGGCTCAGAATCTCGGGGATCGGCATTCGGTCATGTTCCCCAGACTGGGAAAGTGTACTGGAGAGCACTTCTGTATCCAAGCAGGATGCAGGATTCCTGGCCATCCTCTAGGCATGGTCCACAGCCTTGCACATTAAAACGAAGCGAACGCTATTAATCACCACTTCTCCATGATAAGACATAGCTTAGCCTGTCCTTGGCAGTGACCAGGAACAGTTTTGCAAATTATTCAGTGACACTAAGAGACAAGTCAGCAATGGGATCCAGGCAGGTGTGTTTAAGGGCTAGGGAGTGTCTGTGCGTCTTCAGCACACTGTCGGAGGTCCTTCTCCAAGGCCTAGTGCAGTGGACTTGTCCTTGCCTGGGTCAGCTGTGCCTGGCCCTGCCTCTAACCTGACCTAAGGATTTAGAAGCACAACTGCCTCCATGACTCTTCCTAAGGTCCGTCTCTAAAAGGAGAGGTTCGTTGGGCCCATCACTAATGCTGACAGGACTCCAGGCTTTAGCTGAGTTGGTTTATGATGGAAACCAGATGAAACAAGAAGTCTCTTCCCTGGAGCCTCTGAAGGATAATTCAAAGAGGGGGAATGGGGCTCCAAAGAAGGTGTGCTTTAATCGATTTTGTGACCAAGTCTCTGGTTCCATGTGATCTTTTTAGACCCTCCAGGTAGCACCATCCCAAGTGAGTTGATTCTCAAAATGGGTCCCTTCCAATGAGGGTCCTAATATTGATGAAATCCTTCCCCTTCCTTCCATGGGCCTTGAATGAGAATCAACTCCAAATTGCTATGTTCTCTACAAATATTTCCCACATTTTCCTCAGTCCTCAGTTTCCTGCTGGAAACTCACAGGTCCAAAACCCCCAGGAGAACTTGCAAATATTCTTTTGCCTACCTCCGCCATGTTTCCTGCAGGCCCACAATTTTCTATCCCACCTCACTACTCCTTTCCCCTCTTCCCTCATATTAGGCACCTGGGTGCCTTTCTAAGCGTACCATTTACCAAGGGGTGGGAGACGTTTCCTCACCCAGGGGGTGTGCAATAGGGTGACCAGCCTCTCTACTAGACTGTTGTTCTCACTCCCTGAGCCTGAGATTGGGGCTTTTGCAACCGTTGGCGACCATGGTTCCTATACCTACCCTTCTTTCCAGGACCAAGTATGAGGCAAATCTTGGATACAAAGTCACCTTTCGGATATGCAATGTAAAGTAAGGGAAGGGGCAGAGACAAATTTAGCAAAATAACCCTAAGGAGACATGCAAGGAAGGGGCCCTTCTTGGTTCTTAAATGCTTCCCACTGCTCCACTCATTACTCCAGGTCCTTAGAAATGGATGAAACGGAGCACATGACAACTGTACCAGGGCAGGACGAAGAGAAGAGGCATGAACCTGGGTGAGAGCAAAAGGATCCTCCCTTCTCCCTTCTTCCTTCTTTTATTTCCTTCTTCCTTCTTTTCTGTCCTTCCTTTCTTTCTCCCTTCCTCCTTCCTTCCTTCCTTCCCCCTTTCCTTTGTTGGTTGGAACTTTCTAAACAATGCTGAACAACAGTAAGCAATGGTACAGTCTCATTTTTATTACATTCTTCTTGATTTTAATGTGAATAGTTAGATTTGTTTTTGCTTTGTTTTTCAATCAAGTATAACCTTTCTGTTGGATTCACTTACAGGTATACCATCCGCACCAGGTGCAAGGCAGGAGTGATAGCCTATGAACCAGCTTCCATGTGTTTCCATGAGGGTGTGTAGGGTAAGGTTGAGAACTCCCTTTCCCCTTCCTCACTCATCATCGGCCCTGCTTCAGGCTAGACTTGCCTAAATTCCCTGCTCCCTGGAGCTTGATTGTGTCTTCAGATCTTTCTGAAAACTGTCCATCAACTCTCCAGGTAGGCTAGAGAACTGCTGGGTGGTTTGTCTTCACCAAATTCAATCTCACTGTAATCATGTCTTCCAGAAATTGCTGGAAGTTATTTTTCTCTGATTGCTCTTAATTTTAAAAAAATATTTCTTTACAGTGTCCATGGGTATAATGTAAAAAAATCAGCTCAGCCAATAAACTTGAAATGGTAAATGGCTCTTTCAAAAGTAAAATCTACTATTTTCAATTCTTAAGTGTCAAAATGTAAGTGAATCTTCCTTTAAGTATTAAAGACGGATGGAAATAATATATTAAAACTCAGCTCCAACCATACACCAGTGGTGGTAGCTCTCTAAAAAGTGTTATCCTGATTAACTTAATTAACACTGGATTAAGAACTGTGGTTCCAAAGTGAAAATATGAATATAAATAGGTGTCTCTTTCCAAAAGAAGTGAAAACTAAGCACATGTGTTGAAAAAATGTTTTTTATTTAAATTATTCTATGAAATATTTTCCTATTTTATATTGGCAAAGAAACTTCATAGGAAATAATGTTGAATTTTAGATCAACACTGTGTACTAATTAGGGAAACAAAAACTCTCTCTTATTATTCTCTCTGAATAACAAGTATTTTTCCAGTGGGGCCACGATAGGTTTGAGCATATCAATGCCTGATTTTTCAAAAGACTTAACTACTCCGATCGGTTGATCGATGTTTCTTGCAGTGGTAGGTTTTATTGCGTCTTTCACAGTGAAATGTCGTCATTGTTTGAATCACACTTTTCGGCAGGATGGTGTTCTGTTAACGGTCCATGGGAACCAGGGGAGGCTGAGAAAGGAGGGAGACAAATCTTCTTATCTATAGAACGTATGCTTGAATTTTTGTTTTGGTGTATGGAAATTTGCCCCTGTGTATGACAGGGACATAAAAAAAAAACTTCTGTGGTATATATATATATATATATATATATATATAAAATGGAAGATAACTCAGCCATAAAAAAAGAATGAAAGAATGCCATTTGCAGCAACATTGATGGACCTAGAGGTTATCATACTAAGGGAAGTAAGTCAGAAGGAGAAAGACAAATACCATAGGATATCACTTATGTGTGGAATCTAAACTACAACCCAAATGAACCTATCTACAAAACGGAAATGGACTCACAGACGTAGAGAACAGAATTGTGGTTGTCAAGGGGGAGGGGGGTGGGGGAGGGAAAGACTGGAAGTTTGGGATTAGCAGATGCAAACTATTATATAGAGGATGGATAGAAAACAAGGTCCTACTGTATAGCATAGGGAACTATATTCAATACCCTGGGATAAACCACAATGGAAAAAAATATGATAAAGAGTATATATGTGTAACTGAACCACTTTGCTGTACAGCAGAAATTAACACAACATTGTAAATCACCTATACTTCAATTTTAAAAAAAAACACTTCTGTAATGCTTGATTTAAAAAATTAGTTTCTTGCAACAAAGGGATGCCACTTAACACCAAAGCTCTAAAGTCTCAGTTGTTTGTATGCTTTTAAACTTAGTTCACAATTTAAAATGAATGTTAGTGCTGCCTCCAGTCTATGCCACTGTGCCTCACCTTCATTCTCATACCCAGACATCTTCAGACAATTTACATCCTCATTTTATTTCTTCAGTGGAAAACAGCAGTTTGGCCCCAAATCAAACCTGTTCTCTCTGTCCGCACTCCATGCTTGGAATCTCTTCTGTTTCTTTATTTAACTCAACTAGATCTCTGACGTCTATAATCCAGTTCACTGGCTGATCTGTCAAACTAATTCTAAATCTAGCCGTAGTTGTCTTCATTTTCTCTAAGATGTAATCTCATATTAACTCATTATTGTGACTCTATTAAAGATACCATAGGATCAAGGGCTTGTGTTATTTTTCAGGGACTGAATACTTGGTTTGACAACTCTCTGCCCTCAGCCTGGATGTTTACAATAATTCCCATGCTTTCAATCATACTGAAGCTGATCCATAACTAAGGTGTCCTTAAAAAAAATGTCATCTCCCTCTTCTATAGCTGTCAAATTGAAGTAAGTTAACATCTCAAAGTTCTACAAAGTCCCGAAACAAGTTGTCTTCAATGACACAAACTGTGGATGGTAAGATTTATCTTCTTGGTAACTTCTTAGGATGATTGAAATTTTTTTCAAGAAGGTAGCTGTGCGCCCCCTGCTGGCAGGCTGTCTCATTGGTATGGTAACCCTGCGGAAACGCTCCCCTGTTCCCTAGAACTGTTTGTTCTTCCATGTGGCCAGAATCATCTCCAGCTCACTCTCTTGACTGGTCCATTGCTACAGCCTTCTAAATGTAGGGCACATCTCTTGCAAATAAATGTGCCAGATGGAAGAACCGTTATAGCGGGGTTGTAGGCCTGTTTCTATTCCTGGTGCAATATGTGATTTGGGACAAATCAATGTCTCTGGACTGGACCTCAGTTCCTTAGGACATGAAAGGAGTGTTTTGGATTATATGATTTTTCATGTTTCTTCCCGTTCTAAAGTTTAAAACTCTCACTCATCTCAAGGTGCCGTCCCTATTTATTTATTACTTACTATCATGGTCCACTGGCTCCTGAGAGGGGGAATGAGGCAGGTATGGTAATTGTTAACTCAAAATTGCTAGGAAATTAAATCCTAGCCCATATATATGTTTTATTTTTCTCTTCTGTAGACCTTATAATTTATCGCCACATGGTAGTTAAAAGTGAAAATAGAGATCCATCCTTCCTTCAAGAGGATTTTATTAATCAAACCCAAATGATAAATTTCCTTAAGAGAAACGATACACAATCTATGCCTTGTTTCCTAACATCAGATTCTGGATGGTGGTTAGCATGTTTGAACCGCAGGACCATCCTCTTCTCATTGATCCTGCATGGGAACAAGGCCTGGAGTTACCAGTGAACCTGTTGGCTTTCCTTCATCTAGATCAGGGTTTCTCAACCTTGGCATTAATTTACATTTCTGGCCACATAATTATTGAAGTGGCTGGCATGTGCGTTGTGGGATTCATAGCAGCATGTCTGGCCTCTGCCCACTAGATGTCAGTAGCATGCTCTCTTCCAGGTATGACAACCAAAAATGTTTCCAGACTGTGCCAAATGTCCCCCAGTTGGCAAAATTGCCCCTAGTTGAGAACCACTGGCTTAGATCAACACAGGGCCTGAAGTGCTCGTGGTCGGATCTCTTGAGTCTATGTTCCTGGGGAACACAGTGGTGAGTAACTATGACAGCAGAGTATTTAATGCTCTTACTGATTTTTGGTTTGTGTCCTGGCCAGCAATCTTCTGTGAGTGGCACATAATGCCACTATGCTGTGACTTTAGAGTTTGTTGATGGAACACCCATCGTTGGTTTATGGTCTGTTTGTCCATTAAATTTCTACAAGGAGAAGTGTTTGTCACCAGGATTTGGAATACATCATTAGTGCCTCGTCTATTTGCTCTTTGTATTTTCTCCCTATCTCCTTCACCATATAGACCATCATTAGCCAAAACATCGACCATAACTCTGTTGCTCTGTATCATTCCTTGTATATTACCTTTGTTATATTTTGCTACTCTCCTCTTGATTCTGTTAAACAGGGGTTCCCTGAGTTTGAGAGTCAACAGTCCCTTGAAGGAAATCCTAGTTCCTAACAGCAATATGTATTGTAATTTTAATTTCTGTGCTGATTGATACATAATGACTAAGGCATTGCTAAAATCATTTTGAAAAAAAGGGCAATTGAAGGATTTCTAGAGAAAATATTATTCCCAATTTTAAAATGTCGATTCCTTAAGAAAAAGCTTTTCTGCTAAAATTTATCATACAAATAAAAGGACTTTAACTTTGAATCAAGTTAATGACCATGCTTACAGTGTTACTATGTAAGAATTTATATCACAAATTGATATATAACAGAACTATAGGTCTTTAAACAATGTAAAAGTAAATGGGATAAAATGTAAAAATAGTTCAAGTAATATTCTAAAATTTGATAAATACTTAGAACCTTAGACTGGGTTGATACTATCTTCTGGATTTTATCATAGTTTTACAATAACGTTAACATAATACTATTCTTTTTAGGTTACAGTTTTACAGACATAAAGTTATAGTTTTATAGACAGCTGACCATCAAAGGCTAACGTTACTTCAACAAAATCTTAGGATTACAAACATATAAACATATACGTTCAAGGAAATTGAATTGTAATAGCTGGGGTTGATTCTTGCAATTTTTGTTAATATGTTAAAAATAGCAATTATTCTGTTATCTTCTGACCGTCTTAATTCTAAAGGAACTCTTTATACACTCAACTCATATATTAGATCCAATAAAGACATAATTGACAAAATTGATAATCTTTGTATTTTTTTAAGCCAACATAATCAGAGTTGGAATATATGCCTCACATTACAGAAAAAAAATTAATATCCAGTCCATATTATATAATTAGATTATATAAATCATTAAGAAAAAGAAATATCCCAACACAAAAATAGATAAGAAAGTGAAGAGGCAATTAATTCAAGAGGGAGGAATTGGTTAAAAATTATTTGCAGAAGTTCTTGATCTTACAAAAAGAAAAAGAAAAAGAATTAAAATTTTATTTTATCAGTTATATTGGCAAAAATTACAGCAATTTATAATAGCATTGCTGAGAGTTGTTGGGATGTGCACATTAATAAGATTCATAGTGTAAATTAATATTATATATCCTTCCTGAAGTTCCATATGATAACATCTTTCAAAATTTAAATTTATGTATATTTTGACCTACAGGAAAAGGTTTCCTACTGCAGGTATACTTTAAAAATATTTTTTTATTGAAATATAGTTGATTTACAATGTTGTGTTAGTTTCAGGTGTACAGCAAAGTGATTCAGTTGTACATATACATATATATATTGTTTTTTAGATTCTTTTCCATTATAGGTTATTACAAGATATTGTAAGTATAGTTCCCTGTGCTATACAGTAGGTCCTTGTTGGTTATCTACGTTATATATAGTAGTGTGTATATATTAATCCCAAACTCCTAATTTATCCCTCCCACATTCCCTTTCCCCTTTGGTAACCATAAGTTTGTTTCCTATGTCTGTGAGTCTATTTCTGTTTTTTAAATAAGTTCATATATATCATTGTTTTAGATTCCACATATAAGTGATATCATATAATATTTGTCTTTGTCTGACTTACTTCTCTTAGTATGATAATCTCTAAGTCCATCCACGTTGCTGCAAATGTCATTATTCCATTCTTTTTTATGGCTGAGTAATATTCCATTGTGTATATACACCACATCTTCTTTATTCATTCACCTGTTGATGGACACTTAGGTTACTTCCATGTCTTGACTATTGTAAGTAGTGCTTCCATAAACATTGAGGTGCATGTACCTTTTTGAACTATAGTTTTCTCTGGATATATGCCCAGGAGTGGGATCGCTGGACCATATGGTACTCTATTTTTAGCTTTTTAAGGACCCTCCACACAGTTCTCCATAATGGTTGTACCAATTTACATTCCCACCAAGAGTGTAGGAGGGCTCCTTTTTCTCCACACCCTTTACAGCATTTATTATTTGTAGACTTTTTGAAGATGGCCATTCTGACTGGTATGAGGTGATACCTCAATGTAGTTTTGATTTGCATTTCTCTAATAATTAGCGATGTTGAGCATCTTTTCATGTGCCCGTTGGCCATCTGTATGCTTCTTTGGAGAAATATCTATTTAGATCTTCTGCCCATTTTTTTTTTAATTTGTTGTTTTTTTTTTGATGTTGAGCTGTATGTGCTGTTTGTGTATTTTGGAAATTAATCCCTTGTTGGTAGCATTGTTTGCAAATATTTTCTCCCATTCTGTAGGCTGTCTTTTCATTTTGTTTATGGTTTCCTTTGCTGTGCAAAATCTTTTAAGTTTAATTAGGTTCCATTTGTTTATTTTTATTTTTATTTCCATTACTCTAGGAGACAGATCTAAAACATTTCTGCTGCAATTTATGTCAAAGAGTGTTCAGCCTATGTTTTCCTCTAGGAGTTTAATAGTATCTGGTTTTACATTTAGGTCTTCAATCCATTTTGAATTTAGTTTTGTATATGGTGTTAGAGAATGTTCTAATTTCATTCTTTTACATGTGTCCAGTTTTCCCAGCACCACTTGTTGAAGAGACTATCTTTTCTCCATTGCGTACTCTTGCGTCCTTTGCCTGGATCATATGGTAAGTCTATTGTAACATTTTGAAGAAACTCCATATTGTTTTCCATAGTGGCTGCACCACTTACATTCTGGTGGGTGTCTCATATGGAAGTGAGTTTACTGCCTCTCTCCAGCAGCAGTGGTCCTTTCCTTGGTATCAGTACAGCATCTTGGATATGAGGAGGCTTCTGCCCCTTGTAGTAGCAGATGTCCTTTACTTCTATTTCTCCCTCAGCAGCAAGTAACCTTTTCCTGGGACCAGGAAACAATAGGGTTTTCTGTCCTCCTGAAGCATCAGAGAGCTTTTTGTTTCATATGAGAGAATGGTCCAAATATTGCACCTGTCTCTTAGCAGCAATCATCTACGGAGGGAACTCCTGCAGGTCTCCTGACCCGTACCAAATCTTTTTCATGAGCCATATGATGCAGCTCAGGAAAAAGAGCTGCTGAGTAAATCTGTATTCCTATTATGTCTTGGGATCCCAGGGATTCTAAACTGTCATATTAGCCCACACACAGCTTTTAAGAATTTGTTAGAATTTCAGTTGCTTTCCTCTTACCCATATTATGGCTGCCACCCCTTTCCCTATGCTCTGCCAAAAGCAAAACTTCTTAGGTCTCATCTCTCTTGGAAGGGCTTGATGTTCTCTAGAATTCAGCTCACCTTTTTGCCTTTGATTGCATTTCTCCAATGGACTGAAATAAATTTATGATTTTGAATATTACATGATTTTTTTTCTCAGTATGAGAGTGATATTCTCCCATGGCTTCTACTTAAGCAGAACTCCTTCATTTTTATATACGAAGTGCCTTGATCACCTCTGTTCATTGAGTTGCTAAGTAGTGTAAAAAGGACACCTCCTTTGCCATGTTATCTAGGATATAACAGCACACAATATAGAAAAAGTAAAAATCCTGTAGCCTTTTTTTTACTTACCCCAATGTGTGTTTGGAAAAGAAAAGGATAGCAATAGGAAGTCACATGCCATAATTCTTGTTTTCCCTAACTTTTATGTTTTTAAGGTCTATCGAAACATTCAGATAGACCTGGACAACCAAAGAAACTCAGAAGGAGAGCCCTCTCTAACACTTCAGGAAAACTGACTGCAAGTTCTGGAGGAAACCTCATCAAGGGCCCTTCCAACATGGTGTGGTGTGAACGAGGCTAAAGAGATGAGCCTGAGGCAGCAGTCATGCTTCTCACTGGGAACAGAAAGAATGATTACTTTCTGGATGAGGAGACATCCAGCAATAAGATAAATCATCCATAGTATGGAATTACATAACTCATAAAGGTCAGACAGCTTCTTGGCATTCACTGATATGGAAAGGAAGGCCTCCTGGCTACTCTGGCAGAACCAATGACTATCTCTGGGCAAGTAGGGAGGTGAGGACCCTTTGCCATCCTACTTCTTTCAAGAAAGAAAAGTTTAATTTCAAATAGATGCTAACAGCTTATTTCTCTACAAAATAATTTATTTTCTGACTCATAGGTAGGTGTAGTAAGGTCCAATCACAGCTGTAATAATTTTAAAATAAAGGCATTCTTACTTAGGCCTTATGCATGAAAAAGGCATTTTGGGCAGGATTTAGTTGAAATAAGTACCCTCTGCAGATGGAGTAATTTGAAACTATTTTGAGATCTTGGGTAATCCAGAGCAAATAGCATACTCTTTTACTGATGCAAAAGCTGAAAAATAATCACTTCTAAAATAAGGTTATGCACATATTCAGACCTCTACCAGACATCAATGACATTGTGCTCTCAGTATTATTTATGACCCACCATATAGTCTTCTGAGTTTGAGCAGTAATGACAGTAGGAAAAATGAGAAAAAAACCAAAGGTTGTAGAGAAGTTACTGAACCAGAAACAAAGATGGCTCTTTTTTGCAGATTTTATATAAAAACAGCCCCACTGAAGCTGAAGAACAGGTGGGATGACTTTAAAAAAGGAAACCATCAACACAATAAAGAAACAAACATAGAGTGGTATATTTTAAAATGAGGGTTTAAGTGTAGTGCCAGTTTATAGTAGCAGTGACAAAAAAATTAAAAGTAATAAATACAGTACAGCTGGGAGAGGACAGCTGATAATCAGAGGTGATAGAAAGTGGGGGTCTGAGAATGCAGAAAGGATAAGGACTCAGAGTAACATAGCAGCCTGGGTGTAACCAGTGAAAGATCTGAAAAGTTTGTCATTTTATATTTAACATTTAAATAATCCTGGTCTGAAAATGTGCCATCCACTACCCTATGTTTGAGGCACCAGTAAACAAGCAGAATAAATTGTTCTCCATATAATAGTTCCTCACATCAACAAGATATTTCAGGTAGTGCAGGCTATGAAACTGTGAACACTACAACAGGCCATGGAAGCATTTCCTGTGACACAAGGAAAAGCTAGGGCAAAATACAGTGAGGCACTGTTGCCTGGGCAGTAGGGTGTATAGAAAATGATGGAACATAATAACGTAAGGTAAAGTTACAATTAATTTAAGCAAGAGAAAAAAAAATCTATGCTCAATTTCGAAGTCAAGCAGAGAATATTTCCAACGGGTCAATTCATATATATTTTATAAATTAAGACTTAATAGGGTAATTGGTAAAATCTATTTATAGACCATGAACAAATGTTTTAAAAAGTGAAAATATTAAAAAACATTAAAAAGTATGTTTCTATTTAAGATGAAGGACATTTCAAAGTATTAGACATTCTCGATGTTGCCATATGTATTTTGTTGATAGAGAGTTGTAGTGATAAATCTGAAGAAGCAGAGAAATTATCAAGTAATATTACATTTAAATTTATTAATTAGAAATTAATATTAATTAATTCATAAATTAATACTATTAATTCAATAAGAAAAAGGTAATACACCTAAAGAAAAAGTGGGCAAAAGATGTGATGGGAAAATGCAATAATAAAGAAATGCTAATAAATTTATAAAAATATTTATCATCACAAGGAAAAAGCTTAAAATTAAAACTATGACTTATCAAATCAGAAAAAAAAAAATGTAGATACTATCAGTCCAGTGTTAGCCCTAGACTGGGAAAATAGACTCTCATTAGCAGCTATATCGTAAATTATTGTAAATTTTTCATCGCAATTTGGCAGTATGTATCAAAAGCCTTAAAAATGTTCATATCCTTGGATCCAGAAATCTCAATTATAAAAATATATTTAAGAAACATAACTGAGCAAGAGTGGTAATATAGGATGACATGGAGGAAAACTGGAGAAAGTTCTAATTGGATTTCAGTTTTGTTTCCTCTTTCTATCAAAATGCCAATTTAGAATAATTCCTGATTCCCTCCTCCAAGATTAGCCCATAGGAAAAGCACCAAGAAAAAAATAGAAAATTAGAGAAATCCCTGAAGTGACTGTGTGAAGGTGGGGGTGGCTTTCACCTGGAACAGGATGCAGCCAGGCAGTGAGAAAAAAAAAATAAAACGACCACATTTCCTGCTGCTTTTTAAGGAAGAAAATCAGGGCAGTATAAAAGGTCCCTGTTTAGAAGTAGCTAAAGAAAACAGGAGATGAATTAACTTCTGGAGGTCACATCCTCACCTTTCCTCTTCCAGACTACCAGGGCTGATGAACTACAATTGCCCAGTTGGAAGGTTGGTGTCCCAACCATTCTTAACCGACTCAAACTCAAACTGGACACAGCTGATTCCAAGTTCCTGAAAAACAGCTCAGATAAACATCTTATTGTTTAGGCTGTGTGATGCTTGGAGGACGTCTAAGTTTTTGTAAAAACAAAAAAGAGTGAGCTTGATCAGTGAAAGCAAGTTACAGTTCATTACCTATTAAGCAAGTCATAGTTGAATGGATCTAACTGATGACTACCCTCGATTTTACAACACATGTACTTTACATTTGGTATTTTTCTAAGACAAAAAGAAATTTTATCAAGGTGTTTAGTTTTATTCATTTGACTGCATAAACTTCATAGATCTCTTGCAAGATCTCTTAGACTTCTTTCTCTTGTTTAGAATACTTCATTCAAAACTCATTCAGTCTTCTGAAATCTAAGGCCTCAGGTTGCATTGAATAAACTTTAATGTGTTTGATTATGGGATTTGGCTCAGAATCTACTTGAGGTTATTTAATGCATATATTTTCTTATGTCCTGAAATGTAAATGACAGTTTGATAGGATATAAAATCCTCGGATCTAAGGTTTTTTTCCTTCAATGCTTTGAAAATTCTACTCCATTGTCTTTTTGCAGTTACTGGTGGAATATCTAAGTCATTCGATTATTATGTTTCTCTCTACAAGTTTTTAGAATGTATCATGATTTTTTATATTCTCAAATTTACTTACCTTTCTAAAACCTGAAAAACTTTTGCATTCTAAATTACTAGTGTATTTGTATCAGTTGTCTATTGCTATGCTACAAATCACCCCCAAACTTAGCAGCTTATAACAACATTCATGCATGAACTCACCGTCTGTGGGTCAGCAGTTTGGGTCAGGCTCTGCTGGCAGATTTTCTGTTGCTCTTGCCTTGGCTCACTAATGTGATTTTTTAGTAATCTCGGGGCTGGATTGAAGCTGTATGATATAGAACAACCTCAACTTTGGTGATTGGCTTCCTGTCATCTGATTCTCCACCATGTACCTCTTCAGCAAGCTAGATGGAGCTTGTTCACATGGTGTGTGCTTTCTAAAAGGGCAAGAGCAGAAACAGCAAGGCATCTTAATGTCTAGGCTGGCAAGTTGCTCAGCATCACTTTCACTACATTCTGTGGGCAAAACAAATCACCAATTATCTCAGTTGAAGTGGAGAAATACACTCTATCCCTTCATGGGTGGAACTGCACAGATTTTGTGGCCATTATATCTAACACAGTGATGTTATCCATACAGGATTATGGACCTGCTTTATCACAAGAGGGTGAGTGTCAAAACTATCAAGGAAAATATTCTTGTTTCTACTGGCGTGTCTAATTCTGAGAATTCATTTTGACATAATGAATGATAGAAAATAAGGAGAAACACAACAGGTAAGGTTTTAAATAGAACATTTAAACAAGGAAGAATTATTGTTAAAAATCCACAGCAATCACCAAAAGAATGGAGAAATGGAAGTGAAAGTAAATGAAATGATGATGTTATAGGAATGTGTCAAAAGGGTGTTCAGTGGGGTAGTTTCCATCTTGGTGAGTCTGCCTGGTAGTTACGAGCTGTAAGTGAATAAGGATGCCCAGGAACTATTCTCCATGGAAGACAAGTGTTGAAGGAAAGACAAGTGTCAGTAAAGACAAAGCAATGGAAATGGAGGGAATGTCTATGAAGGGGGTGAGGATTATATTTGTCAATTATTTAAAGTGGAGCAACTACCAAATGTAAAATAGATAGCTAGTGGGAAGCAGCTGCATAGCACAGGGAGATCAGCTTGGTGCTTTGTGACCACCTAGAGGGGTGGGATAGGGAGGGTGGGAGGGAGATGCAAGAGGGAGGGGATATGGGATATATGTATACCTATAGCTGGTTCACTTTGTTATACAGCAGCAACTAACACAACAATGTAAAGCAATTATACTCCAATAAAGATATTAAAAAATAAATAAATAAAATAAAATAAAATGGAGCAGAGGACACAATGAAAAAAACTCAGAGAGGATTCAGTGTAGCAAAAGAAAGGTGAGTCTAGGTTCAAGTATTTTGAAGGAAACTATTTGTGCTTGAGAATATTTGCTACAGCTATCCCCCCAAAATCTCATTTTTCTGACAGAATGACATGTCTCTAGCTGTTGATTGTGATCAACAAAGGATGTGAAGACCTTGGGAAAAATTTTTGTTTGGATAATAAAGAAAGGACAGTCAAAGCATCACTGTACATAAATAAATCAACTCAATGACCTGGCAACTTAGAACTGGCGACATATCAAAAAGGCATAATAAATATTAATCTACCTTTGTACAAAGGTGAGTTGCATTGAATTCTGAGTTATTGTGGTTTAGGTAATCTCAAGGCAAGAACACACTGAAGCTGGAAAAAGACTTAAGTTCAAGTCTTCCATTTCAAGGATGAGTCTGGAAAGAGTTAAACCTCTCGCCTAAGACTGGATGGATATATAGTGGCCTTGGGGATTCTACCTGTATGTGTCTCAGGCCAAACCAAATATCTGGGAGTCACCTTTCATATTCCTCTTTCCTTTCACCTCCCATGCACTTCAGCAAAAAACAATATTATTTCTTACAAGGAAGACCACAGAGAGTCTTGAGAAGGATTCCTCCATGTGCAAGCAGAGAGGGGGAGTAGCTGCTTCTGGAGGAGGGACAAAAAACTCCTTTTGGCCCCTTCTCTCTTATTCTTTTATGGAACAAAAGCCCTAATCTCTGTGTGTGGGAATAATATGGCAACAAACTGTCACTCTCAGGACACTGGGAGAAGGTAAGATAAAAACTGTGTAAACATGGGGAAAGGGGAATACATGGCAGAAGGCCTAAAACTAGAACAAGAGGAGGGTGAATAGCACTTTTGCACCTAGATGACCTAAGTTCCAATAGCTCAGAATTCAATGTAGCCTGTCTTTGTACAAAAATAAATTAATATTTATTATTCCTTTTTGGTACGTTGCCATGTTCAAAAAATTTTTTGAAGCATATGAAGTCAAAGAAATGAATGTACTTCCAAGCTGGAAAGAAATTAGCACCAGACTCAGATATCGAAGATTGATATGTTAAAGTCCCTAATGGAAGAGGTGGTCAACATACAAGATCATACAGCTAATTTCAGCAAAGGGATAGAAACCTTAAGAAATAAGAAATGGAAATGTTAACAGAGATGAGGAATGTCTATGAAAGGTATATCAATATCTCATTAATATACTTTGCTGAGGCAAAAAAAATTGGTGAACCTGAAAATAAGTGAATAGAAATTACCAAAACATAAATGAATAAAAGATAGGGAAAAATAGAAAAGAAAAAAGAGAATGGGGCAGAAGAAATATTTGAAATATTAATGACTCAGAATTTTCCAAAATTATGACACACATAAAACTACAAACCCATGAAGTACAGAAAACACCAAACAGGATGCATAAATTTAAAAAAATCATTAGCATATTATATGCAAACTGCTGAAAACAAAGAAAACTCCTGAAAGTATCCAGAGGAAAAAAAGAAACATTACGTACTGTACTCTTCAGAGTAACTGAACTCTTTTTACATTGGCCTATTCAGAATATATTCATAATACATCTCATTTCTTAAAAGCAAATGAAATTAAGTCCACTGAAAGTGTATCTATTGCATGCAAAGCAACGTGCTGAATCATGGAAGATTTGTGAGAATAGAACTTGAGCTGACTGAAAAAAGTACAATAGGGTAAAGTGGAGATGAGAAGGAGAAAGCTACAATCAAACATAAAGTGTGAAAACAGCAAATGGATTATTCAAAGGGACAGTGGATGAGGTATTTCTCTGTAATGAAGATAGTTCGATAAGGTTGAAAAGCTGACAGGTGATCAAAACATTGTAGTCTGGACTTGGTTAAGTGGAGAGCAGCGTTTATAGTAATATCTTGAATGGTGTCATAACAAGATCAAAACAGTGCCATGAGATCTTATTCTGAATGCACTGCATAAGATGGATTGGATCAGGAGGGACAAGAATTCGAGACAGCAGTACCCTAACTTTGCAGTGTTCCAGAAATGGAGTGATAGCTCTTAGAATTAGGTAATTTTTTAAAAATGGAAAATTTACAGAGATAACCAATAAGTCTTGTAGAAAGCTGGTGGAGATTGTAGGGACAGTGCCCTCAATCAAAGGGTAAGAGTTAGGTAATCAAAATCATGTGTAGATGTGATTTATCTCACACTTTCTTCTCTTCTGGGGTTTCAAACAGGGTGTCTAGTGATATTCTCCTCTTGTGGCTCTAGATCTCCCAAAAAGTTAATGTTTAACCTGCATACCAGGTCAAGGAGTTCAGGGTACATCTTTGTTTTAAATATGTTTCTAGTGTAAAGTTTTCAAGTATATCCGTGTCCTTGTTCCAATGAAGATGCAGTTTTGGTGTTTTGTTTTTTTTTTATTTTGGTTTTGGTTTTTGCTTCTTTCCCTTTATATTTCATTCCATAGTAGAGGGAATAAAGATAATTTTACAAAAGAGTTAATAATAACCCATTTCAGACAAAAAAGTATAACCAAGGAATATTTAATCAGGAAAACTATAGCCTACCTGCTATACTATTACACTTGTATAAATATATCACATGTAGTTAAAATATTAACTATAAAAATATTTTACATGCTCTTAAGTATAAACCAGTTAAATATTTAGGGATACCTTATTTTATTTTATTTGTTTTTTAAAATTAATTTTTATTGGAGTAGGGATACTTTATTTTAGAAACGTTGACTATACCTGCTGTTTCTGACAGTTCAAAAAATTTTATTGATTACTAGGACTCTTCATGTGTGAGCATAAAGCCATGTGCTCTGCATACAAAAAACTCTAAATCTTTCTACTCTTCGACCAAGGCTGGGGAATAGAAGAAGGATGAAAGTATGGCTCCATAGTGCTCGGGGATCTAGCTTTGCATTCTACCATTCCCAAGATAGGATCATTGTCCTTAAGTGTCGAGATGGAATTATAGCCATCACTTTCACAATCCAAACCACAACACAGATGAAGGGATAAGGCAGTGGCATGTCCTCTTCTTTTAAGGGACATGTGGGCACCATTTCCATTTATGTTCCAGTGGCCAGCAATTAGTAACGTGGTTGCTTGGGCCAGGGATACTGGAAATGTAGTCTTAATTCTGGTTGTCCATGTTCCTAACTAAAATTCTAAGGAAGAAGGAAAATTGGAAATTAACTAGGAATTTTTGCCAACAAACTGGCTTGGCCTATTGGATACACAGACACACTTCAAGCTTCTCCCTTGCAACAGAAACCTCTATTAAGTGGATCTTTCATATATTTTCATAAATCCTAGTATATCAACATTCATATTTACTGTGCAATATATTAAAGCTTCTTTTTGAGACGGAAGTACTCTAATATCATATGTGATATATTTTTAAATCATAATTTAGGCTCGGGAACTCCTGGAAGGTGTCTGTAGTTTTATCTATAATGTTATAGGCCATCCTAACCTAAGCTATTCTTTAGGTTCTGATGCAGGGGTTCCAAAATTCAACTATTTTATATGTTAGCCAATATATCAATTTCACCTACATTACCCCCCCAAACACTAGTTGAATAGTTTTTGCATGGAGAAAACTCAGCCCTTTTAGAGGATTCCATTCCTTTATAATGAAATTGTAAGCACCAGGAATTTTTTTTTATATTAGTTGAAAATTACACCTGAAATTAGAATTGGTTAGACTTTGTCTTTCCCTCTGGAATCTAGAGATATGTGATTCAGTATGGGAGCTGGCAGTTTTCATATTCAATAAATATACTAACTAAATGTATAAAAAGTTTTCTCTTAGTCTTTGGTGAGAGATAAACTAATGGGCATCTGAAGGTTTTCCATCAGGGACCTATGATCAAACATTCTCTAGAAGTACTCACAGGACTCAGCATGTGGTTATACTCATGGATAAGATTCTCTACAGTGATGTAGTAGGATATGCAGCTGAACCCTAAGGGAAAAGACACAGGCAGAGTCTAGAGGAATGCATGTGTAGGTTTCCAGGTATGCTCTCTCCCTCCCGTGAGAGGTCACACAGGGCACACTTCCCCCACAGCAACAAACGTGCAGCAACATATGTGTGATGTTTCCACCCAGGGATGCCCATTAAAAGCTCAGTGCCCAAGATGTTTATGGGGGGCTAATCACATAGGCAACTTCTGGTTTACTAGGGGGCTGGTCACATATGAAAATTCCAGACTCTACAAGGAAGCAGGTGTCTCACACATACCTTATTGTTTGCACAGTCTAGGTACAGTTAATCACCTTGTCACTTAGCTGTAGATTGGGAACTTTGAGAGCCAAGTACACAAATGCCAGCCAAGGGTCAACCTTGCCAGCAGGTTTTTCTTATAATAGCAATCTCAGGTTTGCTATGTAAACTCTTTTCTGCAAAGATAAGTAAATTCCATGTCTTTATATTTCTAGATGAATAAGGTCAAGACAGATGTGTAGGAGTGTGCTTAACTTCATAGGCATTAAAGGACAATGTAAATATAGTAGCAGTTTCCTAAAAGTGTTTAAAATATTGACTCATTCAACATTAAAATTTTCAACAGCTTTTTTCAACTGTCATGTGAATAACATATTGATGATGTTATTAAACAAGGGAAGCCCCCCATTTTTTTCATTTCCTTTTTAAAAATTGAAGTATAGTTGATGTACAATATTATATTAGTTTCAGGTATACAACATAGTGATTCAACATTTTTATAGATTATACTCAATTTAAATTTATTACAAAATAATAGCTATATATATATATATATATATATATATATTGTGCTGTATAATATGATCTTGTTGATTATTTATTTTATACATAGTAGTTTGTATCTCTTAATTCCCTACCTCAAACTGCCCCCCTTCCCTTCCCTCTCCCTTCTGGTATCTTCTAGTTTGTTCTCTTTACCTGGGGAAGCAGCCTGTTTTCACTGGTAAGACTTTCCCAGGGAAGGACTATCATCTCCAGGAAAAAGAACAGAGATTTGATTTGCTAGGATATAAGCAAATACCATGACTTCTTCCTCCACTTCCCAATAAAAGCTCTGCCACAATCTCCACCCCCAGCTCTGGCGTGATGGCTTTCCTTCCTCCTTGGGCCTGTGCACTAGTTGGTTGCATTTCTGTTTCTTTAGCAGGAGCTTTCAGTCTCTCAGATCTGTATCCCCCCCTGTGGAGTGAGAGTCCTGGTCAGTTCAGTGACTACAGGGTGGAGAATGGGAAGTATGTTATTGATCCCTGGGTATACTCTAAGAGAATGGGGATGTACAAAATCCTCATGAACAAAACAGCCAGTTATTTTGAAAAATTTGCACCAGATAATGAACAAAATTTTTTATGGGGATTGCCTTTGCAGCATGGCTGGCAATATACTACAGGTAAGAATGACCCTTGTTTTTATTCTAATGATCTTCTAATATAACCATGTTGTAATTGGGAAATGGAACTCTGTATACACCATAGCATGTCTTTGAAAATTGATTCTTTTCTTTTTCCTCTTTTCCCCTCATAACCCTTATTTTTCTACTGCTTCTCCTTCTCCTCCATCAATCTTTCTGTGTTGCCTGTTTTGACTAGAAACTGCAATGGGGCATATGGCATAGTTGCCAAACACAAAAAGACTTCATATTCAACCTATTGGGCATTCTACAAATATTTATTGAACTCCTACTAGGTGCCAGACTCTATTCTAAGCCCTGGGATGAACAGAACAGTCAAGGAGATGCGGATTAAAAGCAGAAGGTGATGTCAAATTAGTTTGAATTTCTTAAAGTTCTAACTATGATAACCTATACATGGAGATGGAGAGAAGCAGGAGTGGCACCTTGTTCATGAGGATGTTTCTCTGCAAAAGATTGATTCCTTTCAAAAATAAAATACATTCTAGTGTTTAGTTAGAAGATATGTTTGGGCCAAAGACTCACAAATTATAAGATATTTTGGCTGATGGAGAAGCTCATGAAACAGAGTGGTGCCTCCTTCACTCCATACTGATAACACCACCAATAAGGAAACTTGTTCTGTTCTGATGGAAAAAATATACGGAGAAGATTAAGGTTTGTCTAAGATCTGAGGAGGAGTCACGTACAGGAGCTACTGAAGTTGGCAATTCATCCACCTTTGTCAGGTGATGTCCTGAGACTCAAACCAACTCCTATTTATCTGGCTTTCCTCAGAGTCAAAAAGATAGAGATCCAGGAGAAATCATTAGCACATAGTCCGCCATGGGAGGCACGCCAGACTCCGGGGCCTGG
The DNA here is from genome assembly GCF_949987535.1 of Balaenoptera acutorostrata. Lineage (NCBI taxonomy): Eukaryota > Metazoa > Chordata > Mammalia > Artiodactyla > Balaenopteridae > Balaenoptera > Balaenoptera acutorostrata. The sequence continues at coordinate 35,670,512 of NC_080077.1, read as the reverse complement.
GGGCCAGCGGTAGATGGAGGCTGAATGCTTTTCTTATTCTTTCATTACATTCACATATTATGATCAAGCCTGACTAAACTCATCTAATGATGGGCTTATATGTCTCCAGCATTTTCTAAAAGCAGCTGTGGGGTGCGGGTAAGTAAGTATTGCAGACAGTTTCCCTGCCGTCAAAGACCTTACAACACAATTGAAACAGGAAAGGTATTAGAAATGAAACAGAGAACAATAAATAACAACACTTTGTTAAAAATTAAAGTGCAAAACAAGGGACACAGTGGAGTCAGCTGGAGTAATCAGAAAAAAAAATGCATTTGAACTGAGATTTGAAATGTGGACAGAATTTCACTGTGGAAAAAGAAACAAAATCTAATAGGGAATAAAAGAATGAACAAAAGCAGAGGTTCTCGCGTGTAGTTGCACGTTGAAAACAACTACCTAGTTTTTAAAAATATCAATGCCTAGGTCCACCACCAGAAATTCTATTCTGATTTAATAATATGGAAAATTAAGCTACAGAACAGAGCCTGGAAATAGCATGGCATAGGTATATGTGACTGAGTGCAGGTGTGTGTGCACGCGCACGTGCGTGTGCAGCCTGAGGAATAATCAATTAGGAAAACTCACACTTGTAATATTCATGCAGGTTAACAGCATTAACAAGTTCTTTATCAATCATTGCTTTGAGAACGATTAGGTTAGGAAAAGGAGAATAATAACAAAAGCAAATAATATTCAAAACAGATAACCCAAAAGTGGAATACTGCGGTGATGTTAGATGAAGGAATAGAACTTGGTTCTGAGATGGGAAATGAAGGGCAAAGAGTGATAGGAAGATAAACACAAGTCATCAGAAGAGAAATGTTTGTGCATCTTTGCAAACAAACTGCGCCTAGGTAAGGGACAATTATTACCATCTTCAAAATGTGCATAATAAATAATCCGTGCCTCATTTCTCTTCTAGGCAGATTAGTTGATCCCAGCCGAAGGACAGACTGTGGCTATGAATCTGGAGATCGTTTGTGCATCTCTGTGGACAGTTGGTGGGCTGGTATGTTCATTTAATAGCAAAATAGGTAATAACCTTCCTGCAAAGAAAATATTCAACCTAAAATCTGAGGGACAGAGAGAAAACAAAAACAGCACTATTCCTCTGTAAAAAGGAATTTACTTCATCATGTACCTTGTGGCCTTTATGTCACATTCTAGGATTTATGGCCACAATTTCAATAATGATTCCTTTGGACATATTTCACACGGGGACTGAATTGAGGAACAGTAAAGGACGACGGCCTTTGAATGACCAGCATTGGCAGTTAGATGGGAGGTCCCACTAGCCAGAGGAGTCTCCAAGGACGAGGAAGGATGAGAAAGGAGAGGACAAGAAAATAATGCTTTCTTCTCATTTTGCTCAGATAAAATGTGTTTAACTTTGAAACTCATAAAATGTCAGTGATTAATCTACCACAAATCGTTCTATCAATCAGTAATCTAAGGCCTCTGTCAGATATTTAATACTAAAATAATTAGAAGGTAGTTTCTAATTCTTTAACTTTATTTTGTATTTTAGTAGTGAAATTAATTTACACACACTTTCTTAGGCATATTTCCCAATAATTAGAAACAAGGTCACATTAAATTTCACTTTCTTGCAGTGACACACATCATATACACCTTTACCTATTTTTCTCATAGGATACCAATGGAGTCTTTCCAAAGACTCACAAATAGTCACAACTACAGATCTAGAATTCAGGCTTCTTTTGTCTCACATGGACTCCATAGTTTGGAGTATAAGCCTGCTACCCTGGGGCGTAGGACTGCATTCAAAATACATGTCTATGATGAAAAATGTTCTGCATCACCAGTGGGAATCAGTACAACAAGCTTTACAGTCAACTATATCATGATGTCTAAATTTGCTGGAATAGGTTCCATTTAGAGAGAAATTTTAAAAATCTTAATTCAGTGTTAATTTAATTATCCAAAGATCTATTGCCAACATTTACCCAACATTTTTGCTTTAAAGACCTAATGTAAGACAAGGACTTTGTGACATCATGGTTGCACATTAAACTTGGTTAAATAAAATACAAAATATCAATACTATAACCATAATAAGATAATTTAGAAAAAAATCACATTTCATGGTAAAACCTCAGCTAGAGGTGTTGTATCATTCTGTGCACAAGTAGATATATTTCTTCCATTTTTACATAATGCTTTGAAAAATGAATGGTACCAAATTCATTAAAATTACTTTTTGTTTTAAAATATTGTAGTCGACTATTTTAACCCATATTCATTTCCAATTGTAGAGTTATTAACAGAAACATGTTAAAGTTATGTATATGATCCTTAGGGAGATTTTCAATATTTTGCAGTGACTTTTTTTCATGTTTCTGGATCTGTGAGTTTTTGCTTAATGATTTACAGATTACTTTAAAATATCCTCTATCACATTTGTTAGTGCTTGTGGTAATAATAAGTATTTTGCAATTACAGATATAAATTACTTTCTATGTGCACTACCCTTCCTTGCTGCGGTTGATTCTGGCATAATGGGGATATCATCAGATCAAGTCCTGCTTTTGCCACCGCCGAAGGACCAGACAAAGTTTTGTCTTAATATTTCTAGTTGTCAGTCATCCTTTCCTAAGACGATGAACAAGTGGAATGCCCTTTACAAGGTACCTTTATTAAGTTTTATAATTTACTCTCTTAGGAGGTGGTAAGAGAATTTCTTTTTCTTTTTTTTGTGTAATGCTTTCTGTTTAGGTTTTTGTGTGCATTATATGCTATAAAAATGTAAAATTTTATGCCAGTTATATTAATATCATTACATTACAGCAGGGCATTACATGTCATTTACACCCTCTGAACCAATGCAGCATTAACAGAAAATCTATCCACTCTTCTCACCCTAAATAAGCCATACATAAATGTGAGAGCACATAGGATATCTCACTGAATGAAAGGATTATTCTGGTAAATTGAACCTTCAAGTCAACTGAGCAATAACACTTGGGAGAAATATGATTATGGAGTTGGTTTTAGAATAGTCAATTAACTTATTTCAAGTGATTTGATAAGCAGTCACAAATAGGTATAACTAAACAATTATGTGGTAATCAAAACCAAATATTCAGTGACCAAAATAAAATACATTGGTTAAGCACAGTCATGAACCAAAATCAATGCTAAAAGATAAATTTACTTGTTCTATAGATTATTAGTTCATTTTTAAAGATGTGATTAAATTAAATATTCTGGTAATTTCCCACTTTTCTTAATGTTAAACTTTTGTGGTAATTTCAACTATGGTAGCAGAAATACAACTGATAAACAAAAAGTAAAGTTCTCTTGGTCAGTATAAAATACTGACTTTTGGGAAAACACATGCAGTTCGTCTCTTATAGATGCACTCAGTATTGCTACTAATAATAGATAACTATTATAGTCTTTACAGAGTGTTAGTCACTAATGGCTTACAAAAATTAATCCATAGAAACAAAACTTTCCTGTCATGTAGAATATTGTTAAATTGTAAATGTGAACAAAATTAAATTGTAGAGAAGAATTGTTATAGTTGCTCAAATATGAATAAATTTCTTCTCTTTAGCGTTTGCAGTCACCTTCTAGTAGCTTTGATGACTTGTTGAAGTACTTGTGGGATGCACATCTCTCAGCCTTGAAAGATGCTTACAAAATTTTTGAAGATAGGTAAGAATGGATCCCAAGTTATTTCTACTTAATATGGCAAATAATTTTTTGGCTTATTTATGCCTTTTTATTCATTTTCTAATATCAATCTTCCTATTAAATATTATATTTAATCATTGGGGATTTTAATGATGATGTGTGATTATTTTAGTATGATCAGGCTTAAAAATTGTTTTATGAAGAAAGGGCAAAAATTTGAGAAGAAAAATCTTGTACCAACCAACCACCCAACCAACCAAAAAACATACAACCAATTTCTCTCTATTAAAAAAAAAAAAAGAAAAGAAATTATCACTGTTTTTTTTAATCATAGGCACATAATATGGTAGCTACATACTTGGGGAAGAAAATTCAGTAGCATCAGGGTTTGCATACAAAATAGCCTAGAAGATTATCAAGCCACTCCACAGGTACACTTAGAAGTATTATACACCTAGATGTGAGAGTGTAAGAATGATTTGTGTTAAGATGTGAAAGCACTGTATTAGTTAGTGTTCTTCACAGAGACAGACCCAATAGGAGATGATAGATTTATAGATACATGATAGATAGATATAGATTTTTTGTAAGGAACTGGCTCCTATGACTATGGAGGGTGGCAAATCTATAATTTGCAAAGCCAATGTCCAGTTCAAGTAAAAAGGCTGCAGCTGCTATAGAACCAGGAAGAGCCTATGTCTCAGTTTGAAGGCCATCAGCCAAGAGAATTCTCTCTTACTCACTGAAAGATTAATTTTTTGTTCTAGTCAAGCTTTCAACTGATTGGAGGAAGCCTATCCACATTATAGAGGGCAAGTTGCTTTACTCCGTCTACAGATTTATATGGTAATATCTTCCAAAAATACCCTCACAGAAATACCCAAAATAATGTTTGACCAAATATCTGGGCACCCTGTGGCCCAGTCAAGTTGGTGCATAAAATCAATGATTACAGACGCTATTTAAGGGGTGGAGTCAATCCCCAAGAGTGAAGTATGGGCTAGAAATCTGGGTATAATATAAAACAGGAACAACAACAACAATAAAAATCGAGGCTCATGGGCATTATACAAGCAAATTTGTAAATCCAGCCAAGAATTTTGGGTACCTCATATTCCACTGGTTGTTGTCTGTCTCACGAACTCCATCATCCAGTAAGGTAAATAAATCACCTGATTAGCAGATTCACAGCATATGTCCTCCTTTACCTATTGGTTTCAACAACTGGGTATTAAATTGGGCAATCCAAACAGTGACAAACTCAGTTTTCTCATCTTTGAACTTGTAATAATAACAGTACATACTACATAGGGTAATTTTGGGGATTAAATCTATCTATGCATCATGCTTAACATACCACTGTCACATGAGAAGCAGTCAATGTAAAGTAACTATTATCATCACAAGAGGCAGTAGAGGACAGTTGTAAAGAACATGAGCTTTAAAGCCAAGTTGCTAGGGTTTCAGTCCTGACTGCAATTAATTAGATGTGTGGCCCTGTATTGCATCCAGTTTTTCTCACAAGAATGTGAGGCACAATCAACAGCCATTAAACCTCAGCGTCATACGACGGTAAGCGTTGATTGCTTACGTGCCTGAGGCTTAGATGGGCAGCTCTGCGGATCTTTCCTGGGCTCATGTCATGTTGGCTGATTTTTACCAGCCCCGCAGGGGTGAGTGGGAAAGCTCAGCTCTGCTCCACTTGTCTCTCGTTCTCCATCAGGCAAGCCTGGGTGATCTCCACTGTGATGACAGAATAGCAAGAGAGAGAAACCAAGTGTGAAAATGCATTTTAAGCTTATGCTATGTAAAGTGGGCTAATATATATTTTTAAATTTTTAATTGAAGTATAGTTGATTGACAATATTGTGTTAGTTTTAGGTATACAGCAAGGTAATTTGGTTTTATACATATATGTATATAAATATATATATATTTATATACATGTATATGTACATATATATATATTTATATACATGTATATGTGCATATACATACATATGTATCTATATTCTTTTTTATTCTTTTCCATTATAGTTTATTACAAGATATTGAATATAGTCCCCTGTGCTATACAGTAAATCCTTGTTTATCTATTTTATACATGGTAGTATGCATCTGGGGAAGGGGCACTGGAAGATGACATGCCAAAAAACAGGGACATAGAGAGTATTGAAGAATTGAGGCCATGTTTACAATCTGTACAGCCTGGGGAACTTCCTTAAAACCTCATGAGTTACTTTCTTTAGGTAAAAATAAATACTAGGAGTTGTTTCTTTACATGAGACAATACTGAACCCTGTGTAGTCTACATATACTTAAATAAAACTCTGTGGTCCTGGATCCTCAGATTGGCTGGTACATGTATATATTTCATGTTTTAAAATATATTTTAAATTAAAATGAGCCTTTTAAGGTGTATTTTTCTTTTTGCTTGGACATATTTTAACTGACTTATTGGTTGAATTGTTCAATAGCACATTCAATAGAATAATGTGAAAGGCTTCCATTGAATTTCACTTGTGCTCCTATGGCCTCTGTGTCTTGATCTGGTGCCCACATCCCTTTCCCCCTTTCCTAGTGTTGCTGACTCCCTTGCAATTTGTTTAATCCATTGTTACTAGGGCTACGTGGCTATTGGTCAAAATCCTTATGAATTCACATTTCCTTTAATCCTTACTTCATAATCAGCTGTGATGTGACTAAAAATAGTCAACTGTGAATCCAAACCAAACTCTTCTCTCATTAAGAGCACACTGTATGCAGTCTTCCACTTCTGGGTGTTAGAGGCAGGAAGGAGCCTGTGTGCATGTGAGCGAAACACAGCAAGGCTTCTTCTCTGGGTTATGTTAGGATTTGCTTAACATTAACAAACATGATGCAAATGTTTTCTGTTTAATAGACCCTACGTATGTACTTCGGAACCAGAAAAATTAGAATATAACCTAATTACTAGAAAATTGAATATAATCTAACGAGAAAACAAACTTTTAAATATATGAGTAATAGCGTGCTTTGGGAATATAGTGGAGTAGGAAGTAGTTGATTCCACCTCAGGTGGGATGGCAAACTTTGTGAAGGAGGTGACACCTATGATGAGACTTAAAAGAGAATGTAGCTGGTGAGCAAAGCAGGGAGTAGACAGTGTTTCAGGGGGAACAACTTTGTTCAAAACCTGCAAGTTGTTCAGCAGTGGGTGGGGACAGGAGCCATGAATTATATAGTTATAAAACGAATTACTACACCCTAACCTTTCCACTGTAATAACTTGTTCCCCAAATAGGTGAGAGTTTGGTTTCCCAGCAGATTTCCTCCACTAGAAAAAAACCCCATGTATTCAGAAAATCAGACCAGAAAATCAGACATCTGTCTCTCTAGGATGCTCAGTGTTTTAGGGGTCTCCTGACCCCAGGAAATCGACAGTTTTACTAAGGATGTCTGAGTCTAGCAGATATTTTTTTCTTGGAAACTTTGATTTTTATCTGCACATTTCTACTACTTAGTCATAGTCTAACACCTGGTTATATGATTCCCAAGGTATAAGGTATCTGGTTAATAGAGATAAAAAACTCAAAATAAAATATAAACAACTGATGGGATGGTCTTTTCCAAATTTAAAATTTTAATTACTTATATCTTCAAAGGCAGGCACTCAAGCCATCACATTCTAAAACTAAAAACTACATTCTTAGTTTGTTGGCAGAAGGTGATCTTTCCTAGAAAATGACGAGGCTGAAATTCTGAGTGGAGTAATTATAATTGTACATGTTTCCACTTGTCTTTTAGGTTAGAATATTATTCTAAACCAGAAGCAGATTTTGGAAGAGATTGGTGTGTGGCTTTGGACTATTTAGCTGCAGCCTGCTTTCCTACAACCTTTATTCGAATATCTGAGTTCCAGAAGGGCCTGCCACCACGAGTGCTTGTTGATGGGGATAAAGCCCCCTTCATCAGTGACTTTACTGACTTTCAGAACACAGTCCTGCTTGGTCTAAATCTTCTTCACGAAGTGGATAACGCTACAGGTAAAGGCCTTATAAAAAATACCTTAAAGAAAATCAATATTGTGTTGAATAGATAAAGGAAGAAATAATGATTATCAGAGATATATGTTGTTAAAGCACACACTCTCAGAGAAAGTCATGGTTTCTTAAGGGTATCCATTACACACATTTTGGTCCTTGCATTCATGGCTTGTCCTTTCTTATGGGTCCTGTTAGACTGCACCCCACAGTCCTGCAATCCTTGCAACAGCCCAGCCATGTCAGCTACAGAGACTTCAGCCATTTACTGCACAGGAAATCTTACGAAGTCAGAGGCAAAGGTCCTGGAACGACACCCCACGGTGGTACAGCCAATAGCCGGCAGGACACAGTAACAACCTTCCCTACACAGGGGAGGAGGAGGCTATCAGTTATAAGGGACGTGACATCAGAAGGGCTCCTTGGTTTCCAGGAGGATTGTTGGAATATGCCTCCCCTCAGCTCTTTGGGTTAGAAACTTGCGAGGGCCGCTCTTTCCTGTTGAGTACCCAACATACTGGAGCCGTTCTGGTCCGAGGACTATAGAACAATCATTAGCTGAGGGTTGAGCTGATCACGAAGGTAGTTACTGATTAAAGTTTCAGCTTAGGAGGGGGAGGCAATCATGCACATAAATTAAGGGTAAGGCAGTGCCGGGTGGAGCAAGGCATATACAGACAGCAAGAGAGCAGCCATTTTATGGGGCCTGACCATACAGGTCCTTATTTACCCATGAGGCTACCAGACTACTTCGTGTACTTTATTCACCTACAAACCCAGATATATTCTTTTTTGTTGTTGTTTTTATAGTGTTTTTTCTAAGAAAAACCTTAATAACACTCTCAGATTTAGAAGAAAAAAAAAAAGAAAACCTGCTGTGATTAATGAGAAAACTAGCAAACTGACTTATGTGAGTTCCCTCCATCCAGCCTTAGTAGTCATGGCAGAAGTATTCTACTTCAGCCCCTCAATTGTAGGGTTTCCTAGCAGAGTGAAAACCAGAAGAAATCTTTAATTGCAAGTTTGAATTACTACATCATCCTAATTTTCCAGACATGCTCTTATGCAGTGAACCAAACTTAAAACATAATTAAAATATTAGTATTTTAAAAACAAAAAAATGAATCTGAAAGAGTAAAAGACATAAAAGCAAAGTAAACATTAAACTATAAGTTTTTGAACTCTTATTTGCATTAAGTAGAGTAAAAAAACCCAAACATTTTAGGGGCTTCATGCAACTGAAGTCTTTTCTTGCTCCAGTAATGGTTCCAGGGCAGTGTTCTCAGTCCGTGGCAGCTTTCCTTCACACAGTGAGTAGCAGACTGAAGATCCTTACATCTGTGGTTCTTCCAGCCCCTGGCCTCTACATTATTCACATTTCACCAGCAGAAAGACACTATAGTGTTGGAGAAAGCCTGGATATTTCTCTCACTTCATCTCATACTCTATTGGTATGAAATAGTCACATTGTCCCATATCTGGATGCAAAGGGGGCTAAGGAATTAAATTGTTGCCCAGGAACCACTCTTGTGTGACAAATCTACACCATGAAAGGAGATGCATGAATTTTAGGAGTCGCCTAGCCATCTCTGCCAAATTATTACATAGTATAATTGCATTCTAGGCCTGGATAGTATAAGCTGGCTCTTCCCTGTTAAGATGTAAAGGGTAAAGAACTGAGTCAAGAGTTGAAAGTCCTTGAAAGCTTGGAAGGCCCATACTACAATATTTTATTAAAAGATTCAATTTTATTGAAATTTAGCTTTGGATTTAATATGTGGTTTTGAGTTACTCTCACAAGAAAAAAATTGGTGATTAAATATTGAAAACTACTGATTTAAAAAAAAATAAACCTTGATAGCATAATTGTTTAGATATCACATAATAAGGCATTTCCTATTATCTATCCATTATTCTCATGGCCAACCACTCTCCACAGTCCCACTGACACTCAGACTTCAGTAACAGTGCCAAAGGCCTTGGAATTTCCAAATAAGCAGAGGATAGGGAAAACATATATTAAAAGCAAAGCATAATTAAAATACAAATAGTGACATTTAAAAATGAACATTTTAAATTAATTCAATAGAAATACATATTTACATTCACAAAAATACTTTCAAAGTATCATTTAACACTTTTTAGTCTCCAGAAGTATTTTATGATGTTCTTCACAAGGAACCTGAGTTAAATTCATTTGAATAAGTAAGTAAAATCAAACTTTTCAGGCCTCAAGTTAGCTCTTTAACATTTTCACTGATGATAAGAATTGGCATGGAGGAGTTTTTTTTATTTCTAATTATGTAAAATTCTTAACAACCTCTCCATCTTCAGTGGCATCAGCTTTTAATCCTTGACTACACATATTCTAACACTAGAGAACTCATATTAAAGCTGAGAAATAATATTAGGTAATAAATAAGTAGTAAGAAAAGAAAGCTTGCATAGGTTTTTTGTTTTTTCTATGGGTGATATTGAAAATAAACGATGAAGACTGAGTGAAGGTTCAAAACTGTCAGAAGCTAGATTCAAGGTAATGAAATTCAAAGTGCTTTAAAAACTTATTAAACTTTACGTTTCAAGGCTGAGGCCAGCTGACCCCTTCACTGCCCCCATCCTGACCAAGAAGGTCATTGCCTCATCTTCCTTTCTTTGAATGGAGACAACTGTTTGCTGAAGTGTGATGCGTGAAGAAATCGGAGAAAATGAGCTTGGGCATCTCAAAAACTTCAATTCAGATAACAACATAGGAGGCTCCTGAGCTTACCCCTTTCAATAGACACACCTAATCTAGGGCTACATACAAAACAGTTCCTTCTGGAAAGAATCCAGAAACTAGCTGAGTGACTCCTACACATCAGGCGAATGAGAAAAAAATCCCACATTGAAACAGGAGGGAGAATCTGTGCTATAAACCCCACCCCTGGCACAGTGACACATGCCTCGGAGGGATCTTACAACTCCCAGATTCTCCCTGAGTAGTGAAGGGTTTGGATCTGGCATCTCAACTTTTAAGACTTCCACCTGAGAGATGGGCCACGAAAACATCTAGCTTTGAAAGGCAACAGGGATTGCATCCATGAGACCCAGGAGGCTAAAGTGAACTAAGAGATACTTCTCAAAGGGCTTGTGCAAACTCACTGTGGCAAGCCCCTCAGAGCCCAAAGCAGAGGCAGCAGACTGAAATGGGCCTGGTCTTTCCATGAAAGAGGCCTATTTGCTTATCTTAATAGCTGCAGACTGAACGGCAGTCCTCTAACTTAATGCACATCAAGGGGCTGGCTACAATATTCTCCAGAGACTGGAAACCCATTGGGTACCATCTTCACACTCTTCCTCTGTCTCACTCCAGATTGCTGATATATCCTGGAAAGGAACTTGTGCACACATTTGGTGCCCCACTTTTTTACAGCTGCCATGCAGGGGATACCCCTTGAGTGCCTGGCTGCGCTCTCCAGCAGAGTTTAAGTTCATGGATTCCACAGGACTGTAACAAACAAAAGCTATTGCCTGAGGATCCAGCTTACAATCAGCCTACATCTAGGTGCTACCTGAGATCCTCCCCTTTGGGACACTGACAGGTCTTGGCACACCCTCAATTACTGGGAGACACTAAGAACAACAACAAAAAAATTGCTTAGACAATCACAATGATTGAGAAACAACCAAGAGCTGGGTCAGGGTTAAATGATAAATTTCATGTCCTATACAAGGCCACTCCTTCAAGACAGGGAGGGATGGCTGTATTATACAATGCATAGAAATCAACAAAGAAAGTCAAGAAATGTGAAGAAAAAAGGAATATGTTCCAAATGAAAGAACAAGATAACACCTCAGAAGAAAACCCTAATGAAACAGAGATAAGTGATTACCTGATAAAGAGTTCAAAATATTGGTCATGAAATGCTCACTGAGGTCAGGAGAACAATGCATGAACATTGTAAAGTAAAAAAGTAAAAGTAAAAAAATTTGGGCTTCCCTGGTGGTGCAGTGGTTGAGAATCTGCCTGCTAATGCAGGGGACACGGGTTTGAGCCCTGGTCTGCGAAGATCCCACATGCCGCGGAGCAACTGGGCCCATGAGCCACAACTACTGAGTCTGAGCGTCTGGAGCCTGTGCTCTGCAACAAGAGAGGCCGCGATAGTGAGAGGCCCGCACACTGCGATGAAGAGTGGCCCCCGCTCGCCGCAACTAGAGAAAGCCTTCGCAAAGAAACGAAGACCCAACACAGCCAAAAATAAATAAATTAATTAAAAAAAAATTTGATACAGAGAAAATACCAGACAGAAATCACAGAGCTGAAGAATACAATAACTGAACTGAAAAATTCAATAGAGGGGTTCAACAACAGACTGTTGAAGTGGAAGAAAGGATCAACAAACTCAAAGACAAGGCCATGAAATTCATCCAACTAAAGAAGCACGGAATTCCCTGGTGGTCCAGTGGTTAGGACTCTGCACTTCCACTGATCTGCTGGGGGCATGGGTTCGACCCCTGGTCAGAGAACTAAGATCCCAGTGTGACCAAAAAAAAAAAAAAAAAAAATTAAACAGAGTAAAGATAGCTTAAGTTCCAAATAAAATGAACCTAAGGAGACCCACACCAAGACACATTATAATTAAATTATCAAAAGTTAAAGACAAGGACAGCCTCTTAAAAATAACAGAAGAAAAGCAACTTATTATGTAGAAAGGAACCTCCATAAGACTGTCAGCAGGTTTTTCAGCAGGAGCTTTGCAGGCCAGAGGGAGTGGCACAATATATTCAAAGCGCTGAAAGAAGAAACCTGCCAAATCAGAATGCTCTACCTGGCAAAGCTGTTTGTCAGAATTGAAGGCAGCTTTTTGAAGAAAAGCAAAAGCTGGAGTTCAGTACCATGAAGCAGCCTATAAGAAATGTTAAAGGGACTTTTTAAAGCTGAAACAAAAGGGTGCTAATTAGTAACAGGAAAACATATAAAATATGTCTCATTGATAAAGGTAAAATACAGTTAAATTCAGAATAATCTAATGTTGTAACGGTGGGTTAATCATTTACGAATCTAGTATGAAGATTAAAAGACTAAAGAGTAAAAATAACTATAACTACAATTACTTGTTAATGGGTACATAAGACGAGATGTCAATTGTGACACTGAGAACACAAAACTTGGTGGGTGGGGCATGAGAGTAAAAATGTAGAACTTTAGAATATCTTCAAACTTAAGTTGTAGGCTTAAAGTAGACTGTTATAAATATAACATATTTTATGTAAGTCTCATGGTAACCACAAAGCAAGAATCTATAGTAGATACAAAAAAAGGTAAAGAGAAAGGAATCTAAGCATACCCTACAGAAAATCATCAATCACATAGAAAGAGAGCAAGAGAAGAAGAAAAGCACAAAGGAATTATAAAACAACCAGAAAACAATGAACAAAATGGCAATAAGTCCATACCTATCAATAATTACTTTAACTGTCAATGGACTAAATTCTCCAATCAAAAGACATAGAATGGCTGAATGGAAAAAAGGTAAGACCCAACTGTATGCTGCCTACAGAGACTCACCTCAGCTTTAAGGAAACTCAGACTGAAAGTGAAGGGTTGGAAAAAGATACCCCATGCAAATGGAAACCAAAAGAAAGCTCAGGTAGCTATACTTATATCAGAAAAAATAGACTTTAAGACAAACATTGTAAGAAGAGACAAAGAGGATCCGTATATAATAATAAAGGTTCAATTCCACAGGAGGATATAACATTTGTAAATATTTATGCACCCAACATAGGAGGACCTAAATATATAGAGCACGTATTAACAGATCTGAAGGGAGAAATAAATAGCAAAAAAATAATACTAGGGGACTTCAACATATCAGCAGATAGATCATCCAAGGAGAAAATCAATAATGAAACATCTAGGATTGAAGAGTATTTTGGAGATTATTAGAGTTTGCAAACCACTGGCCCCATAATGGATCAAGGCATTTTCGTTTGGTCTACAAATATAGATATTTAAGATATCAAATTATTTGTGAAAATATAATAATGATAAATTTCATGAAAAGAATCTAAATTTTTGAGACTCTACTAAAAACATTATAATGCAGGGTATGGTGGGCCCATATTTCTGCATGTCACCAAGTTCCTGAAGTTGAGTAGGAACTGCCTCTCCTTGAAATAGTTTTTATAGCTACCGTCACTACTAATTTTCTTTTTTATTTTCTCTTTATTATTCTCCCCCTTCATCTCCACCCCAAATTTATCTTAAGGTGAAATTCCAGGATCCCTGAATTCCCTCCGTGGGTTTTCACATGGCCAGGTCTGCAAACACTTGGCCCCAGTGAACAGCGTCCCATGGACACAGCAATCCTTGGGTGCACAGCTGCACAGTGCACAACTCCCACTACTAATTTTCTATATTTATCTAATCTCAAACATTTATGTTACCTTCCTAGTCTCTGTGGACATTAGCTTTCGCAGCCTCCAATATAAGTAATGACTAGTGTTATATATATGAGTTAAATCCCTCAAGGAATGAGTACTGGTAATTGTGCAGTACCAAAGATCACATTTTTTTTGCCCCTATCCAAAATCAAAACCAGTCAAGACAAGCAAAGGAATGAGTGAATGGAACCTCAGCTTTAATGCTGGAAAACAATTGAAGAATATGATTTAGACATGCGGCAAAAATGTTCTCCCTACTACATACCCCTACTCTAGACCTGGGAAAGGACACCCAAGGGAAAGTTTGCAGAATAGGTCAGTATCCTAGTATCACTTCCTCACTAGTCTAGATAGAAAAAAGGAGAAAAAGAGCTATTCCTGGATCTTAGGACTTTAGTAGATTAGCTCTAGCCAATTGAAAAGCATGAACTGAAGGCTCACACCCATTAATCAGGTAACATGCTTTATCTCCATGGAAAGGAGCAAAGGATGTTCATGAAAATAGCTCTTAATGGAAATTAAGCATGACCCTCCTATCCCCAAAGAGCCTAGGAAGAAAAAGAAGTATACCTGGGACCAAGTATTCTGGATACTGCCAAACTGTTACCTCTTGTACAGTAACAGATGTAACCTAAAATATTTCTTCTTTTCAAAAACTGTTTTTAAAACTCTAACTTATTTTCTCTTCATTTAAAATGCACTTTAATTACTGTACATTTTACTGATTTATTTTTAAGTATATTTAATATATTCAAACTTTAAAAGTCTAAGTGACACATCAAATGAAAATAAAAGTCTTCTTTACCATCTTTCTTCACTTGTATCTCTTGGTCTTCCACCTAATTTTAAAAAATCAGTCCTTGGTGCAAATTTATTGGATTTTAAAAAATACTTAAAACAGTGCAAATAAATGAATAAATAAAACCTATGTTGTCCGTACAAATGAAATCATACTCACTGCTCTGCACTATACTTTTTACTAGAAAATCTTCATGGAGCTTTTTCTGTATCAGGACATATTGATCCAACCCACTCTGTTTAAATGATATGTAGTGTTTCATTTAATGAATATACCATAACTGTGGACATTATTTTCTGTTATAAGCTGGTAGCAATAATGGAACAATGGCATTTTATATATATATTTCTTGCCATAATTTATTATTTTACCAATAAATGTGTAGAAAGGAAATGTATTCAAGTTGATGGGTCATATATTGCCAAATGGTATTCAAAAAAATTTTCAGAGTTTACATTTTTGTTATAAAACTATGAATTAAGGTTCTTATTTTCTCCAGCCTACTATCATATAGCAATTTCTATAATTTGTGTGTAATGTAGAAAGTGCTACTTCACTCTTATATGAATTTACAATTCTTTGTGTTTGTGTGCTTTTCCCAGTTTTCTGGTTAATTGCTTATATTTCTTACTGATTTTTTTATGAAGATCTGGTCAATTAATTTTAAATTTAAAAACTTTACATGTATAATTATCATGTACATATATATTTGTATCCAAATACATAGAATTTTATTTAAAATAAACATTTTAGCAAATGGGTATACATTTAAATTTACATGTAATTATTTTATATTTTTCCCAGATTCACTATCTTTGACTATATGGAAAATTTTAATGAAGACACAGGTTGCAAAGAAGCTAGCTCTAAAGATTTTTGAAGCAATCCTTGCAATCTTTAATCCAACGTTTCTGGAAATGATTAATGAATTAAAATGAACAATTCTAACAAATTGAGCAACAGTAATTTCAAAATTTAACACTATCATAATCATATAGTTTTCTTGTTTTTGGTGTTTTTGACTTATGCTCATTTGTTAGGATTTTGTCCGTGCATTCCTAACTTTAAATTCAACTTAATGCAATGATTATTTTGCTCAATTAGTAATTCTTGATTTTTGAATTCATTAACACTTAAAGTGTTTAGGATCTAAAGAAAATTGTATTAAGCTATCACAAATCACTATGAAATTAATAAACAGACAATAAACTTGTATGGCTCTTCTGTTGTTATCCTATGTAACCCGATTTCATGAAATTTAGAGCAATATGTCTTGCTGAATTATAACCAAAGTCCAGAACATTTTAAAATGAAGTACTGACATTCAATTAAAGTTTTAAAACTCATAAAACTGACCTGGCAAATAGAATATATAATTAGTTTGTTAGGGGTTTTTTTTTGTGTGTTTTCACTGACGACAAGTGTACAGCAGTTAGGTAAGTTTCCCCTCCTTTGGTCCACACTTGATAATGAAAGCTTAAGGATCAAATTTCTCAAGGTTGCTCTCGTAGGAGACAGTATCCACTGGCCAGGAGGTGGTGACTTGTAGAGCCACATGAAGCTTTCATATAAAGGTTTTCCCAGTGATAGGAACAGAGTAAAGGAACAAAGTAGGTCAGTTTCATGGGGCTCCAAGGAGCTCCAGTTCTTTATGGCTCAGCGAAGAAAGAATTCATTGAGAGGCAAAGTGATAAATAAGTGATTTATTAGAATAGGACACTTGTGAGGCTTACAAGCAGGCTAGCGAACGGGTGCTGTGCCCTGAGAACTTAGTGGGCTACACTTCTATAATCAAAGGAAAAGTGGGGAGAGGAAAAAGACCACCTTCTTCCTCATTCTTGAGGAGATGTCATCGGTTCCTCCTCCACTTCAGGCGGGGGAGTTTTCTTGTCCCTATGTGGTCAAGCTGGGACTGTCATGGAGGAATGGAAATGAGCAAAAAGACGGTAACATATGCTAAAAATGGTTAATCATCTCAGGTTTTA
Source organism: Balaenoptera acutorostrata (assembly GCF_949987535.1). Lineage (NCBI taxonomy): Eukaryota > Metazoa > Chordata > Mammalia > Artiodactyla > Balaenopteridae > Balaenoptera > Balaenoptera acutorostrata. The sequence goes on along the minus strand of NC_080077.1, from coordinate 35,653,578 downwards.
GTATAATGTCACCTTTTCCTTATATTTTTGTTTTTAGTGTGTGCAGAGGGGTGTGCCCTAGTAATCATTAAATTGCTGAGCTCACTGGGCAGGATGTGGGTCTCATGCAACCATTGTTTTATTGTTTGGGGGCATGTCTCAGGCTTCTGTTGCATGGTTTTGTTGCTATGCAAGCCTGCTTGGCTTTGTGGTTAAGCAAACCTGCTGTCTTGAGTTACCATTAACATACAGGGGTCTCCCATACTTTCTTCTGCACTTACAATCCCCTAGCAGGATTAACTATTTAATTACCTACTTTGTTCCTTTACTCCGTCCCTATCACCAGGACTCATCCATAGACTAAATCTACCCACTAACGGGTAGAAAAAGAAATTAGATAAATTGGTTTCAATAATATGGGCATCAGAGTAGAAAAGATATAGTTTAAATCTCAGCTCTATTGTTTTCCAGGGTGAACTTGGGCAATTTTTCTAACCCCCTCCGTGCCTCAGTTTAGTTATTGTTAAAATGAGATTATAAAACCTACTTGCAGAATTATTTTGAGAAGTCAATAAAAACATAGATATAAAGTGACTAATACTCTTCCAAATGAGTAGTAGGCATCCACAAAAATTAGCATACAATAATTGCGCTCAAAGATCAATGACATGCATTGTATTGTTGGTGCAGTAAAAACATCTTTGATGAGCCAAGACCATGATTAAATTTTTATTGAATCCAAAAGCACACAGAGAATTTCCTGGTTGCTGTAGACAACAGAGGCAGTGCAGCAAACACTCTCCAAAAATCTTCTACCCCAAAAATGTGAAGTAACTGTCCATTTATGAAATGTCTACACAAAACCAAACCCTCAATATTACTTGAAGACAGACAATGCTAAAAAGACAAAATAACTCCCAGTAAAAAGAGAAAAATCAACAAATTCCAGTGCCCCGGGAACACAGGCTTTGACTCCATCTCAGCAAGCAAAAAGGCAGACCAAGAAAATCTGTCGGGTAGGTGAGGAGGGTAGATAACAGAGAATAGCAAAAAAAAGGGAATATACTATATTTAATAGGTTATATACTACCATCTAGTGATTGTCGACTGAAAAAAAATGCATAACCTAAAAGTTGAGAGTTATGTTTTATTTGGCAGACATTCTTAGGACTTCAAGCCTGGAGACAGCATCTTAGATAATGTTGAGAAAACTGTTCTGAGGAGGCAAGGGGGGAGCCAGGATATATAGGAGTTCTTGCAACAAAGGGCAGGTAGTTGGAACGTCAAAAGATTGTTGTTAATTAAAGAAAACCAGATATCTCAGGTTAAGGAATTTAGCGCTTTTTTATGTGTGGGAAGATGCAAGAGTCTGAGCTCACTGAAATCATTCCTTTGGTGTACATACACCTCAGCTATCTGGGGCCAGTACCCTGTGTTTTCTCATCCTGAGTTTCGTCAAGCTGCACTGCTGGGGGTGGCTGCAGTCTGATGACTGCTAGATTGCAGGCATTCCTTGTTTCCATCCCGAGTTCCCTCAGGGCTCACCATCAGGTTGGCTGCAATCACTGATGGCTGTGACATCCTTTGTTTACTGATACGGCAGGCAGCGTTCTTAGTCCACATGATGATCTAGAAAATTTCATCATTATTCATAGTTCACTCTATTAATAACCAAGGAAGTTTTATTTTGCTTAATGTAAATTTTTTAAAAGTATCATAAATAGTAAATATATTTATAATCACACATTTACATGTTTTATGGGGCCAGTAAGAAAACAGCACATGTTTAAAGATAATTTCAGTTAATATTCAAGAAACCAGCTTTGCAGTGTTGATGTTGACAATAACTTTAAAATTAAAAATAAAATCGGAATAAATATATTGCAGAAAATAGTCATTTGTTCTCAACTGCAATATAAAATGAACCATATTTCAAGGTTTGCAACAGACAGTCTAGTAAGACAGACAGTCTTCTTTCTGGGAAACAAATAGTTGCTGTTATGAATGAAGTAAAAAGTAGGCATATGTGTCTATGGAGAGGGTCTGTGAGCTTGGATATCCCCAAAATAATGAACATATCAACCACTCAGATCCTGACTTCAAAACACCATTTTCCAATAAACGAAGAAGGATGCCTTTGAGAAATGGCTGATTCTAAGGTTGAGGCAGGTAAAGGAAAAGATGAGCTTGAAATACCTTGTAATTCCAGAAAGCAATGAAGTGTTTAAAAATAAATGGATATATATGTCAAAAGGGACTTCCACTGGTGAATACTAGGATAATGGACTATTAAAATAAATAATAAAATATATTCACCTCTATATCTATCTATCTGTCTATCTATCTACCTATCTGCCTACCTACCTACCTACCTACCTACCTTTAATCTATTTATATTGTAAATCCTGAGTTCACACCAATACCTCCAATTCTAATCCAACAGCACAGGGGTTATTTTAGTTTTCACACTTTTCATGCTTGTAACTCTCTAACAGTGAAAAAACGTTTGTCTTCCATTACTTTTAAATATGCATTTATTTAATTTTTCTGTACATAAGTCAAACTTTCATCTATGCCACAACCTCTCTTCTGTATGGATGCCCTCCTCACCCTATTTGGGCTCCAGTGACCCGTTCTATATAGCCTCTATCAGCAAATCCCTCTGCAAATTGTTAGGGCTCTGGCTTCCTATGCTGGGTCTTTCCTCTCAGGGAATGTCTTTCTAGCCGTTTCTTTTCTTTTTTTTTTTTTTAAATGGTAATTTGTGTGTGTGTGTGTGTGTGTGTGTGTTAATATTTATTTATTTGGCTGTGCCAGGTCTTTAGCTGCAGCATGCAGGCTTTTAGTTGCAGCATGCGGGATCTAGTTCCCAGATGAGGGATGGAACCCTGGCCCCCTGCATTGGGAGCGCAGAGTCTTAACAACTGGACCACCAGGGAATTCCCTCTAGCCGGGTTTAAATTCTGTTTTCCTATACCTGGGCCTCCTCTTTGTGGGTGCACCTTTTTCACCTTTCTTGGGCTCTGGATCTCCATGCTGGGTCACCCTGACTCCCCTTCTATCCCCAACTCCTATCTTGCCCTGTTTACCTATTAGATTTTGTGTGAATTATTCAGGAAAGTTAGGGAAGGGAAAGAAAGGGGACAATTATGGAGTCATTTATAACATCTTTCTTCCTTTCATACCTCATACTCAATCCATTGACAAATCATGTTGGCACTATACTCAAAGTATATCCAGAATACAATCACTTATTACCATTTCTATTATGGTCCAAGATAACACCATATGTCCTCTGGATGATCACAGTAGCCTCCTTACTGATTTCACATTACCTCTACAGTACAGTCTCAACTGAGAAGCTAGTTTGGTCACTCCTCTGCTCAGAAGCCTTCTCTATATTCTCCATTTCCTTCCAAGTTAAAAAAAAAAAATAGTCCTTATGGTGAACTACAAGAGCCTACATAATCTGCCCTCATATACCTGAGTCCTAAAAGTTGACCTCCCAAACCCATTATCACTCTGATTATATCTCCTACTTCTTTTCTCCTTGTTTAATGGCCTTTCTGCTCTTCCAAGAGCACACCAGGCCTACTCCCAACTTTCAAACTTTGTGGTTGCTCTTCCTCTTTGCCTGGAGTAGTCTTACTTCAGATATCCTCAAGGCTCCTTCCCTCTCCTCCTTCATATCTTTGCTGAAATACCTCTTTCTTAGCAAGACATCACTGATGAACCTTTTAACATTTAAGGTGCTCAATGTCGGCTGAAAAAAAATGCACAACCTAAAAGTTGAGAATTATGTTTTCTTTGGTGGACAAAACTGAGGACTTAAGCCCGGGACACAGCCTCTCAAATAGCTCTGAAAGACTGCTCCAAAGAGGTAAGGGAGGAGACAGGATATAGAGGAGTTTTTTGCAACAAAGACCAGGAAGTCGGTACTTCAAAAGATTACTGTCAATCAAAGAAAACCAGATATCTCAAGTTAAAGAATTTAGCATTTTTGGGCTTCCCTGGTGGCACAGTGGTTGAGAATCTGCCTGCCAATGCAGGGGACACGGGTTCGAACCCTGGTCTGGGAGGATCCCACATGCCGCGGAGCAACTGGGCCCGTGAGCCACAACTACTGGGCCTGCGCATCTGGAGCCTGTGCTCTGCAACAAGAGAGACCACGATAGTGAGAGGCCCGCGCACCGCGATGAAGAGTGGGCCCCGCTTGCCACAACTAGAGAAAGCCCTCTCACAGAAACCAAGACCCAACACAGCCAAAAATAAATTAATAAATTAATTAATTTAAAAAATAAAGAATTTAGCATTTTTCTATGTATGGGAAGATGCAAGAGTCTAGGCTCATTGAAATCATTCCTTTGTTATGCACCTCAGCCATATAGAGGAAGTATCCTACCCTGATACTTTCCCACCCTGAGTCCCCTGAGTGTGCGCTGTTGGGAGTGGCTGCAGTGGCTGAGGCCTTGGCAGCGGGCAGTCTATTTTTCTCCAGCCTGAGTTCCCTCAGGACTCATGGTGGCGGGGGTGGGGGTGGGGGTCTTGCTGTAGTAGCTTGATGGCTGCAGAATCCTTTGTTTACTGATATGGCAGGCAACATTTTTCATTATCAATATCTTCTAGCACTCCTTATCACTTTTCCCTAAATTTTTTCCCCTTAGCAGTACTATTTACTAAGACTATCAGGTTTGCTTATTATCCAACTAACTGATGAGATTATAACCTCCTTGAGGTCATAGATTTCTGTCTACTTTTTCTGTTACTATACAATGAGGGCCTGGGACAGTATCTCTCATAGAGTAGGTACAAATAAGTTTTTTTTGAATGAATAAACTTTTTGTGGTTATTAAATGAGATAAAATTGCTGATGCATAAAATGTATTAAAAATACAAACTGCCTTCCATTTACTCTCCCTTCTCTGTTAAACCATAAATCACTCCAAATAAGGAATCATGTATGATTTCTTTTCCCCCAAAATTCATAATTAGAACCACACTATAGCATTCAATAAGTGTTTATTTCAGTCAGTCAATCAAAAGCTTCCTGAATTAGTGACTCATTGAAACATTGTCTCTTGAATTCTGTAACATTTGGTAAGATTGAATGGCTCTGTTTCCTTACTTAGTCCTTATCTCCCTGAGGAAAAACACAAATCAGGTCAAATCTTGGCTACATTTGCTCACTCCCTCCAAATTTAAAGCCTATCAGAATAAGAGGCCTGCCTACTTCCTAGCATAAACATTTTTTTACCCTGGTTTCTCTTGTTCTACACTGTTGTTTAGATTTCAACCAAAAATTGTGGGTCACACACAAAAAATAAGAAGAAAGAACCCACTGTCAAGAGACAAAAACAATTAGTAGACACAGAATCATACATGATTCAGATGAAACTATCTGGCAGGGAATTTAAATGAACTATGTTTAAGATATTAAAGGTTTTAGGGGAAGAAGTAGACAACAACATAAATAAATGGGCAATTTCAACAGAGACATTAAAAAATTATGGAAAAGAATCAAAGGGAAATATTAGTAATTTTTAAAAAAAACCACACACACGATGATAGAGGTTGAAAAATGCCTTTAATAGACCCATCAGCAGACTCCATACAGTTAAGGAAAAATTAATGAACTCAAAGATAGCTCAACAGAAATTACTCAAAGTGAAACAAAAGAGAAGAAAGAGTGAAAAATCAAAACAGAGAATAAAGGATCTGTACAATAATATCAAACAATCTATCATTTGTATAACTGAAATCTCCTAAGGAGAAAGGAGAGAGAATGGAGCAGTAATATTTGAAAAGATATTGCTGGAGAATTTTCCAAAAATAATAAAAGAGATCAATACCCAGAGCTAAGAATCATAGAGAACACCAAGGAGGTTAAGTATCTCCCCAGCACACACCTAGACACATCATATTTAAACTGATGGAATCTGAAGATAAAGAGAACATATTAAAGGACACCAGAGAGACAAATTACATGCAGAAGAATAAGGATTCCAAGAGACATCTCTTCAGAAACTATACAGATTACTATAGATTGAAATCTGTGTGCCAAAAAAATACAGATGAATGAGAAATAAAGGCTTTTTCAGTAAAACAAAATGAAAATAAATGCCACCATCACCACTACTGTGACCAATACCACTATCAACAACAAAACAGAGAATTCATTACCTGCAGGGCTGCATTAAAAAGATATTAAAGATGTTCTTCAGACACAAGAAATTTGATACTAGACAGAAGCTAAAAAAATAATGAAGACTGCTAGATATGATTTAAAAAAGCAAATATAAATTTTACATGCTTATTAGTAATTTCTCTAAAAGACAATTAACATTTAAAGAAAAATGATAGCAATTTGTTTGTATCATATAAGTAAAATTATGACCATAGCACAAAGAAGAGAACAAATTAGAATATTCTAGTACCACACATGAGGTAACACAATATTACTTGATGATAGACTAATTAATTATGGTTGCATGCTGTAGTCCTTAGAACAACTGATTTATTATTTTAAATAATTTGTATTTCTAAAGTTATATGAAGTAAGCAAATAGTAGAGATAAAATGAAATCATAAAAAATACTCTGCAAAAAAGGCAAAAAGAGGTAAATGTGATTACAAAGGAACATGCCTCTTTGTGGTTGGTAGATTTAATCCAAAGATTTTAAATTATGTTAAATACAAATGACCTAATCATAAAAGTTAAGGGCTGTCACCTGAAATAATGCACAGCATGAGAGCTGTGAGTTCAGTTTTATTTGGGGACATACCGAGGGCTATAGCCCAGGAGACAACCTCTCAAATAACTCTGAGGAACTTTTTTGAAGAGATAGGTGGGGAGGCCAGTATATATGTGATTTTGGTGAAGGGGTACTTGCAATCAAGCACATATTTTGGTAGAGGTTACTGCTCATGATGGGAGACAGATATCTCAGTTAATGATTTAAGTGCTTTTCTAAGTATGGGAAGATGTGAGAACCTGGGTTCATAAAATCTTCTCCTGAAAATGTCTAACTATCTGAAGGTCTGTTCTTCCAGTTTTCCCAGAGCACAGAGTGCCTTGTTCTTGATCTGCACCCTGAATTCTTTCTAGGGTGTATTGCAGGTCAGTGACTGCAGTGGCTAATGACTCAATTCTTATAGAACCGGGTGGCAAGCAACATTCATCAGTTGGCAGAATTATGAATGTTTTTTCTCTGGATAAAAAAAATCAAGACCCAATTATATGGTGTAAACAGAAGATAAAGATAAACATAATATAAAAAAGACAAGATAATTAAGAGAGCCCATATGGTAAGAATTCTAGTCTCTAAAATTTTCTACTTAAGTTTTATTTCCTGAAGCTATAGTGCAAATATGAGAACACTAAAAACATGGAAAGCATTTTTGGAGTTATCTTTTATAAATTTTTTAGACTATATATATATCCCTAAACTTAATCATTATTGTGAAGTTTAAAAAATAATTTATCTGAACCAATAAATCACTTCAGAGTTTTTCATTATTTGATCTGAACCTCAGGTGAGGGTGGGCATCTGTGTATAGTTTGTATATTAAATGTTCAGTCCATATGTTCCTTTCTGAACACAGCCCACTCATTCTCTTCACAAAATGGATCAATTGCCAATTATTTTTACTCTGTTACTGTATTAGTCTTTGTTCACGGCTCACTGTAGCCCGCGTGCAAAACTAACAGGAAAACCAATACAGAGGGTACATTTCACCAAACAAAATTTATCTCTAGGCAACTTGTGTTTTGACAAGGATAGGTCAGTGAGTTATGGGCTGTGAGCCTGTAACTTGTAAACTGATGTAGGCTCTAGAGCTTTGGGCAGAAATAATGACTCATGTGCAAATAGAGTAAAGGAAGCCAGTTTATATATAGCAAGGGAAGAAAAAATACAATGCACAGTGATAAACGGAAATGAGTTCTCCTAAAGCTCAAGAAATATAAAAAGTACTTTATTTGGTACCTGATGATTTTTTTTAGCTGTTAGTTCTGATATCCAATGACAATCATTTGCTCTTTCATCCCACTGTTTCAATGCAGTAGCATTCTTGTACTCCACAGAAATCCTCCAGCTTTTTTCCTTAATTTACTCTAGCTATTTCACTCCATGAAACTAAATTACTCTAATTTTAAATTTGTAATATAATTACTAATCAAGATACTACCAACCACCATTTCTGATATGAAATAGAACAGTTCCTATTGTATTAAAGCCATCAATAGAAAAAACATAGTATATTACTTTGTGATGATGAAACTTATCATGTGTTTATTGCACTGAAACTGTGCCATTTTCTCATATCTATCCTTGAATACATATAATACAGAGAGAATCTTATGAATGCTGTGGTAGCAGAAATAATGGTTCTGAAAAGATATGCATGTCTGAACCCCAAGAATACATGAATATGTTGACTTAGATGGTGAAAGAGATTTGCAGATGTGGCTAAATTAGGATCTTGAGACGAGAGACTACCCTGGATTATTTGGGTGAATTCATTCTAACCATGATGGTCCTTATAAGTAAAAAAACAAACACAGGAAGGTCAGAATCAGAGAGAGGTTTGAAGATGCATGGTACTGGCTTTGAGGATGCAAGAAGAGGCCATGAACAAAGGAATGAGGACACCTTCCAGAAACTGCAAAAAAGACAGGTGATTCTCCCCTATACCTTCCAGAAGAAACTCAGTCCTGTTAACACCTTGATTTTTGTCCAAAGAAACCAATTTCAGACTTGTGATCTCCAGTGCTGCAATGTAATTTGTGTTGTTTTAAAGCCCCCAAGTTTGTGATAGTTTGTTACAGCAGCAAAATGAAACTAATACAAATGGTTTAAAATATTAGCAAATGAAGATTTCTATGAATGGTAGAGTTGCTGGAGTTCACCATGGGTATATTTCATGGTTCTAGATTCCTGGAGTTTACACTTTAGTAATAATTGATTTTTGATATAATTAAGTGTCTTGTTCATCAAACGTGTGTACTCTGTGCCACAATTACTGTGTTGTATGTATTATACTGAATGCTCACTACCATCTGGTTATTGAACTAGTCAACCTTTATAACAAAAATCTTGTAGACTCTTCATTAATCTTCTTTATGTCTATAATCTTAATTTTTTCAACAGGAATATTGAGGTACAGGGAAATTTGATTAGTTGCTCCAGGTTTAACTAGCTGACACCAATTGGAAAATGGCAAGAGCTTAGCTACAAACTCTAGTCTTTCTGATGTTAATGCCAATGTTATTTCACCAAGCTCAATTTATTTACTTTATTTTTCCAAATAGTTTGCTAGTGGGTATACTGTGCCTGTGGATGGAGCCCTATGTAATCTTGTGTAAGCAGGTTTCATAAAAGCTTTGGAAGGAAAGTCACCAAGAGGACTAGCAGGAGGCAGACCCACCTTCTTGTGTATTATCTCTTCTTAAAGGAGAGAAATGTTGCCCTCTGTGACCCTGAAGTATTCCATAAAAATGAAGTATCCCATAAAATATGAACTAAAAAATTCTGAACATAATTTTAAAATTTTTTCAGAGAGAACATTGCTAAATCAGGTAATACATTCTAAACCAATAGTTCATTTTTAAGCATTTTAGAAATTCAAATTCACTATTCAGATTTTCATTTAAAATATTCTGCCTCTTGACTACTGTCCATGAAAATCTATTCCTCTAAATTTCATGAAATTAATTTAAGTAGAATAATATCCCAAAAGTCCAATCAGGTTTTTATTACCTTTATTAACTTATCAGCATTTGCCAGTTATTCAACTGAATCTATACTGGACAGTTAACATTTTAGTTATTATTGGAGAACACTGTTCCTTGAAAATTTATCATTGTGGATTTTTATTTTATTATAAATTTCCAGGAGCATTTAGTTAAAACAATGAAGAATGAATTCCAAAATCTCTAGAAACAGTTTTCTTGTAACTTTTAACATCATTAAAATGTTCCATATAACGAGAGACAGTTTTCCTAGAAAATTTAAAGACATTTAAAAGTTGTAGGTAGGGGGCTTCCCTGGTGACGCAGTGGTTGGGAGTCTGCCTGCCAATGCAGGGGACACGGGTTCGAGCCCTGGTCTGGGAAGATCCCACATGCCGCGGAGCAACTGGGCCCGTGAGCCACAGCTACTGAGCTTGCTTGTCTGGAGCCCGTGCTCCGCAACAAGAGAGGCCGCGACAGTGAGAGGCCCGCGCACCGCGATGAAGAGTGGCCCCCGCTTGCCGCAGCTAGAGAAAGCCCTCGCACAGAAATGAAGACCCAACACAGCCATAAATAAAAAAAAAAAAAAAAAAAAAAAAAAAGTTGTAGGTAGGGACTTCCCTGGTGGTGCAGTGGTTAAGAGTCCGCCTGCCAATTCAGGGAACACGGGTTCGAGCCCTGGTCCGGGCCGTGCTCCACAACAAGAGAAGTCACCACAATGAGAAGCCCGCGCACCGCAATGAACAGTAGCCCCCGCTCGCCGCAACTAGAGAAAGCCTGCGTGCAGCAACGAAGACACAGCGCAGCCAAAAATTAATAAATAAATGAATTTATTAAAAAAAAAAAAGTTGTAGGTAAAATTTTAACTTTGATCCCAAAAGATGAAATTATTTAAAACAAAATTCAATTTAACGAAATTCATTTCAATTTCAATTAGTATAAAATTAGCATGTTTTCATATACATTTTAAAATAAAACATGTTTTGTTCTTTAAAATTATGTTATGCCTTCATATTCAAATTTATAAGATACATAAGTAACTGAAGAGAATAGTGGATACAGCAGTGATTAAAAGAATAAGACCCACAAAAAAGTGAAGTGATATTTTTTGCATATTAGACTATTGCAAATTTTAAAGTTTGCTAATACTCATCTTTGGTGTCTATGCAGAAATATGAACCTTAATACACCGTTTGTGTGGGGTTTTTTTTGTTTTTGTCTTTATTTTGATAAGAACATAATCTATACCACACTCTTTCATTGCCATTTGGCAATACCTGATCATAAATTCATTCCCAGTAATTTAATCTGTCACCATTCCAACAAATTAAATTAATGAAAGTAGACATCAAATGTCACTTTGCATGGCTTAAAATTGGAAAGAATATAAATCCATTCAGTGGCAAGTTATGTATTATTTAAAGAGAATGTCTGTTAATATTTGTTGACTTGCTAATATCCAAAATATACATGATTAGTTAAAAATACATAGCATAGAACAGTGCCATACATTTAATCTCTTTTATGCAAATACAGAGTTTTTATCAAATAATTTATTCATTTATTTATATTCACTAGTTCATACAATTATTTTTGTAGAAGTGGGCCCAAAACTTAAATATATGTAAGTATATATATCAGGCAAGAAATCATGGTATGGAGGTTAAGTGATGATGATGGAGAAGGTAAGTTTTATTTGCATTTAATAACTTTCTGTAGTGTTTGAATTTTAAATAACAGACATATATTGAATATATTTTAAAAATAAGGAAAATAATAGTCATAAAATGAAATGTTATTAGGAAATAGAAAAAAGTAGTAACGGTTGTGAATTTTGGGTAGACCAAATGTGTCAGAATGGATTGATCAGTTAATGAACAAGAAAGAGGATACAGAAGCCTTGAGCTTGAGCTACTGCCCTGTTTTCTTCTATTAGTTCTCTGTTGGGAAAATCATATTTATTTCCCATTACTTTATTTTATGAGCAGTTATTTCCATTAACATCCCTGGACTCTTGCCCTACCCCTAACTCTTCTACAGGAGGTCCTTGACTGGAATTGGTTAGAACTTACACATCAAAGTCTCAGGAGTCAGGAATCACTCTTTTCCCTGTAATTTTTCCCACTAAGAGTGAGGCGGGGCAGCCACACAAGCAAGTGGTATAATCTGCAGACTAAACTTTCCCTTGCATGACTTTTCCCAAGTTTGGTTAAGGTAAATAATTAATTTTTTTTTAATGCCAAAGTAATGGAGACTTAAAGTCACACAAATATCATGGCATAAAGGCTAAAATACAAGAAAATTTAGTGCAGTTGCTAGTGTAAAGAAAAAATCTTAAATTTTTTTATATCAAAAAATGTAGTTGAATATTATGTTAAAAAGTTTAATATATGTTAACTATGAACCAGACATGTTCAACTGTAAAAATATTTTGATTAATGATATTCTATTTATTATTATTTTGTCTATACTTGAATTAACTAAAAATATCTGCCAAGGTTTTCAGCACAGTTTCTGAACTCTGAGCATCAGTGGGAGCATGCAATTACTAGAGGAAGTGAGGAAGCAAGGTAACTTGTTTAACTATGTTCCAATTTACTGTTTCTTTTCTTTTTTTTTTTAAGACTAGTTTTTTTTAAAGCTGCATCTTTTTTTTTTTTTAATTTATTTATTTATTTATGGCTGTGTTGGGTCTTCGTTTCTGTGCGAGGGCTCTCTCTAGTTGCAGCAAGCGGGGGCCACTCTTCATCGCGGTGCACGGGCCTCTCACTATCGCGGCCTCTCTTGTTGAGGAGCACAGGCTCCAGACGCGCAGGCTCAGTAATTGTGGCTCACGGGCCTAGTTGCTCCGTGGCACGTGGGATCTTCCCAGACCAGGGCTCGAACCCGTGTCCTCTGCATTGGCAGGCAGATTCTCAACCACTGCGCCACCAGGGAAGCCCTACTGTTTCTTTTCTGCATCTTTTTCTTTTTTATTGTAGCCTGCAGTGAATTCAAAACTCCTTAACAAATCCAAAGCTAATTTTAGTAAAAGTAGAGCTTACAAAAATTTAGAAATCTTATAATTTTTAAATGAAATCAACTCTAACCATTCATCTAATCCTTCATTCTTTACATACTGGGAAGTTCAAGTTTGTTAAATCATCTTGGCCTAGATTTTACTTTCTGTATCTGACAATGTGGCAAAGATGACCAGCAATTCAACAGATTTTGTTTCTCCTATCAGTGGGGCTCAGACAAGAATGAACTTTCCCAAGTCCCTCCCATCCTCCATCCAGTGGGGCTGTATTTTTGCCAAAGGTATGTGAGATAAAGTTATGCTTGTCTCTTCTAGTCCTAGGCCTTTAAAAGGGGGTCTCTCTTGAAGCTCTCTAAATCCTTTGATTTGTGTAGTGAGCAGACGATGGTGAAGCTGTAAAGACTGATGGAGCCACAGACTGAAGGGTCCTAAGTCCCTGAATTACCACGGAAGAAAGCCTCCTTTCAACTGAGTAAACATCCTGAATCACTATGCGAGGGAGAAATAGAATCCTATTGAGTTTTGCCATTATAATTCAAAGTTTATTTATTCAAATATCGTGTTACCCTAAGTAATGCATACACAATTTTAAATTTACAATGCATTCATTTTTATTTTGACTCATATCTTATTTCTGAATTTGGCTTTAGGGAATAGAAATTAGATATATGTGCATATATATATAAATATATATTTTTTCCTCAATAGAACAAGGGTAAATGATAAATAGTATCTGGGAAATTGAATGATACAGTAATTTTCAAATTTACCATTATGTGATTTCTTCTGTTTTCCACTATTAGTAAGCCTAAGATTTGGAAATTTTGGAGAAATATACCTCCTCCAAAACCAGAAATTTAGGGGGTCAGATTTTTTTCTTTATGTCTATAATCTGCAGAACTGGCTGAAGAAAGTTCACATAACAATTATTTCATGGTTCCGTTAGTCATGGCAAGTATCATTATTATATTTATTATGTTTTTCATTTTAAAACAAAGTAAAATAAAATAGCAAAACTTATCCAAGAAAGAAATAGAGATTCCTCTTATCTCCTTGTCAAACTAAAATGGTACTGATAAATGGTACTGATCTGCTGTTTTTGTGCAAAGACCCCAGAAGAGAGGACATGCTAAGTAAGGGAGGGCCTATAATATGTCCCATTAAATGAAACCCATCATAAGCCCACAAAGAAGACTTCCCTGGTGGCTCAGTGGTTAAGAATCCGCCTGCCAGTGCAAGGGACCCAGGTTCGATCCCTGGTCCAGGAAGATCACACGTGCCATGGAGCAACTAAGCCTGTGCACCACAACTACTGAGGCCACGTGCCACAACTACTGAAGCCCTCATGCCCTAGAGCCCGTGCACTGCAACTACTGAGCCCGTGTGCTGCAACTACTGAAGCCCATGTGCCTAGAGCCCGTGCTCCACAACAAGAGAAGCCACCGCACTGAGAAGCCTGTGCACGGCAACAAAGAGTAGCCCCTGCTCGCCACAACTAGAGAAAGCCTGCACGCAGCAACGAAGACCCAACACAGCCAAAAATAAATTAAAAAAAAAAAAAAAAAAAGCCCACAAAAGTTATTGTAAAAACTTTGAAACAGCTACGTACAGGAAGTCAACATTTCTTTCTTTAGACGATATGTTGTAATGATTTATAATTATGATTCTAGTGGTATTTCATTACCTATGAAATCAACACAGCATATAGAATTTGCAAAAAAATAAAGTCTCTGTGTCACTTATCTGTATACTTATACACTTTGTGGAGAAAATTTAGACCAAGCAGGACTGTGTTCTGAAAGCCTGTAAAGTCACTGATGAAGGGGGCTTTATTCCCACTAACAAGCATTTGTGTTGGCAGGCCCTTCTGGAGTTCATATGTTCTAATCAAAGCTGAAGGGAAGAGGGGTGGAGCTAAATAATCCACAAACAAAGCCCTGCTGCTTTCAAACTCTGCTTCTTGTTTAGAGTAATGCTGTAACCTAATAGACGAGTGAGGGGGAGTATGCATTTAGAATTAGTCTACTCAGAACTTTGCCAGCTGAACTTATAAAACAGCTAATTTCTTCAAAACTACATTATTCTACTTTTTAGATTACAGACTGTAAAAACGTGGTATTGATTTAGCCCCTAGATTTGAAACTTTGAAGAGATGTTCTTAGAATTTAAATCTGGAAATTATCATCCCAGAAAATATGTACTTTTAGTCAAATGTTTTGCCTTTTTCATTAAACATGCTCTACTTGCATAAACTCTGGAATGTGACCAACTCTCATTGTTTCAAAATGTAAAGATATAAATCAAAGAGGATTAGCAATTTCTGCTGGATTTGGATATCTCTTTAAGAACACATGAATTTCATTTCAGGTAACCACTGAAAAATGAAATAACCTATGGAGAATTTTTCCTGCTTTTCAGGTAGTTTGATATTTTTTCCTAATGATATATACTAGACAGACAATTTTTTTTCTCTTTTTTTTTTCAGGTGTACAACATAATGATTTGATATTTGTGTACATTGCAAAATGATCACCGCAAGTCTAGTTAACATTAGTCACCCTACACAGTTACAAATTTTTTTCTTGTGATGAGAACTTTTAATATCTACTCTCTTAGAAACTTTCATATATGCAATACAATACCATTAACTATAGTCACCATGCTGTACATTATGTCTTCATGACATTTATTTTATAACTAGAAATTTGTACATTTTGACCCCTTTCCCGCATTTCACCTGCCTCCCGCCTCTGGCAACCACCAATCTGTTCTTTGTGTCTATGAGCTTGGTTTTTGTTTTTTGGGGGTTTTGTTTTTGTTTTGTTTTTAAGATTCTACACATAAGTGAGGTCACACAGTATTTGTCTTTCTCTGTCTGACTTATTTCACTTAGAGTAATGCCCTCAAAGTCCATCCATGTTGTTGTAAATGGCAAAATTTCCTTCTTCTTTATGGCTGAATAATATCCCATTGTGTATATATACCACATTTTCTTTATCCATTCATCTGTCGGTGGACACTTAGGTTGTTTCCATGTCTTGGCTAGTGTAAATAATGCTGCAATGAACATGAGGGGTGCATATATTTTTTTCAAATTAGTGTTTTCATTTTTTTTTCAGAAAAATACCCAGAAGTGAAATTGCTGGATAATATGGTAGTTCTATTTTTAATATTTTGAGGACTCTCCATACTGTTTTCTATAGCGGTTGCACCAATTTACATTCCATTTTCTCTTCTTATTGACAAAGAAATTTTAATTTTTAATTTGTAATGAGTAATATCTGTATTATCTGTATCACCTGGTCTGGAAATATACCTACTTATAAAATACTTTCAAGTTTTATCCAGTAAAATGTTTTCTTATCAGTTTTATCTTTATCATAATACCTCCCGATGGTTGACATATAGGTAAATTGAAAAAGATTTCAGTGAAAACGATAGTGTAAGATAGAAAGATAGTGTAAGATTAAAAAAATAACTTTAGATCCATTCTTACCTATTGTGAAATTTTTTACGAGCAACCTTCAAGGATGAGACATGTGCAACCCATAAGTACTTCAAGAGGTCATCAAAGTTACTAGAATATAACGTTACCTGCTATCCAAGAAGGAAAATGTTATTAATATTTAGGCAATTATGACAATCTCTCTTTCTGAAAATCAATTATATTTATAAATATAATTTTTCAATATTCTAAATGAGGGGAGAATATTTAAGAGTTAAAGTATAAAAGACTTAATGCTTAATTCTCCCCAAAGAGCTTAATATTAACTATATTAATTACTAGTATTACTGAATCCATTTGAAAGAAATAAACCATATGATTTTGAAATGCTCAGAATTTTATACTGTAGTATTTCATTTATTTGTTTTTCTCTTGCTATGCAATGAACTTTCCACAAAGTTTTAAAAGTCAGAAATGGGAGAAATGAGAGGAGGTATAAGAGTATTTTCACCTAATCATATGCAGTATAATGAACAAGTTCTCTAAAGGGAAACCTGATCTTTGGCCATTTACTCTCTCACCCGTGACACTTCACTTTGGACATCAACATTTGATTCTGATTGTCAAATTATCATTTTAGTCAGTGCAGGTGATGGTTTATAAAGTGAGTTGAAATAAGCTGATCAAATTCACCGCAATCTATTCCCTAGTAGTATTTATAGAGTTTACTGCTCACTTGACCTGAAAATGTGATGAACATGCACTATGAAGACATAATTTCTACAGGTTTTGAATATAATTTATTTCGTGTGAAAAGAATGGATAGGGCAGTCTTAATATTAATGTGGGTGCTAATGAGATATGATGTCATGCAGTAATCTACTCCTATTAATATTGTTGTCATCCTAATTAAGATTTCGATACTAGAACTTTATTCCTTAGGAACATACTGTTCAATGCATAAAAAAATCTTACATTAAATATTATTCAAAATTTACCTGACTACTCTCAAAGAGTAGTACTTAAAACCCTAAAAAAAACCCCGCCAAAACCTGGTAAAATTTATTCCATTTTTTCATTGTATCTGGAAAGGATGAATAACAGCTAGAAACATTATCACAAAAATTCATCTGATCCTTGGATGCTGGCAGAAAGGTGACATTGTCTGATGATATTCCCATTATGCCAGAATCAACCACAGCAAGGAAGGGTATTGCAGAGAGATAATAATTAAGGTCTGTATAAACAAAAAGTTATTAATGTATTACAAATTCCTACTTTTGTCCTATGTATTTAAAGCAAGTTTTGAGGTTACTAGTTTTCTCTAATTGATATTTTCATAATTGGATAAATTAACTACTAATTTTTAAAATACTGTCTAAAACCTCATGTCAAAACATTCACAATATTTGGGTCAAAGAGATTTTTCTTTTTTTTTTGTAAAAGCAGTAGTTCTCATTTCTATTTTTGTTTCTATTATTGGGATTCTAGATTGAATTGATTCTTTGAGGAAAGGTCGTCAATTTGAGTTTTGATTGTTACATTAAATTCACCAGCCCACCAACTGTCCACAGAGATACATAGATGATCCCCAGATTCATGGCCACAGTCTGCCCTTTGGGTGGGATCAGCTAAAGAGAAAGGATCAAGGGCTGGGTTTACAAGGCTCATTTTTAAGCTGTAGATATACCAGATACATTAGGTTTACAGAAATGCACAAAATATTTTTCTTTTAAAGAATTGTGTCAGCCTTCACTGTTGCAAAAAAATTAATAAACAGAAACCCAGGGCTTCCCTGGTGGCGCAGTGGTTGAGAATCTGCCTGCCAATGCAGGGGACATAGGTTCGAGCCCCGGTCCAGGAAGATCCCACATGCCGTGGAGCAACTAAGCCCATGCACCACAACTACTGAGCCTGCACTCTAGAGCCCGTGCTCCACAGCAAGAGAAGCCATCGCAATGAGAAGCCCGCGCACCGCAGCAAAGAGTAGCCCCTGCTCACTGCAACTAGAGAAAAGCCCGTGCACAGCAACAAAGACCCAATGCAGCCAAAAATAAATAAATAAATTTATTTATTAAAAAAAAAAAAAAAACAGAAACCCAAATTAAATTAAATTAGATTAAATTAAATTAAAAGTTGGGAGACCAGAATGGAGAGCTCTCATACCTTGCAATGTTAGCAGAGCCCAACAGGAAAAAGAAAAACTCCTTTTCTTTCCTCACAAGGATTCAGCCAATGAAAAGCCATGGACTCTTTGTTTACTATAGCCCTCCCAACTTCCTTTTTCTTCTATAAAAGTGTGCTCCTTCCCTTGCCAAGCGGGCACTTACATGTTGTTTTCCATGGTTGCAAACCCTGAACTGCAATTCTCTGCTGATCCTGAAAACACCCATATTCCCTAGAGAAATATTTGGCCGTCTATTTATTTGTTTATTTGGTCAACATTTTGGCGGTCCATGCAGGGACCAGAGAAGATCCTCAAAGGCTCCGGGCTTGTGACCAAACAGGTGTGGTACACACAACTGACCCCATTATCACTCACTGCTTTCTCAGTGACCCTGGAGTTTGAAGGTATGTCTTTCTCCTAGATCTGAGCTCATGCTCTCTTTGCATTTGATGCTATGTAGGCTTTATTTGGGATCTATTTTAAGTTTTGTCTTTCTGGTTAAGTCCTTGTTCTATATGCAAGTACCTGTTTGGCATTTTGGTCTGATTTTGAGATTAGACTGTTTCAACTGAAGCAGGCTGACATGCCTTAGACCCATTCTTTTGGGACAGGGGAAAGAATCCCTTGCTTCACTGACATCGTGTTGGTTTTTTAGCCTTTGACTTATTCCTTTGGAAGAGGTTATTTTCTGGAAATTGGCTGAAAAGTCTTTTGGCCTGGCTTCTCTGGGACCAAGCTGTTTTTTAACATTGGCTGGTATTAGGCTTGCAAGTTGTTTGAGCTGTAAGCTGTTCAAGCTGTTTGAAAATTGTTCTTTGATCTCGGAGAGACAGCAGTTAGTGGTCTTGAAACAAGATCTTAGTTCCCTGCCCAGGAATTGAACCTGAGTAGCCTGGATGAAAACCAGGAATCCTATCTGCTAGACCACCAGGGGCTAGAGGCTAGAAGCAAAGTTGCCCTGGCTCTTGCCCCCATTTGAAAGCAAGAATATTTCAAGAAGGTAAAAACTGCAAAAACAGGTACAAAGTTTATTAATAGACACACAGCACAACATGTGGGAGAGCACACAGAGAAAGAGTTTATTTAGACAGAAGCAAAACAGGAATACACACCTGGAGAGAAATGGTGTGGGTGTCCTCCTTAATGAAGAGGGGCACAGTAAAGAGAAAGTCAGATCATTTACGTAGGGGCAGTTCTTCTGCGACTTTGTTCTCCTCTGTCCAATTATCTCCTTTCTTTTCTCATATCTGACCTATCTTAGGGCCCTATCCAATATTTGCACACATCTTTTTGCCAAGATGGATTCCAGTGGAGGCTTACGGGGGGCTTTAAAACACCTACTATGGGATGGTGCTCCCTCCTTTTTTGACCCCCCAAGGAGCCTTCCTGTACATGTGCAGTTGGGGAGGTTTCCTTGACCTCAGGAGTGATAGATGTGGTCGTCTTATCTCTTTGCTCCAGCAGGGCTCAGCTCCCGCCACTAATTTTGTCCTTGGAGTGTCAGGGAAAACAAAGCTCAGATTTATTCCACTTGACAAACCCCAGCTGCTCAGCCCTGGGGCCCGTCTACCTTCTACCTCACTTTCACTCTAAAGAAAAACCTCTGAGAAATGGGATCCCAGTTACCTAAGCATCTTGAGAGTGCCCCCCGCCCTCCCCCCGGACTCCAGCCAATTTTATATTTAAAAACAGTGGTCCTTCCTCGTGCACATCTGCAACTAAATGGATCAACCTGGCCAAACAACAATTAAAAATATCAATGGCCATTATGGGGAATTTTTGAAATCTCCAAACAATTTTCTTAAAACCAAATTGGACTACAATAGCTTAAAAATTTCCAGAACTGAGTGAAATGCTTGTTTCAATTGGTATCTTGAGGCTTCCCAATATTATTGGGAGTCTAAAATTGTATCTTTGCAAATTAAGATTTTAAGATGAACTGAGACAAACAATTAAAAAAAGATAAAATGTCTCCCAAAGCCTCACACTCTTCTCCCTTGGTTCCTCCTTCAGCACCACCTGTCTCTTTCCCCAGCTCTCCCTGGCCAGACTCCACCTCTGATGCCATCATCCCCCTTCCTTCTACACCACCCACACACACCTCCTCTATACCCTCAATTCCCCCATGCTAACTCTCTCACCCAACTTCCCCTTTCTCTGAAATTCTCCCCATTCCCTTTTCCTCTGAACTTGTCAGAATCTGTCCCTTTAAAATTAAGCCTTCTGAGGAGCCAGAGAGCAAACCCTTAATTTCTTATATTCCCTGCACTAAATTTGAACTGCAAGTCATTGTCAAAGATTTTCCCCAAATAACTGGAGATCCTCACAGATTTGCTAAGGAATTTAATATTGTCATTCAAACTTACCAGACTGGTTTCTCTGACTTATATTAGCTAGTTCATATGCTTGTTGGTGAAAGCCAGGCTCAGTATTGCATAAAACCTGCTAATAGGGAAATCCTGAAAGATCTCTAGGATGACAACTGGGAGATCAGCTCACTAACTTACTATATGATTAGGCTCAAGCTATCTCTAGGTGACTTCATCAAGCAATTTCTAAGGTTTTTCCAAAACCTGTTGATTGGAACAAAATTCAGGCTTGCACACAAAAATCTGATGAACATGTTCATGACAATTACAACCAACTTCAGGTTGATTTTAAAGAAAATTCTGGCCTTCCTTTAGACGTTGATTCCACCTGGGTGGTTTTTAACTCTATGTTTATTCATGAGTTGAACTGGGACCTTTCCCTTATAGTAAAAAGGACCAGGAAGGAATAGGAAACTAGGTCTACTCTAGAGTCAGTTAATCTGGCAAACCAGCTGTCTCATACTCTAGATGAATCACCTCAAAGGAAGACTGCCAAAATTCTTAATCTTCAACTCCAGGAAATGAAGGCTCTTAAATGAAACAAAATCCTCCCAGTTTCATTTATTATTGCAATAAGCCAGGACATTGGAAAGAGATTATTATAAAGTTAAGTGTTTTATGAGCCTTCAATCTTCTAATCAGGCTTTCCAGTGTCCTTCTGATTCTCAGTGACAGGGCTTTGAGGAATTACGTTCTGTGGAAATAAAATTTAAAATGGCCCCTATATTCAGAATTATTGAATGCAATACTTTTACCTGCAACTTTAGCTATTATTAAGATTCCAGGGCATTCTAAACTTGATTCTGTTAGCTAAGTAAAATCACCCTGCCAATATTTCCACAAGGAATGCTGCCCTTAAAGGTAGCATTAGCAGCCAAACCTCTGTCATGTTCCAAAGGGCCCCCAAATGCTAACTTAGAAAAACTGGCTAGAGAAGCCCAACAGTTGGCCTCAGGAAAGGAAAAACAAGATTGTAAATTTAACAGTTGTTGGTTTGGTAAAAAAAGGAAAGCTCTGGTTTGACCAAACAACAACCCGGTCCCACTGGAGACTCTAAAATTCCCACTCTTCACCACTGTCAAAATGATAGCCTTCATGAATCAATATTAGGGGAGAAACATTAATAAGGCCACAAAAAGTGCCTGTCTCACTTGTCCCACTTATCTGAAGTACAACGCAGAGAAGCCTGTTCGTACTGCTCCTAGACATTTTAAACTGCCTAACGGACCGAAGTCTGGAAAAATGGATTTCATACAACTTCCTTTGTCTCATGGGTAAAAATGTTTTAGTTACAATCTGTATATTTTCACATCAGACTGAATCCCTCCCTTGCAAACAGCCTACTGCCTCTTCCGTGGTAAAAGTCCTTTTGGAAAAGATTATCCCTACCTGGGGAAGTCCTCTAAAACTTCATAGTGATTGAAGAACTCATTTTACTGGCCAAGTACTTTAAGTCTGTGCTGTTTGGCCAGTTTTATAACTATTTCACTGCACTTGTCATCTTTAACCCTCTGGTTTAGCTGAATGCACTAATGCATGATTATTATTATTTTTAAAATTTATTTATTTATTTTTCACCACATTGGGTCTTTGTTGCTGGTCCGCTTTCTCTAATTGTGGCAAGCGGGGCGCTACTCTTCGTTGCGGTCCGCGGGCTTCTCATTGCAGTGGCTTCTCTTGTTGTGGAGCACGGGCTCTAGGCATGCGGGCTTCAGTAGCCGTGGCATGCAGGCTCAGTAGTTGTGGCTCGCAGGCTCTAGAGTGCAGGCTCAATAGTTGTGGCGTATGGGCTTTGTTGTTCCGAGGCATGTGGGATCTTCCCGGACCAGGGCTCGAACCCATGTCCCCTGCATTAGCAGACGGATTCTTAACCACTACACCACCAGGGAAGTCTCCACTAATGCATTATTAAGACTCAACTGGCGAAATTTGTAGATGCCCTCCAAATACCTTGCCCAAAAGCATTGCTGTGAGATCCTTTTGGAACTCACAAACTCTCAACTTTTGAGATAGTCATGGGATACCTAATGCACTTGATTCCTGCTTCTTTTGGCCCATAGCTGATGAAAAGGGAAATACTTATATATTGCAAAGGAGTAATTGTTTCTATTAAAAATAACAATGCTTCGGTAGAGCAATCTTCTCACAGTGTGCTCTTGGGAGATGAAGGCATTAAGAGTTACACTTTGCTACCAGGAAATTTTGTCTATTACAAAAGACACTTCTAGAAGAACTCTCTTCAGCCTCACTGGAGAGGCCCCTGTCAGGTACTGTTAACCAACACTTGCGCTAGCAAACTCCAGGAAAAGACTCTTTGATTCACATGACACAGCTAAAGAAATCACCAAACCCTGACTGGACCTGCACATCATCTGGTGACCTGAAAGTAAAGATTTCCTGGAATTGAAGCAGATAGCATCTAATGAGACAGCTTTCCCAAGATATCTGAATCAGGCTTGTTGGAAGTTTGCCACCAGACCTTTGTGATGATATAACACTTCAGATGATTTTCAATGCCTATGATCTTGATAACATATGGACTTTAGATAAAAACTGCCTGCCAGTTCTCCCTCCACCCCTCCTTGTTACTCAAATGTGAGCTTAATAGGCTTCCAATCTGTGCACTTTCCCTCTGACATGAGACATTACACCCAGGGAAGGTCTTTCTTGACACTGCTTCGTGAACTTTCCACTTTTTGTCAGAGGAGTTCCACTACTCTTCCCGCCATCTTTTAGCACTTTCTCCTCCTTTATAGCCAAACTGTGCTCACCTCCTGTTGATTTCTCCTCTGAAGAATTTTTTTCTTGGTTTCTGATGGCAAGAAATACATCATTCTCAATAACCTTGACCAAAACCTGTTTTTTGGTACCCATTTTTTCAAGAATGAAATTAATGCTATATTTTTTACTATTCAAACTAAAATTTCTGCCATGAACTTACCCTATTTTCCAATTATATTATGCCATGCTAATTTCAAACTCTGTCCTTTAGCTCATTCTATTTCTTTATTCGTGGATTACTTTTCTTTTTTAATCTATCAACATTTACTCTTTTTTTCAAGATTCATTTCCAGTCTTACTCTATTCCCAGACTATTCCAGCTCACAACACTCTCACTTTTATCCAGTATTTTATGCCTTGACCTTTTATTTTCCTCTGATTGTATCATTTCTAACTTTTCTTCTTAACTATGTTGGAAGTCCTTTAAGGGAAGGCATTATCCTGCCTCAGACCCTCAATATTCTCTTTCCAATTCCAACATTTTTCCAATTAAAATTTCTGCTAAGCAATAAAAATAAATGAATATTGACATATGTAAGTAGATTGCTGAATCTCAAAATAATTATGACAATTGAAATACACCAGACAAAAACGAGTACACAACTGTTTAAATGAAACTCTAGGTAACGTTGTCTAATCTGCAGTGATAGAAAGCAGATCAGTGGTGCCTGTGAAGTTGGGGAGCAGGGTGAGGTGAGAAGTTAGTGGCTTGGAGGGCAGGGAGAGAGTGGACATAAGGGGTGGGGAAGTTCTTGACGATGAGAATACAAAGGGGAAAAGAAATTTTTTAGAGTAACACAAATGGTCATTTTATGTGGTGATGGGTTCAAAGCTACATACATATTTCAAACTTATCAGTGAATACATTTTTAAATGGGCAGCTTATTGTATTCTTATTATATATTAATAAAACTATAAAAAAAACTCTGCTAAGCAAGCAAGAAACAAACATTCAGAAGGCCTAAGTATTGTGCAAGCATTATTAAACTCAAACATATTGCTTAGGAGCCCAATTAAGACTCCTTAGTCTGAATTTAAAGACATTTCTTAAACAAGCACTAACTGATCTTCCCAAATTTACCACTCACTACTCTGTTTCACATTCCAGTTCTCCTGCCAGCGTGTTAGTCTTACTCCTGATACAACCTGCTGTCATTGCCATCTCTGTGATATTATTCCCTCAAGGCCTTCACCAAGCTCCTTGGTCCTACTTTCTTCTTATGATAATCTCAGCCCATGGTTGTCACTCTCTTTTTTAATTTACTCTTGTGATTATAGTCCTTATCTTATCTTTGAGACTTAGCATACTGTTGGTGAAATACTTTTATGGAGCCTTTTATAATTTTTAATCCTGTTAAGATTTTTCTCTAGTTATATCATAGAGTTCAACTCAATTAAGAACTAAGTAAAATCAGCCACTTAAAAAAGAGAGGAATTCCTTTTATTGTGTTCTTGAATGAAAATGAAATTTTTTTAAAGTATCCAGTCCGGCATTCTACCTTGCTGTTTGCTCATTTCTGGACTCAGAGTAGAAAACTTTCCTGGGAGTAGGCATGTGTCACCTTTGGGGGAGTTGCTTATTGTTTACAGTGGACCTTAAGGTTTGGGCTCTTCCTGAACCATGTCTCAGGAGTTCAGATATTCCTTTTCTCCATGCCAAGGATAGGCTAAGAATAGGAATTATGCTGGGTGTTAGGAGATTCCCTGACAAGCTCGGTTTTAATGCCAGCTTGGGATGTTATCACAGATCAGAATTTTCAGAGTCTCCTCCCTTATCTTTTCTCCAACAGCACACATTTTCTCATTGATTCCTTTCTTCCAATACTATTTTCTGGGAGTTGATGGTAAAGTTTCCTTATTTCTTGAATGCCATTGTTAGCCAGAACAAGATAGCTTAGGACTTAGGATATTTTTGTTCCAAAACAAATCTCTACTTTCATTCCTGAGTGTAGATGCTATTTTCAGGTAAAGAGCACATGAAAGAAAGGTTCTACCGCAGATGTTTTTGTTTCTTTTTTACTCCAATCTACATGATTACTTAATCACATTTAAACATTAGGTGATGCAAACTAATCTTATACACCCTTGTGAATTTAATGTATATTGCCTTAACTGTCTCTTTCCTGAATGTACTCCCCAGTGCTTAAGACTAGGCTTGGTACATAGTAGCACCTCCATTAATAGTTGTTGATATTGAATAAACCAGGTCTAATATGCTGTGCCTCAGTGAATGTGGTAATCACTAGCCATTTGCGGCTATTAAATTTAAAATTAATTGAAATTAAATAAAATTAAGAATTCAGTTCTGCAGAAGTATTAGCCATTACAAGTGTCCAATAGCTGCATGTAAGAACATATGGCTCCTGCTCTCACACTGACAGTGCAAATACAGAAAATGTTTATTATTGCGCACAGTTCTCTTGGGCATCACCTAGTAGAACAACCATACAGACATTCCATAAAGGTTTGATGAAGAGAGATTAGGAAAAAATGAGGACAAAAATAGAGAGGAGGAGTAGGAAAAAAGATAGTTGGAAAAGGAGTAGGAAGGGGAAGGAGAGAAAAAAAATCAACTTTCAAAAAAGTGGTGTTATATATACAAGGTACTACTTCCTAATTAACTTGCAGCAAAATTAAAGAGTCATTGTAATGAAAAAGAGAGTCATTCTTACCTGTACTGCCACCCGTGATGCACAGGCAGTCCCCATAAAATATTTTGTTCATTTTCTGGTGCAAATTTTTCAAAATACTTGCCTGTCTTGTTCAATAGGATTTTATATGTCCCCAGTCTCTCAAGGTAATTCCAGACATTAATGATGTATTTTCCATTTTCTACCTTGTAGTCACTGAACTGATCAGGACTCTCTTTCCACAGAGGGGGATACACATCTGAGATATTGGATATTCTTCCTAAAGAATCAAAAGTACAGCCTATTATTACACAGGCCCAGGAAAGATTAAAAGCCATGTTGTTTAACCTGGAGACTGAGATTATGACAGAACTTTTATTGGGAAATGGAGGAGGAAGCTACAATTTTTTTATACCTCTTCCAATCATATGCTTTCAGGTCTCTTCCCTGGCTAAAGATAGGGTGAAGATAAAGATATACCTTGCCAGAGATAACAGGGTACTTCCCTTGCTATTCATCTCCCAAATAAATAATGTTGATTATGTATCAGTCTTTAAAATTTTTAGGAAGAGGTGGTTTCTTCTTAAATTTATTTCTGTCTCTATTTGTTTCTCACATTAACTATAATAGTAAATTGCATGTTCTTTCCTCAAGTACTTGTATTTTAAAGGATGGCTGTTTATCCAAATTAATCTCTAATTGGTGGGATTTCAGCAATATAAAATGATAAAGTAAACAATTTTAGGTAGAATTTGGAAGACATTTTAATGATTTGGGGGGCTTCATCATATCTCTTTTAAACTTCAGTCCATGTGCAAGCCCTGACTTGTATGTCAGAACTGTCAACCCCAATTCCACATTAGCAGGACCTGAGCCAAAGGCTTCTGTGCAGGTAGTTTATTTGGGCCTTATAGTGTAAAAGAAAATGAGGAAGGAAAAAAAGGAAAGGAAGAAAAGCTAATACAAGGAAAGATAATTGCCTTGCCTCCAGTAAGGATATGGGTGCTAAATGTTGTCTTGAGGCTGATAAGGAACATTATGAAAGAATCACTAACCTTGAGGGGTGGAAATAAGAAGGATTTTCTCTCATTGTCCTTTAGTCACAGGTCCTTTAGATCCAAAAGGTAGAAACTCTCCAGCAATTCTGGTTACACAGGTGTGTGTGCTAAGTGGGTTCTTCCAGGTATCCCAGGTAGTAGCAGAGGCACACATGCCCAGGATAGTAGGTGAGAAGTAAAAGGTGTGACTGAAATTAAGCTGCAGGATGCACCTGCAGAAAGCAGATCAAAGCCTGAATGGAAATCATTCTAGCAGTAGTGGCTGCCTTCAAAATTGCAGCCAAGAAGATTCAGGAGTGATGCACAGGAGATGGTCCATTCAGAACCCCAGTACTATGGCCAGAATTATGGGCCATGATTGGGAACATGCAGGCCATGGACCCAGGCAGGCCCAGCCCTTCCCTGTATGCATGTGCTTATGTGTTTATTCCAGTCTCAATGAGTTGCTAGAAAACTCTTTATCAGAAAATCACTCCCAACCTTCAGACCTAATTTGATGGATATTGAGCAATGACCTTATTCCTGGTTCTGCAGAAGCCCTGGCCTGCCATGGTGAGAAAGATAGTAAAGATTCTTGCCTTTGAGATGTGCAATAAAGGATTACTGAGGATAGGGCTGGACCCCAGGGCAGCTGTGGGCTCAGGGGTCTTTAGTCAGCCTGCTTCTGGTGGGGGGCTGTTTCTCTCCCTGGCTAGTTGTTTGGCCTGAGGCATCTTGACAGGCTGATGGGTGGGGCCAGGTCCAATGCTAATAACCTAGAGGGAAGATTCCCCTGAGCTTGCCAGCACCAGTGTCCTCATGGTAGGACACCAAAAATGGCTGCCGCTAGTGTCTACAATTCCAGGGTGAGCTCCAGTTGCCTCCTCCCTCTCCAGGAGGCTCTTCAGGATCAACAGATAGGTCTGACCCAGGCTCCTTCTGAATTACTGCTTATGTCCTGGGTCCTGGAGCATGTGAGATTTTGTGAGTGCCCTTTAAAAGTGGAGTCTCTATTTTCCACAGCCCTCTGACTCTCCTGAAAGTAAGCATCGCTGGCCTTCGAAGCCAAATGTTCTTGGGGCTTATCTTCCTGGTAGAGAACCCCTGGGCTGGGGAGCCCAGGGGGGCTTGGACCCCTTATTTCTTGAGAAGAACCTCTACAATTAGAATTATTCTCCCATTTGTGGGTTTCCCACCCCGGGGTATGAGTCTTTTTTTTTCTTTTTTTAAACATCTTTATTGGAGTATAATTGCTTTACAATGGTGTGTTAGTTTCTGCTTTATAACAAAGTGAATCAGTTATACATACACATATATCCCCATATCTCTTCCCTCTTGCATCTCCCTCCCTCCCACCCTCCCTATCCCACCCCTCTAGGTGGTCACAAAGCACCGAGCTGATCTCCCTGTGCTATGCGGCTGCTTCCCACTAGCTATTTTACGTTTGGTAGTGTATATATGTACATGACACTCTCTCACCCTGTCACATCTCACCCCTCCCCCTCCCCATATCCTCAAGTCCATTCTCTAGTAGGTCTGTGTCTTTATTCCCGTCTTGCCACTAGGTTCTTCATGACCTTTTTTTTTTTTCTCCTTAGATTCCATATATATGTGTTAGCATACTGTATTTGTTTTTCTCTTTCTGACTTACTTCACTCTGTATGACAGACTCTAACTCCATCCACCTCATTACAAATACCTCCATTTCATTTCTTTTTATGGCTGAATAATACTCCATTGTATATATGTGCCACATCTTCTTTATCCATTCATCCGATGATGGACACTTAGGTTGCTTCCATGTCCTGGCTATTGTAAATAGAGCTGCAATGAACATTTTGGTACATGACTCTTTTTGGATTATGGTTTTCTCAGGGTATATGCCCAGTAGTGGGATTGCTGGGTCGTATGGTAGTTCTATTTTTAGTTTTTTAAGGAACGTCCATACTGTTCTCCATAGTGGCTGTATCAATTTACATTCCCACCAACAGTGCAAGAGGGTTCCCTTTTCTCCACACCCTCTCCAGCATTTATTGTTTCTAGATTTTTTGATGATGGCCATTCTGACCAGTGTGAGATGATACCTCATTGTAGTTTTGTTTTGCATTTCTCTAATGATTAATGATGTTGAGCATTCTTTCAGGTGTCTGTTGGCAATCTGTATATCTTCTTTGGAGAAATGTCTATTTAGGTCTTCTGCCCATTTTTGGATTGGGTTGTTTGTTTTTTTGTTATTGAGCTGCATGAGCTGCTTGTAAATCTTGGAGATTAATCCTTTGTCAGTTGCTTCATTTGCAAATATTTTCTCCCATTCTGAGGGCTGTCTTTTGGTCTTGTTTATGGTTTCCTTTGCTGTGCAAAAGCTTTGAAGTTTCATTAGGTCCCATTTGTTTATGTGTGTTTTTATTTCCATTTCTCTAGGAGCTGGGTCACAAAGGATCTTGCTGTGATTTATGTCATAGAGTGTTCTGCCTATGTTTTCCTCTAAGAGTTTGATAGTGTCTGGCCTTACACTTAGGTCTTTAATCCATTTTGAGTTTATTTTTGTGCATGGTGTCATGGAGTGTTCTAATTTCATACTTTTACATGTTCCTGTCCAATTTTCCCAGCACCACTTATTGAAGAGGCTGTCTTTTCTCCACTGTATATGCCTGCCTCCTTTATCAAAGACAAGGTGACCATATGTGCGTGGGTTTATCTCTGGGCTTTCTATCCTGTTCCATTGATCTATATTTCTGTTTTTGTGCCAGTACCATTTTCTCTTGATTACTGTAGCTTTGTAATATAGTCTGAAGTCAGGGAGCCTGATTCCTCCAGCTCCATTTTTCGTTCTCAAGATTGCTTTGGCTATTCGGGTTTTTTTGTGTTTCCATACAAATTGTGAAATATTTTGTTCTAGTTCTGTGAAAAATGCCAGTGGTAGTTTGATAGGGATTGCATTGAATCTGTAGATTGCTTTGGGTAGTAGAGTCATTTTCACAATGTTGATTCTTGCAATCCAAGAACATGGTATATCTCTCCATCTATTTGTATCATCTTTAATTTCTTTCATCAGTGTCCTATAATTTTCTGCATACAGGTCTTTTGTCTCCTTAGGTAGGTTTATTCCTAGATATTTTATTCTTTTTGTTGCAATGGTAAACGGGAGTGTTTTCTTAATTTCACTTTCAGATTTTTCATCATTAGTATATAGGAATGCAAGAGATTTCTGTGCATTAATTTTGTATCCTGCTACTTTACCAACTTCATTGATTAGTTCTAGTAGTTTTCTGGTAGCATCTTTAGGATTCTCTATGTATAGTATCATGTCATCTGCAAAGAGTGACAGCTTTACTTCTTCTTTTCCGATTTGGATTCCTTTTATTTCTTTTTCTTCTCTGATTGCTGTGGCTAACACTTCCAAAACTATGTTGAATAATAGTGGTGAGAGTGGGCAACCTTGTCTTGTTCCGGATCTTAGTGGAAATGGTTTCAGTTTTTCACCATTGAGAATGATGTTGGCTGTGGGTTTGTCATATATGGCCTTTATTATGTTGAGGTGAGTTCCCTCTATGCCTACTTTCTGGAGGGTTTTTATCATAAATGGGTGTTGAATTTTCTCGAAAGCTTTTTCTGCATCTATTGAGATGATCATATGGTTTTTCTCCTTCAATTTGTTAATATGGTGTATCACATTGATTGATTTGCATATATTGAAGAATCCTTGCATTCCTGGAATAAACCCCACTTGATCATGGTGTATAATCCTTTTAATGTGCTGTTGGATTCTGTTTGCTAGTATTTTGTTGAGGATTTTTGCATCTATGTTCATCAGTGATATTGGCCTGTAGTTTTCTTTCTTTGTGACATCTTTGTCTGGTTTTGGTATCAGGGTGATGGTGGCCTCGTAGAATGAGTTGGGGAGTGTTCCTCCCACTGCAATATTTTGGAAGAGTTTGAGAAGGATAGGTGTTAGCTCTTCTCTAAATGTTTGATAGAATTCGTCTGTGAAGCCATCTGGTCCTGGGCTTTTGTTTGTTGGAAGATTTTTAATCACAGTTTCAATTTCAGTGCTTGTGATTGGTCTGTTTATATTTTTTATTTCTTCCTGGTTCAGTCTCGGCAGGTTGTGCATGTCTAAGAATCTGTCCACTTCTTCCAGGTTGTCCATTTTATTGGCATAGAGTTGCTTGTAGTAATCTCTCATGATCCTTTGTATTTCTGCAGTGTCAGTGGTTACTTCTCCTTTTTCATTTCTAATTCTATTGATTTGAGTCTTCTCCCTTTTTCTCTTGATGAGTCTGGCTAATGGTTTATCAATTTTGTTTATCTTCTCGAAGAACCAGCTTTTAGTTTCATTGATTTTTGCTATTGTTTCCTTCATTTCTTTTTCATTTATTTCTGATCTGATCTTTATGATTTCTTTCCTTCTGCTAGCTTTGGGGTTTTTTTGCTCTTCTTTCTCTAATTGCTTTAGGTGCAAGGTTAGGTTGTTTATTCGAGATGTTTCCTGTTTCTTGAGGTAGGCTTGTATAGCTATAAACTTCCCTCTTTGAACTGCTTTTGCTGCATCCCATAGGTTTTGGGTCATCGTGTCTCCATTGTCATTTGTTTCTAGGTATTTTATGATTTCCCCTTTGATTTCTTCAGTGATCACTTCGTTATTAAGTAATGTATTGTGTAGCCTCCATGTGTTTGTATTTTTTACAGATGTTTTCCTGTAATTGATATCTAGTCTCATAGCGTTGTGGTCGGAAAAGATACTTGATATGATTTCAATTTTCTTAAATTTACCAAGGCTTGATTTGTGACCCAAGATATGATCTATCCTGGAGAATGTTCCATGAGCACTTGAGAAAAATGTGTATTCTGTTGTTTTTGGGTGGAATGTCCTATAAATATCAATTAAGTCCATCTTGTTTAATGTATCATTTAAAGCTTGTGTTTCCTTATTTATTTTCATTTTGGATGATCTGTCCATTGGTGAAAGTGGGGTGTTGAAGTCCCCTACTATGATTGTGTTACTGTCTATTTCCCCTTTTATGGCTGTTAGTATTTGCCTTATGTATTGAGGTGCTCCTATGTTAGGTGCATAAATATTTACAATTGTTATACCTTCCTCTTGGATCGATCCCTTGATCATTATATAGTGTCCTTCTTTGTCTCTTGTAATAGTCTTTATTTTAAAGTCCATTTTGTCTGATATGAGAATTGCTACTCCCACTTTCTTTTGATTTCCATTTGCATGGAATATCTTTTTCCATCCCCTCACTTTCAGTCTGTATGTGTCTCTAGGTCTGAAGTGGGTCTCTTGTAGACAGCATATATATGGGTCTTGTTTTTGTATCCATTCAGCCAGTCTGTGTCTTTTGGTGGGAGCATTTAATCCATTTACATTCAAGGTAATTATCGATATGTATGTTCCTATTACCATTTTCTTAAATGTTTTGGGTTTGTTATTGTAGGTGTTTTCCTTCTCTTGTGTTTCTTGCCTAGAGAACTTCCTTTAGCATTTGTTGTAAAGCTGGTTTGGTGGTGCTGAACTCTCTCAGCTTTTGCTTGTCTGTAAAGGTTTTAATTTCTCCATCAAATCTGAATGAGATCCTTGCTGGGTAGAGTAACCTTGGTTGTAGGTTTTTCCCTTTCATCACTTTAAATATGTCCTGCCACTCCCTTCTGGCTTGCAGAGTTTCTGCTGAAAGATCAGCTGTTAACCTTATGGGGATTCCCTTGTGTGTTATGTGTTGTTTTTCCCTTGCTGCTTTTAATATGTTTTCTTTATATTTAATTTTTGATAGTTTGATTAATATGTGTCTTGGCGTGTTTCTCCTTGGATTTATCCTGTATGGGCCTCTCTGTGCTTTCAGGACTTGATTAACTATTTCCTTTCCCATATTAGGGAAGTTTTCAACTATAATGTCTTCAAATATTTTCTCAGTCCCTTTCTGTTTCTCTTCTTCTTCTGTGACCCCTATAATTCGAATGTTGGTGTATTTAATGTTGTCCCAGAGGTCTCTGAGACTGTCCTCAATTCTTTTCATTCTTTTTTCTTTATTCTGCTCTGCAGTAGTTATTTCCACTATTTTATCTTCCAGGTCACTTATCCGTTCTTCTGCCTCAGTTATTCTGCTATTGATCCCATCTAGAGTATTTTTAATTTCATTTATTGTGTTTTTCATCATTGCTTGGTTCCTCTTTAGTTCTTCTACATCCTTGTTAAATGTTTCTTGCATTTTGTCTATTCTATTTCCAAGATTTTGGATCATCTTTACTATCATTATTCTGAATTCTTTTTCAGGTAGACTGCCTATTTCCTCTTCATTTGTTAGGTCTGGTGTATTTGACCCTGCTCCTTCACCTGCTGTGTGTTTTTTTGTCTTCTCATTCTGCCTATCTTACTGTGTTTGGGGTCTCCTTTTCACAGGCTGCAGGTTCGTAGTTCCCGTTGTTTTTGGTATCTGTCCCCAGTGGCTAAGGTTGGTTCAGTGGGTTGTGTAGGCTTCCTGGTGGAGGGGACTAGTGCCTGTGTTCTGGTGGATGAGGTTGGATCTTGTCTTTCTGGTGGGCACGTCCACGTCTGGTGGTGTGTTTTGGGGTGTCTGTGGCCTTATTATGATTTTAGGCAGCCTCTCTGCTAATGGATGGGGCTGTGTTCCTGTCTTGCTAGTTGTTTGGCATAGGGTGTCCAGCACTGTAGCTTGCTGGTCGTTGAGTGAAGCTGGGTCTTGATGTTGACATGGAGATCTCTGAGAGATTTACGCCGTTTGGTATTACGTGGAGCTGGGAGGTCTCTTGTGGACCAGTGTCCTGAAGTTGGCTCTCCCACCTCAGAGGCACAGCTCTGATGCCTGGCTGGAGCACCAAGAGCCTTTCATCCACACGGCTCAGAATAAAAGGAAGAAAAAATAGAAAGAAAGAAAGAAAGAGGATAAAATAAAATAAAATAAAGCTATTATAATAAAAAATATGAAAAAAAATTATTAAGAATAAATTTATTAAGAAAATTTTTTTTAATTTTTAAAAATAGATTTATTAATTTTTATAATAAAAATAAGAAAAAAATTATTAAGAAAATATTTATTAAGAAAAAAATTTTTAATTTTTTAAAATAAAAAATATGAAAAAACTTATTAAAATTTTTTTTTAATTTTTAAAAATAGAAAATGAGGAAAAAATTATTAAGAAAACATTTATTGGAAAACAAATTTTTTAAGTAAAAAAAAAAACAAAAAAAAACGGACGGACCTAACCCTGGGACTAATGGTGAAAGCAAAGCTATACAGACAAAATCTCACCCAGAAGCATACACATATACACTCACAAAAAAAGGAAAAGGGGAAAAATTAATATATCCTGCTCCCAAAGTCCACCTCCTGAATTTGGGATGATTCGTTGTCTATTCAGGTATTTAACAGATGCAGGCACATCAAGTTGTTTGTGGAGCTTTAATCCGCTGCTTCTGAGGCTGCTGGGAGAGATTTCCCTTTCTCTTCTTTGTTCGTACAGCTCCCGGGGTTCAGCTTTGGATTTGGCCCCGCCTCTGCGTGTAGGTCACCTGAGGGCGTCTGTTCCCCGCCCAGACAGGACGTGGTTAAAAGAGCAGCTGCTTCGGGAGCTCTGGCTCACTCAGGCCGAGGGGAGGGAGGGGTACGGAGGAGGCGGGGCGAGCCTGCGGCGGCCGAGGCCGGCGTGACGTTGCACCAGCCTGAGGCGCCGCCGTGCATTCTCCCGGGTAAGTTTTCCCTGGATCACGGGACCCTGGCAGTGGCGGGCTGCACAGGCTCCCGGGAGGGGCGGTGTGGAGAGTGACCTGTGCTCGCACACAGGCTTCTTGGTGGCGGCAGCAGCAGCCTTAGCGTCTCATGCCCGTCTCTGGGGTCCGCGCTGATAACAACGGCTCGCGCCCGTCTCTGGCGTTCGTTTAGGCGGTGCTCTGAATCCCCTCTCCTTGCGCGCCGCGAAACAAAGGGGCAAGAAAAAGTCTCTTGCCTCTTCGGCAGCTGCAGACTTTTTCCCGGTCTCCCTCCCGGCTAGCTGTGGTGCGCCAACCCCTTCAGGCTGTGTTCACGCAGCCAACCCCAGTCCTCTCCCTGCGATCCAACCGAAGCCCGAGCCTCAGCTCCCAGCCCCGCCCGCCCCGCGGGTGAGCAGACAAGCCCCTCGGGCTGGTGAGCGCTGCTCGGCGCCGATCCTCTGTGCGGGAATCTCTCCGCTTTGCCCTCTGCACCCTTGTGGCTGCGCTCTCCTCCATGGCTCCGAAGCTTCCCCCCTCCCCCACCCGCAGTCTCCGCCCGCGAAGGGGCTTCCTAGTGCGTGGAAACCTTTCCTCCTTCACAGCTCCCTCCCACTGGTGCAGGTCCCGTCCCTATTCTTTTGTCTCTGTTGTTTCTTTTTTTCTTTTGCCCTACCCAAGTACGGGGGGAGTTTCTTGCCTTTTGGGAGGTCTGACGTCTTCTGCCAGCGTTCAGTGGGTGTTCTGTAGGAGCAG
The DNA here is from genome assembly GCF_949987535.1 of Balaenoptera acutorostrata. NCBI lineage: Eukaryota > Metazoa > Chordata > Mammalia > Artiodactyla > Balaenopteridae > Balaenoptera > Balaenoptera acutorostrata. The sequence goes on along the minus strand of NC_080077.1, from coordinate 35,617,954 downwards.
TTCCACGTGTATATGTATTTCTACTGTATCTGTGGGAAGGAAGGTGATCTCCGCGTCTTACTTTTCCGCCATCTTGCCCAGACACACCCCCGCCCCCGGGGTATGAGTCTTAAGTGTACCTTACCTCTGCCTCTCCTACCTGTCTTATTGTGGTTCCTTCTGTAATCTTTAGTTGTAGGAGATTTTTTCTGCTAGTCTTCTGGTCTTTCTCATCAATAATTATTCTGTAAATAGTTGCAATTTTGGTGTGCCTTTGGGAGGAGGTGAGCTCAGGGTCCTCTACTCTGCCATCTTGGCCACCGTTCCACAATTCTTAAAATGGAACTTGATGTCCATGCTATTTATCTTGGGTAAAGACACAGCACCAAGAAAGTTTGGCAATCAACTGTTAACCACTTCTAATTTATGCAAAAATTTAATATAACTTGGAAGTGAAATCCACTGAAAGTTTATTTGACAATATTTTTTCTTAGTTAACTATCAGTAAACATGTAATAAATATTTTCACCCACATTTTCTTTGTTAAATCCAACGTGTCTTCTATCATTTAATCTGTTGAAATGTCTTCAAATTTACCTGAGAAAATAAACTTGATGCTTTGTGTAAAGGGATGACATAGTGATCTAAATGTGTGCTGACACTGAAACAGAAGTAACCGAAAAATTACTTAAGGACATCATTTATAATCTTCCAGGACATGAGGTGGTTTACTACATCACAGACTACAGGCACAAAATTAGGATTCTTGCACTTTAGTTATAATCTCTGATGTAAAATTGAATAAAGATAATATAAAAATTGTAATTAACCTGCTTCTATTGGTGTAAACTTCTAGCGGTGTAATCAAAGGCAATATATGTATGTGTGAAGCCTGAGTATGTGTTATCGCTTTGATATGCTATTAGGTTAATTTGTATATGTTAGGATTCAGTTTTTTGTTTTTAACCTGTCTTCATTTAATTTTATTTTTAACATAGATTATTAACATTTTAAATATCAAAACTGTGAGAAAATATATACGTAAATTTTTATTTCTTTCCCTACCCCTTCCCAACCCATTTTTGCTCACACATCATGGGTAACCAATTAAGTAGTTTCTGGTTTATCCTTTCTCTGTGTTTTTTTTAAATGAATATATCTATATTACATCTATATTTATCTGTCTATCTATTTATCTATCTCCATATTATTGTATCTATCTCTTATTTATCCCATACTTCTTCTACAAAATGTAGAATATTATGTTTATTCTTTGCTTTCCTGATTTTTTTCACTTAGTTTTTTTCCCTGGGAAATTACTCTATATGTCCTCATAGAGATATTTTTTATTTAATTTTTTTTTTTGCTAACTACTTAACATTGCTCTGTGCAGATGTTCAATAGTTTTTTCCACCAATATCCTATGAGTGGTCATTTCGATTTTTTTGGCCACAATGGCAGGAGGCAATTCCATTCCATTTCAATTTCCACTCCACAGCCAAGGCACGAATGTACTGTCCTACCCTCCAAAAGGCCAGTAGCATGAAGTCCTGTGTCTCTATGGCCTCCACACCTGCAGTTTCTGCCCCCACCTAGATGGTCACTCAGTGAGTACAGGTGCCTCAGGGAAGTGACCTTTACCTTACAGGTGGCACCAGCAGAGATTGAGTGGGAGCCCAACAGCACCAGAAGAACCACCAGACCAGAATATCGTTGTAAGAGCTGAGAAAACTGTCATTAAGATTAAAGACTACAAGAGTAGACAAGATTCATATGCTTAACCTAAACAGGGCTATTCCCTGTTAAAATGGAAGATTTATATAGGACTTAGAATCTTCTAAGATAATAATCAAAATGTCTAAGACACAGTAGAAGTCACCAGATATGCTAAGAACCAGAAAAACCACTATTTTCATGAGAAATTACAATCAATGTCAAAACCAAGGCAAATCAGATGTTGGAATTATCTGTCAAAGATTTTAAAACAGCCAACATATAAATGCTTGAGGATCTAATAGACATTTATAGTACATTCCACCCAATAGCAGCAACATACAGATTATTTTCAAGTGCCTGTGGAACAGTCACAAAGATAGAACACATCCTGAACATAAAATAAACCTTCACAAACTTAAAAGAATTGAAATCATAGAGAGTATGTTTTCTGGCCACAGTGAAATCAAGCTAGAAATTAATAACAGAAGGACAACAAGAAAATTATCCAGGATACAAGATTAACAAACAAAAATCAATAACATTTCTATATATTAATAAGTGGAAACCAATTTTTTTAAATACCATTTACAATCGCTCCAAAGAAAATGAAATACTTAGGTTTGAATCTAAGAAAACATGTTAAAAAAATCTACATGATGAAAGAAATCAAAGAAAACCTAAATGCTTGTGGAGACATACCATGTTTGTGGTTTGGAAAACTCAATATAGTAAAGATGTCAGTTTTTCCTAAATTTATCTGTAAGTTTAATATAATTGTTACCAACATATCAAAATCTAGGTTTTTTTTTTTTTTTACGAGATATAAGCAATCTTACTCTAAAATTTTTACAGTAAGGGAAAGAACCTATAATAACTAAAAACTATTTTGAACTAGAAGAATAAAGTGGGAAGAATCATTCATCTTGGCGTCCTACATAGCCACAGGAATCATGACAGTGTGGTACTGTTGGTAGAATAGACACATAGATCAATGGGACAGAATAAGGAGACTAGAAATAAATCTACACAAATTATGCACAATTTTTGACAAAGTTGCAAAAGCAATTAAATAAAGGAGGTATAGCTTTTTGAATAAATGGTGCTGGAAAAACTGGACATCCACAGACAAATAAATAAACCTTGATTTAGTCTACACACCGTCTACAAAAATCTACTCAAAAGTATATCAGGGACATAAATGTAAAACAAAACTATAAAGCTTCTAGAAAAACATAGGATAAAATGTTTGGGATCTGGGACTAGGCAGAGTTCTTAGACTTGACTTCAAAAGCACTTAAAAGTGAAAATTCATAAAAGGAAATTTGATAAATTGGACTCAGCAAAAACCCCACAAATGTTCTCTGAAAGATTCTGTTGAGAGAATGAATAAGCCATAAAGGAAAATTGAAAAATTGAACATAAAATTTTCAAATTTTTCTCTGTGAAAGATTCTATTATGAAGACAAGATAAGCTACAGACTGAGAGAAAATATCTGCAAACCACATATCTAAAAAGGAATTATATCTAGACTATATAAAGAATTCTCAAAACTCAACAATAAACACATCCAGTTAAAGATGGTCAAAAGAAGCTACAATAGCCAAGACATGGAAACAACCTAAATGTCCATCAACAGATGAACGGATAAAGAAGATGTGGTACATATATACAATGGATACTACTGAGCCATAAAAAAGAACAAAATAATGCCATTTGCAGCAACATGGATGCAACTAGAGATTATCACATTAAGTGGAGTAAGTCAGAAAGAGAAAGACAAATACCATATGATGTCGTGGAATATAAAGTATGACACAAATGAACTTATCTATGAAACAGAAACAGAATCACTGGACATAGAGAACAGACTGGTGGTTGCCAAGGGGGAGGGGGTTGGGGTGAGTAGATGTAAGCTTTTATATGTAGAATGGATAAACAACAAGGTCCTGCTGTATAGCACAGGGAGCTACATTCAATATCCTATGATAAAGGATAGTAGAAAAGAATATATATAAAAAAAGAATGTATATACATGTATAACTGAATCACTTTGCTGTACAGCAGTAATTAACACAACATTGTAAATCAACTCTACTTCAAAAAATTTTTTTTTAATTTTTAAAAATGGGCAAAAGGCATAAAAGGACATTTTAGGTAAGAAGAGATATGGATGTCAAATAAGCACATGAATAAATGTTTAACATCATTAACTATTGAGGAAATTGAAATTAAAAACACAATAAGATATCATTACATGCCTATCAAAATGGCTAAAATAAAAAGTGGCGATAACACAAATGCTAGTTAGGATGTGAGAATTGGATCATTCATATGTTGCTGACAGGAATGTAAAATGGCAAAACGACTCTGTAAAATAGTTTGACCGTTCCTTTTAATACTAAAAATGGATTTACCATACGACTCAGCAATTAACCTCTTAGGTATACATCCCAGGGAAATGATAACTTATTTTCATGCAGAAAATTTGTACACAGATATTTATTGCAGCTTTATTTGTAACAGCCAGAAACCCAAGTAGCATTAATGGATAGATGAATAAACAAACTGTACATCTATGTCAAAGAATACTATTCAGCAATAAAAAGGAACAAACTACTGATGAACAAGCAACTTGAATGAGTCTCAAGAAAATTATTCTGAGTAAAAAAGCCAGTCTCAAAGAAAACATATTACATGGTTCCATTTATATATTGATAATATTTGTGAAATAACATAAGTATAGTCATGAAGAATGGGTTGTCATTGCCAAGGGTTTGGGCAGGAGAGGGATAAGGTGAGTGGGGATGTGAAGAGGTAGAAGGACGGAGACTTGTGATGATGGTACAGTTAAGTATATTAATTGTGGTAGTAATTGCACAAAGCTACACATGTGATAAATTTGCAGAGATACACACACATGCAGGTACACAAATGGGTACAGCTGTAACTGATGAAATCTGAACAAGCTGTATGGATTGAAACAATGTTAATATCCTGGTTTTGATAATGTTAAATCTTAACATTGAGGGAGTTTAGGTGATGGGTGACTGAGATCTCCCTGTACATTTTTTTGCACTTTGCTATGAATCTATAATCATAGCAAAATAAAAAGGCTTTTTTAAAGTGAGGATAAATGTTGCTTTGTTATATATGGCCAGATTCTTCTGTGAGTCTTGTACTGCTTTACCCTGCTACCACTACTAAAGATTTCATGTTTTCTCACTTTGCTAATTTCAGAGTAGAGAAATGGTATGCCAGTATGTACTTAATTTGCATTTCTCTTATTATGAATGTGTTAACACAAAGAATATAACTGTCAAAGCAGATTCACATGAATTGTAAATCTTTCCTAACCCCAAACTTAATTAATGATTTTAAGGATATATATATAAGTAAGAAGCAGACAGAGACAGAATTTATTTTTGGAGGGCAAGAAATCTTCAAACACTGCATCCTAATTGTCTTTTTCTCCTGCACTAATGTGCAATTCAAATTCAGATTAACAGATGTATTCTGAAAAATGTATGCAAATACACTGTTCTCAAAGGCAGTGGTTTCAGTTTGCAGGCTCCCCAGTTTTATGCTGTTACTTACGCAGATAAAAAAAAATGCCTACAAGATTAACTTCCATCACCACCTCTGCCCTATAAATCAAAAATATTATTTTCAATAAGTGATCAATAAGCAGGGACCCCTGCCTGAGCTGTTGGGGTAATGTTGACCCTCCAGAGAGTACAGAGGGCAAAGAATCAAATCAAAAAACCTTAAGATTTCATGTTGTTTGCCCTTTTAGGTTTTAGGCTTTGGACTTACTTGGGACCAGTTACCACTTTCTTTTTCCTATTCCTCCCTTTTGGAATGGGAATGCCTATTTTATGCCTGTTCTGTCTTAGAAGATACATCATTTCTTTGGTTTCATAGGTTCATAGCTAGAGAAGAAGTTGCCTCAGGATGAATCGTACCTTGAGTCCTATCCATATTGGATTTAAATGAGACTTTGGACTTAGACTTTAGAACGATGTTGAAATGAGTTAAGACTTTTGGGGCTGTTGGAATGGAATGAATACAATTTTCATGTAAGAAAGACATAAATTTGGGAGGCCAGGGATGAAATGTTATGGACTGAAAGTTTGTGTCCCCCTCCCCCCAAATTCATATGTTGATATCCTAACCCCCAATTTGATGATAATAGGAAGAGAGGGCCTTGTGAGATGTTTAGGTCATGAGAGTGGAATCGTCATGAATAAGATTAGTGCCCTTATAAAAGATACCCCAGAGAGCTCTTTTGTTCTTTCTTCCTCCTTTTGCCATGTGTGGACACAGAGAGAAGATGGCCTTCTATGAACCAGGTAGCTGGTTCTCACTAGACACTGAATCTCTCAGCACCTTGAGGTTGGACTTCCCAGCCTCCAAAACTGAGAAGTAAATGCTTGTTGTTTAAGTCAGTCAGTCTATGACATTTTTGTTATAGCAGCCTAGAAGGACAGAGGCAACCAGTAAAGCCATCTATCCTGTTTGAAGGAAGTTATTACATCAAGCATTCAAAATTTTTAATAAAGAATAGTGTTATTCATTTTTCTACATCTGCTCGAATCAGTTTTGGTAAATGGTACCTTTTCATGAATCTATTTTATTTAGGTTGCCAAATTTATTAGCATCATTTTGCTCATAATATTTCCTTATTATCTTTTTAACATCTATAGGGTATGTAGTGATGTTCCTTCATAAAATTTTGATATTGATAATTTATGTCTTCTTTGTTTATCTGTCTAGCTAGATCAATTTTACTCATATTTTTAAAAAACTTGATACTGGTTTTGTTGATCTTTATTCTTCTTTTCTATTTTCTATTTCCTTGATTTCTGCTCATTATTTTTTTCCTCTCATTGTACTTTGAGTTTATTTTTGTCTTCTTTTTCTTGATTCTTAATGTTGAAAATGATTAGTGCTTTTGACCCCATTTCTTTTTCCAATATAACTATTAAAAAATATAAATTTCCTTTGAAGCACTGCTTTAGCAGCATTCCACTAATTTTGGACTGTCAAATTTTTATTTTCATCTAGTAAATTTTAAAAAATATTCTTTGTCATATCTTCTTTTATGTATGAATTATTTGTTCCTTTATTGTTTAATTTCCAAATATTTGTGAATTTTACAGATACAGTTTTGATATTCCTTTCAAATTTCTTTTTATTTTTGATGAAACATAGTTGATGTACAATATTATGTTAGTTTCAGCTGTACAACACAACACAGTGATTTACCGTTTAAATACATTATGAAATGGTCACCATGATAACTCTAGTAACGATCTGTTTCCATACAAAGTTTTTACAATATTATTGGCCATATTCCTTATGCTGTATATTACATCCCTGTGACTTATTTATTTCATAACGGGAAGTTTGAACCTCTTAATCCCCTTTATCTATTTCACACAACCCCCTACACTCTCCCCTCTGGCAGATACCAATTTGCTCTCTGTATCTATGAGTGTGTTTTCATTTTGTTTTGTTTGTTCATTTGTTTTGTTTTTAGGATCCATATAAAAGTGAGATCGTACAGTATTTGTCTTCCTCTGACTCGTTTCACTTAACAGGATGCCCTCTAGTCCATCCATCTTGTTGCAAACAGTAAGATTTCATTCTTTTTTATGACTGAGTAATATTTCTGTGTGTGTGTTTTTGTGTGTGAGTGTGTCTTTCTTTTTTGTGTATTTATCTGTCAATGGACATTAAGGTTGCTTCCATATCTTGGCTATTGTAAATAATGCTGAAATAAACACTGAAGTGCATATATCTTTTTGAATTGTTTTTGTTTTCTTTGGGTAAATACCCAGAAGTGAAATTGCTGGATCACATGTCAGTTCTACTTTTAATTTTTTGAGAAAGCTCTATACTGTTTTCCACGGACTCATAGATACAGGGAACAGATGGTTGCTGGGGGTACGGTGGGCAAAATAGGTGAAGGGGATTAGAGGTACAAACTTCCAGTTATAAAATAAATATGCCATGAGGATATAACATACAGTATAAAAATATGGTCAATAATATTGTAATAACTTTGAATGAGAACAGATGTTTACTAGACTTATTGTGGTGATCATTTCATAATGTATACAAATGTCAAATCACTATGTAATCCACCTGAGACTAACCTAATATTATACATCAACTATTTTCAATAAAAAAAAAAAAACAGTTTTCCTGGGAGCAATTCTAGAGCCACCTTTACTTGGGAATAGTTATCCTTACTACTAAAAACACATTTATTGGGTGTCTAATGAATGTTCTTCTTATTCAACAAGATCTTTTCCATATGGTTGGAGGAAACTTGAGTGAATGCTGTCCTTCTATGAACTTGGGGAATTTGAAGACTTAAGCACCCCCAGTAACTGTTTTTTCTTTGGCCTTTTAGAGTTTCATTCTATACATATGCAGATTGCTATTTAACTTAAAGATTGGAGGAGAACTCTGTGCAAATTTCTGCAGTTCTTTCTATGCATGCTTCCCTTTTTTCCTGGCATTATACTTTGCAAGTTCTGATAGCTTCAACTTCCCTAAAGTCCAATCTTTTTCTCCTCAAGTCAACGTAAACTCTGGAGTCTTTGGGGTTTTTCTTCCTGAACTTACCAAATGGCAGAAAACCATGGCTATTATAGGGCTCATTAGATTTGTTTCCTTGGGTCTAAATCATTACTGCCCTCTTCTGATTACTTTCCCATGTCTGGAAATAAATTTTATATATTTTATCCTAGTTTTCAGTTGTTTATGCAGGTGGCAGTCCAGTCAGAGTATCTTTGTAATAGGCAGAAGCAGAATTTCTGAAACCTATAAGATTTGAATATCTGGAATAGAGTTCCCAAGTACTTTATTCTCAGGGACTGTGGTGACAGATCTTGGTCTAACAACATTCATAAAAGAGGCAAGTTTTTAGTGTTTGGGTACTATCGGTAGCATTTTTATCTTAGAATGCTAGCTCTGAATTATTCAAGAGCAAAAGGCCCCACCCCATAAATCTTTCTTGCTAGACTTGAAACCAACAACTCCTATAGGGACAGTCAGGAGGGTAATTTTTTTCCTTTATCAGGACACTGCCAACGTTAAGAAAAACAGTATGGCAGACAAAGTGGATATTCTGAAGCCTACTTAAAAGAAGACTTTTGTGCATAAAAGATATTCTAGATAGAGATTAAGTGGATGATATAGAATCTTGATGGTTAGGAGAGAGATTTGGAAAGAAAGTGATAACTTTTCTAACTGCTTTAAACATGAATCACATGATCTACAAAACTTTAGTAATTACAAGTCCAGAAATGTTGCCGAAATCCAAAAATCTAACTAAGAAAGAGAGAAATTTTCAGAAGCAAATTAGATTGACTTATACAGGGGACCTCTAACCCTTGTTAAGCATACGCTTAAAGCTGCTGATGGAGCCCCTTTAACAAGTGAGCTCCCATTTTTGGAACACTAAATGCTTGCCAGAAAAGTGTTAAGGAACGGTAAGGAATTCTGCGTACGTTAGTACAAAATATTTAAAGTGATACTAGGTGAATTTTGAAATGATGCCGTTATTTATAAATGGGAATTCTTGTATCTTTATGTTGCCATTTGATTTTTTGTATAGTCCCTGTTGAGCTTTATTGGTCAATTAGTTAGAAATGAGGAAGTAGATAGAATAGGTTTGTGAATTTCAGCCTAAAGGACAATGAGGCCTTTGAGTTCTTTCACCTCATATATTGTTTAGATCCCTTTTAGAGTTTTCTGGGGCCATGACTCTATTTCTTAGCAGTGGTTCCACAGAATGGGCTCTTGAAGATGAAAGCAAGGACTCCAGTTGTTTCTGGTCTTCTCCCTCAAGAATACAGTCCAAATCCCCTTACTGAGCATAAGTAGAATTTTCAAGACTGGCTGGTTAAGTGAACAAAAATATGTTATTATGTGATATTTATATAATATAAATTTTTAAATATTCATGATAAAAATATTATCCACAACCCATCACTATCCCCATTTATCTTTCACTTTCCTGATATTTCTTATCTGTTTTATGTCTTTTATATACAGTTTGATTTTTTAGGATTTCTCAATTTACACTAGGGAAAGCCATATATATGTATATGTCCATACCTATATATATGTCCATATATATATATGGCTATATATATAGCCATATATATGTATATGTCCATACCATATATATGTCCATACCTGTAAATTGGCTTCCAATTTTTCTGTAAAGACTTAAGGAATAAAAGAATTGATTATAAGAGTAGCATTTGTTCAGTGGAACAGAACATATACATACCATTTTATGGAAAAATAAAAGAACTAGTGAACACACTTTGATGTCAACCACAAGGAAAGGAAAAACATACACTTATTATTTGACCACTTTCATTTACTTTTCTTCTAATCTGTAGACTGTATCAAATTATGTTAAATACTAAAAATTGTCTGCCGGTCATATGTCTTCTTGCTCCAACCATATTTCCTCACTAGTTTGTACTGTTAAGTTCAATTTTCTAAAAAAGATTATATTGTCACAAAATCATTTCATGCACTTAATCATATAGCTTCCTAGGAAAGTCTTGGGGTTCAGCACAATGGTTTGGGGGATGTGGGTTCTTTTGAACCTTAACCTAGGCTTGTTTTGATTGAGTTGGCCCCAGACCTGCCTCATTCTTAATTACCCACCTCAGTGAGACAAGGATCATGAAAACAGAAGACTATATAAGAGAATCCTGGAACAAAAAAGATAGATGTTTTTCCAGGTTTTGTTTTACTGGGACAGAGTAGGGTAGTGGTAGGAAGAAAAAAGAAATATCTTCTGGAGATGTAATATTCAGTAAAAACAATACTCATGGTGGTTTCAACACCACTCTCCTCTATACACTAAAGAGGACTGGTGATCTTGGTAAATGGATGTGACGTGTTAGACAGCAGGACCTAGTTAGCTCAGAGACGTTAGAGGATTTTCTTCCAAGTAAATGGTAGCACTTGGTTACTAGAAAAATGATGAAGTAATTAGCAAATGGATTCTGTATATTACTGAACTGGTGAAGCAGTATGCTTATCATCAACTCTGTGCCAGGACATGCAGAGTTTCCTGTTGCACTGTAACAAATTGCTATAAACTTACTGACTTAAAACAACACAAATTTATTCTAAATATTATCGTTCTGGAGGTCAGAAGTCCAAATATTGGCTTCACCTAAATTCAAGGTGTCCGCAGGACTGATTCCACTGAAGGATCTGAAGGGAGAATCCATTTCCTTGTCTTTTACGGTTTCTAGATGCCACTTCCATTTCTTAGCTTGTGATCCCTTCCTGCCATCACTGCAACCTCCGCTCACTCCGGTCACCCCATCTACCATCACATCTCACTCTAAGCTTCCTGCATCTCCCTTATAAGGATCTTGTGATTACACTGGGCTGAACCTGATAATTCAGGATAATTTCTCTATCTTAAGATCCTTAAATTAATCACATCTGTTAAGTCTCTTTTGTCATGAAAGGTAACATATTCTCAGGTTCTGGGGATTAGGAAATTGTATTAATTTTGCGAGGACTGCCTTAACAAAATAGCACAAATTGAGCGGCTTAAACAACAGAATTTATTTTCTCACAATTCTAGAGTCTAGAAACTTAAGATCAAGGTGCTGGCAGGACTGATTCCTTTCGAGGGCTGTGAGGAAGCGTCTGCTCCATGCCTTTCCTCTCGCTCCTAGTGATTTACTGGCAATCTGCCATTCTTCGGCATGTAGAAACATTGCCCAAGCTTAAACTTGATATAATGTCACTGGAAAACGGGGTTAATATAATTCTGTTACCATGTTCAGGATAACATGAATTGAAAAGGAACTTACATACACTTTGGTATCAAAGTCACACTGTTTTGAGCCAGAACTGGCATGTGTTGTGCCCATGGGTATTGCTTCGCAATGATACATGAGCACCTATGTTGCGCAAACTTGTTCCTCAGTGGCTGGGTTATTGTTATCCTCCCAGGCCAGATGGAACCAGAATTTGCTAAGAAGGACCGCTGGTGACCATCTTGATAACAAGAAATATATGGTATATATATATGGTATATGGATCAAGAGTATTTTTGTGGGGCAGGAAACTTAGGAAAAGTAGTATATTAACTGAGATGTGGTGTGGTCAACATTAAGTTCATCTTTCTGCCACCACTATAAGGTATAATACACAATTTGGAACTTCACTTAACGAAACATTGTTTTAAGACTACCAGATGTCTTGGGGAAACAATCTAAAATATCCAAATTTTTATAACAACAACTGATAAAACAGAGAAAGATGTAAATTTACCTTTGAAAAATATAATATATGCCATTGTCTCTATCAACACCTTAAAAAGGTGTTGGGTAATGGGGGAGAAAAAGTATAAGAATACAAGCAAATATAAGAATATTGTGAGGGTTATGCTCATGGTTAATGTATTACTTTAGGAAAACCTAAGCTTTAAATAATGTAGATTCCAACGGCTATTCAAGTTACAGCCATCTTTTGTACACAAAAGATGATAGAGGTTGCTTTATAAGAATTATGATAATATGCTTGAGGAATATATTGCAAGGAAGTACTAGCCATATGGTTAACAGTCATATTATAATAATAATATAGTAATCTCACAAGAAATCTTAGAGAATCCCTAAATAATTCTGGTCACATTTCTGAGTGGCCAAGAGAAAAATATCCCAGATTTACGTGAGAGAGAGAACTCTCTGTGAAATACTATCCCATTCATGCTTATTTAAGAATTTTGGCATGAATTCTTAATATAATATCAGGCAAAGTCACAGGAAATTGTACGCTTTTTAGTATCTTTCAGAGTAGTTTCAGTGATTTGGTACATACTTACAAAATGTCTTCTTATGCCAAGAACTGTGAGTCATTCTGCTGCTACAGGGAATAATTAAAATTACATTCTTTACACCCTCCCTTAGTTGTATATAAGCCTGTAAAGAATTTGTCCTGAAGAAATTTTGCATGCCAAGTCTCTGGTTTATTGTTCCACCTAGCAAAAATGATTAAGCAACTTAACCTGCCTTAATTTATTAAAAACATTATGGTTCCTTTCCTACTATGACTTTTCCATTCTTTATGTGAAAGTAAAAAAGACAAAGGGTAGATATTGAAAAGTAAATCTCTCACCCTCCCTGTTTTTCCATTGTGTGTGTGTGTGTGTGTGTGTGAGTGTATCTGGGGGGGTGTTGTGTGATATAAATTTATTCAACCTTTTCATAAACACAAATAGAAATATACATAATTTTGTAAAAGAGTTTTAAAACTTGATCTTAATATATCATAATAATAGCCTGTGCATTCTTTTTTATAGTTAGCATAGAATTACCTTGTATTAATTTATAATAATACACATATCAAGACCACTTAAATGATAGTTTGGTCTATTTATTCTTTTCCCAATAATCTTACATTAGTGAACAGTTTTGTAGAGTGTATTTTGCTATGAGACAATAATATATGAATGATAAAAAATATTGTATGTGGAATTTTAAATTTTAGAAGAATATTGCCAATATTTTTTTCCAACAATGATGGAAAATGCATATATTCTCACAAACTTTTTTTTTTTTTAAAGAGGCAACGAATTTTTTTTTTTTTTTTAAAGATTAGTTTTTTTTGTTTTTTTTTTAATACTTTATTTATTTATTTTATTTATTTATTTATGACTGTGTTGGGTCTCAGTTTTCGTGTGAGGGCTTTCTCTAGTTGCGGCAAGTGGGGGCCACTCTTCATCGCGGTGCGGGGGCCGCTCTTCATCGCGGGGCGTGGGCCTTTCACTATCGCGGCCCCTCCCGTTGCGGGGCACAGGCTCCAGACGCGCAGGCTCAGTAGTTGTGGCTCACGGGCCCAGTTGCTCCGTGGCATGTGGGATCTTCCCAGACCAGGGCTCGAACCCGTGTCCCCTGCATTGGCAGGCAGACTCTCAACCACTGAACCACCAGGGAAGCCCCTCACAAACTTTTAAACACTCTAGTCTTGAATTTTTGATCACATCCATTTTTAAACATAAATATCCACATGCATATTTTTGTGTGTGAATTGCTTTTTCAAATCTTTTACAGATTTCTACAGGACTGTTGGCATTTTCCTTATTAAATTATCATATTTCTTTATATATACAGATGTAAATATATATCACATATTTCTTTTAACATATTTGTTGCTTACTTTAAAAATGTGTCTCTTTTTTTCCAGTTCTACTGAGATATAATTGACATTTAACATTGTATTAGCTTAAGGTGTACAATATAACGATTTGATATATGTATGTATTGTGAAGTGATTGTCCGTCACCTAGATAGTTACAACATTTTTTTATCATGAGAAATTTTATGATCTATTCTCTTAGTGACTTTCAAATATACAATACAGTATTATTAACTGTAGTCACCGTGCATTATATCCCAGGGCTTATTTATCTTGTAATTAAAAGTTTATCCTTTCATCCACCTCACCCACTTTTCCCACCTCCCACCCATACCTCTGACAATCACCAATCTATTATTGGTTTCTGTGAGTTCAATATTCTTAGATTCCACATATAAGTAAGATCATATGGCATTTGTCTTTCTCTGCCTGACTTATTTCACTTAGCATAATGTCCTAAGGTCCATCCATGTTGTCACAAACGGCAAGATTTCTTTCTTTTTCATGGCTGAATTATATCTATATAGATACAGATAGATAGATACATATATAACTATATCTATATCTATATATCTCACATCTTCTTTATCCATTCATCCATTGGTGGATACTTAAGCTGTTTCTACATGTTGGCTATTGTATATAATGCTGCAGTAAACATGAGGGTGCAGACGTGTCTTCAATCTGTTCAATAAAGTGATTTTGTTTCCTTCAGATATATACACTGTAGTTTGAATTGATGGGTTATAAAGTAGTTCTATTTGTAATCATTTAAGGAAACTCCATACGGTTTTCCATAGTGGCTGCACCCATTTACATTCTCTTCAACAGCGTACCATGGTTCCCTTTTCTCTATATCTTTGCCAACACTTGTTACCTTTCTCTCTCTCTCTCTTTTTTTTTTTTTTTGATGATAGCCATTCTAACAGTTTTGGGGTGATACTATGCTTTTGATTTGTATTTCCTTGATAATTAGTGATGCTGAACACCTTTTAGTGTACCTGTTGGCCAGTTGTATGTCTTTTTTTGAAAAATGTCTATTCAGTTCCTCTGCCCTTTTTTTAATCAGTTTTTTTTTTTTTTTGCTACTGAGTTGTGTGAATTCTTTATATATTTTGAATATTAACTCCTTATCAGATATATGACTTGCAAATGTTTCCTCCCATTCCTTAGGTTGCTTTTTCATTTTGTTGATGGTTTCCTTTGCTGTAAAGAAGTTTTTAGCCTGATGTAGTCCCACTTTTTAATTTGCTTTTGTTGCCTTTGCTTTTGGAGTCAAATTCAACGTCAAGGAGCCTGCCATCTATGTTTTGTTTTAGGACTTTTACAGTTTCAGGTCTTATGCTCAAGTCTTTAATCAACCTTGAGTTATGTTTTGCGTATGGTGTAAAATTATGGTCCAAGCTCATTTTTTGGGCATGTGGCTCTTCAGTTTTCCCAACATCATTTATCAAGGGTTCTGCCCTTTCCCCATGTATATTCTTCCCTCCTTTGTGTAAATTAATTGACCATATATGTTTGGGTTTATTTCTGGGCTCTTTATTTCTTTGCATTGATCTATGTGCCTTTGTGTATGTCATTACCTTACTGTTTTGATTACTATAGTTTTATAATATAGTTTAAAACCAGAATGTGTAATCCTTCTAACCTTTTCTTCTACTTCAACATTGTTGTGGCGATTTGGGTATTTTCTGGTTTGATACATTTTGTCACTTGACTTCACTTATTAGTGTTATTTTTTTAATGTAAAAATATCTCACTTGTATGTAGACATTGATCAACCTGTTTTTGACATTTGAACAATGGATCTTGCTTAATAAGACCTTCTCCTAGGAAACACTGATAATACAAAAAAGTCATACTAATACTATGTACTTTAAACCATTTTTGGTTTTGCAGGTAAGGGGTGGTGTTGCAAATTGAAATCCAGCCAGAATCTTTTACCACATTATTTGCATAGCTACCTTATATAAACATCTAGAATCTAAGAATAGAAATTAATCGAACATTGCATCCATTAAAAAAAACTTGATTAAACACAAAGAACTACTTTACTATGAACTATACTGTCAAAGAATGCATGGAACTTCTTCCCAGAAGAACTGTAAACAATCAGCCATCTTTTCATGTGTAACTTCACTGATGAACAAGATGACACTTAGACAAGTTGCAAATAAAAATGGAAAGTCTATTTCCTGGTATTTTCTGGAAAATATGAGTAATGAATATTTGAAGAAACAAAACCTTACACATATTATGTTTTACAATGCCGGAAAGAAACTGAGAGTTTAATTGGATCACATAAAGGAATTATCTTACACATCATTGAAATTTGGTTTTGCAACATCAATGGCATCTTGATGGCCCACGCACATATATAGAATTGCTGTGTCCTCATCTGTGTCATACTGGGGAATACCTCTGATAGTGGAAACCATCTTTCTAGACTGCAGATACTATAGAATGAATAATATGATTTACATCAATAAAAGATTTTAAAATAAAATTAAAATAAATTTAATTACCAATGTCATGAATTCCTGAAGAAGAATACTGTGAAATACTCATCTAGCTGATTGTTTAGAAATGAAATTTATTTTCAGAATAAATTTTGACACTTAAAGATGTCATTTAACTTTACTTGTTTGCTATACAGAAAGATTTATGCTAATCTATTTGCAGAGACAAACATAATTTGGTAATTATTACATCAATTCTACTGAAAAAACTTTTTTATAAATCCAATTATACCAATTTGCTATTAACTATTTAGTATCATTTCAGGATACTTAATGGGAACAATTCAAGGAGGTAGGGACAAAACTTTAAACTTATAATTTCATATGCATATAAATGTGAAGTTAATCTATTTTTAAGTCATAAACCCAACAGAAGACCTTCAGTGTCTTCATTCATTCCACGTATAAAAATATCATTGCATTATTTTACCTTATAAAACCTGTTGGCTGTACCCATAGCTTGTGGGTAAGATGCACGGCATTCCTCAATTGAATAACAGAAGTTAGATCTGTACTCCTCTCGAGATACTAACTCTACTTCGTATGGCAAATTCCCCAAAAACTCAGATTCAATTGCAGCAAGGAAATATATAACAAGCACATAGAAGTTAATGCCTGTAATGTAATAGGAGAAAGGTATCTGGAATCATTAACTATCTACACGAAGCAGGAGTTAGCAAAATGACTAAGGCTTAGGATATATAACTTAGCCTGTTTATCCCACAAACCATTATGTTGGTTCTAGGAAATGCATAGGACTATGAGAGCTTAGGCCTAATCACGGTCAAGAAAGTTTCTATCAGGGACACACTCTGCGTGCAGATATTTGTATACGAATCCACTTAATTCAACTCAGTTCCAAATTATCTATGTCCTATATTTATTTACCTCTCAAATAGGAAGTAAATAATGATTGGCTAAGGAAACTATTTACTTCAGTTTGGGTATATATGTAGATGATGTTAAATACATATAAGTTACTTGTGGAGATTCTTTGCTTAAATTGAGAAAGAGGTTTTGAATTAGCCATCTTGTCCTATCCTCTCAGCTCTCTTAGGGATGGTTCTGAAGCCCAATCAGCTCTCTTTCCAATCAACCGTGAATGCATTTTCTCAATTTTCAGTTTGGTATCTTTCTTCTCATTCTAGATGCTAACTCATTTCAACCAAGTACTAACTCTAGTATATTCTGTCTTTGGACTATTTATCTACTTCTTGATTCTGGGTTCATCTTGTCTACCAGGATTCCAGCAGCTTCCAGGTCTGGGTTATTCCTAGGCCTACTACTCAGCCTGGCTTTGGTCACAGGCATGAATCCATACCTTCTGTTAATGAAACACATCCTTCCACATTCCTGCTTGACAATCAGAGAACTATTTTGATTGTTAATCTAGCTGTCAAAGAGAAGCCAAAGTACTAGTGATACAAAACATAGGGGAGAAGACACAAATGATAGATAGGTATTTCAGGGAATATTTTCAAGCCTTTTGATGACAAATCATTTTCTCATTATTTGAAACTTGGTGCACTAGGTGACCTCATTCCACTTATTTCTACTTTTAACCTGAATTTTCAAATTTGAGTGGATGATTGTCAATATAAACTTTACCTTGGACTGTCTATACTGGGCCTAGAAGAATTTTGTTCATTACCAAGTACAACGTTTATTTTGAAATGTACATTTACATGATTCACTTTTTCAAAATTTTGTACTTAGTGAAGTTTATGTTTCTGAATAAACCACTGAGAGGAGCAGATGTGTTAGATGTCGCCTACAGTAAAATTGGTCTTTAAGGCCTGAAATAAGTCTTGCAATTGAAAATAAAAAATCATTATTAAGTTGTTTTTTTTTTGTAGATAAGGGGTTTAGGAGGGCAAACTGGAACAATGATTAAGAAAATGAATTTTAGAGATAGAAAGATGAATATTAAGACTTTATTACTAACTTTGTGATAAAAAGCAAATTACTCAACCTCTCCCAGCTTCTGTTTAATTATCTGTACTATGAGAATATTAATTTTAAGATCATAGTAAAGTTTGAATAAAACTATGTCTCTAACGGGCTAAAGTAAGGTGCTGGAATGTAGTAAGCATGAAATAAATAGTAACTAGTTGGAGAAGGGCCATAGTAAGAGTTACCATTCTTATTTGGTCTTTTAAATTGATTAGTCCCCAGGGAGATTGCACAGAAAATTGTATTATAACTACAGATATTTCCATATCTTGTTTTAATATATCGTACAGCAGTGTTAGCTATAGTCATCATGTTGTATATTACATCCCTAGTACCTATTTATCTTATAACTGGAAGTTTGTACTTTCTGACCACCTTCCTCCAACTCCCTCTCCTCCCAGCTGCCTCCTCTGGCAACCACAAGTATGATCTCTCTTTCTGCAAGTTTTTTTTTTTTTTCAGATTCTACATATAAGTGAGATCATATTTGTCTTTCTCTGACTTATTTCACTTAGCATAATGCCTTAAGGTCCATCCATATTGTAGCAAATGTTAGGATTTCCTTGCTTTTTATGGCTGAATAATATTCCATTGTATGTGTACACCACAACTTCTTTAACCTTTCATCAATCAATGGACGCTTAGGTTTCCATGTCTTGGCTATTGTAAATAATGCTGCTATGAATATGGGGGTGCAGATATCTTTTTGTTAGTGTTTTTGTTACCCTTTGGATATACTTCCAGAAATAGAATTGCTAGATCATATGGAGTTCTATTTTTAATTTTTTGAGTCTCCTCCATACCTTTTTCCATAATGGTTGCACCAATTTACAGTCCCACCAACAGTGCACAGGGGTCCCTTTTCTCCACATCCACGCCAGCATATGTTATCACTTGTCTTTTTGATAATGGACATTCTAACGGTGTGAGGTGATATATCTCATTGCAGTTTTAATTTGCATTTCCCTAATAACTTGTGATGTTGAGCATCTATTTATGTACCTATTGATCTTTTGTATATCTTCTTTGGAGAAATATCTATTTTTTTCTCTGAGTTGTTAGTATGTTTTGGATATTAACCCCTTATCAGATACATGGTTTGCAAATATTTTTTTCCCATTGAATATGTTGTCTTTTCACTTTGTTCATGGTTTCCTCTGTTTTAAGTTTGGTGTAGTCTTGCTTGTTTATTTTTGAATTTATTGCTTGTGCTTTTTGTGTCATTTTCAAAATATCATTAACAAGACTCATATCAGTGTGCTTTGTTCCTATATTTTCTTCTAGGAGTTTCATGTTTTCAGGTCTTACATTTAAGTCTTTAATTCATTTTGAGTTAATTTTTGTAAGTGTGTAAGATATGGGTCCAGTTTCATCCTTTCACATGTATTTATTCAGTTATCCCAATACTATTTATTGAAGACATTTTCTTTTCTCCATTGAGTATTCTTGGCTCTCTTGTCAGATATTAGTTGACTGATTATGTTTGGGCTTATTTCTGGGCTACCCATTCTGTTCCACTTTTCTGTTTTTATGCCAGTACCATACTGTTTTGATGACTATAGCCTGAAATCAGGAAGTGTGATACCTCCTGCTTTGTTATTCTTCCTCAGGACTTTTTTGGCTATTCTCAGTATTTTGTGGCTCCATATAAATTTTAGGAGTGTTTTTTCTACTTATGTAGAAAAAAATGTCATTGGAATCTTGATAGGGATTACATTAAATTTATAGATGGTTTTTGGTAGTATCAACATTTTGACAGCATCATTTCTTCCAATCCATGAACACAGGATATCTTTCCATTTATTTATGTCTTCTTTGATTTCTTTCATCAACGTCTTTTGATTTTTGGAGTAGAGATTTTTACCTCCTTAGTTAAATTTACTTCTATGTATTTTATTTTTTTTGATACTCTTATTTATAAATGCGATTGATTCCTTTATTTCTTTTTTTTTTAAATTTTGTTGTTAATGAATAGAGATGCTACTGATTTTTGTATGTTATTTTTGTGTCCCTCAACTTTACTGAATTCACTGTTTAGATCTGTCTTGGTCTCTGACGTGTAGGGATGTGCTTCAACCTCACCTCCGTGTTCTAGGATTCTCTCACTGCTGTCTTGTTCTTTTTTTTTTTTTAATTTATTAATTTATTTATTTTTATTTTTTTGGCCGTGTTGGGTCTTCGTTTCTGTGCGAGGGCTTTCTCTAGTTGCGGCAAGCAGGGGCCACTCTTCATCGCAGTGCGTAGGCCTCTCACTATCGTGGCCTCTCTTGTTGCGGAACACAGGCTCCAGACATGCAGGCTCAGTAGTTGTGGCTCACGGGCCCAGTTGCTTCGTGGCATGTGGGATCTTCCCAGACTAGGGCTCGAACCCGTGTCCCCTGCATTGGCAGGCAGATTCTCAACCACTGCGCCACCAGGGAAGCCCTGCTGTCTTGTTCTTGAATAGATGTTAGTTGTTCTTCTTGTGACGGAACTGCCTATGTCGCCATCTTAGTGATCTCACTCTCCAATACTTTCATTCCTATGTAAAAGGTATCTCCCAAGTGACACTAACCCGTGTCCCCAAAATAAAAGATAAAAACATTTTTTCCTCTTGGGACAGATTAAAAGATGAAACTGAACACTTCTCTATGATCCAGTACAGTCTGTAATGCAATTTTTTTGGTGGCTTGGTGGCTTAGTGGTAGGGAGGAAAGAGAACTAGCATTTGTTTACCTTTGATTACTTGTTAGGCCCTTTAAAATTATTATTTCATGTAATTTTACAATTATTCTATGATATATATATTCTATATATTCTATATTCTATTCTATTGCTTGGTGCTTACATATGGATAGAAATTGTGTCTGTGTCCAAAACGCAGACTTGAAAATATCATAACTCACAGGGCACTGTGTAGAGTACATGGAAGGGTCTTGCCCTACAACGAACACTGCTGTTGTACTGTCTAACATATCTTCATAAGTAAGACTTGACTATGAAAAAGCTTTTATATTTAATTTAATTTAATATATACATTTTTACTTAACCTTCAAAACAGTTAAAAACTTTAGATGTTTGGCATGCAATCAAAAATTTTCTGCATGCCAAAATTAGTCAAATATGACCAAAATTAGGAGATAAAACAATTAATAAAAACCAATACAGAATTGAAAACTATATTAGAATTATCACACAAGAACTGACATTTGGATAGGACTGAATGTTCTAAGCTTCTAACCAAAGCTTGGTCTTTCTGGCAACCATCCCCCATCCTAAACTATCTAGGCCTCCAAGAAACATCACATTAGAATGAAAGAGAATCTTATCACCTTATCACTTAAGAAATTCCAAGTATTTTAAGATTTCTATGTCAGGAACCAAGGACAAAGCCCAAGTATCTTTCTATGATGTCACACTATGACATCAAACATAGAAACATAGAAAATATAAAAAAGACTCAAATCAAACTCCTAGAGATAAAAACTACAAATGATAAATATACAACCAATTAGATAAACTATTGGTGATATTAACAACCAATTAGATAGGGCTGACAGAAGATTAGTAAACTTGAAGTCAGAACAACAATGACAACAAAAGTACCTACAAGAAACAAAGAAAAACATAATTAAAAAAAAAAAAAAAGGACATCAGTGAGCTGTGGGGTAACTCCAGTTGCCATAATATACATGTAATTGTAGTCCCAGAAGAAGGGGCAAGATAGAAAATTATTTTATGAAATAAAAGCTGAAAATTTTCCAAATTTGATGAAAAATATAGCCCATAGATCCAACAAGCTCAATGAGCTCCATATACAATAACCATGAAGAAAACTGCACCAAGGCATATCATAATGAAATTATTCAAAACCAGTGATTAAGATAAAATCTTAATAGCAGAAAGAATAAAAAGACATATGTAAAAAAAAAAAACAAAGATAAGTTGATTTCTCCTTCTACACACACACACACAATGCAAGTAAGAAGACAGTGCAACACCTATAAATAAATAAATAAATAATAACCTAGAATTACACACCCACTAAAAAATATTTTTAAAAGAGATAAAATAAAGAATCCTTCAGACATACCCTAGCTGAAAGAATTGATCACCTTCAGATCCACAGTACTGGAAATGTTGAAGGATATTTAGGCAGAAGAAACAACATATCTGATGGAGATGTGGATCTGCAGAAAAGAGAGAAGAACACTGTAAATGGCAAGCGTGGACAAACAAATATGATTTTTTCCTTAAAATGTAAAACCCTGAAAAGATAGTTGGCTATTTGAACAAAAATGGTAACAATGTACTGTGAGGTTTATAACTTATATATAAGTCAAATATATTATGCCTAGAAGGGGAAAATGGAAATATATTAAGATTCTTATACTGTACATGACATGGTATAAAAGTCACTTGAAAGTTGACTGGGATAAGTTAATTATGCATGGTATAAACCCTAAAGCAACCACCAAAAATGCAAATCCAAGAGTCATAGGCAATAAGCTATATGTTTATTGAGTCTAAGATTCAGTATTAGCCAAAATGTCAGTTCTCCTAAATTTGAAATTTAGATTCAACACAGCCCACATTAACATCCGAGGAAGGTTTCTTTTTTATTGTAAACATGGATGAGCTGATTACAAGATTTATATGGAAAGGCAAAAGAACTCAAATAGTAAAAATAAACCAAAAAAAAAAAAAGAAAGAAGTAGGAGGACTAGTCAATTTGAAGACATTATACAGTTAATCAAGACAGTATAGTATTAATTAAAGGATAGGTCAATGGAACAGAACAGAGAGCCCAGAAATAGACCCATACAGACACTGTCAACTTATTTTTGACAAAGCTGCAAAGGCAGTTGAGTTGGGGTATTTTTAGGAAAAGGAGCTGGAATAAATGGATGTCCATATGCAAAAATACAAGTCCTGGCATATGCCTCACAGTTTGTATAAAAGTTAGCTCAAAATGGATTATTGACCTACATGTAAACTACAAAACTAAAACTTTCAGAAGAAAACATCTCCATGACCTTGATTTTAGTGATGTTTTGAGATATAACACAAAAAGCACAATCTAAAAACAAAACAAAACAAAGCACACATATGGAGAGAGAGAGAGAGAGAGAGAGAGATAATAGACAGATAGATAGATACATTGGGGTTTACCAAAATTAAAATTCTTGCTAAGTAAAAGACACTGTTAAGAGAATAAAAAGATAAGTCACTGACAGAAAGTATTTGCAAATCACATAGCTACTGTAGGTCTTATATCTAGAATACATAAAGAACTCTTAAAATTTAAGATTTAGAAAACAATATATTCAATTAAACACATGTAAAAGTTTTGAACAGATACCTCATCAGAGAAGATATATGGTTGACAAAAGAACACATAAAAAGATGCTCAATATAATTTGTCAATAGGAAACTATAAACTAAAACCACAATGAAATACCAAAACACACCTATTTTAATGGTTAATATTGAAGGGAAAAAACTGACAGTAATAAATGCTGGCCAGAATGTGCAGCAACAGAAACTCTCATTCATTGCTAATGGACATGCAAAATAGTAGAGCTTTGCTGGAGACTAGTTTGTCTGTTTCTTATAAAGTTAAACATAGAATTACATATGACCACATGATTTTTTATCTAGATATTTCCCCAAATGATTAGAAAATTTACCTTATTTCAAAAAAAAAAAAAACCCCATACATCAATAGCAACTTTAATAGTTGCTAAAATAGCAAAAAATGGAAAACAATCCAGAAGTTGTTAAACAGGTGAATGAATAAACTAGTGTGTATTGTTTATCATAATGGAACTCTAATCAGCAATAAAAAACAACAAATTATTGATTCAGAAACAACAAAAATGAGTCAAGTTCATTTTGTTAAACAAACAAACAAAAAAGGCAAGACCTAAAAAGCTACATGGGGTGTGATTCCATTCATATGACATGGAAAAGACAAAAATATGGGATGAACAACACATCTGTCATTGCCAGTGATTGGATTTGGAGAAAAGTTTGACTACCTAGGGGTAACAAGGGGTAATATTTCTATGAAAGGATTGTTGTATATGATACTGTGGTGCTGGGGACATGACTCTATGCATTTGTCAAAATCCATTATCTGTACACGAGAAAGAGTGGATTTTACTGTATTGCAAATTTTATAA
The DNA here is from genome assembly GCF_949987535.1 of Balaenoptera acutorostrata. Lineage (NCBI taxonomy): Eukaryota > Metazoa > Chordata > Mammalia > Artiodactyla > Balaenopteridae > Balaenoptera > Balaenoptera acutorostrata. Next base: position 35,593,424 of record NC_080077.1, on the reverse strand, counting down.
AAAGTTTAATAGGACAGTATTAGAAGACAAGATGAAATGTGGACTGTGACCAATGAACCTATCTGTATGTCACAAGCACTGAAAGGTGTGAGATTGAAAAGGGATGGCCTGCATAACTTTGTAAAACAATATTTTGCTTAAATGAGTCAAGCCAAAGAAAATAAGGGATGACCTCCCGTAGGCTACATATGACCAAAATGCTGAGGTTTTCTTCAGTCAAGTGTTCATAATGTGAAAATCATTCAAGTTCCTTTGAGGAGACTGTGCTAATATTGTTGGAGTCTAACACTGGAGAATGTTAGAAGAAAAGGAAAGCACTCAGTAGAATGCTTCACCAATTGTTAGTCATCAAGTAATTTTTTATGACTTAGTAGATAACTTTGATCATATAAGATTAGTGATATTAGAAAAGGATCCTTAAACTCAGTGATATATAACTTTTTTTTTCTTATTTTTTTGGGATTTTATTTTATTTTATTTTTTAACATCTTTATGGGAGTATAATTGCTTTACAGTGGTGTGCTACTTTCTGCTGTATAACAAAGTGAATCAGCTATACATATACATATATCCCCATATTTCCTCTCTCTTGCATCTCCCTCCCATCCTCCCTATCTCACCCCTCTAGGTGGTCACTAAGCACTGAGCTGATCTCCCTGTGCTATGTGGTTGCTTCCCACTAGCTATCTATTTTACATTTGGTATTGTAAAAATGTCCATGACACTCTCTCACTTCGTCCCAGCTCACCCTTCCCCCTCCCCATGTCGTCAAGTCCATTCTCTACGTCTGTGTCTTTATTCATGTCCTGCACCTAGGTTCTTCCAAACCATTTTTTTTTTTAGTTTCATATATATATGTTAGCATATGGTATTTGCTCTTCTCTTTCTGACTTACTTCACTCTGTATGACAGTCTCTAGGTCCATCCACCTCACTACAAATAACTCAATGTTGTTTCTTTTTATGGCTGAGTAATATTCCATTGTATATATGTGCCACATCTTCTTTATCCATTCATCTGTTGATGGACATTTAGGTTGCTTCCATGTCCTAGCTATTGTAAATAGAGCTGCAATGAACATTGTGGTACATGACTCCTTTTGAATTATGTTTTCTCAGGGTATATGCTCAGTAGTGGGATTGCTGGGTGGTAAGGTAGTACTTTTTTAGTTTTTTAAGGAACTTCCATACCATTCCCCATAGTGGCTTTATCAATTTACATTCCCACCAACAGTGCAAGAGGGTTCCCCTATCTCCACACCCTCTCCAGCATTTACTGTTTGTAGATCTTTTTGATGATGGCCATTCTGACTGGTGTGAGGTGATACCTCATTGTAGTTTTGATTTGCATTTCTCTAATGATTAGTGATGTTGAGCATCCTTTCATGTGTTTGTTGGCAACCTGTATATCTTCTTTGGAGAAATGTCTATTTAGGTCTTCTGCCCATTTGTGGATTGGGTTGTTTGTTTTTTTGATATTGAGCTGCATGAGCTGCTTGTATATTTTGGAGATTAATCCTTTGGCAGTTGCTTCATTTGCAAATATTTTCTCCCATTCTGAGGGTTGTCTTTTGGTCTTGTTTATGGTTTCTTTGCTGTGGAAAGCTTTTAAGTTTCATTAGGTCCCATTTGTTTATTTGTGTTTTTATTTCCATTTCTCTAGGAGGTGGGTCAAAAAGGATCTTGCTGTGATTTATGTCATAGGGTGTTCTGCCTATATTTTCCTCTAAGAGTTTTATAGTGTCTGGCCTTACATTTAGGTCTTTAATCCATTTTGAGTTTATTTTTGCGTGTGGTGTTAGGGAGTGTTCTAATTTCATTCTTTTGCATGTAGTTGTCCAGTTTTCCGAGCACCACTTATTGAAGAGGCTATCTTTTCTCCACTGAATATTCTTGCCTCTTTTATCAAAAATAAGGTAACCATATGTGCGTGGGTTTATCTCTGGACTTTCTATCCTCTTCCATTGATCTATATTTCTGTTTTTGTGCCAGTACTATACTGTCTTGATTACTGTAGCTTTGTAGTATACTCTGAAGTCCAAGAGCTTGACTCCTCCAGCTCCATTTTTCTTTCTCAAGATCGCTTTGGCTATTCGTGGTCTTTTGTGTTTCCATACAAATTGTGAAATTTTTTTGTTCTAATTCTGTGAAAAATGCCATTGGTAGTTTGATAGAGATTGCTTTGAAGCTGTAGATTGCTTTGGGTAGTATAGTCATTTTCACAGTATTGATTCTTCCAATCCAGGAACATGGTGTATCTCTCCATCTGTTTGTATCATCTTTAATTTCTTTCATCAGTCTCTTATAGTTTTCTGCATACAGTTCTTTTGTCTCCTTAGGTAAGTTTATTCCTAGGTATTTTATTCTTTTTGTTGCAGGGGTAAATGGGAGTGTTTCCTTAATTTCTCTTTCAGATTTTTCTTCATTAGTGTATGGGAATGCAAGAGATTTCTTGCATTAATTTTATATCCTGCTACTTTACCAAATTCATTGATTAGCTCTAGTAGTTTTCTGGTAGCATCTTTAGGATTCTCTATGTATAGTATCATGTCATCTGCAAATAGTGACAGTTTTACTTCTTCTTTTTCAATTTGGATTCCTTTTTCTTCTCTGATTGCTGTAGCTAAAGCTTCCAAAACTATGCTGAATAATAGTGGTGAGAGTGGGCAACCCTGTCTTGTTCCTGACCTTAGTGGAAATGGTTTCAGTTTTTCACCATTGAGAATGATGTTGGCTGTGGGTTTGTCATCTATGGCCTTTATTATGTTGAGGTAAGTTCCCTCTATGACTACTTTCTGGAGGGTTTTTATCATAAATGACTGTTGAATTTTGTTGAAAGCTTTTTCTGCAACTATTGAGATGATCATATGGTTTTTATTCTTCAGTTTGTTAATATGGTATATCACATTGATTGATTTGCATATATTAAAGAATCTTTGCATTGCTGGGATAAGCCCCAATTGATCATGGTGTATGATCCTTTTAATGTGTTGTTGGATATTGTTTGCCAGTATTTTACTGAGGATTTTTGCATCTATGTTCATCAGTAATATTGGCCTGTAGTTTCTTTCTTTGTGACATCTTTGTCTGGTTTTTGTATCAGGGTGATGGTGGCCTCGTAGAATGAGTTTGGGAGTGTTCCTCCCTCTGCTATATTTTGGAAGAGTTTGAGAAAGATCGGTGTTAGTTCTTCCCTAAATGTTTGATAGGTTTCACCTGTGAAGCCATCTGGTACTGGGCCTTTGTTGGAAGATTTTTAAACATAGTTTCAATTTCAGTGCTTGTGATTAGTCTGTCTACATTTTCTATTTCTTCCTGGTTCAGTCTCAGAGGGTTGTGCTTTTCTAAGAATTTGTCCATTTCTTCCAGGTTGTCCATTTTATTGGCATAGAGTTGATTGTAGTAATCTCTCATGATCCTTTGTATTTCTGCAGTGTCAGTTGTTACTTCTCCTTTTTCATATCTAATTCTATTCATTTGAGTCCTCTCCCTTTTTTTCTTGAGGAGTCTGGCTAATGGTTTATCAATTTTGTTTATCTTCTCAAAGAACCAGCTTTTAGTTTTATTGATCTTTGCTATTGTTTCCTTCATTTCTTTTTCATCTATTTCTGATCTGATCTTTATGATTTCTTTCCTTGTGCTAACTTTGGCGTTTTTTTGTTCTTTCTCTAATTGCTTTAGGTGTAAGGTTAGGTTGTTTATCTGAGATGTTTCTTGTTTCTTGAGGTAAGACTGTGTTGCTATAAACTTCCCTCTTAGAACTGCTTTTGCTGCATCCCATAAGTTTTGGGTCATCGTGTTTTTGCTGTCATTTGTGTCTAGGTATTTTTTGATTTCCTCTTTGATTTCTTCAGTGATCACTTGGTTATTTAGTAGTGTATTATTTAGCCTCCATGTGTTTGTATTTTTTACAGATTTTTTCCTGTAATAGATATCTCGTCTCATAGCATTGTGGTCGGAAAAGATACTTGATACTATTTCAATATTCTTAAATTTACCAAGGCTTGATTTGTGATCCGAGATATGATCTATCCTGGAGAATATTCCATGAGCACTTGAGAAGAAAGTGTATTCTGTTGTTTTTGCATGGAATGTCCTATAAATATCAATTAAGTCCATCATTTTAATGTATCATTTAAAGTTTTTGTTTCCTTATTTATTTTCACTTTGGATGATCTGTCCATTGGTGAAAATGGGGTGTTAAAGTCCCCTACCATGATTGTGCTACTGTTGATTTCCCCTTTTGTGGCTGTTAGCATTTGCCTATGTATTGAAGTGCTCCTATGTTGGGTGCATAAATATTTACAATTGTTATATCTTCTTCTTGGATTGATCCCTTGATCATTATGCAGTGTCATTCTTTGTCTCTTGTAATAGTCTTCATTTTAAAGTCTATTTTGTCTGATAAGAGAATTGCTACTCCAGCTTTCTTTTGATTTCCATTTGCATGGAATATTTTTTTCCATCCCCTCAGTTTCAGTCTGTATGTGTCCCTAGGTCTGAAGTGGGTCTCCTGTAGACAGCATATATATGGGTCTTGTTTTTGTATCCATTCAGCCAGTCTATGTCTTTTGGTTGGAGCATTTAATCCATTTACATTTAAGGTAATTATCGATATGTATGTTCCTATTACCATTTTCTTAATTGTTTGGGGTTTGTTTTTGTAGGTCTTTTCCTTCTCTTGTGTTTCCTACCTAGAGAAGTTCCTTTAGCATTTGTTGTAAAGCTGGTTTGGTGGTGCTGAATTCTCTTAGCTTTTGCTTGTCTGTAAAGGTTTTAATTTCTCCATTGAATCTGAATGAGATCCTTGCTGGGTAGAGTTATCTTGGTTGTAGGTTTTTCCCTTTCATCACTTTGAATGTATCCTGCCACTCCCTTCTGGCTTGCAGAGTTTCTTCTGAAAGATCACCTGTTAACCTTATGGGGATCCCCTTGTATGTTATTTGTTGCTTTTCCCTTGCTGATTTTAATATTTTTTCTTTTTATTTAATTTTTCATAGTTTGATTACTATGTGTCTTGGCATGTTTCTCCTTGGATTTAACCTGTATGGGACTCTCTGTGCTTCTTGGACTTGATTGAGTATTTCCTTTCCCATGTTAGGGAAGTTTTCAACTATAGTCTCTTCAAATATTTTCTCAGACCCTTTCTTTTTCTCTTCTTCCTCTGGAACAGCTATAATTAGAATGTTGTTGTGTTTAATGTTGTCCCAGAGGTTTCTGAGACTGTCCTCAATTCTTTTCATTCTTTTTTCTTTATTCTGCTCTGTGGCAGTTATTTCCACTATTTTATCTTCCAGGTCACTTATCTGTTCTTCTGCTTCAGTTATTCTGCTATTGATTCTTTCTAGAGTATTTTTAATTTCATTTATTGAGTTGTTTATCATTGTTTGTTTGTTCTTTAGTTCTTCTAGGTCCTTGTTAAACATTTCTTGCATTTTCTCCATTCTGTTTCCAAGATTTTTGATCATCTCTACTATCATTACTCTGAATTCTTTTTCAGGTAGACTGCCTATGTCCTCTTCATTTGTTTGGTCTGGTGGGTTTTTACCTTGCTCCTTCATCTGCTGTGTATTTCTCTGTCTTCTCATTTTGTTTAACTTACTGTGTTTGGGGTATCCTTTTCACAGGCTGCAGGTTCGTACTTCCCGTTGTTTTTGGCATCTGCCCCCAGTGGCTAAGGTTGGTTCAGTGGGTTTTGTAGGCTTCCTGGTGGAGGAGACTAGTGCTTGTGTTCTGCTGGATGATGCTGCATCTTGTCTTTCTGGTGGGCAGGACCATGTCTGGTGGTGTGTTCTGGGCTGTCTGTGAACTTATTATGATTTTAGGCCGTCTCTCTGCTAATGGGTGGGGTTGTGTTCCTGTTTTGCTAGTTGTTTGGCATAAGGTGTCCAGCACTGTAGCTTGCTCGTCGTTGAGTGGAACTTGGTCTTAGCATTGAAATGGAGATCTCTGGGAGAGTTTTCACCATTTGATATTAGATGGTGCCAGGAGATCTCTGGTGGACCAATATCCTGAACTCAGCTCTCCCACCTCAGAGGCTCAGGCCTGACACCTGGCCGGAGCACCAAGACCCTGTCAGCCACATGGCTCAGAAGAAAAGGAGAAAAAGAAAGAAAGAAAGAAAAGTATTAAAAATAAATAGTTATTAAAAATTTAAAAATTATTAAAAATAAAAAAAAGAAAGAAAGAAGAGAGCAAACAAACCAAAAAAGAAATCCAGCAATGATAACAAGTGCTAAAAACTATCCTAAAAAACAACAACAAAAAAACCCGACAGACAGAACCCTAGGACAAATGATAAAAGCAAAGCTATACAGACAAAAACCACACAAAGAAGCATACACATACACACTCACAAAAAGAGAAAAGGAAAAAAAAATTTATATATATATAAAGGGAGAGAGCAACCAAATCAATAAACAAATGTACCAATGATAACAAGCTCTAAATGCTAAACTAAGGTAAACATAAAACCAGGAACAAATTAGTTGCAGAAAGCAAACCTCAAGTCTACAGTTGTTCCCAAAGTCCACCGCCACAATTTTGGGATGATTCGTTGTCTATTCAGGTATTCCACAGATGCAGGCACATCAAGTTGATTGTGGAGGTTTAATCTGCTGCTCCTGAGGCTGCTGGGAGAAATTTCCCTTTCTCTTCTTTGTTCGCACAGCTCCTGGGGGTCAGCTTTGCTTTTGGCCCCACCTCTGCATATAGGTCGCCCTCAGCATCTCTTTCCTCCCAGACAGGATGGGGTTAAAGCAGCGGCTGATTAGGGAGCTCTTGATCATTCAGGCCGGGGGAAGGGAGGGCTATGGTAGTCATAATTGGAATGTGGGGCAAGCCTGTGGCGTCAGAGGCCACCATGATATTGCAACAGGCTGAGGTGCGCCATGTGTTCTCCCGGGGAAGTTGTCCCTGGATCATGGGACCCTGGCAGTGGTGGGCTGCACAGCCTCCTGGGAGGGGTGGTGTGGATAGTGACCTGCTTGCTCACAGGCTTCTTGGTGGCGGCGGCAGCAGCCTTAGCGTCTCATGCCCATCTCTGGGGTCCGTGCTGATAGCCGCGGCTCGCACCTGTCTCTGGAGCTCATTTAGGCGGTGCTCTGAATCCCCTCTCCTTGCAGACCCTGAAACAATGGTCTCTTGCCCCTTAGGCAGTTCTAGACTTTCTCCAGGACTCCCTCCTGGCTAGCTGTGGTGCGCTAGCCCCCTTCAGGCTGTGTTCACGCAGCCAACCCCAGTCCTCTCCCTGGGATCCGACCTCCGAAGCCTGAGCCTCAGCTCCCAGACCCCGCCCACCCCGGCGGGGGAGCAGACAAGCCTCTCGGGCTGGTGAGTGCTGGTCGGCACCGAGCCTCCGTGCGGGAAACTCTCCACTTTACCGTCTGCCCCACTTTTGCTGTGCTCTCCTCCGTGGCTCCGAAGCGTCTCATCCGCCCACCCCCATCTCCCCCAGTGAATGGGCTTCCTAGGGTGTGGAAACATTTCCTCCTTCACAGCTCCCTCCCACAGGTGCAGGTCCCATCCCTATTCTTTTGTCTCCGTTTTTTCTTTTTTCTTTTGCCCTACCCAGGTACGTGGGGAGTTTCTTGCCTTTTGGGAAGTCTGAGGTCTTCTGCCAGCATTCAGTAAGTGTTCTGTAGGAGTTGTTCCACGTGTAGATGTATTTCTGATGTATTTGTGGAGGGAAAACTGATCTCCTCGTCTTACTCCTCACCATCTTGAAGGTCCCCCTCCAATGATAAATAACTTATATACCTCAGATCTCTATTTGGGGAGGTCATCCTAAAATTTTGGAAAGTCCCACCACCTCAAAAGTGTACAATATATAATTAATTAAGACATGCCAAAAATAAAAAGAAAGCTTATGATACTTTGAAGAATTATGTTAACAGAAGAAGCTGTATTTAGAATAATTTTGAAAAAAGAAATCAGTATGTCTCCTGTTCTAAAAAGGCCAGAGGGAAATGTCATAGTCTTCTTATTAATTGATCATTAAGGAAATGAGAATGCATCAGAATACCTTAGTTTAATGATACAAGCCTGTGGGTTCAAGCTATTTGTTTGCCCAGGTTCTCTGTTCGTGGAGGAGTTTGACTTCCTCTGGAGAGTTCTCTGCAGGGACAAAAGGTCACATCTAAAGAGCATGAATATACAGCCACGCTGGCTTATCTGTTGTAAATATATAAATCAATCCTGTGTTTAAAATAAAGTTTTGTTTTGTTTGGCTTGATTAATGTGAACCAAGTGCCTAAGTTCAATCAATGCTGGGCATAAAAACAAAGTAAACTTTGTGTCCATAAAGAGGAACAGCAAATCCTGGGCAAGGACTAAGGAGTCTTTGCCTGAGGAACTGGCCAAGATCACTTCCATCCATTGGTTTTTAAATGTTTCCATCTGTTCAATTTCCAGTAATTAAGCAAAAATTTATTGAGTGTTTAATATGAGCTAGGTACTGTGTATGTGACTGGAAACAAAAAATTGAAAAAGACATAGTTCTTACTATGGTGGAACTTAGTCCAGTTTAGGAAAGTAGATAAATGAACAAGGCTCATGTTGTAAATGCTTACATACATGTGAGTTCAGAGTCTTCTGACAATACAGAGTAAAAGCATCTTAGTAAGAGAGGAAAGTCAATAGTAATTCCCAATTTATATCTACATAGGCTTGAAAGGAAGGGGTCCTTGCTGAGGGTGCTTCTCTTCCCTAGGGTGGGATGCTAATGTCATTTAGTATGGAGGGAAGGGTGAAAGACTTCCAGAGACATAGAGGGAAATCACACACACAAAAATATTATCCTACATCCATACTCAGCTAAGTACTCATGTAGCTGAAAATAGGTAATTCTGAGCCTAGCTCTTTTTTTAAAAAATTGAAGTATAATTGATTTACAATGTTGTGTTAATTACTGCTGTACAGCAAAGTGATTCAGTTATACATATATATACCATCTTTTTTTACATATTCTTTTTCATTATGGTTTATCATAGGATATTGGATATGGTTCTCGGTGCTGTACAGTAGGACCTTGTTTTTTATCCATTATATATATATAAAAGCTTACATCTGCTAACCCCAACCTCCCACTCCATCCCTCCCCCAAACCTGTCCCTGTTGGCAACCACTAGTCTGTTCTCTATGTCTATGATTCTGTTTCTGTTTCATAGGTAGGTTCATTTGTGTCATATTTTAGATTCCACATATAAGTGATATCATATGGTATTCGTCTTTCTCTTTCTGACTTACTTCACTTAGTATGATAAACTCTAGTTGCATCCATGTTGCTGCAAATGGCATTATTTTGTTCTTTTTTATGGCTGAGTAGTACTCCATTGTATGTATGTATCACATCTTCTTTATCCATTGCTCTGTCAATGGACATTTAGGTTGTTTCCATATCTTTGCTATTGTGAATAGTGCTGCTATGAACATAGGGGTGTATATATCTTTTTGAATTACAGCTTTGCCTGGATATATGCCCAGAAGTGGGATTGCTAGATCATATGGTAATTCTATTTTTAGTTTTCTGAGAAACTTCCATACTGTTTTCCAGAGTGGATGGGCCTAGATCTTAATTCCATTAAATAGAAATGATCTGTTGTACATTAAATATTCATTTTGTTTTCTATATGTGCCACTATGAGGTAATTCAAGAGAAGGTTGTTACAATATGGTGTTGAGTGATGAGTTTTTATAATGTTGGAAAAAAGAAATCGCTGATAGAAAAGCCATTGATGGCATTTTTACTTCTAGTAAAAACATATATATGGGTATGTGGGTCTGCATTTATAGCTGTCATATTAAGATAATTTTATTTAAAGTAAGTGGTGTGATTGTGCTTCAGCACTGACACATTAAAATACATTTATTTATTTTATATTTCTTTTGATTTCCTTTTCATGTTTCCTTAGTCTAGAGAGTAATTGTCTATACATATAAAATATTTTTGTACTTTAAAAATGTGCTTAATTTTCCAAAAGTATAATGGCCACACATTTCAAGGGAAAAATGTGTATACTTTTGTTCAGAATTGTATATTTTTATCATTTTGGAAAATGATGTCACCAAAGGCAATGCTTCCCATGATATTTCAGTTATTAGGAAAATACTCATTTATCAGGTTTCATTAGTAGTTTTCACAGTCGTGTGATTTGTCTTACAAGTACAAATATCTAACTATTTCAATATCATTTCTTTAATAGTTGTGTCCAGCATTTTCAAGTCCAGCAATGGCAGGTGGAGTCCTTTTCATTGTGCATCTCTCTGATCCTTCCTCTGTCCTCACATCTCTCTCTAACCCAGCCAGGAAAGGTTCTCTGATTTTAAAACCTCATGTGGTTAGATTGGACCCACTGGGATAATCCAGAATAATCTCCCCGTCTGGATATCTGTCCCCTTACTTCCATCTGCAATCTTAATTTTTATGGTATACGAGGTAATATATTCACAGGTTTCATGGATTAGGGTGTGGACATCTTTGGAGGCCATTAGTCAGGGTCCAGGAAGCACAACCTCAAGGTCCAATGATCAGGAGGCTGCAAATATAAAAATGCCCCCTATGACCTAAGGTAACTTTTGATATTGAAATAAGTTTTTCATCGGAGAATTCCCAGAGTCCGATGCAGACCTCATCAGCAACCTGCCCAAATATCTGCCCACATCTGTAAGAGAAGAAGGAGGGTTGCTGCGTCTTCTCTTCCACCTTACAAATCCTGCATGAGTACCTCTTCATGAGGTAATTGTATCCAGAACTTCCTTCACACGTGAATCAAGGAAATGTCTTCCCCTGTCAGTCGAAGGGATTAAAGATGATGATGAACTAAAATCAGGGAACATATTTGTACAGTCCATACACTTGTCAACTCAGCATATGTAAACATAATCCTATCCTTTCAAATACCCATAAAAACAACATCATGTTCCATCAAACATGATGGCGCCAACCTTCTTACAAAAGAATATAGGTTCTTCCTCTCTCCAGAAGGTAGGGAACCCAAGTTTTGTCATTCAATCTCTGTACCCATTTCTGATTAATGATCCTTCCCCTTCAAGTTCAATCAAACTCCTCCTTCGACATTCTATAACATAACCACTAGTATTTTAGGTCAAACTTGCACAAAATAATACGAGAGAGAATAGGGAAGAAACCAGTTAAAATATACAAATATATAAATAATCAAGAAAGGAAAAAATTGCCTGGTTTCTATAGTAGCCATTATTACAGGTGGTCATGGGAAAGTTAAAACCTGATTTTTCCATATTCATTCAAAGTTCTAGTCTTGGTTGTTTAACTTGTGGAATAACTCAAACCTGTATTCTTGAAGTCTCTGAACTATAGTAGTCCTGCCCATTTTGGTTTGCAGAACTCTCCTATTAATTTTTATCACTAGTTATAAAAGTACTAAAAAGTTAACTAGATAGTCACCTGGAAAACAGACCGATTTCTCCTCATTCCCTGTGTATACCAGCAATCCTACCTCCCTTGGATAATGAACATCAGTCACCTACGAAATACAAAATCTGGTTTTTTTGGTGATTAAAAAATATAGGAGCCCAAAATGACTGGGTAGCAGTACTTCTTTTGGTTCAATATAGTTTTAAAAGACCAAAGACATTTAAATCAGTAGAGCACAAAATTGAAGGCATGAGAACAGGAGAATGTGTGTGTGGCCCATTAGAGGAAAAGTTAAGTGGTTAAGTTAAAAGTGAGTCTCTTTCATTCTCCACTGCTTGGTTCACAGGTTGAGAATTCTGATGGGAGAAAAGTCACCACGTATTAAAATTGGTTCATGTTATATACCGTAACTCCTCGGATATCACCCTAACTGTATGAGATAAGGTTTAAATGGGATATAAGCTCTTTCACTCTTATATCATGTCTGTTACTTCCGGTGATGGGTGTGTAGTAAAGGCAGTGAATCCCCTGGATAGGTACTGGTAAAACGAGCACCTTGATCAGAAACAATGCAATGTGAAACATTATAACAATAATTAGAGCATTCAGCAAGTCTACAAAGTTGGTATGGCAGAAGATTTTAATTGGGGAAAGCAAATGCACTTACAGAATATGGTTCTATTTCAATGAGTATTAACTCCTGCACCTTCCATGTTGGAAGGAAAGTACTACAAATCACTTGCCACCAGGAAGGCTGGTGATACTCTGAGGGAGTATTACCCTGTTGGGGGCTTAGAAATGTCTGCTTTTTGCTGTTTGATCTTTCAACCGGAGTAATATTCAAATCAGCTTTGTTTAGGGGAAACTTAAATTGTTGAAATCTTTGCATGATTTCCCCCAACCCACCTTCACCACCACTGTCCTTTTTAAGTGTCTGACCACTGACAACGAACTAGTGTAGATCTGTACCTCTGGCCATCTCTCCCTCCAAGCAAAGTGAAGAAGCAGATGCATTATTTAAAGTTCTTCCCACTGGAATATTTTCCACCCCTATTTTCCATCAGGTCCACACCTGAGGATTACAGAGGTCTGTTTCTGGTTTTTGCCAGCACAACATGCAAAACTATCAGGTACTCAGTCAATGTGGAAAGATGTTTTCCCCTCTTTCTACATGAATCTGAAATGGGAGACTCTCCATGAGGTCGGAGGTATGGGCTGGAGGAGAAGTAGTCATGCAGCAGGAATAGGTGGTTCGAACTTCTTCTTTCCCATGGTGGTTTCCACTATGACTAAATGACTTTAGAGGAAAAAAAATACAAATTAGAGTTATCACTAGGGAAACCCAGGTATATTTGTCAACAAGATGTCCACATTCAATTTCATAGGAAAAATTTTCCCAGTTATTCTCACCTCATAAATAGCCATCTCCACTAATTCGTCCTCAACACTGCAGTAGTGTGCCTCATTCAGATGGCCTTAATTGTTTCAATAAGGATTGAATTAAAAGTTATTGTAGTATTACTCCACTATGCTCGCCCAGAGGAATCTATTAATATATAAATATTTTAGTGTATATATATATATATATATATATATATATATATATCTCAATATATCAGTTTGTAGTCCTTTCTTGTATATGTATGTGTTATATATATATATATAAATATATATATATAACACATACATGATATATATATATATATCTTGCAGGTAAATAAATGATATCAGATATATACATTACAACTTCCTGGATTGTCAGCATTCTTTAATATATGCCATGATTTATGCTGCTCTTTATGATATTCAATAATACCATATAACAGTTTTTGCTACTACAAAGTGTTGCAAAAAAATCATCTTTCATGTTGCATTTCTATACTCTAACAACAAAAGATCAGAGAGAGAAATTAAGGAAACAATCCCATTTACCATCACATCAAAAAGAATAAAATACCTAGGCATAAGCCTACCTAAGGAGACAACAAGACCTGTGCTCTGAAAACTATAAACGCTGATGAAAGAAATTGAAGATGACACAAACAGATGGAAAGATATATGGTGTTCTGAGATTGGAAGAATCAATATTGTCAGAATGACTATACTACCCAAGGCAATCTACAGATTCAATGCAGTCCCTATTAAAATACCCAAGGCATTTTTCACAGAACTATAACAAATAATCTTAAAATTTGTATGGAATCAGAAAAGATCCCAGGTAGACAAAGCAACCTTGAGAAAGAAGAACAAAGGTGCTCCCTGTTTTCAAACTATACCACAAAGCTACAGTTATCAAAACTATATGGTACTGGCCCAAAAACTGATACTGAGATCAATGGAACAAACTAGAGAACCCACAAATAAACCCATACTCATATGTCACTTAATCTATGATAAAAGAGGCAAGATTATACAATGGGGAAAAGACCATCTCTTCAAAAAATGGTGTTTGAAAAACTGAATAGCTTCATGCAAAAGAATGAAACTCCACAAAAGTGTACACTATATAATTATGTCAAAAACAAAAAGAAAGTTTATGCTACTTTGAAGTATTATGTTAACAGAAAATGGAACTTTTCCCATTCCATCCATAAAATACCTTTGGAAAAGGAAGAAAAAAATAGCGTGTCTCTTATTCCAAATAAGATCAGAGAAATGTAATAAGAAATGTCTCTTATTAATGTATCTTCAAAGACTTGATGCATCGGAACAACCCAAGCCTCTAAGACCAAACAGTTAACTTAATTATCCAAGCCCCTAAGCCCAAATGGTTGACTCCTTCTGCCCAGATTTTATGTTTGTTGAGCAATTTGGTTTCTTCAGTAGCTTTCTCTGCAGGGACAAAATGCCATGTCCAAAGAGCATGAGTATGCAGCCATGTTATCTATTGTAAGTAACGAAAACTCTTCCTTCTTTTAAATGAGTTTCTCTTTGACTTGGTTAATGTAAATGAATTGCTGGAGTTCTGCCAATGTTGTGCACAGAAACAAAATTAACTTTCTGTGTCTACAAAGATGAACACCAGAACCTGGACAGGATGAGTTAGTTGAGGAACACCCACATGAGGACATGACCACTTCACTTCTAACACAGTATGTTGTAAATTCTTCTTATTCATTAGGTTTTCCAATAAGTCAGCTGACACTTTCTGAGTGTTATTAAGAGCTAGGCATTGTGCTAGACACTACGACTGTAAAATTGAAAAAGACGTTGTTCCTGCTACCTGGAGCTCAGTCTGTGTAGAAATACTGATAAGCAGATAAGTGAACATGGCTTATACAATGAATGCTATCATCAGCAGAGTACTATGGGAACACAGAGGAAAAACACAGCAGGAAAGGAGAGTCAGGCAGTACTTCTCACATTAGAGCCACATAGTTTTGAAAGGACTTCATTCCTCACTTAGATGCTAATCTTCCGTAGGACAGGGCACTAATAACATTTAGTGTGTGTGTGTTGAGGGGTGGGGGAGACCAAGGTGAAAGTCTTCCAGACAAATTAGAGGAATGTTAACCACAAACAAAAAAAGTCATCAATCTATGTCCTGTTGACAACTTATGTGGTTGAGAAATCTGTTTATAATTATCTGAGCCTAGGTCTTAATTCCATTTTATTTCTAAACAGAATATTTTTGCATTTTTAATATTCACTGAATTTCTAGAAATATCACTATGAGGTAACTCCAGGGAAGACTGCTGCGATATTTTGTTAGGTGATTAATAGTTTATCATGTTGGAGAATGACATCATTAATGGGAAAACCATTCTTTTTTTTTTTTTTTTTCCTGATTTAAAAACATACAAGTGAGTCTACACTTGTAGCTGCCTTATTTAGATTATTCCACTTATAGGAATAGTGCGGTTGACCATTTATATATTAAAATATGTTATTTCATTAATATTCGTTTACTTCCATTTCTCTTTCATGTTTCAATTGGAGCATCCTGTTGTTTTTTAATTTGTATGTAGGTAGTTTATATTTTCTGTGACTTTCAATTTCTAGTTATAAAGTAGGTATCATCAAGTATTTAATATTAAAAGAGGGTCATGTCTGATATGATTCTTAAAAAAAAAAATGAAAAAAGAAGGAAGGAAGAAGAGTCCAAAATTTGTGGCTTTTACTTTGTATAAGCATTTGTGGGAAGGTGAGAAAGATTGAGGTGTTTCAGACTGGAAACCTAGTGATCCTTGCTCTGCACTGGCAAAATATTTGTATAAACTATTGACAGGTATACAATAGCCTAAAAACCTTGCTCAAAGAAAAGTTGCAACATTAGAAGACATGACTGAAATTTTCAGAATTTTGGTATTTTTTCGATTCAAAGTGCTAAGAGAGACAGGAATTTAAACTGAATGTAGCCAACCTGTAAGCAGAGGTATAAGAGACTACAACTCTGCTATAGGAAGCACTCTCTGCCTTGAATTTATAATAGAAAGTGACCAAAACTCAGGTAATTTGGGACCTTTCCATGCTTTCATTTTCAGAAGGAAAGTTTTAAATTAGTTATGCTCTTTCTATTGTATACGGTGTATTACATAGTAGGAAGAGAAAAAAAAATTTTTTTAATTTATCATTAATTCTACTATGAGGAGTTCACCTGGATCATATTGACAGGACCACACAGCACCCAAAAACTGTGAACACTGGTTAACCAGGTTGTAGAAGGATTTTGAGGTTGGCTTCCTTGGAGAGGGAAATGGCAAGAGTGTTAGACTTGTGGGGAAAGGATAGACACAAATATTTGAGTGGATAGGAGTACAGTTGGTGGCAAAGACCTCTAGCTGTCCTCCATGTTCACTTCCCCATTATCTCACAGCAATATAACTCAATAAATTTTTACACATAATACCCACTGCATCATTTCCCCCTCCATACACACAACTTGAACAAAGATTACATTTTCCAGCATCCCTTTCAGATAGATATGGCCCTGTGACATGTGGAGTGGGACATGAGCAGAGTCACATGTAGAATTTCCAAACGTGTCTTTCAAGATTTTAGGGACCACTTCTTCATTCCTGTCAATTGGAATGTAAATGTAAATGCTGGATGAGTGAAAGTCATCTTGTATCATGTGGATGGGTGCTAGACTGGAGGGATGAAGAGCAGCAAGATATAAGAAACCTTATTTTTATTGCAAATCTTACATACTGTGCACTGTGACCCATCACTTGAAAAAGTATGAGGGCTGTCTTACACCAGAGTTACACAACAATACCAATTGTTCTGTTTTCTTTCTTTCATACTTATATTGAAACCATTCTGTGTAAGAATAATTTTGAATAACTCTTCACTTAACATCTATTTATTATCTTATCATAAAATAGTATTAATTTGATCATTATTTGTTTCTAACAGGGGATTTTGTTAAAACACTAACATAACTGACATTAAAGTTAAGATTTATGATTGAAAACTGATTATCTCAACATTTAACTGAGACGAAAACTGTGCTGAATAAAAACAATTAACATTTTAAATAGCATAAATAGATATTTTTACATAACATAAAGTTATACATACATATACAAGTGAGTACTGTTCTCTAAAAATGTGGGCTGCATGCTTGTGGCAGAGTATAATCTGGAACGTGTGTCTGTCAATCAGAAATTGGTCAGCAAAACAGTCATCACTCTAGATGTTGCAGGCAGAAATATTAACACTAAAAATTAGGTGATTGCAGAATTATTGTTAGGGCTGGAGGAACAAAGCTCAAGGAAAGCTGCCACTGAATCCAGCAGATAAGGAGACTGAAATATAGAGTATTTTTCTATATTTTTAATACTCTCAGATATCTTCTTTTTTTATTTATTTAATTAATTAATTTTTTTTGAAGCAGGTTTTTCATAGGATAATTCCCAGAGTCTGACACAGACCTCATCTGCAACCTGCCCAGATATCTGCCCACGTCTGTCAGAGAAGAATTAGGGCTGCTTCTTCTTCTCCTCCACCTTACAAATCCTGCAATTGTATCCAGAACTTTCCTTCACACGTAAATCAAGGAAATGTCTTCCCTGTCAGTCCAAGGGATTAAAGATGATGATGAACTAACAATAGGCAAATTGTTACAGTCCACACTTCTGTTAACTCAGCATATGTAAACATCCTTCTAGCCTTATTTAATTTTCAAATGCCAACAGTAAAATCAACCTCATGTTCCATCAAATGTGATGGCACTATCCTTCCTACAAATGAATACAGGTTCTTCCTCTATCCAGAAAGTGGGGAACCCAAGTTTTGTCATTTACTCTCTGTATCCATCATGATCATTTCCCTTCCCTTCTAGGTTCAATCAAATTTCCCTTGGACATTCTACAACCCAACAGTAAAATTTTAGGGTCAAATTTATATTAAATTATAGGGAATGGAAAAGAAGCCACTTAAAAGATACAAATATATAAATAATCAAACAAGGAAGAAAATAAACCTATCCTCAATAGTAGCCATTATTGGAACTGGTTGGGGGAAAATTGTGACTTACCTCTTCTAAACCTAATCAAAATTCTCGTCCTTGTGGAATGACCCAAGACTTTAATCCTGAAGTGTCTAAGCCTATAATAGCCCTGCATGTATTGAGTTGCTGCAGAAGTCCACTTTTGACTGTTATCATCATATTTTGCAGAAAGGTCAATTAACTCAGCCCATTTTTCTTTATCTACCAATCTGAAATAGGAAACTCCTTGAAGCCATAAGTGATGATGGAAGAAGAGCTAGCAGTGCAGTATAATTAGGTGTTTCTAATTACTACTTCCAAGAGTTGTTACCAGTATGATTAAACAGCTTTAAGAGAAAAAAAACATACTACTTACAAAAAAAAGTTATTGCAAGGGTAACCCAGGAACATTTGTCAACAATAGGTACACATTTGATAAGTTTTTAGCACAAGGATAAGAAATATTTGTCTACTTATTGCCCATCTCATAAACAGCCACCTCCATTAATTCATACTTGACAGCACAGTGTCATGGCTCACGTAGATGTACCTTATTTATTTGTTCTAGACAAGGATGGGTTGAAAAGAAGTGGTAATATTACCTCACTATGAGCACCCACAGTGATCTTTGTAATGTATAATTCAAAACAAGTTTCCCTCTTGTTTTCAGTCTACCTTAACTTTGAATTCTGTAGGAGACTATTAAAAAAACGTTCAACTTTAGTAAATCTATAAAGGTATTAGTGACCTGCTTCTCAAATGAAAATACGTGTGTGTGTGTGTGTGTGTATGTATGCATATATTGCAGGAAAATAGGCCATGAAATACATATTTTAAAGATATTTTTGTGACTGGGGCTGTACTTAATGAACATTTAATAATGTTGTATCCACTTTTTGGCACCACAGGGTTGTAATAAATATTCTCTGTCTTACAGCTTTAGCTTTGGATATTTTAGAATGAGTTTCACTTCAGAATTCCTAGCTAAAATAGTTTATGTTTGTTTCGTAATATTATCTACATATTACCTGAATAGACGAGTGTAATGCATCACAATTTTTCCCCAACTAGTTATTTCTTTTAACTTTATTCTTTCTGGTGGGTGAATTAATGGTATTTCATTGGGTTTCTTAAATTTGCATTTTCCATTGGTGTGGTTGGACATGTTTTCATATATGTACTTATTTATATGTACTAAAATTTGGGTATCATCACCTATGAATTTATTGTTTGTATTATTTGCCAATTTGGGATATCTGATTGGTGAAAAAAATGTCACCCCATTGCTTGTTTACTTATAATTTACATTTCCCTGACTACAAGTGAGGTTGAATAAATTTTCATGTGTTTATTGACAAATTTTATCTTATTTGCTGTGATCTGACTGTTTTTGCCAATTTTCATTTTCTACTCAAGTTATAATGTCACTTTGCATTTTTCTATACAAACTTCATTTTCTATGTGACAAACAATTTTTAATTTTTTCTCTTTCTCTTTGACTTTTGAAATAGTGACTTTTAAAAACAAATTTTTCACTTTAGTTTTTTTAACTTTTTAAAAAATTGAAGTAAAGATACTTCAAGTTCTATAGTGCTTTACAATTTTCAAAAATTTCACACACATTATTTCATATAATTCTGTAATAACCCTTTTTTTAATCCCCTACCTCTATATTGCCCCTTCCCCTTCCCTATCCCCACCAGTAACCACCAGTTTGTTCTCTATGTCTGTTAGTCTGCTTCTTTTTTATTTTATTCATTAGTTTGCTGTATTTTTTAGATTCACATATAAGTGATATTATACAGTATTTGTCTTTCTCTGTCTGACTTATTTCATCTAGCATAATGCCCTCCAAAGTCTATTCATGTTGATGCAAATGGCAAATGAAATAGTGACTTTTGCCATGCATTTTATTATTTATAATCAAGCATACCCATTTTCAGTTTATGAAATCTGAATATATATCCTTGATTTCAAAATTCTCTCCCAAGTCAATTTTATGCAGATTCACGTAAGTTGTATTCTGATCATTTTACTCTTATTTTTCGCCACATGGTCTTTTAATCAACTAAATCATGTTCTTTATAGTTTGATCCAAGATATTAATATCATTATATTTATTAAAAAATAAAGAAAAA
The DNA here is from genome assembly GCF_949987535.1 of Balaenoptera acutorostrata. Taxonomy (NCBI): domain Eukaryota; kingdom Metazoa; phylum Chordata; class Mammalia; order Artiodactyla; family Balaenopteridae; genus Balaenoptera; species Balaenoptera acutorostrata. The sequence continues at coordinate 35,573,459 of NC_080077.1, read as the reverse complement.
ACATACTTTAAAAAATTTAGCCAAGAGAAAAAAATAAGCTTTTAATTTATACTAATAGCTGGGAAATTATACTTTTTAAAAAATAATTTAATCTATGAGGAGTCTATGAATACAAATTGTATGCATTTTCAACCAACATGTTCTGGTGATTACATCCTCTTTCATTTTAAATCAAGTCCATAACACTGATGGAAGAAATTTTCATGTACTGAGGTATGGGGAAGTCATTCTGGCTTATACATGATTTGGCTTGAACTTTATGTTAGCTAGGCAGCCTGCCGTATGGCCTGTCAAACATGCATTGTACATCTGCTTTAACCGTTAAAGAAAAGAATGCATTTAAAAATCAAAATGGAGTAAGAGTGGTCCAGGCATTCAAAATGGAGGCAGGTGGCCATTGTGGATATGGTTTCAGACATGTTCTTGCATCACTGAGAACTTAAATTTTCTGAACTCTGTCAAACTCATGGACACCACCAGCTGTTTTCAAAACAACATCTGCTAGCAGCTGCCAGCTGCAACCTTATGGTTCCAAGGTCTCCCTTTGTATTTATGTAACAATTTTGGACCCCAACCAATCCTTGCTTAACAAGTACCCTTACTTCTAATCCTAATTCTTGACAATTCATGTAACTTTGCATTTTTGCCTTTATAAGCCTCCCCATTTTGTGGTCCTGTGGAGCACAATTTAGGTGCTTCTTGAATCTGTATCTCCCAGGCTATGGTGCTCAGTTTGGCTCAAATAAAACTCTCTTCTACTTCTTATTATAGACTGTTTATTGATTATTTGCTTCAACACCACTATTCTATTTTTCTTTTAATCCAAGAGGACTTGATATGTCCTTTTTAAATGCTACTGTAAATCATACAGATCAGCTCAGACTATTTTATCGTTAAATTACAATACAGTAAAATTGACTTTTTTTCCTTTTGGTGCACAGTTCTATAAATTTTGACACGTGTATAAAGTAATATAAACACTAACTATAGTCAGGACACAAAAGAGTTTCATCACCCCCAGGACTCTTTCATGATATCCCTTTATAATGACCACTTCCCCCATCTCTATCTCTGGCAACCACTGATCTGTACTTCATGACTATAGTTTTATTTTTCTGAGAAAATCCTATAGACAGCATGATATTTTGATACTGGCTCTTTCGCTCAGGCTTTGTAGTTCACTAAATTCTTTGAGGAGTTTTGTTGTTGTTGAGTTTTTTTGTTCTGCTTGTGTTTTATTATTTTTTGCTGAGTAGTATTCCATTGTATGGATGTGCCAGTTTGTTTATCCACTCACCCACTGCAAGATATTTGGGTTCTTTCCAGGTTTTGGCAATTATAGATTGAACTGTTATAAATAATCATCCATTGTATGATTGTTATAAACAATCATAATGTATGTGTAAACATACATTTTCATTTCTCTAGGGTAGATGCCCAGGAGTGGGATTGTAATATCAATGGCAAGTATCTGTGTAATTTTGTAAGAAATTGTCCAAGTGTTTTTAGAGTGGCTGTTTTAGTTTACTAGGGCTGTTGTAACAAAGTGCCACCAACTGGGTGGCTTAAACAACAGAAATTAATTGTCTCACAATTCTGAAGGCTGGAAGTTCACGATCAAGGTGTCAACAGGGTTGGTTCCTTCTGAAGCTGTGAAGAAGAATCTGTTTCATGCCTCTCTCTCCTAGCTTCTGGAGGTTTGCTGGCAATCTTTTGTGTTCCTTGGCTTATAGAGGCATCACCTCATCTCTCATGTTCACTTGATGTTCTCCATGTGTGCATAACTGTGTCTAAATTTCTTCTTCTTATACCGATACCAGTCATGTTGGGTTAAGGGCTCACTTTAGTCCAGTAAGACCTGGTTTTAACTAATTACCTTTGCAATAACCCTATTTCAAATAAGGTCAGCTTCAGAGGTACTGGGGATTAAGACACAATTCAACCCATAACAGTAACTATGTTATTTGGTATACTCACCACAGAGTTCCACTTCTTCTACATCCTCATCCATACTTGATATTGTCAGTAATATTTTAGCCATCCTAATAAGTGTAGAGTGGTATTTACCATAGTTTTTATTTTCATTTTCTTAATGGCAAATTGTATTGAATATCTTTTTATGTGCTTATTTCCCATCCTTATATCCCTCTTTGGATTGAACTGTCTCAAGTTCTTTACCCATTTTCAGTTGGGTTGTTTGTTTTCTAAATGTTGAGCTTAGAGAGTTTATTATATATGATGGGTATAGGTACATTTTAGATACATTATTTGCCAACATTTCTTCCTAGTCTTCCTTTTTATTTTCTTAATTCCGTCTTTTGGAAGGTAAACCTTTTTAATTTTGATGAGATCCAATTTATTATTATTTTCTTTTATGAATTATGATTTTGGTGTCAAGTCTAAGAACTTGTTGCCTACCTCCAGGTTACAAAGATTTTCTCCTACATTTTTTCTTTTGAAAGTTTTATAATTTTACATTTTACTTTTAAGTCTGTGGTTTTCTTTGAGTTAATATTTATATAAGTTGTCATGTCAAGGTTTGATTTTTAACATACAGATGTTCAATTTTCCCAACACATTTGTTTAAAAGACTATCCTTTGACCACAGTATTTCTTTGGCTCTTTTGTCAAAAGTCAGCTGGCGTTATTGGGTCTATTCTAGAGTCAGTGGGTCTATTTCTGGAATCTCTGTTCCATCCTCTGTCTACCCTTTCACCTATATCACACTGTCCTAATAACTGTCACTTTGTAATACTAAGTCTTAAAACTAGGTAATGTTATTCCTTTAAATATATTCTTCTTCTTTTTCAAAATTGTTTAGTTATTCAACTTCCCTTGACATTCTCTTTGCTATTCCATATAAATTTGTGAATCAACTTGTCTATATAGTAAAAATCCTGCTGAGATTTCAATTGCATTGTGTTAAATTTTTATATTAATTGGGGAGAATTACGTGTTTACAAAAATGAGTCTTTCAACAATAAACACAGCATGACTCTATGTTTTCTAATTCTTTGATTTTTTTTGGTTAGAATTAAAAAATTTCAGTATGAAGACTTATACATGTTTGTTAGAATTGTATCTTAATATTTTATCTGGGATAAAATATTTTCAGTCATATTCATTTTTTTCCCTAATTTTTGTTTCCAATTGTACTTTGCTAATATATAGACATAAGATTAATTTTGATGTGCAGACTTGTATACTGCAATCTTACTAAGCTGACTTAATTCTTAGATTTGTTTGTAGATTCTCTGAGATTTTCTATGTAGACAAGCATGTTGTCTGTGAAGAGAAATGTTTCATTTCTTTTTCCGAAAAGTATGTCTTTTGTTTCTTTTTCTTGCTCTATTGCACTAAGCATTCTGTACAATTTTGAATGGGAGTGGTGAGAGTGAACTTCCTTACCTTGTCCCCAGTCATAGGAGGAAATCTTTCAATCTTTCATCATTAAGTATGATATTAACTGTAGGGTTTCTGTAATGTCTTTTAGTCAGATTTAGGAAATTCCCAACTCTTCCTAGTTTTCTGAGAGTTTTTAACCATGGATAGAATTTGTATTTTGTCAAGTGCTTATTTTGCATTGATATAATCTTACAGATTTTATTTTTTATATTGTTAAAAATGCAGACTACATCCACTGATTTTTAAATCAGTTTTGTATGATTAGGATAAACTCTGCTTTATAGCAGTGCATTACTCATTTTATATATTGCTGAACTTGATTTGCCAATATTTTATTGATGATTTTTCTATCAAAATTTATGAGAAATATTGGTCTGTGTGTTTGTTTGTTTGTTTTACTATCAGGGTAATAATAGACTTATAAAATGGGTTGGAAAGTGTTTACCTCTCTTCTATTTTCTGGAAGAGCTATATAGAATTTTCAATCTCTTTTCTATTGTTCATATGGTTAATTTCCATTGCTCTATCTTTCTTCTCTCGATTCCATTCGGCTACTGAGTTCATCTACCATGTATTTTATTTTTATTATTATATATTTCTGTGTTAAAATTTCTATTTATACATATCTTCTATTGCTTTAATACTTTAAAATTTTTACATTTGTTTCAAGAATATTCATGATTACATGTTTGGGCAATTTTATGATAGCTGCTTTAGAGTTTCTGTCAAACAACTCCAACATCTATATCATCTCATCCTAAGCACCTGTAAATTGTCTTTTTCCATGAAAATTGACATTTTCATCTCTCTTCATAAGCCAAGTAATTTTGGATTGTGTCCTGGACATCTTGACTGTTACATTACGAGACTCTGGGCATTGTTTAAATCTCCTGGAGAATGTTGACATTTCTGTTTTAGCAGAGAATCTACCCAGTAAAGTTCACACTGTGAATTTCTACCCATCTTCTGTAGGCTATGGTTTCAATGTCAGCTCGGTTTCTGAAGCCTTTGCAATGCCACAGTGCTACTGGATATGTTCCCTATTTAGCAGTCAGTCTGGGATCTGGGAAATCCGATGTACTTTTAGCTCAGTTCTCAAAATCTTATGCTAATTTGAAATAGATCTATGCATATGCAAGTCGAAGTATGCCCAGAAGTTCTTAATTTGTGGATGGCCTTTCTGAGCTCTTCCTTCTCCATGAATCTGGAGATAGTTTGTGCTTATCAGCTGACAGGTGATGTAGTCTTAGATTCACTTGAATAATAAAATACCCAACTAAAATCCTATTACAGAGAATCTATTCAACTGAGAACACTGTTAAAAAACAAAAGAAAACAAACAAATACAACACTTTCTAAAAACCAAACTGCCATATAGTTTATTCCTATGTCATATCACCACCCTGTGGTCTTTATATCCTAGGACTTAACAACACCACAAATCAAGTTTTCCTTTAGGATATTTCCTAGTTTTCCTTAAAAGTGGTCTGTGAAACTGCACAAGGTAACAGGACTCTGCAGAACTGCCAGAAATGTGCTTTGAACCACAAGGTATATAGAACCTCTTAGATAAAGAATTATATGGAATGACGAGAAAATTATTAGTTAGCCCATATCTAGAATCGAGACTCAATTTTCAGATTAGCTTGATTTTTATGAACTATTTCAGATCCTTGGGTCCCTATCTTTAGTCATGGAAATACACTCAGAAATGATAAAATCAGCTATGTGTATCTATAGTAAAAAATATTCTGAAATACCTATGAAAATCAATAGAAACATAATATCCAACTTACCCCCAAATAATGGATGTTCTAAACTGGGCTATCTTTAAGTGGCTATTTTAAAAATTAAATTTTGTGAATATCAAGTTCAATTATTCACAAATTATTGACAGTAATCTTATGATACAAATTAAGCATAAAATATGAAGAAACTGTTCTACCATGTTGATAGATTAAATTTAACTAAACAAAGCACCATCCTTCAAATAATCATCAGTTTTACATAGAAAAGTATAAATTGTAGTAATGGCTATCATTGTTTTTGCAATTATGAATTCTTATCTATTTGAATTACCCTTCCTTGTTTCAGTTGATTCTGACATAATGAGATATTCTCAGACCAATGGACAATTTTGATCAAGGGATCAGCTAAATTTTAGTGTGTATAACAAAACAAAATTATATGTATACAACAAAACTATAACAAAAATTAGCTGCCATTCATCTTTCCCAACAGCAATAAAAAATCAAAATGCATTTTAACTATTTTGGGCTATAAAAGGACAATTTTTTTGTGTTTAAAAATAGGTGAAGTATTTGGTGTGTTGAACTTAACATTTTTCTAAGAATTGAGATTCTTATAATGAAAATGTAAATTATTATTGTAGTAATAATGCTACTATAGTATGATGTATCATTATCAATTCTCTTCAACAAAGTATTGACAGGTACTTATCTATTCCTTTCTTTACAAACAAAATTAAAGATATAGTCACAACATCTTGAAGCATGGAGAAGGAGGGGTTTAGTTAACTGAAATTTCAAATCTACCAAAACTAACTCTTTATATAGATATAATTGTGGAAATGGTTTTTACAGAGTTGATCAGAAACAATTTTGTGCTTAAAACTGAGCATTTGTTGGCCAAAAGTAAGGCTTATTGTAGAGAGCAGACATGGTCTAAGTTTGATTATGGAAAACATAGGTTTACTGCACTTTTTTAAAACCAGGTTTTTTTAAGATGTTATTAGATTAAATGCTGTATTTTTTCCTCAGTTCTCACAAGTGTTAACATTCTAACAGAAAAACACACAAGCATATACCCCAAATCTGATTCTAGCCATTATGAATATGATACACTTTGAAAGTATTTCAGATCATTCCAGATGCATATCTAATACTACATAAGCTTTTTCCTGTGTTTTAAGCATAAAAGGTTTTACATATATATAATAACCACAAATGGTGTTTCTCCCTCATTTAATGACTGTAAAATTACATGCATAAATAAAATTGATTTTCAGAGTGATTTTACTGTTGCCTAAATATTAATAAGATCCTCCCCCTTAGGCTAGCATTCACAGGCATCTTCCAGTAATTTTGTTGGCCTATTGAAGAACTGATGGACTGCGTATAGCTTGTCCCTGACAGTTACTGACAATATTTTAAGTGATGAGTAACATTAGATTCTTATTACTTCAAATCCTCATTTCTACTTGATGTAAAAACACATTTTCAGTCTCATATTTTTCCTCCAGAAATATCATTAAATTTTAAAATTTATTAATATAATAATTGTTGAGAAAGCAAAACCCAGAAAATATTATATTGTGTTTATAAATTAAAATAGGCAGAAAATACTGTGTGAAAAAGCAGTCATGTACCCTCCCTTCCAAAGCAAAAAATTGCAAGAACATTTTCTAAAAGTTCACTTATTACCAATTTCTTCTTATAATTCTTTTTTTTTTTAATTGGGGTATAGTTGCTTTACAATGTTGTTTTAGTTTCTGCTGTACAATGAAGTGAACCAGCTATGTAATGGGGAGTAAATATCTTCATATCTGAATATTTAGATCACAGAACTATACATGATCACAGCACTCTTGAATAAAAACAGCTAGCAGTATGACATGACAAATGAGGCAATGCACAAGAGTGAAACAAGGTTAACTAGAAGATCACTCCCTAACATTCAGTATTTAACACAACATAAAGCTGCTTGTTAACATATAACACCAGAAATGTGTGTGCTATCAAAACTGGGTGTTAATAAGTGACATAATCTAAAGCCATCAACTATCCAGAGTGAGATCGATGTGTGTTAGAAATAGTGTATCCCTACATTCTTGCCTGATATGAAGTTTGCCTGCACTTGGTTCAGTGGCAGATACTATCAAATCGTCTCCTTGACAATTAGGGAAGGTGAGACTCAGAGAAAACTCAATAAGTCTGCATTTACTCCTACAATTTTTTTTTAAAGATTTGAATATTATGAAGCAAAATTTGCAAAAAAAACCTGGGTTTCCTTTGTGGAGTGCAGCCCTCATTCCTACAATCTTGATAAGAAATCTTTTTCTAAAGGATCTATCACAGTGGATTCTTATTACTAGAGATTAACAGCCCTTCATAGTGACTTTGCTAACTTATAGGACAGTGTTGCCTGATTTAAGTTTTCTCCACAAAAGCACCTTATTCTACAGGTTCTACGAATTCTTTGATATCTCTTACATTGTATGGCATGGATAGGAAAAGAATTAGAAGTTCAATCATAGATATGTCATTACGATGCATGATCAAAAAATGAAGTGTGACTTCTAGATATCATCCAATGTTTTTGCAACAACACTTGCTGGGCACCTTTATGGCTCTCCCACAGTTGGCCTGCCCTCTCCATGGGGTCCTCAGATAAGAGATCCTTTGCAACATGCCCTTTGACTGACCTGGAGGTCATGTGAAGTCTCTCTGTTCCTTTCTTGGGTCTCACTACTTTTGCTTCCTGCATTGCTCTTGAACAGAAAAAAAAAACAAAAACAAAACTACAACAACAACAAAAAACATTAAACATGAAAACCTGCCCGACTAATGGAAACAATAATTAAAACTGCCTTACCAGAATTTTGCCCATCCAGTTCTGCAGATTTCAGACATAACCGAAAATTCTTTCCCCGAATCCTAGTGTTCTGCTCCAGCCCTTCCCCAGCTCCTAGGTTATATCGCAAAAGAAACAGTCTGTAATTGAAAATTTGACAGTTACTCTTTCAGTCTAGCTCCAGAATAAATGTGCCCTGTTGGACCAAATTTTACCATAACTGAATCACTTGTAGTCCTTACAGTAAAAATATCTAAATTAATATGGGCATGGAAAGAGGCAGCTTATGCATTTTTAATTATATTAAGAATAACTTTTTAGATATTATAACTAAATTCTAGGTTTGGAAGGTATAAACTATCTCTTACCTTTTAGAATATAAAGAAAAAAAGAGTGGGGAGTTAGAAGCATTTTTTTTAAAACTTGGATGTCACAAATTTTAGCTTTTTATAAACTCCAGTTTTACTGGCATGGGATTAGATATTGTGTTTGGAAAACATTGGTGAAGATAAGGGGGAAGCAAACTTTTGAGAAAATGACTGCTTAGATTTATAAACTAGACAACTAGCAACATCTAGTGGTCATCCTTATGATCAACCCTTCTCTTCATTTCCATTGTTGCTTAGAATTCAGTCACATGCCAAAATTCTTGGTAGGTATTTTGAATTAGGTTAAAATAAAATAAAATAAATACAGAAAACAATATAATCTGAAATCTAAGCATTAGTTCTAATGTATATATAATATAAAAATACAATACACATATTGTTATTCACAACTGTTTGGTTTATGAGCAATAGGATTTAATACATTGAGCATTAAACAGTATTCAGCTGCTTTACTTGTCATAAGAAGGGCTAAAATTTTGCTGTATAAAGCAGACAGGACTTAATTTTACCAACTTTAACCCTAAAAGTTAAATTAATATCTAAAAACTCCTGTTATAGATAACTCTTTATTATTTTAACTGATAGAACTGGCATGGATTTTGAACCATTATTTATTTTACTCAACAGTTTGAAATAAGAACAACAGGTTTCAATCCTTGAATATACATACAGTGATAGTGAGGGCTCATACTCATGTAAAGAAATAATAGCTAATAGTTACTTGGGTCAAAAGAAAGCTTGCTTGGGGTTTTTATATTTTTCATGGCCAGGCTATAAATAAATAAGTAAGAGTTGAATACAGGTTAAAAACTCTCAGAAAATCGATGATTTGTTGGAAGAAATATTTACAAATGATGCAACTGACAGGGGCTTAATTTCCAAAATACACAAACAGGTCATGCAGCTCAATATCCAAAAAAAAAAAAAAAATCAAAAAACAGGCAGCAGACCTAAATAAACATTTCTCCAAAGAAGACATACAGATGACCAACAGGCACATGAAAAATGCTCAACATCACTACGTATTTGAGAAATGCAAATCAAAATTACAATGACATATCACTTAACACCAGTCAGAATTGCCATCATCAAAAAGTCTACAAATAATAAATGCTGGAGAGGGTGTGGAAAAAAGGGAACCCTCTTACACTGTTGGTGGGAATGTAAATTGGTGCAGCCACTATGGAGAACAGTATGGAAGTTCCTTAAAAACTAAAAATAGTTACCACATGATCCAGCAATCCCATTCCTGGGCGTATATCCAGAGAAAACAGTAATTCAAAAAGATATATGCACCCCAATGTTCATGGAAGCACTATTTACAATAGCCAAGACAGGAAAGCAACCTAAGTGTCCATCAACAGATGAATGGATAAAGAAGATGTAATACAATGGAATACTACTCAGTCATAAAAAAGAATGAAATAATGTCATTTACAGCAACATGGATGGACCTAGAGATTATCATACTAAGTGAAGTATGTCAGACAAAGACAAATATCATATGATATCACTTACATGAATCTAAAAAATGATACAAATGAACTCATTTACAAAACAGACTCACAGACATAGAAAACAAACTTATGGTTACCAAAGGGGAAATGGGGGGAGGGATAAATTAGGAGCTTGGAATGAACAGATACACACTACTATAAATAAAATATATAAACAACAAGGTCCTGCTGTATAGCACAGGGAACTATATTCAACATCTTGTAATAACCTATAATGGAAAAGAATCTGAAAAAGCATATATATATGTATATATATATATATATATACACATATACATATATGTATATATACACACATACATATACATATATATATCTGAATCACTTTGGTGTGCGCCAGAAACTAACACATTGTAAACCAACTATACTTCAATTTTAAAAAAAGTAAATAGACAATTCCTATTAACATAATTCAAATTCTCAAAAGGATTATTTCAAAAATTGATAATATAACATATAGTATAGATACTGAAAACATAAACAGGATTGCAATCTAAAAAGAGAGGGAAGAAATGGAGGAAAGAGATTAATGTTTATTTATGCACATTGCAAGTGCCAGACACTGGGTAGTACTTCATGTGAATCTGTCATCGTAATTCATCTCCATGGTAATTCTGGAGACAGATGTCATTGGCTGACCCCCTCCACCCTATTATATAAATAAAGAAATGAAGTTCTACTTCTGTGATCATTCAACCAGTAAGTGACAAATCTAGGTTTGAATTCAGGTCAACCTGACTCCAAAATCAGTGCTCTCAAAGTTTTACATATGATATCAGCATTTATTTTTTAGTTTTCTAAATGTTTTGCAAGCCCAGGAAAGAAATGGCTCCAGGGTCACACATGTTGTCTTGAAAGATACCCCACTGGTCAAGTGTCTCTTTTATTCATCATTGAACAAAGTCTTTCATTTCATGCTTTCATTTAACTATTATGCATTCATGATACTAGAGAAAGCTTAAAATAACAATCTATGTTGAAGGCAGCATAGTAAATTAAATTTACACAACATTAAAAATTTATTCATTTAAAAATCATGTATTACATACCTACAGTGTGTCACTGCAAATACAAAGACAAATGACACAAACTGCCTGAATACCAGGAACTCAGTGAAAATATATGCAAACAAGTATTCACAACACTGAACATATGTTGTTGTATGCTATGTACTGTAGTAGTAGAGGAGAAGTGGGGATGATAGCGTCTGCTTGAATGAATCCTGCAGAATTCACAGAGGAGATGTTTGAACGCTGCAGTTCACTAGCCTGATTGAGGTGGGATAGAAGATCATGCCAGTTAGAAAAAGAAGTTCATGTAAAGGCAAGAAAGAGATGGACAGAAGTAGATGGATGTGAGACACATTTAGAAAGTAATAATACATCAAGGATAATGACTCCCCATGGCCTTAGAATAATGGGAACTATACATCATCACCAGGATGCAGGAGAGTCTGGTGTGATGCCCTGACACCATTCCCAACAGTCACTAATTATTCATTTCCTATTTTGGTATCACTTATTATATAATATTGTTGTAACATTCTCTCTTAGTTATTTTAAAAACTGTAATACATTTATTGCCCAAAAGTCAAACTATATACTTCTATAATTTAGCCCTCACTCGTTGCTTTACATGGTAGTAAGTAAGGGACCATAAAAATGACTGTGCAAACTGAAACTGTGCAAAGTGCTCTTAATAGTCAATGGGAACTATTAAAATTGTTCCATGACCTTTAAAAATTTTGTCTAGACATTAAATAATCATATTGTCATTTATAAATGTACAAGCAAATAAAAAAGAATAGTAAAACTAATATTTATCTAGTACACTATAATTTAAAATGGCAACATTGAGAATTGAAGTGCCGTGTTTCTTTGTAAAACACATCAGAAACAGTGTGAACAGTCCCTGCCTTCTTTTTCTCATTGTATATCTTACAATACAGAGCAAGCACACCTTGGTGAATTGTCATACTTCTTTTTAAGTTTGGATCCAACATTGTATCCCTTCAATGTTGTGAAATATCTCAGAGGGTTCCTGTAATATGTAAATTTGTGCTGTTGCTGCCTCTTCTGAGACGAATTCATCCTTTTTACCACACCCACTTTCCTCATTTATGCCTTCAAGTTCCTCTGGCTGCATACTTCAACTCTCTCAAATGGCAGCAGTGCCAACATTCTCACAGTGAGCTGTTCTTCCACAACTCCATTCTTGTTTGATTTGAGTTTCACTGTCAGTGTTCTCACATTTCTTTTATTTGCTACACTTTCATTTTGGTTGGCTTCTTTGAAACCTTCTTTGGATTATCCAATTGTGTAAAACATCAGGTGAACTATCACTGGGAGACAGGGAAGCAATACTACATTCTTTGCTGTTCTTGTGTGAACTGGGTAATAGATGTGCAGTAAGTGCCCAGTTACCAACATACTTTAAAAGAATCGATGTGATTTGTCACTGATCAATATGTACATGTGTTATTTACACAGGGATTTGTGGACTGAAGAGCTAGAAGCCATGTTTGCTCTTTGTGAAACTGAAATTTGAACTGTGTTGCTGGGGCACTGGTGTTATTTGGTGTTATTTAACTAAACCATAGACTGAAAATTGTGCATGTTGGAACTGTGCAAGGCAAGAACTGCCTGTACACACACGCACATGCACACACACACACACACACACACACACACATTGGACTTACCACACCAAGACTGTGGAACAACCGAAAATCTCATACACTGCTGATTGAAATGAAAAAATAGGACTATCATGGGAATCATTTTGGTAGTTTCTTAAAAAGTTAAACACATACCCACTATATGACCCAAACATTTCACTCCTAGATATTTACCCAAGAGAAGTAGAAGCATCTCTCCGTAGAAGGATTAGTACAGAATTGTTCATAGCACATTATTTGTATAGCCAAAAACCTGGAAATAATTTAAATGTCCATCAACAGAGGAGTGGATAAACAACTTGTGGTCTATCCATACAATGAAACAGTACTCAGCAAAATAAAGAATAAACAATTTTATATGCAATATAACATGTATGACGCTCAAAATAATTACACTAAATACAAGAAGGCAGACAAAAAATTATATACTACATGATTCCACTTATAAAAAGTCTGGAAAATGCAAACTAATTTACAATGATAGAAAGAAGATGGAAAGTAGTGACATAAGGACAGGGAAGAAAGACAAAGAAAAGTAAGAGGAACGGCATGTTGTTCATTATGTTGATTGAGGTGATGGTTTTATATGTATAAACATATGTCCAAATTTATCCAATTTTCCATTGTGATTATGTGCAGTTTATTGTGTGCCAATTATACCTTAATAAAGTTGTTATAAATATTAAAATACATTTCATTTTTCTTTGTCTTTTTTTTTTACTGTTACTAACTTTGTATATACTTAAAATTTGTATTGCTTTACACTTCAATGGTAATATAAATTAATTAAAATAAATTTGGTTTAATCTTTTTTCAAAAATTTGTTCTGACCTTTATAACATGACAAGAATTTTGACTAATTATTGACAAGATATCATTAAAGTTCTATGTCATTCTTATTGTCCAGAAAATTTCTAAAAATAGGTAATGAAATCTAAAAGGTTTTTAGACTTTTTACCTTAATTATATGACTAATAGATCAGTCACATAAAAGTGACTGATTTTATCATTAAAAGTACTTAACATGGCTGCCAGCTGTTGGAATATGGAGGTAATTGGTCACAGAAACATTTGAAAATAGAAATTGTGTTTTTTTCTTCCAATGAGTAAATTTTTCAATAAATTTAGAAAAAAAAATTAGGATAATTCAAAATATTGAATTCAATCCTGGGCATATCCTGGGCAATCCTGAATTTCAATCCTGGGCATATTATTCAATATAAAAGTATATTCTTAAAAAAATTTACTGAAATTCCTATCTATGATGGGTTTAAATATACTCTGTAGAAATAACATAACAAATGGTTGGTATCCTAAAATGAATTTATGGAGCAAGACATTTGAAATAATATTTTAAAATATTAATAAGTTTATAGTTGCAGAAATCATGGGAAATCATAGGCCTTCTCCTTCCTTCTTCATAACTTAAACATGTTTTGACATTAATTGAGTCAAACTTCAAGGTGGATAGGTCTATGAATCAGAACAGGAGCATGTAGGAGAGAAGCACCACAATCTAATTGTTCATTCTTTCTTGTTGCTGTTGCCATGTTGTAACTGGGTATTTGTGGCCCCAGCTGCTGCTAATGGTGAGGTATTCTTGCAAATAAAATTAAAATTAACAAGTTTACATGCATAGTTTACTTCATACAAATTGACGAATAGTGTTCCCCAGACTATCAAGTTTCAGAAGCAAAAGAGCCATTAGTTTGGCAATTTTGACCCTTCACTCTGTGAAGTACTGTTAACCTTGCTCAGAGGTTGGAATGCTACGGTATCCTAGTAATGTTGCCTGGCATTTACAGTGATGAACTATTTGCTCTAGGCTGTAGCTCTTTGTAACTACTTTAACAGAAGAAATGCAAAGAGAAGAAAATAGGAATGCTGTTGTTAAATACTCTGACATGAAATCAGGAACTGACCTAAAATCTAATATAGCCTAAGCAGTATTGATTTTAATGACAAAATCAAAATCAAGCAGACAAAATATTTTTATTGTTAAAATGGAAATGAGTCTATGGGAAATAACATGTACATTAATACCCAAACTTAATAATTCAACCAAAATCAATGCAATATTTTCTATGTCTGAAATATTTGTCTCAAAACAAAGATCAAGATTATGGATTGGGACAATTACTGCTTCATGTGTTGTAAAATTTCATTTTAAAAATAATAACTTTTAAATAATAAATAATTGTGTTATTATCATTTAATTTTTAATGATTTTATTTAACATTTATGTTGTTAATATTACCTTCTTTAAATGTTTTATAATATCAAATACCTACTTCAGGTAAACAACATTTTTACATCTTATCACAATTTATTATTTCTTAAGAGAAAAATATGCATTTATTACCATATTTTATTTCTTAACTGAAAACCTCTGACACTAAAATTCTGCCACACAAAAATGATTCACTGTTTACTATTATGGGCACTCATTATTATTTTAAAAAACATAAATAAATTATTATTTTAAAATATAAGAAAAACCTACAATTTGGAGAATTCCCCAGTTTCCCATGAATTCTAATTACCTATTCTCAAACCCCCAGTATTAATATCTGTAGGGAATTTGAAAAGACCCTGTTAGCAGTTTTATTTAGTTCCCACTCTATCAGTCCTGATTTACAGATTTATTTAAAATCTATCTTTACCTCTAATTTCCACAGCTTGGGGTATGAGCCCTGGAATTAGATTATTCTTGCCTACCAAGTTGTCCAGGATTTTATAAACCCATGTCCAAAATTTCACCTCTCCATGACTTTGTTGTGAGAATGGAAAGTAGTAGTATTTTGAGTACATCTTTCTATACATATACCAAAATGAAATAATTAACGCATTCATACACAAACCATGACAACAAAAACCACCAAAAGTCATATGAAACAAAATATATGGTCTAATTCCCACTCTCCTAAGGGAAACCCTGATAAAGCTAATTTATATTTTAGACTTTTCGTATCTAAATGAGAAATATACATGGATACCTTTTATCTTTTAACACTTCTAATATATAATCCAGTAATCCAGATGAGGTTATTATCAGGCAATTATTTCCATGTAATGAGAAGAGAGAAATGATATAGCTTGCCTCCTCCAATAGCATACTATTGAGACGGAGGGAAGGGGGCAGGGCACAACCCTTAAAGAATGACACAGCCATTGAGAAAAAAATACGACAAAAACTGGTTAGAACCTGTTAGGCCCAAGATGGTGGAAGATTTGACTTCCAGTAGACCTCGAGAGCCTTATTATATGCTTATTGTAATACATTAGCATATGCTAAATGACACACCTACAGGTGCCATGACAGTTCCTCCTCCTGGCATTACCAAGCCAAGTGCAAACAACACACTTCCTTCCATTAACATAAAGCAGTGTTGCCAGCTCTTAAATTTAATATAAAAGAAATCATGCAGCATATACTATTTCTGTGTCTGAATTCTATCATTCAGTGTTATGGCTTTGAAATATATTCACATTGTTGCATGTATCATCGCACTCATGTTGCTGTAGCATTTTCCACAATCTAGTTGTCTATTCTATGGCTCATTGGCATGGATTATGCCCAGTTTGAATAAGGCTGCTACAAACATGTTTGTACATGTCCTGTTCTTAGGTTAATGCACTCAGTTTTGTTTCATTTACACGTAGGAGTGGAAATTCTGAGTCATAGAGTAGTTGTTTAGCTTTGGTAGATACTATAGTTTTCCAAAGTAGATGTATCAGTTTAAACTCCCACCAGCAATATGTGTGAGTTCTCATTGTTCCACACTTTCTTCAAAACTTGTTCTTGTTATTTAAAACAAAAAAATCTTAGCCATCTGGTGGATTTGTAATGTTATATGTCATCATGGCTCTAATTTGCATTTTCCTAAAGATTGCTGTGATTTTGAGCACATTTACATATGCTCATTATCCATTTGGATATCCTTATGAAATGCTTGCTTAAGCCCTCTATCCTATCTTAAAATTAGGTTGTCTGCATTTTACTTAATAACTTGTAGGAGTTATTTATATATTCTGAATATAATTCTTTTGTTGGATGTGTATACAGCAAATACAGTCTCCCATTCTTTGAATTCTCTTTTAATGTACCATTCTTTCTTGATTCTCAGATCTTTATTTCTAGATTTATTTTCTTTCTTAGAGTACATCCTTTATACAGTCTTGTGCTGATAATTCAATTGATTGTAAGTCCTCTCTGTTTTTGTTAACGTGTAAAGGTCTTTTATTCTTATTTTTTTTAATTATTTTGTTTCACAGTTCTTAAGTGTTTCCCCCGGTATCCTGGTTTCTGGCTTCTGTCTTGGCCTTGGTAAAGTTTACTGTTGCCCCAGTTGATGTCCCAGCCTTATCTTTGTAGACATCTTCTCAAATTTCACTATTATATGATGTGTTGGGAAATTAGTTTTTTATCCTTCTTGAGATATTCTGTATTTTTTAAATCTGAGAAATTGGTATCATTTATTAATTCTAGAAAGTTCTCTGGTATCATCTCTTTGAATATTGCCTCACCTCAGCCTTGCACCAGTCTCCCAATTTCTCTTGCTCTAACGCTAATTAAATAAATATTATGCCTTCTTAAACTGATCTGAATGTCTTTCAACATCTCTTTTATACTTCTTATTGTCTTTTTTTGCTCCATTCTGGGTGATGACTTAAGAACTACTATCCCCACAATTTTTTCTTCTGTTGTGCTTAAACATTTTAAAATTATTACTTCTTTTCTAATATTTTTATGTTTATTTTGTATTCTTACAAGGACAAGACCATTAGAATAAGTTTCAGTTTCAGATTGTCAATCAATATACAAGACACATTAGGCTTACCCAGTACCAATTTTGCTTACCTTAGTAAAGAGTAAAAAGTAGGAAGAACCAGGTGGGGTTGGGGTCCCAGTTTGAGGTAGTGTGGTCAGGGCAGGTATTTGTATGAAACCTGAATGAAGTGAGGGACTGACCTGTGTAGATATTTGAGCAAAAAGCTTTTCCTGGTGGAGAGAAACCAAAGGCAAAGGCCTGGAGGCAAGACCGTCCTGTCCTGTCTTATGAACAGTGAGGAGGCCAGCACGACTTTAGCACATTGAGAAAGGGGACAAGAGGTCAGAGAAGTAACAGGAACAGATCCTGTAGGGCTTTGTAGATCATGTTAGGAATTTTGGCTTTTACTCTGAGTGAGATGGGAAGAAACTGTGGTGTGAAATAATATATGTTTTAATGGATCTTTCTGATTACTGTGTTAAAAATAAACTGATTGGTAGCAAGAGCAGGAATGGGGAGAATGGTTACAGGGTTACTGCAGAAACCCAAGAAGAGATGATTGAACTTGGGTCACACTGGAAGCCCAGTAGAAAGCAGTAAAAAGTGGTAAAACTGTGCAAATATTTTGATGGTAAAATCAAAAGAGTACTTTCATTCTGTTAGACTCAGTTTTTAGTATTCCAGCCTATCAGGATATATTCAGATCCTAATTCTGACTCTTCCTTCCCAGGAATTTTACATACCCTTTTCCTTTTAGAAGTAACTTGTAACTTAAGACTTTGGATAAACATCCAGAAGTTTCATTAATGTTCACTTTGATCTTAAAACAAAAACTTTTTATATTAAAGTCTTGGTTATAAGAGCCAAACACACCTCAAAGAACACTCCTTTCTTCATTTCTCACTCCCTTTCCATTCCCTTCCCCAAACTGTTTGATTCAGTTAGGAAGAGGGCAGCATTGACCATTGGAGGTCTTGGCATCTAGCTATGCAGCGCCATCATACTGTGAAATCTGGTCATTGCACTCAGCACTATAGGTCCCTGGTTGCAGGAAGCAGGGTGAGGAGGTAAAGAAGCCTCTTCTCCTGGCTTCTTTAACACAGGTAGCCTCTTCCTTAATAGTTAAGAATTGATTTCAATCCTAAAGAATACCTTAGTTGTTACAGGAAGATAGTTATTAAACGTGACACAGAACATACACACACGCGAAAGAAAATTTATTTTCAACCTCCCAAAATCTTCCATAGATGAACATGAAGTTTATTACACCTTACAAATTCAAGAGAGCTGGAAGCACAGTACATAAAAGGACTTACATTGTTAGAAACGTTATATATAATTTCCACTAGAAAGCTCTTGATGATTTACGACCAAACTAAGACATACATTCTCTTGATTTTCTAATCAAAGAACTGTACCTACTAAAAGCACAGATTTAATTGTTCTCATATACCAAATAAAAATACTAGCCTTTCATTATTATTTGAAAAATAACAAACTGGCCAATGAGTTCTATGAGTTTGCCAAGGTTGTTGAGAAAGGATTCTCAGTGGACTTCAATAATCAAATATGGGGACATAAACTTTTAAAAGTTCTTGTTCTTATGGGCACAAACAAGCAAAATAGATAAAAGTTAAACCATCTCAGAAAATTTTAGAAATCATAAATAACAATATATTACCACATCAAATCCCTAAATAATCCTTAGGGTATTGGAAATCAGGGATCATTTCCACTGAAAAAGTAAGAAAAAAAAGATACAAAAAGTAAGCTAAATCAGAATATAAACATTGTATGAAAGATTTCTAACTGTAATTTTTTTCTGTTGAAAAGTTTTTTCATGATTTGTTTGTTATCTTCAGAAACTCTTTAGTACTAAAGCAATGAATAATTTCTATACATAATGTAAAATAATTATGAGATATGAGATTACCTAAATTTTTGTATAGAGTACAACCTGTGAACCAAGTCCAAAGTTGGCAATTAAATTCCTGTATAATTCTCTGTCTCTTCATTTTGTTACAGGCAAAATAATGTTGTACCTGTATACTTAATACATAAATAATAAATAAATGAAATGGCTTTCCTACTACCCTAATAAACATTTAGCTAAAGAGTTATCTAGTGTACAGTACAAAAAATAATAAGGCATATTATCAGATCTTTGGTGATATTGCAGTAATGAACTCTGGTTATTAGGGGACAGGGGAGAAAGTAATGGAAAATTCCTGTAATTAACAATGGCTTTGGCTGTCAAGTCTCAAACACACTTATTCACCGTGTATTTCTAAAACAAAATGAAAATGTGAAGTCAAACTCATTTCCACAGCTCCAAGGGAATCAGATAAGAAACCTGATTATTTTAGATCACTCTCAGATCTAATTATTTTTGTTATTTTTAACAGTAACGATGGTAACACTAAAAAAAAGGCAAAACAAATTGAGAAAAATGAAAATATTTGGTGAGCTTTTATCTTATTTTCAACTGGTTTTACTCGGAAACTAAAATATAAAATCTATTTCCAATTGCTTAATTGTCAGCAGTG